>NC_135617.1:54644500-55294000 GCF_053574225.1 Canis aureus | reverse complement strand
TAATCCTTGAGAAAGTCATATGTTAGCGAGACCATCTGGATTGTGTATGTGACTGAATCCCATTAAGGTTGCTATATAAACTCTTGGATGGCAGATAGTGGAAATCTACTAGTCTTGCAGACACCCAAGATAAACCCTGGAGCTCCCAAGGCTGCTAACAAATATCAACCTTCCCCTAATTCCTGACGGACAAGACCCAATTTCATTTTGTCAATTGACTCAGTGACAAAAGCTTTTTTCCCCCCTCTAAACAGACAATAATTTTTAGTTTTGGATAAGATGTTTTTGGTACAAGGGCCATCTAGAGCAGGGAACAAGAGAACATGGTAAATGAGGGAGGGCAGTCTCTATATACTGAGGGCAAATGGGAGGCAAATCTTAATTGAATAATTAAGTGAAGATAGTGAAAAGCCAAGTGTCTCTGGCTCCAGCTGAAATAGCTTGGCTGAGTAGTCCTGAATGGTTCTGCAGGAAAGAGGAGGAGGATGGGTATAACATGGAGAACAGAGCAACAGTCTCCGGAAATGAAGTGGACTTTGGTGTTGCCACTGGTTTCAATGCTTGATTCCATTGTTTGACTAAAAAGCTATTTAAGCACCCTGGGCTCCATTTCTTATCTGTATTTGAGGATCATAGCACATCCTTCTCAGAGTGATCACGATCATTGAATGTAAAGTGGCCAGCAGAACAAATACCATTTGTTCTACCCCTGCTCCAGTTCTTCCTCTCAGTCTCCTTCATGTTTTTTCTCTCTAATTGAGGGCTTCATATTTACAGGATACCCACAGCCTTTTATTCAACTGTCTTTTCCTTCCACATGGGATGTTCATTATTAATGAGTGTTTATTTTCATATTATAGAAATATTTTTGGTTACTGGATCATTTGATAATGAACAATATCAATCAGCATAGATATCGGTCAGTATGCTATACTCTTAATCACCAAATTGCATAAGTTGAGAGAGCCACATTCCATGGTCTCATGTAGGTCCCTTGGAGGATTGAATGAGCTAGTCAGAAGAATACTTGGCCTGCATTTCATTGGGTACGTTGTTCTTGATGATCTTTAATTTCTCCTATTTAGATCAAGGGCTTACCATAACCTGGCTTTCACATCCTCAATAATCGTGAGATCAATATTGTCAGTACCTAGTTTCTATCAACATTTTACCAAAAATATGTATCCTAACTCCTCTTTTTCATCTTTTTATTTTTCTCCTTTAAATCTGTACCACTAGGGAACTCTGAATGAATTTGCTCTACGTAGATACTTATAGAAATTGTGCAACTAGAAATGTAGAAAGGCACTGGAAAATGGCAGAAAAGCTCATGGGAAGTACAGAAAGATTTTCTGTAAGCTAATGTAGAGTGAAACTAGGAGTTTCCTTTGCCCCTGGTATTCTTAATAAAATTAACTTGATCTGCTATTACAAAGAAACTTCTAGTTTTAAACAATTGGGACATGCTTACTGAATAAAGTCTCAATAATTTTTTTCCAATTTAAAATTCTTATGAGATACATCTCACTCAATGGAACTCTCATAAGAGAGGTCAAAATCAGAAATAATTTAAAACACACCCACACACAAATGAACAAAAAGGCATGTAATGACATTGTCTGTTGGGTGACGGTGTGAAGAAGACATGACTGCCAATTGACTTGAGAGTTGGAGCTGGGCAATCTGAGACTCCTCACCCCTCCTCTGTCCTTGGAATGGACATATGCCTATCTTTCCCATAGCCAGAGACATTTCAAGGACATAGCCTTGAGATTACAATGTTGTTGAGTCTATCTGGATTAAATTCATGATTGAACCCTCTTAAGGCCTCTATACAAACTTTTAAGATTCGTGGAGATCAACTCGTCGTTCAACCACCACCAAAACAAGATTCACAGGTAAGTTCCCTTGCTTATTAAAACTACCATCTACCAATCTGAAGTGGTCTGCCTCTTCTTCAGTCTCTCCCTGCCCTCCAAGTATAGAGGCCAATTTCATATTTCATCTGGGAAGCTCCTGAGATTGCAAACCAACACTATCTGACTTTCAAGTAAATAGAACAAATCCAGATTTGTGGTCATATGAACTATGCCATGCACATGGCACTTCAAAATATATTTCAGGGACAGGTCCTCCATGTGTCATTTAGTGTCTCATGCAACAATGCTTATTGCATATAAAGCTGAAAATTGTTCCTGCGGTGTGTACAGTTGATGCAGAATAGAAGCAGCCTTCTCAGTAGCTAATAAAAGGCCATCTGGAGATAGCCTTCAACACTGATGTTACATTTCATTTTTTTTAATGCACTAGAGATTACATGGAAAATTAAGTTTTGTGAAAGCTAGCAAAGTGGCATGTCGCCTTTCCTTGGGACTGTGTCATTTATATTTATGATATTGTTTATAAACTGACAAGGTGACTCAAATCCATTTATAGAACTTACTTTGGATGTGCTTCTGTAGATTTCTATATATCAGAAATCCACACCTTGGAAACAAACTAAATATCACATCTTATGTAGTAGTGTCCTCTGATATCTATATTAAGGTAAAATTGAAAATCTGATTTTTTCGGGGGGTGGGGGGTGGCAGGGCAAGCTAGTGGAGGAGCAGGGTCCTCACCTCACCCGGCCCCACCAACTCACTAGGTAACTTCCAAACCATCCTGAACACCTACGGTTGGACCTGAGATTTAAAGAGAGAAGCTGGGAAGCTACAGAGACAAGGGTTTGCGCTTCTAACAAGGTGGGAAGGTGGAAAAATAAAATAAAAAAGAATCCAGTGGGGCAGGGGCTCCGCGAGGAGCTGGGCTAAGGGGGGGCGGGAGCCCCAGGACAGGAGAGCCCACCCCGGGAAGTGGGAACTTTAACAATCCGCACCGGACTCTTCCCGGAGGGAAAGGCACTCAGCAGGGAACCCGAGCAGGACCGCATGAGGGCGGTGGGGCCCCCAGCCTCCCGGGGTCACTAACAGAGCAGGTGCCCCGGGGACAGCACCCCACACCCCGGGGCCCAGCGCGGTAAAGGGCTGGAGTGCCCAGCGGGGCCTCGGGGAGAAGCCGGGGGTCAGGGAGGCTCCAGGCAGAGGCGGCTGTGCCCTGCTGCCTTCGGGGTCCACCGCCCAGGGAGCAATGCCAGCGGCGCAGGCCCCGGACCCAGGGTGCTAGGGACACAGCAGGGATCCTGCGCTCCCCCTGGGACAGGCGGAGGCGGGGAGGGCCCAGGACAGTGGGGAGGCTCCTGCCCCCGGGCACCCCCGAGCTGTGCAGGTCAGCACCCCCGCCCCAGATCATCCAGGCCCCTGTGGACTGGGAGCTGCAGTGGTTACTGCAGGAGCTGACTCCAGGGCTGGAGGGCTGGCCGCGGCCATGGGGTTGTTCATCCTGGTGTCACCCTGTGCCTGGGAGGGGGGGAGCCGCTGGGGTACAGGGGCCTCATGGGGTAACCAGCTCCCACTGAGCCTGGCACCTGGCAGAGGGCAGGGCAGCTCCCCCAGGTGCACACCCCTGAGAGTCAGCACAGCAGCCCCTCCCCTAGAAGACCAGCTGGAAGGACAGAAGAAGAGCAAGTTCTGGACCCAGCAGCGCTGGAAAGCTCCAGGGGAAGTCGAGAGATTTACAGTATATAGAACTAGAGGGTACCCCTCCTTTTTTTTCCAGTACAATTTGTTTTTATGTCAGACTATAAATTTCCAATTTTTTTTCTCTTTTCCCACCTTAACTACAATATTTTACTACCTCTTCATTTTTAACTTTCTTCCTTTTTGACTTTCATATTTCTACAATTACAAGTCCTAGATATATTTTCCACTTCTACATTCCTTTCAACATACTCAATTTAATTTTGAGAGATATACAAGATAGGTTTTTGTTTTGTTTTGTGTTTTTTGTTTTCTCTGCCTCCTTTCGTTCTAAAATGTCAGAAGTTAATATCTTCTAAAACATGACCAGCATGTACCCAGAACCAAGTGGTATACCATGCTAGTTCATTCTGTAAGATTATATTCTCTCTTCATTCCCATTCTGTCCCCCTCTTTTATCTCATTTAGGTTTTGGTGGTCAATATTGGGGCTTTCTACAAGTATTTCTGGTTTATACAAATTTGGGACTGAGCATCTTCTAACATACAGAACTTAATACACTCAGAACCAAGAGGATTACCCTGTAGAACCTCTAAGGTAGACTACATTCTCCCTCCACTACAACTTCACCACCACCATCTCCCACTCCCCCCACTCTTTTTTAATTTTTCTTTTTTTTCTCTTTACTTTTGCTTTTTTCTCTTCTTTTTTTTTTTTTCTCTTTTCTTTGTTTCTTCTCCTTTGAGATTCCTGGCCTTTTATTTTTTACTACTTTGTTTTAAAATTTGTTTTTAACTTTAGTGGTCCGTTTGTTTTATTTCATTCTAATCTTAGTTTTCAATTTCCCATCTCTGTCCTTGTCAGAATCGTTTAGGATGAAATTTACTTAGGTCATGGTTGATATTCTTGACTCAGCCCGCTCATACAACCACTCTGCACTGAGCAAAAACATTAGAAGGAAGACCTCACCCAAAGAAAGAATCAGAAACAGCACTCTCTGCCACAGAGTTACAGAATTTGGATTACAATTTGATGTCAGAAAGCCAATTCAGAAGCACAATTATAAAGCTATTGGTGGCTCTGGAAAAAGCATAAAGGATTCAAGAGACTTCATGACTGCAGAATTTAAATCTAATCAGGCCAAAATTAAAAATTAATTAAATGAGATGCAATCTAAACTGAAGGTCCTAACGACAAGGGTTAATGAGGTGGAAGAAAGAGTGAGCAACAAAGAAGACAAGTTGATGGCTAGGAAGGAAGCTGAGGAAAAAAGAGAAAAACAATTAAAAGATCATGAAGAAAGGTTAAGGGAAATAAATGATAGCCTCAGACGGAAAATCTACATATAATTGGGGTTCCAGAGACCGCCAAGAGGGACAGGTGGCCAGAAACCATATTTGAACAAATCATAGGTGAGAATTTACCTAATTTGGGGAGGGAAACAGGCATTCAGATCCAGGAGATAGAGAGGTCCCCACCTAAATCAGTAAAAACTGTTCAACACCTCAACATTTAATAGTGAAACTTGCAAATTCCAAAGATAAAAAGAAAATCCTTAAAGCAGCAAGAGACAAGAGATCCCTAACTTATATGGGGAGAAATAACAGATTAACAGCAGTCCTCTCCACAGACACCTGGCAGGCCAGAAAGGGCTGGCAGGATATATTGAGGGTCCTAAATGAGAAGAACATACAGCCAAGAATACTTTATCCAGCAAGGCTCTCATTCAGAATAGAAGGAGAGATAAAGAGCTTCCAGGATAGGCAGAAACTGAAAGAATATGTGACCACCAAAGAAGATCTGCAAGAAATATTAAGGGGGACCCTGTAAAATAAAAAGGAAGTCCAAAGAAACAATCCACAAAAACAGGGACTGTTTTATGATAACACTAGGTATTATCATAACCTACTATTTAGGTTAGTAGGTTTTATGATAACACTAGGTATTATGATAACACTAAATTCATATATTTCAATAGTAACTCTGAATGTGAATGGGCTAAATTATCCCATTAAAAGATGCAGGGTTTCAGACTGGATAAAAAAGCAAGACCCATCTATTTGCTGTCTACAAGAGACTCATTTTAGACCTAAAGACACCTCCAGCCTGAAAATGAAAGGTTGGAGAAACATATACCATTCAAATGGTCCTCAAAAGAAAGCAAGGGTAGCAATCCTCATATCATACGAATTAAAACTTATCCCAAAGACTGTAGTAAGAGATGAAAAGGGACACTATATCATACTTAAAGGGTCTATCCAACAAGAAGAGCTAACAAATGAATATTTATGTCCCTAATGTGGGAGCTGCCAAGTATATCAATTAATATCCAAAGTAAAGAGATACTGGGATCCCTGGATAGCTCAGCAGTTTGGCACCTGCCTTTGGTGCAGGGCGCGATCCTGGAGTCCCTGGATCGAGTCCCGCATTGGGCTCCCGGCATGGAGCTTGCTTCTCTGCCTGTGTCTCTGCCTCTCTCTCTCTCTTTCTCTCTCTCTGTGTGTGTGTGTGTGTCTAATATAAATAAATAAAACTTAAAAAAAAAAGGTAAAGAGATACTTAGATAATAATACATAATAGTAGGAGACTTCCACATGGTACTTTCTGCAAATTACATATCTTCTCAGCATAACATCACCAAAGAAACAAGTGCTTTAAATGATACACTGGACCAGATGGATTTCACAGATATATACAGAACTTTGCATCCGAACACAAATGAATACACATTCTTCTCAAGTGCACATGGAACTTTCTCCAGAAAAGACCACATACTGGGTCACAAATCAGGTCTAAACCGATACCAAAAAATTGGGATTGTCCCTTGCATATTTTCAGACCACAATGCTTTGAAACTAGAACTCAATCACAAGAAGAAATTTGGAAGAAACACAAACACCTGGAGGTTAAAGACCATCCCACTAAAAGATGAATGGGTCAACCAGGAAATTAGAGAAGAATTAAAAAGATTCATGGAAACTAATGAAAATGAAGATACAACCGTTCAAAATCTTTGGGATACAGCAAAAGCAGTCCTAGGAAGGAAATACATTGCAATACAAGCATCCCTCAAAAAATTGGAAAAACTCAAATACACAAGCTAACCTTGCACCTAAAAGAACTGGAGAAAGAACAGCAAATAAAACCTACACCAAGCAGAAGAGAGTTAATAAAGATTTGAGAAGAACTCAATGAAAAAGAGACTAGAAGAACTATAGAATGGATCAACAAAACTAGGAGCTGGTTCTTTGAAAGAATTAATAAGATAGATAAACCATTAGCCAGCCTTATTAAAAAGAAAAGAGAAAAGGCTCAAATTAATTAAAAAAATGAGTTGGAACAAATAATCTCAAGATTCCTGTGGAATCAGAAAAGACCCTGGATAGCTAGGGGAATATTGAAAAAGAAAACCAGAGTCAGGGGCATCACAATGCCAGATTTCAAGTTGTACTACAAAGCTGTGATCATCAAGACAGTGTGGCACAGGAATGTATCTCACTCTCATTCTCTGTGCTAGAGACAACTAGAGTTGGTGACTACATACTAGTGATACATTGTATCTAAAAAATAACTGTGCACTATAAGGGAGTAGGCTGTATTTTCTTTTTTATCTGTAATTTAACTGCATATAGATGATTACCCGGAATGTGTGGCACATTCTTTTCAGCTTGTTTCTACACTGTTTGTAAAGTACAGTTTTGTAACTACACGACTGGAAAAGAAAAAAAATAAAAAAAGGCTAGGCTTAGGCCAGTCAACAGACCCAATTGATAAAAATTAATAATGACCAAACAAATTCCTGCTTTCATAAATATAGTTGGACAAGATTTCCCTGAAAATTCTATGAGGATCAGTCTCTAAGATTCTAGTCTCTGATGTATAAATGCACATGTCACTGAATAGGAGAATTATGCCTAACAAGTTGCCATTTCAGACAATCATCGGTCTGTCCCACAAAATAGTCTTAAGCTGTATTTCTTATTATTAGGAAGAATGTGCTTTTACATCTAAAATACCAAAACATCAATCAATAGTTTGTGGCATCATGAGTTTAAACAGTCTCACTAGACCAGACTTAGTTAATCAATCAACAACACATCTACTGCTTGATTCCATACCGCGCTATTGGTTCTAGTTAATCTGATGAAAAGGAAAGGAAGCACCAGATGAAACAAATCTGATTCCACATCTGTACTTCCAAGAAAACTACTGTCAGAGTATGACCTTAATCCATTTTCTAAACTGTTTTCACGTGTTGCAGATTGTAATTATTCTTGTCACCCGCAGTTTTTGTCATATTGTGTGATCTCTGATTAAATTATATATGCTGAGTATCCTGGTGTCTACTTTGCATACTTCTTGGAGTTTCTTTCTATGTAGGACTGTCCATTTCCACCAAAGGTATCTGCTGCCTCTGAAAATATTTTTTTCTAGCTATGACAACTCTATTTTTTACTACATAATTAAATTTTAATGTAAATTTCATAGCACCCTGATTGTTGAATGTTCCATCAATAATTTTGCATATTCTGTGAATTCTATATATTTCATTTTGAGATCAGCATTCAAGACAGCTCTATTTCTATCTGCATATAGTTTCAAATGAGTTAAAAAGGACATCTGAAGAGAAATACTAATGTAATCATTCAACTTATTTAGCAAGGGAAATTCTAAAACATTCTTTTGACCTACATCCAAGTCAGTTTCCTAGATTTGTAGTTAGAACATCCTATGCTGGTTACACTTGACATGGAATGGGTGGTAATTTGATTCTTTGTGAAGCAAAAAGCTGAGATATGTGTCTGTATGAAATTTATAGTTACCCCCAAAGAATTAATGGCTCTGGGTCAATTTGGATGTCCCCAATTCTATAGATTCAGAACTATGTCTTCAATTTATAGAAATCACAAAGGAAAAGTAAGGTATCTCTTTACCCCAAGGATGAACAAAAAAGAGACTTGCCAAAAAACAAAATTTATCAAATGATGTGTTGGATTGGCTTTGCTTCTAGTGTGTAAATGGAAGCACTGACTTAGGTAGAATTTAACAACTAAGAATAAATAAAGAGGAAAATAACTCTAAAAAAAAAAAAAAAGACAGTGTGGTACTGGCACAAAAACAGACACATTAAAAAAAAAAAAAGACACATAGATCAATGGAACAGAATAGAGAATAGAGAACCCAGAAATGGGCCTTCAACATTATGGCCAACTAATATTCAACAAAGCAGGAAAGAATATCCACTGAAAAAAGGACAGTCTCTTCAATAAATGGTGCTGGGAAGGATGTGCATGTGCATGTGCAGAAGGATGAAACTAGACCATTCTCTCACACCATACACAAAGATAAACTCAAAATGGATGAAAGATCTAAATGTGAGACAAGAATCCATCAAAATCCTAGAGAAGAACACAGGCAACACCCTTTTTGAACTTGGCCACAGTAACTTCTTGCATGATACATCTATGAAAGCAAGGAAAACAAAAGAAAAAATGAATTATTGGGACTTAAGATAAAAAGCTCCTTCACAGAAAAGAAACAGTCAACAAAACTAAAAGACAACCTACAGAATGGGAAAAGATATTTGCAAATGACATGTCAGATAAAGAGCTAGTATCCAAGATCTATAAAGAACTCATCAAACTCAACAGCAAAGAAACAAACAATTGAATGATGAAATGGGCAAAAAGACATGGACAGAAATTTCAACAAAGAAGACATAGACATGGCCAACAAGCACATGAGAAAATGCCCCGTATCACTTGTCATCAGGGAAATACAAATCAAAACCATAAGGAGATACCATCTCACAACAGTAAGAATGGGGAAAATTAACAAGACAGGAAACAACAAATGTTGGAGAGGATGTGGAGAAAGGGGGACCCTCTTGCACTGTTGGTAGGAATGTGAACTGGTGCAGCCACTCTGGAAAACTGTGTGGAGGTTCCTCCAAGAGTTAAAAATAGAGCTACCCTACGACCTAGCAATTGCACTGCTGGGGATTTACCCCAAAGATACTGATGCAGTGAAAGACTGAGACACCTGCACTCCAATGTTTATAGCAGCAATGTCCACGATAGCCAAACTGTGGAAGGAGCCTCGGTGTCCATCGAAAGATGAATGGATAAAGAAGATGTGGTCTATATATACAATGGAATATTACTCAGCCATTAGAAACGACAAATACCCACCATTTGCTACAACACGGATGGAACTGGAGGGTATTCTGCTGAGTGAAGTACATCAATCAGAGAAGGACAAACATTATATGGTTTCATTAATATGGGGAATATAAAAAATAGTGAAAAGGATCATAGGGGAAAGGAGAGAAAATGAGTAGGAAAAATCAGAGAGGGTGACAAAACATGAGAGACTTCTAGCTCTGGGAAATGAACAAGGGGTAGTGGAAGGGGAGGTGGATGTGGGGATGGGGTGACTGGGTGATGAGCACTGAGGGGGGCACTTGATGGGATGAGCACTGCCAACTATATGTTGGCAAATCAAACTCCCATAAAAAATATACAAAAAAAAAAAAAAAAGAAAGAAAATCTGATTTTTTCCCTTCTAGTCTTAACTGAGTGAAAAATTTGTCCATTGTCTTATTGGATAACCCACACATTTGTTTTTTTCTCTCTCTGTCTCCAAGGGAAACAAAATCAAGACTCTTCAGTGTTTGTCTGAGACACACATTCATATAAAAACACTCAAGAAGAGTATGAAAGTATTAAGAAAACTGAGGCTCATTAGGACAAGTAGACAGCTTGCCCAGAATCCAATAGGTAGAAGATGCTGACCTAGCACCTAGGTAGGTCTAATGCCCAAGTACATGCTTTTGCACATCTCCATATAATTCACTGAGCCTGAGATGAGCTACTACATCTTGTGAACATGACCATAAAAGTCTGCAGAGGAAGCTTGGTCGATGGGACAGAAAGTGAAAAAGGAAAAGGCAAGTGTATTTCAGGACAACATCTTCAGAGTCATAGTAGTTATTTCTTTTCTTGGTTCACAAATGTATTGTTCATTTGATAGCAGCTTTCATGACAGACAGAAATTCTGAATGAGTAAAATGTCATTTTTTTATTGAGTAAATCATGGAAACCTAAATTAGCCATATCCTCAGGAAAAATATCTCACTGAGAAATTTTTACTCCAGTGAAGAGTGATTCATACCCCATAAATTTGCTAAAGAACACTTTAAGGAACTCTTAGCTGAGTTCTTAGCAAATGTAAGCCTAGAAATATTTCAAATGTCTTCTATAATAAGAGCTAGCATTTTGTAGGATAAAAAGGATATTTTGACTCGTAAGACCAAAAAAAAAAAAAAATCCTTTCTATTCCTGGTTGCCTCATAACCAAAATAAATATTCTAGTCAAAAAACCTGGGTTTGGGGGGAAGAACTGTCTTCCCGTTTGGATAAGCCAAAATAATAAGTGATTAACTCATCTCACCTGAAAAGGCAGGAAACACAGTTTGTCTTAATTCTTTAGGCCTATTGTAGACACCATCTCTCTCTCGGAATCATTTTATTTAAATGATGCTGCCGATATCCGTATATATAACACCACATATCTGAAAGTTTTGCTTTCTCCCCCAAGCTATGGAATGATTTGCCAGTGATGCCAGATTCCTTTGTGACACATATTTAATACAATGACCCTGGGTTTGAGTGTGAGGTTTACAAACTGGATTGAAACTAAGGGGTCAGTATATCGTGAGCTAAACCTCATTTTGAGCGAGAAATTAAGGATTCCAAAACAAGACATATGTCCCTAATCACAGCAGCCTTGGTCAATCCTAGGCAAAAAGGGAAATGCAAAATGTCTCCTTGCCTCCTATCCCATTGGCATTTGAAAAAGCTATTATCTATTATTTGAAAAAGAGGAAAAAATGCTTATAGCTCAGATAAAGAGAAAAAACATAAAATTTTGTGGCTGCTTCAGTAATATACAAATATCTTCTACTGAAATCAGTGAGCTACCTGGAGGAAGTCAATTTTTAAAAAAAGATTTCACAGTAAGATGTTAATGATAAAATCCATATCCTATCTGTAACATTATCATGATTTGCATGCTTCAACCACATTGACTGTCCCCAACTCCCTGAATAAGCTCTGTTTCCACATACCTGTTTTACATACTCACACTTCTGCCCACTTAACCTCTTTCCTTGTTTCAAACTCCAGATGTTGTTTCCTCTTTGAAGCTTTCATTTCTCCCACGGGAGAAAATCAACAAGTCTTCTTGTGTTCTCACAGCACTAGGTAGAGACCTTCTTTACAACCCTAGTCACAATCTCCATGAGTTTATCTGCTGCAAACTGGCTACCAGCTCCTTGAGAATAAGAATTATGTCAAATGAATATATTATATTTATTTCCAAAGGCTAGAAGTGAGGCTAGCAAAAAGTATGATAATAATAATTACTATATGAGACACTTATTGGTGGTTTACTGTCTGCCTAATAGTTCAAAGCAGGTTTCATGCATTATATCATTTAATCCTTAAAACAAACATTTGATGTGGGTTCTATCATCATCCCTTTTGTACGACTGAAAATCGCAGCAGAATACATGCAGGACTATGACAGCACAAGACTTACCAAGTAATTGGCTCCCCCTGGAGTCTGGCGGTGCACAAGCTGTGCACAACTAGCAAGCTCTTTCAATGTTTTTAGAATCAAATTTAAATGTTTAATATTAGGTTTTTACCAGATAAATTTGTAATTTAAAAAATATTTTTGGAGGTCTTGGATGCTTTAAACTAAATATGTTAGACTTATCTGCCTTGTGTCCTTTTAAACTTATTATCTAAATAACCACTTATTCTGACGGAAGATTGTCACTGATCTGATCAGTGACAATTTTGATCACAAAATTGCTCTGATGACCATATGGGTTAATAAAATGACTAAACTAAAGGAGGCAATAGGATAGACTGTTTGAAGTCCAGTAAAAACAGTCCAGAAAACCTGAGAATGTCATTACTGTTATTCTACTCTTCTATCCTCCCACACCCCAACACATACATACAAGTTCTAGATTAAGATTTTCATTCATAGAAAGAATTAGCAAAAGTGTCTTTTTGCTATGGACATATGTAATGCTTACTGGCCATGTGCAGCTCTGCTAAAACACAATAAAATGTTGTATGTTTTTATTTTCCAAAAGTAATAGCATATTAGAACTTAACAAATGGTAACCAACCAATGAAAGTACATATTACATAAATTCATGACATTTATCTTAATTATATTTTGCCCATGATCTCAGAAGCAAAAATGTGTTATTAAATAATCCTGAAAGAAGTTATTAAATTCTGCATTGTTCTTTTTTTAAGGGATTTCAAGGAAATTTATATTTTGTGTTGTGTGTAAATACTCTTAGTATGCCCTCATGGCATGTTAAGTGGTAAGAGGAGGTCAGTATAACAAGGGATTTGAATGCAGAGGGAGGAAATAGGCCATGAAGAATCAGTAACTTAAAATAAGTTAATGTCAATTAGAGATAAATTTACTAAATAGAATTCAATAATAATCTCATATCCAAGGTCATATTCTAGCTTCACTGCTAATGAACAAATCATTTTAGCACAAATGCAGCATAGTTTATGAATAATTATCAACATGTAGTTGTACTGACCACAAATCACAATCACAAAGGATGACATTAAGTACATCTAAGCAGATTATGAAAAAGATGTGCTTTTCCTGAAGTGTTTACAGAGCCTATGGGTCTCTGGATCTCTAAGATGGACATCATTTCAAATTATTTTTTCAAGGAAACAGAATAATCCTGAACTTAGAGAGACACCTACAGGTACAGCAGGAAAAATAAAAGGAAGATCTGAGAAACAGAGAACAGTAGCATTATGTTCATTCAGGAAAACCAAAATGATTTTTCTTCAAAAATACTTTTGAATGTCAAGAGGATTTTCATAATGTTAGGCACAAATTTTCGTCTAATGACCTAAAGGATGGTTCATAATTCTTCGGAAATGGAGTCAGGGTTTGCCTATTGGTAGAAATAACATTATTTGTTAACATCATCAGCATCATTTTTACTATGTCTACCAAATAGCAGTAAAAATATTTACATATTCATCACTGTGCTAAGTCTTTTTTCCTCTCATTTAAAATAAAAATATACCTGGTAAAATAAACCTGTTCTGCATTAGCAGACATTTATGTCTTAACATAAATGGTTTTATGTTAACCTTTTTTTGTAAAGGAAAAGTTTTTGAGTAGTATGAAATGAATAGGCATTTAAAGATGCTAGAAGAGGGTGGTCGAGACCCCTGGCATAACCTTGTCTCTGGGTAAATAGGTTTAGAGTTGTTTAACATGCCCTCAGCTCTCCCCTCCATTGTATTAATCCCCACTCCCTGAAATGGAAATCAGAGGAAGAAATCATCCGGTTTCTTTAACTCTTCTATTTCCAGGCAGGTTTTGTTCAGAAAGGTTGCCCCTTCAAAGCTCCCCTCCATCTCCTGTACTATGATAATATTTATATAACACTGACGTTTCCATTAAGTTGTAGGGAAAGGATTTTAATGTCTTCAGAGTACCCTTAAGATGTCATTCAGGGTGTTTCCAAAGCCAGAAAAATTCTAGTATTGACAGAAAGACTACTGGAAAACAAATCCCATTATTTGTACCTTTTCCTGATTTTGACATTATGCCAGTATATCCAGTCTCAAAATCGCTGCACATCAAAAACAGCCCACAAAGGAACAACCAATATAGGTGAGAGGATATAGCAGATTCCACACAGTGAATATTCAAGGATCAAGAGCCCCCCCCCCTTTTTTAAGATAAAAGAGAGATTCCATCAATTCAATCTCCCAAAATAAGATCTTACCCTCTCCATGTTTGTCATCTCTGAGCAGCACCCGAGCAGATAAGTTTCGTTACTGGAAATGCCTCTAATACATTATTCTAACAGTCTTCTCTCATTGTCAGTCTTGCCCCCACCCATCAAAAGGCATCTTCCACACCACTGGTGTGCTAAACACAAACTGTATCAGATTATTTCCAGAGAAAACCCTTTTATGATTCTGTCTTTATCTTCAGGACAAAGTCCAAATCCCTTAACTTGTCTCTGTACATAATCTGGCTCCTGCCTACCTTCCCAGTTTCCTGCCTTACCATTCACTTTTTTTCAACAATAATAATAATACAATAAAAATACCAATAGCATTTATAAAATAAACATGTCAGAACTATCCTTATAAATACTTTTATTGTGGTAAAATACATGTAACATGACATTTACCTTATTCACTATTTTTAACTGTGCAGTTTTGCGGCTTTAAGTTCATTCACATTGCTGTACAACCATTACCATCACCCATCTCTAGAACGTTTTTATCTTCCCCAATTGAAACTCTGTAACCATTCAGTTCCTTAATTTCACATTCCCTATCCTCAGGCCCTGGCAACTACCATTCTTTCTGTCTCTATGAATTTGACTATTCTAGAAATCTCATATAAATGAAATATCTGTCCTTTTGTGACTGGCTGACTTCACTTAGCATATTGTCTTCAATACTTTACCTAGTTGATGCATGTTTCAGAACTCCCTTCTTTTTTTTAAGGTTGAATAGTATTTTATTTATCCATTCATCTATCAGAGGACACTTGGGTTGCTTCTACCTCTTGGCTATTGTGAATAAAGCTGCTATGAACATGGATGCACAAATATCTACAGGACACCTCACTTGCAGTTCTTTTGGATATATACCTAGGAGTGAAATTGAAATTACTGGGCCATTTGATAACTGTTCAATTTTTTTTTTTTTTTGAGGAATCATACATTTTCCCCAGCAGCAGCAGCAGCAGCAGCAGCATTGTACGTTCCCACCAGCAATGTACAAGGGTTCTGTGATAACTTTAGGTAATAGGTACCTAGAATAGGTAATCAACTTGAGTGGCCATGGGATGCCCTGATTACGTATTATATCTGGGTGTGTCTGTTAGGGTACTTCTGGATAAGATTAGCATTTGAATCAGTGGATTTAGTAAAGTAGATTGCCCTCTCCAGTGTGTGAGCATCACCCAATCGGTTGAGGGTCTGAATGGAACAAAGGCAGAGAGAAAGAGGAATCCACCGGTTTTATTTCCTACCTAACTGATCTGGGACACATCATATTATCTTTTCCGGTCCCTAGGCTGTGATTTACACTATGGGCTCTTGATTCTCAGGCCCTTAGACTTGGACTGAGTTATACCAACTAACTCTTCCAGCTATCATAGTCCTTCTACATTCCCAGTTTACATCATCATTCTGAAGAAAGCCATATTAACAACTTAAGCACCTTCATTTTAGGGAATATTCATAAATATCCACTCTCCTGGGGCTTGACCATGCCCAGCAATAACAGGGTCACATGTTCATGCCCAGGAAAAAAGTAAAGTCAGATTTGAAGAAACATTCTGCCATTTCCTCCCTGTTCCAACCTTCGGGTCTGATTTAACATTCTTACTGAAGTGATTCCAGTAGAAGTTGGCTGAAGATCGTAACCATATTATATTTCTTTATATAAATACTTTTCCTTATTTTTTCCAAGGTAAGTATCATTATTTTGTTCATACATGGATTTTATTTTCTGGTGCTCAAGTCAATACAATACTAAATTAAAGAATGGGACTAGTCAGATATTTTTTAGGTAAAGTTTAATTTTTAAAATAGACTTTAATAAGAAATACTTCAAATAAATATCATGACTTTAAAATAATATCATTGTCTAGAGTTTCTGATGATGAATTAAACATATGGAGTTTTTAAGGATATATATGTTTTGATTTTTAAAGAAACTATATACACTTAGAGCATCACAAAATTCTTATAAGTCAGGTATTTTAATGTAAAGCTTTCAGGAAAGCACATATCAAATGTTGAAATAAATTGAAGACATGGTTTTATTCTCTGATCATCATTGAAAGTCTATTTTAGAAAGAAAGTTAACACAAAAAACAGGATGTTACATAGATTGCTGCTTCTTTTCCAAACACTTCTCAATATCATCAAGCACTTGAACGGCAGCCTTTGGAATTCGAGTCCCAGGACCAAATACATTGGAAACTCCAACTTCAAATAGAAACTCATAATCCTGTTGAAAGAATTTATTTAATTAAAGAAGAGACAATATTTTTAATTTCAAGGAAATGAAACTAGGGCAGTAATTACTGATGCCCCCAGCTTTCTCAACTGGTATACTATTCATATTTGAAGCTAAAAAATTTTTCCTTCCCTGGAAGTGCTAATAATAACCACTTGTACCCATTTTCCAAATACCCCAGTGTTTGATATGTGGTAGGAAACATGGCCCACTGAGCAAGAAGTTCTATGCCCCAAATCATATAATTTTCTTTTGCCTTGATTTTCACTACTTGTAATTATTTGTGTTAAATTTAGTATCACATTATAGGTTTGCATTATAAGGCTATTTATTTCCTCTAAGATATTTTGTCTACAGCTAGTGAATGCTAATACTTTTGGGGGGTGTTTTGTTTTAATTTTTTTTTTGCATATAGTTGACATACAGTGTTACACGATTTCAGGTGTACAACACAGTGATTCAAGTTTATACATTAGGTTTTGCTCACCACAAGTGCAGCTACCATCTGTCATGTTACATTGCTATCACAAGATCATTGACTATATTCCTTATGCTGTCTTTTATTTGCATGACTTTTTCATTCCTTAACTAAAAGCCTGTCTTTCCCACTCCCTTTTACACCCTCCCCTCTGGCAACCATCCGTTTGTTTTGTATTTATAGGTCTGATTCTGTTTTTTGTTTATTCCCTTATTTTTTTAAATTCCACTTATATCTGAAATCATGTGGTATTTGTCTTTCTCAGTCTGACTTACTCCACTTAGCATAACATCCTCTAGGTCCATCCATGTTGTCACAAATGGCACAATCTCATCTTTTTTACAGCTGTGTAATAGTCCGTGTTATACACACACACACACACACACACACACACACACCTTCTTTATCATTTGGTCTACAGACTGACACTTAGGTTGCTTCCATATCTTGGCTATTATAAATGATGTTGCAATAAACAGAGGAGTGCACATATTTTTTTGAATTTGTGGGGTTTTTTTCTTTGGGTGAATAGTGGTACTTTGAATTTTGCTTCATGATGAAATTAGATTTTCTGTAAATGAAGATTAGTTCATTTAAAAAAAAATTTCTCTCTTGTTTCCGCTGCTGTTTGTCAGTTTATTTTAAACACAAAGTTTGAGTGAGAAGATTCCCAGGACACAAATACTGCTCCAGGATGTATTCGGTTTAAAAATGAAGGTACCTGTAGCTATAATATTAAGTTTTAAGACAGGCTGTAAATCCCTGATCCTTATCGACTAGGGTGATCATATGGTTTTGTGGTTATTATTATAGCACCCTCTTTATTTTTATGAGTCTTTCTTTTTTCTATTGATGTATAATTGACATTTAACACATTAGCTCTAGGTATACAACATAATGATTTGATATTTGTATATATATTGAAAAATGATCACCACAGTAAGTCCAGTTAACATCCATCAAAAAGTCACAAAACTTAAAAAAAAAAAAAGTTACAAAACTTGTGTATCTGTGTTGAGAACTTTTAAGATTTACTCTTAGTAAGTATCAAATATATGATGCAGCATTATTAACTACAGTGTAACATTATATTCCTATGACTTATTTATTTTCATAACTGAAAGTTTGTACCTTTTGACTAAGTTCATTTGTTTTGCCCATCCCCTGCCTCCTGCCTCTGGTAAGCACCAATTTGTTCCCTGTATATGAGTTTGGGTTTCTGTGGGAGTTGTTTTGTTTTTAAGATTCCACATATAAGTGAGATCACATGGTATTTATTTTTCTCGGTCTGACTTATTTCACTTAGCATAATGCCCTCAAGTTCCATCCATATAGTCACAAATGGCAAAATTTCCTACTTTTTTATGACCAAATAATATTCCATTATGTATATATACCTATCTTCTTTATCAATTCATCCATTACTGGACACTTAGGTTGTTTCCACCTCTTGGCTATTGTAACTAATACATGAACAAACATAGGGGTGCATATTATCTTTTTGAGTCAGCGATTTCATTTTCTTCAGATAAATACCCAGAAGTAGAATTACTGGATTACATGGTAGTTCTATTTTTAATGTGAGAAACCTCTGTACTGTTTTCCATAGTGGCTGCATCAGTTTAGATTCCCACCAACAGTACACAAAGGTTCCCTTTTTCCACATCATCACTAATACTTGTTATCTCTTGCCTTTTTGATAATAGCTATTCTAATAGGTGTGAAATAACAGCTCATTGTGGGGTTTTTTTTTTTCATTGTGGTTTTGATTTGCATTTCCCTAATGCATCTTTTCATGTACCTGCCAGCATCTGTATATGTTCTTTGGAAAATGTCTATTCAGGTCCCCAGCATCTGTATATGTTCTTTGGAAAATGTCTATTCAGGTCCTCTGCCCATTTTTTAGACTTTTTCAACACCTTTTTAAAAGCCCTATATTTATTCTTGAAGTCACATTTAGATGATGAATATGTGGTCATGCCAATTATCCTCCAACTACTTTTTTTTCCTGTCTTTAATATTTCCTTGTAATATTCTTGTAAATACTATATCCTGGCAATGACACTTAACACATCTTACTGAACTTTTCTCCTAAGTCTGAACATATTTTTTTCTTTTTTTTTAAGATTTTTTTTATTTTGCGATGCCTGGATAGCTAAGTTAGTTAAGTATCTGCCTTTGGCTAGGTCATGATTCTGGAAGCCTGGGATCAAGCCCTATGTCAGGCTCCCTATTCACCCTTCTCCCTCTCCCTCTGCCCCTTCCCCTGCTCATGCTCTCTCTCTCTCCTACTCACTTTCTAATAAATAAAATCTTAAAAAAAAAAACTGATTTTTTTTTGGTAAGTAATCTCTACACCCAACGTGCAGTTCAAACTCACAACTCTGAGATCAAGAATCACATGCTCTACCACTACCTGAGCCAGCCAGGCATCCCCTAAGTCTGAACTTCTAAAGTCAGAGAACATTTCTAATCATTTTTATAACCTCAACATTTGACACATTAAAAACACCTCAAGCATGTCATTATTCCTGGGCAGGTGCTATAGATTTAAGATTTCATAAGAAAACAATGAAATAATAAATTGGGGATGGTCAAATTGATAGGTTATCTCTTCTATCTTTCCTAATAATTCTATATATCATTTGCTCTGATCCCTGACTTACGTATTTGAAACGGAAGACTTATCTGGGAAAGGATGGAAATTTTGCAAATGGGGAAAGGGTTCTAGATCTACCTAAGCCTTATAAAATGTACTTTAGGGATCCCTGGGTGGCGCAGCGGTTTGTCGCCTGCCTTTGGCCCAGGGTGCGATCCTGGAGACCCGGGATCAAATCCCATATCGGGCTCCCGGTGCATGAAGCCTGCTTCTCCCTCTGCCTGTGTCTCTGCCTCTCTCTCTCTCTCTCTCTCTCTCTCTCTGTGACTACCATAAATAAATAAATTTAAAAAAATAAAAAAATAAAATAAATAAAATAAAATGTACTTTAGTGAGCAGATAAAATGTTGGAAACAAGTAACTCTAAATAAAGGATACACAGGTATTCTTTGTACTATTTTCATTTTGTATCTTACTATTAGTTTGAAATTATTTTCAAATAAAAACTTATTTCAAAACATCGTCTACTGAGCTGGCCAGGCATATAATCATAGTGTCTACTACATAAAATAAGTAAGCATCATGGGGCTGCTAACCTTGCCGAAAATATTTGGAAACCACTGCGTTGAAGAAGGTCAGAAGTTCCAGACTGTAGTTAACACACACTGGTGAGGACAGATCATATTTATTTAATTGAGCTGCAGAATCTCTAAGCTCCACGATGGCAGTGGCAAAATCTGTTTTGATTAACCACCATATATTAGTGATTCCTAATTTGAAATCTAAATGACTTTCAGCTGAGTAATAGTGCTATTTTATATACTTACTGCAAACAAATAATGCGAAAAATGCATAGGTGGTGACTGCTACAATTATAAAGGATACTCATATTAACACACAAGTGTGTCATTATTGAAAATAATCTTTAGTCTTTAAACTCACAGGGAAAAAAGTATGGAAAACATTTACAGATGCTTTGAGTAATTCAAATATCCATATCCAGAGGGTTAATACAACTTGTGTAAAATGTGTTTCTTGAAAATGTCAGCTCATTTAGATAACAAGCCTGTGTTTTTTCTCAACTCATATTGCAATTCCAATATTTTGTGCAGCCTAATTATTTTAGTTCTTAAATTTTATCATGTCTAAGAGCTTAGACAGTATAGATTCTAAAACTGCAATACAAATAAAAGTTTCCATAGACAGACAATAAAGAATAAAAGCCCTTTCAAAAGCCCATATAGTAAAGTATATTTGTGAAAATAATAAGCAAATATGTTTAGAAAAGCAGTTTTCTGTTGACTATATCACCATAAGTATTATGTTGCTAGAAAGAATAAATAATATAATTTGGTTGCTAGCCCCACATTATTATAAACCTCACAATTTCATACATATATTTTCTGATTTCCTAAGTAGTATATAAGTCACTGTTTTATATTCTGAATGGAATAAAAGAAAAAATTTTAGACTTAGACATAAGATCACATTTCAATGATAGGTTCCTACTATAGGGGAGGGGTCTTAGCATCCATCAATCTCATTTAGAGCAATCTCATATATACTTCTACTTTTTCTATTCTCAGTAGAAAAAGAAAACTTGATATAATTGAAAACTGGATTGGAAATAGAACAAATTTGTATCTTAACTAATTATTTTAAATGACAGGTAAGGTAATATGTGGAAGGTATCACCCCATCCCATCAATAAATTAACTGATTGTCAACTAGCATTCATTTCTCCTTTTCTAAGAGGATCCACATTTTTATTCAAGAATCCACCTCTTCTCCAATCAGGGAAAATTCAAACTATTGACTTTTCAGGGCTGGCTGATTCCATTTCTGGATTACGATATTTTTAGCTCTAAGAAAACTATACCCCAATCAAATTAGTTTTAATGAAGAAGATATTCTGCAAAACCATGTAACTGAAACAGCTCTGAGTTAGGGCAACATCCATGGATGGAAACATGGAAGAAATGAATAAGGTAAGCTACTCTAAACCAATAGAAGCATGTGCTGCTGACTGGTTAACCAAAGGACTCACTTCATTACCAAGACAAAGAGTGTTCCTATATCTGTGCTTGAGGGTTGATACATGCACTGGTGTGTTCATCATTCTTCTCTCTTCTAGCTGTGAGATTTTATTACTTTTATCCTGTTCCTTTTCCATCATTCTTTATTGAATATGAAGAAAGTATATATCTAGGTTACTAATTTGCAAAGAGGTAATTCCCTCATAAAAGCTTTATAAATTGTTAAATTTGGGGATCCCTGGGTGGCTCAGCGGTTTGGCGCCTGCCTTTGGCCCAGGGCGCGATCCTGGAGTCCCGGGATCGAGTCCCGCGTCGGGCTCCCGGTGCATGGAGCCTGCTTCTCCCTCCTCCTGTGTCTCTGCCTCTCTCTCTCTCTCTCTCTCTCTCTTATAAATAAATAAATAAATCTTTAAAAAAAATAAAAATAAAAATAAATTGTTAAATTAAATTATATATAATGAATTATAATATAGCTTGAATAGAAAACAACATCCCGATCAAATCAAATGTGGGAATTCTCTAAGCACAGAGCCCTGAACTCTACATAGCACTCTACATAGCTTGCCCATGAAGCAGGCTCTGTTTTGTAGTTAGCTTTCTAATCACAGGTGCTCACTAACAGGCCCAAAGGCAGAGTAGGAAACAAGCATCTTGCCCAAGAGCAAACATCCCTTGCTAGAGGGATGCAACTTTCTCTCCAACCCATGCCTCTCACATCCATCTTTGCCCCAGTTCTTTGAAACATCTTATGTAATTGGGAAACACTTGGGAGGTTTTGCTAGAATAAAGAAAAAAAAAAAAAGAAAGAAAGAAAGAAAACAACATCCCCCACATTTTTAGTAAAATTTACTTTGTAAAATCACCAGGAAATAATTTAGATCAAAATCTATATCAAATTTATCTTTAGTAAACATATACAGTAAATTAGAAACTAAATATAAACTAATATTACTCAGAATTCCCATTACAGTACTAGAAAAATACAGAATACAGGAGATGAACAATACCTGTGGTGGTATCACCCCTCCACACATGACAAGAATATCTGGCCGTCCGAGGGAGTTAAGTTCTTTGATGAGTTCAGGAACAAGGGTTTTATGACCAGCAGCGAGTGTGCTCACACCCACAGCATGAACATCTGCATCCACAGCCTGCTGGGCCACTTCACGGGGAGTCTAAAATAATCAGAAGGTCAAGAAACAAATCATCATTTATTATAAAAAGTATTTTAAGACTGTTACCTACTTAACTGGCATTCCAAGGTTTTCCTCATTAAAAATCTTGAAGTGAATAACTTCAAATTTCATCATTCTCAAATCATAAATACCAACTCATCCAATTGATAAAATAAACACTAGTGCTATATTTGCTTCTAGCCCTAGAATTTATCAATTAGATTTAAGTTACACCAAAATATAGTTCCCAAAAAACCTTAGATAAGAAATATAGACAAAATATATTATCTTTCCATGTTACAATTTTTGAAAACTACATCTGTTGTCTTATCAACATTTATTGAATGGTTGAGCAGTACAAGACAACACATTATATAGTATCTATGAAGTAAAAGACTAAACATAAAATTCAATATGAAAAGTGAATCTTCAGTTTTAAAATAGAATGGGAAAGAGTTATGTTAGCAAGATGGCACACTAGGAAGCTCCAGGACCTCGGTCTCCCATGAAGACACTGAACAACGTACAAATCAAAATAACATGAGAACTCTAGAAACCAGTGAAGGGACTACAACATCTTGGCAAATACATAAACAAGAAAGGAATGGTGCCAGTATGATTGTTCTTCATTATTAACTGGATTTAACCAGTATGAAATACAGAATCATAAAGGATATTTTCAAGTATTCAATTATGTACTGAGTTACCCAGAATCATATTCATTTTCTGGAATGAGTCTATACCATTTGCTTTGATCATGTGCATGTATTCAAATCACTTCATATAAAAGATACCTACAAGCTTCTCATTGTAAATATACTGTAATTTGAGAAACTTGGAAAGGAAAAGGTTATCTCAAAAACCACTGAACAATCATAAGCTCAAAAAATTATCAAAATCTGAAAATTTCCTTAATTTGGGAGTATTTTAAGGCTCATAATTTCAGTGTGAAAACAAAAGATTCTATGTTCTCAGTAATGGAGCCACATTTAAGATCTTTAGGTAAAACACACAGCGTATTGGTAAAACCTTCAGTCTGGTGAAAAATATAACCTATGAAATTAAAACCTTTAAGAAAATGTGCATATTCTTGGTATTAAGAAATTTAATTGTTATATGCATGATTGGTCATTCACATCATCCATGTTATAAAATTTATTAGATTAAAATTCCATTTAAACAAATTCAGTTCCATGCTTTATGCTTATACACATTAAATTGAATTTTGTGTTCAAATGTTGAACATCTTAAAACTTCAAATTTAATTTTAATTAAATCAGACACAGAACTGTAAGAAAGTACCTTCACCCACAGATAAGTTTTCTTTTTTTTTAAGGACAAAGTATTATGTTAACAAAGTTGGTAGTACTAAAAGGTAAATTATATTTTTATAGATGGCATTTAATAGGGAAATGAACCTAGAGCTCTTTGAAAAATTCTTGCAAATGCCAATGGATGACAATTGTTTTTAATTACTTTTATTTTATATAAAAAAATATTTCCCAAAAGCTACTGCTAAATATCAGGAATTATTATATTTGGTCATTATTTAAAACAAAGGAGCACCTAGGTGGCTTAGTCAGTTAAGTGTTGGAGTCTTGATTTCAGCTCAGCTCATGATCTCAGGGTCCTGGGATCAAGACCCATGTTGGGCTCCCACTGAGTGAGGCACCTGCTTGTCTCCCTCTCCCTCTGCCCTTCCCTCCTGTCTCTCTCCCCCTCCCTAAAACAAACAAATAGGCAAACAAAAAGCTAACATAAAAGGGTGGTAGAATAGAAGTAAAAAACTAGAATGGGAAAGTATTCAACTCAAAGGAAGAATGAAAGCAATCTATTTATTTAGTCTAAAATATATTTGAGATTCTTAACAAAATCTAGCTTAAATGCATTTATGAATTTACCTACCAACACAGCTCAAGGATGTATCTATCTCCTGAAGTTCAGGCTAACTCTTCATAGTAAAAACTTCTTCTAGACTCTCTAATAGTAGTATTTAAAAATTCAAAAGGGAAAACTTACAAATTCTACAAAGGGCCGCCCTCTTCAGGAAAGTTTACTTCTTTGGTGGTGAAAAGTCTTCACCTTAGTTGACCCATCTGCAGTGTGGAATAACAGACTTTCCTTTTCATTGAAACTCTTTCTTCCTCAGTTTTTTATCTCACTCCTCACTCCATTCCCTTTCCCTTCTTTGCTGCCTCCTTTTCTTTTTCCTTTTAATGTTCAAGTTCTCATCTCAAATACATTCTTAGTGGGAAGTTAAATCAGTTTCCATGGCTTTATGTACCATTTACACATTGATAAGTCTGAAAATCTTATTTATTATGGAGGCCTCTCTTCTATGCTCCAGACATGCATATAAACTCACATGGTCATCTTCACCTGAGTGTTCTGTAAGCCAGTTCTCTTAAGCCTGCCTCCTTATCTGTAAATAGCCCTCTCTTTAAATTTTCTTCACAATCTTAGCTGACTTCTGCTAACCCTGACACTGCTTCAGTTAAGGCCTGCCTTGCTTCTCACTCAGATTACTGAACTACTTAACTGGATTCTTTGCACCTAGTCATGGCTCTTCTCAATCCACTTCAGAAAGTGATTTTCCGTGCTCGCTTCGGCAGCACATATACTAAAATTAGAAAGTGATTTTTCTGGAAAGTGAGCTTTCTAAAGTATACATTTGATTGTCACTCTGACTAAACACCTTTGGGATAATGTTCAAACTTCTCAGAATGGCATATAAGGCTCTTCATCTTAATCTACATACCATCCCAAGCTCTGTATTCTAACTGTACTAAACTTCTTACAGTTTCCTGAAGACATCATGCCTTCATGGTTCTGTACCTCTGCTCAAGCCAACTCTTCTTCTTAGCATGCCCTTCCCTGCCTTGCTCTCCAGGCTTCTGAAGGGCACAGCTCACCTATAAGTTCCAGGACACTTGGACAAGTTCCTTGTTCAAACTTCAATTACAGTGATTATTATTCTGCTATGATTACTGATAAGTAAATCTCTTTCTGTTCAGAGTCTGTAACCTCCCTGAAGACAAAAATCATATCTTACTCAACTCTGAACCTAGCATTTGATAGATGATCAATAGGTATATAGTGGATAAAGCTTTTTAATATAAAAGTTATTACAATGTACTCAACCAAAGATATTTTGTAAAGAATGACTGTTGTATCACTCTATAGAGGATTTCAGCTTCATTTACTTCCAACAAATTAACTTGCTGAATCAAATATTTTGTGATTAAATAAACTACTACTAGAGAATAACAAGAATAGAAATCTAATTATGAATTCCGCTCTCACTGTGATGTTTGATTTCCCTTTCAAAACACTTTCCACCAATCCATTATGGGCTATCTTTCCCATAAATTATTAGTCAAATCTCAATAAATGATACAATAAGACCTCTGAAAATAACCTACAGTTTCAGAAGCCTAGTAACAATTTTAGTTACTGATACTGATTTTACAAAGTTTTAGAAACACGTACATTAACATAAATTACATTACTTTCCTATTTCTGCCATAATTAACTGGATTATATGCATTTAAAAATAGATTGGGGAATTTTGCTGAACTCATCTTCTTTTATAACTTGAAAAATATTGTCACGGTTTATCATCTTAATATTATTTTTTTCTGAATTTAAGTGATTTATGACCCTCTTTTTGAAACTCCAACAATTTTCAGTACCTGAAAAAGAGGACCTATGTCCACATCAAAACCAAGATCAGCAAATCCTGTAGCAATAACTTTTGCTCCTCTGTCATGTCCATCTTGTCCCATTTTTGCCACAAGAAGACGAGGTCTGCGGCCTTCGCGTTCCATAAATTTATTAACCCTAAGAACATTTTAAAATAGAACAGCTACTAAAAAGTAGTAATACTAAAATACAATGGTTATATAGCAATTGTCCAAAGGTAAGACATAAAAACTATAATTTATTAACAGCAAATCTTTCAAGTTTATTTAAAAACACCTTTTTACATCTGTTTACTCATATTTTGTGAATATCTCTATTTCAAATTGAGAATTCCATTAAGGCCTGGATATGCTTACCACCTTTCCCTTAAAGGAAAGTCTGAAAGATGGCACAGCCAATAAGCTCGTAACAATTGAGAAAATCACGGTGAAACACGATGAGGAAATGACAACTTTTCACCTTCTTAAGCCAGTCTCCAGAGTATAAGATACATAAATATTTAAATATAAACTAAAAGGTGCCTTTCAGAGTTATTTATAAAAATGTGACTCACTAGTTGTTTTGAACTGTCCGTATCTCACTTACCCATCACAAGTGTGAACTCCTCCAAGCTGAAAGCAATGTGGTGCCTTCTAATGACAGTTAATCAGAGTATCTGCTAGCTTAAATCAATAAATTTACACCCCATGTGAAAAAGTACTACATTTGTTTTTTTTTAAGAGAAAAAAATTTCCATTTTGATGACTTTCACCTTGGATGTTTTGATATTTATAACTAGTGACATAAAAAGAGGGAAATTTATTACAAAGGTTGAGAAGAACAATCATCAGAAAGCTACATACCTGGGAAGTATGAAAAATTTATATTAATTTTAATGTCCTAATCAT
Source organism: Canis aureus (assembly GCF_053574225.1). Classification (NCBI taxonomy): domain Eukaryota; kingdom Metazoa; phylum Chordata; class Mammalia; order Carnivora; family Canidae; genus Canis; species Canis aureus. The sequence goes on along the minus strand of NC_135617.1, from coordinate 55,266,427 downwards.
GTTTGACAGTGTTACCTACTGTCAGTCAAGAGAGTTTGATTTTAATTTATGTATAGATGGCACAAAATACTTATTTTCAAACAGGAAAATTATTTTATAATTATAATTATTTCAGCAATTAAACAATTTGAATAAACTTAGGAAATGTATACTGTAGTAAGGAAACTAAAATATAAGTACCCAGGGGATATGAAGCAGTATCAATGTTAATTAGACAAACATTTGTTTTATTTATATTTATATATATATATATATATATATATATATATATATATATATATATTTTTTTTTTTTTTTTTTTATTACATTTTATTTATTTATTTGCAAAAGAGAGAGCTCACAGAGGGAAAGGAAGAAACAGACTCTTGGCTGACCAGAGGGCTCCACATGAGGCTTGATCCCAGGACCTTGTGATCATGATCTGAGCAGAAGGCAGATGTTTAACCAACTGAGCCACCCAGGTGCCCACAAACATTTGTTTTAAATGAGAAATACCTAAAGGGAACTATGGTGAAAATTCAAAATATTACATTAGTAAAACTACAGACTAACAGGACAGTCGATTCAAATGTTTTCCAAATGGTGTGTGAGAAAATTAAGCCTGTAGCTGACTCATGGGTATTAAGTTAATAAAAAAGACATTCTGGTTAAAGAAATCTCACATATTACCTCTTGATAGCAAATGTTATTTCTTTACTTTCTCCAAATTCCTGGCGATAGGCTCCACTCACCATACGATCATTAGCTTTATGTTCACCAAACACCTTTTTCATAGCATCTGTGATTTCTCCAACTGTACATCTAAAATATTAAAATAATAAAGGCGCTATTAACATCATCATTGAGACAAAAGTACTTACTTTAATACTTAATATAATTAGACATATTTTATTACCTAAGTAAAAAATAGGCTATCAAAAATCTTATGCTATTTGTCTTTCTCTGATTGACTTATTTTGCTTAAATAAGAATGCTTTTTTACTGCATTGATAAAAGTCTCTCTCCTCAGAATACTTATGAAAAATAATTCTGGAAGCCTCTATACATAGCAATATCTTTTTAACAACTGTTAACTAAAAAATGACTAAATGATTTAAAAACTGTAAGTAGATAAGCATGTAAAGGTTACATGAATAATTCACCAAATACAATTTGGCAATACAAATAGGCAAAGAAAGCAAGATTCCCACTGATACTTTTTTTTTTTTTTTTTGAGAGAGAGAGAGAGAGAGCATGAGCAAGGGGAGGGGCAGAGGGGGAGAGAGGATCCTAAACAGACTCCAGGCCCAGTGCGGAGCCAAACTTGGGGCTTGATCTCACAACCCTAAGATCATGATAGGTCAGCTGAAATCAAGAGTTGGACACTTAACTATCTGAGCCACCCAGACACCCCTCCTGCTGATACATTTTGATAGGAAGTAGGTCTTTTAGCATATTCCATCCATTTGTTTATTCATTCAACATTGATTGAATGCCGAATATGGGCCAACCAAGGTAAGTGCTAGACATATGGTGATAAATGAGACTGGGGTTGATCTTATAGAACTTATCTTTTAATCAGGGGACACAGATAATACACAGGCACACAAATGAATTAATAAGAATTTCATATGATAATAAGCACTTTGAACACACTGAAACAGGTGAAAGAGGGTCTCTGGGGAAGCTATTCTAAAGATAATGAAGATATTAAGATACAACTTTTCAACTAAGACCTAAATGATTTGAGAAGGAGAAACTCAAGGGAACATAAGGGGGAAAACTATTTGAAAAAGAAAGTACTAAATGCAAAAATTCTGAGAGGTAGAAAAACATGTTCTTTGCTCTAAAACTAGAAAGAAGGACACTGGGAACACAGCATCATGAAGGAAATAGAATAAGATGAAATCACAGATACAGGTCAGAATCATATCTCACACAATCTTGCAGGCCGTGGTAAGATTAGATTTTAATTTTATTTATTTATTTATTTATTTTAGATTTTAATTCAAAAGCCATGGGAGACCATTGCAGGACTTTAGCAGAGAAGTCTTATTTCTTTTAAGAAATTAAAACTGGAAAAAAAAATACACACACACAAACCCAACCCATATACTATGTATTTACTCTATCCCTTAAGCACTTAAAACAACATGTTAAAAAAAAAAGTTCATTATATTAGGCAATACGTAACAAAAGCAAAAATAATTCATTTAGTGACATCATATACTGGAAGAAATTTTTCTGTGGTTTACTTGCTTTTCTGCATGTCCTATTAGGCAAAGCATTGACTGCCCTTTATTTTCGACTATCTATTCAAAGATAACTACACAGTGAAAAGCTTTGGAAGACAGAGAAACCTTGTCTACCTCTGAAAAGAGAGTAGGTTTACTGTTAAAAATAAAAATGTCTCCCTATACTTGAAAGTACATCAAACTTCTCAATCTACAAATGAGTGACATGAATTCATTACAATAGTTTCAAATATCCTGGGCCATGGGGAAATACACAGTATTAATATACTTCACCCACTCTGGTGAGTAGATGGTAAAGGAGGCTTAGCTGCCTCCGAAGGGCTTCAGTGAGTTTTTTTGTTTTCACTTGCTGCAACTCTTAAAAGGCTGGTTCATCTTTTCTCATCTTTGAATACTTTTGACCCTTTCCCAAACCTTGTTAGAAAGCTTTAGTAACTAGTGGCTAAACAAAATTTAGCTGGTTGCACAGATCTGTTAATGAACTCAAATACAGAATCTGTTCACGGATTTTAAATACACCTTCAATAGCTCCACATGCATACAGAATAGCTCCACATGCTTACAGAAGAGTGGACCCTAGAGTATCATGAATAATGCTTTATCTGCTCAAACCCTGGTAATGACCAAGTATTGTAAATGCATAAAATGTCTTCAGGAACCCCACTGTTTGGCTAGCTGGCCACCTGGCTGCACTGTCCTGCAGCACACTGTGGCACATGGATTCCTGGGGTGCTCAGCATGCTACCTTTCATCCAATGAAGGAAATGGGAGAGCTTAAGCATCTTTCTTGCTCAGAAAGGTTTCATGATACCCCTGGAACCTACATGAATTCACTTATAATTCATTACCATCAAGCTGCTAAAATGACCAACCTTCAGCTTTTTCCTAGAGATGGGAAATGAGCACATGCACCTGAACAGTTCTCACTACCTTATTTTGCCAGTAACTGAATATGACAAAATCAATCACTTTTGCCCTGTTTTGTTCATTCATTTGTAGAAATGTTTAGAACTAAATTAGCTAGTTAATAATGATCTGAAGGTATTTTCCTTTGTAAGATGGGCTTTCTCAAAACCTGAGGACTGCATGCTTGTATATTTTAAATGTTAATGTTTCATTTTTAAATTTTATTTAAGAGGATTAAATCCTCTTAATGTTTACATGTTTAAAAAAATATGAATGCTGTAAGCGCACAGATATTTAAAGAAAATAAGAACTAACTTCATTTGAGTTTCCAATACTTTCTTTTAGGCTCACATGGTTTTTATAATCAACTTTTTTAAGTAACTACACTTTAAAAAGCTAAACTGGTCCACTTCTATTATTTGGAAATCTCCAAATTTCTTTTTTTTTTTTTTTTAAGACTTTATCTATTTGTTCATGAGAGACATAAAGAGAGAGAGGCAGAGACACAGGCAGAGGGAGAAGTAGGCTCCATGCAGGGAGCCTGACGTGGGACTGGATTCCGAGTCTCCAGGATCATGCCCTGGGCTGAAGGCAACGCTAAACCACTGAGCCACCCAGGCTGCCTGGAAATCTCCAAATTTCAATATCCTCACCTTGCACGAGCTGCATCCACTGCAAGAGCCAGAATATTCCCATCTCCACTAGCAGCACATTCAGTCAGTGCAGAAAGACATCGTTCAGCCAAATCTTGATCTCTGATGGCTTTGACCTTATGAAAAAGTCAAGAAAAGGGACAATTTATGTGAATACCTAATAAAACAGAGATCAGGAAATTAGACATTGATATATATCACATAGAAATTGTTCCATAATCCTAAAACTCAAAAACAAAAGGAAAGACAAGGAGAGAATAAATGTATCCTAGGTCGGATACTCATTCAATTCATTCATTCATTCATTAAATAAACATTAAAGGGCTTCCTAAAATAATACTGAATTCTGGATAATTCTGATAAGTCAGAAACAAGCAGGGCAATAATAAAAAATAGATGGTGACTCTCCCATATAGTACATGCTACTTAGGCTTTACTAAGGTAACAGGACATTGAAAACAAGTAGATCTTTTATATGCATAATTTCAAAGGCACACTAAAGAATAAGAGTGACAAGGAAGAAAAAATAATAACAGGTTATAATTTAGAAAACATTTCAGTTACATGTTGTTTTCCTTAACTAATTAACAATATATTGGTAATAATATATCCGTGTATTGTTTTTCTTTATTCAAAAATAACCCAAAGAGGGGCACCTGGGGTTGGCTAAGTCAGTTATGTATCAGTCCTGTGATCTCAACTCAGGTCTTCATCTCTGAGTTTTGAGTTTAAGCCCTGTATTGGGTCTAAAAAATAATAAAGAAAGAAATCCAGAAGAGACAAGAGACAATGAAAAATAGCAAGAGAGTCAAAAAGACAATGAAAAGCATGGTCAAAAACTTTTCCTGTCAGGTCCTAGCTCTACTCTGCTTTACCAATAACCTGCCTAAACAAAGTTACATAAAATCCAATTTCTTACAAGTTTGCATCACCTATAAAAGACTAAAATATGATACTACTCAAGATGCTACTAAAATCTTGTATCTATACGCAGAAGTGGACCAGAAATCTTATATTAAGGGCAAGGAAAAACCCAACTCCATTATCATTATTGAATTTTTCTCTTGCTTGAAATAAAGTTTAACATCATTTATGGCAAATGAAACCCCTCAAATTATGAGGGTGCAGAGTTAACAAAAGCCTAAAGTATAAGAGAAGAGAAAAGGAGTTTTCCTAACATAATAAATATTCAGACTTTTGTGATGACTGAAAATAAAATGCTACATCCTAAATAGGACCTTTTAAAAAATGACAAAAATGTGAGAGAGGGGTCATTGTCTCCTGATTGAGGGTGAAAATGGAAATAATGTCATTAAACATCTGCCATTACTGGGCGCTATATTTTATGTTGGCAAATTGAATTTAAATTTTAAAAAATTAAATAAAAAAATAAATAACTGCCATTAACTATAATAGAAAAAAATAGAAGATGATAGTTGTGCATTCAGTTTCACTGAACAAACCCTATTAGATTCCTAAAGAATATCTAAACTGAGGAGGGGAAAAAGAAGTCAGATCTTAAATTTTCACAGGGAAATTAAACTGAGGAAAACCATTAAAGATCACTAAAGAATGTCAAGTCTCTTGCCTTAGAAATAAAAGTAAGTATAAAAGATAAAGAGCCCACCATAGCTTCATACAATAGAAATATATAGGTTGTTAACTGTAAGACCATGTTTTATCTTAGTATTTCATATACTTTGATTCATCTTGGCAAGAAATTGGAACTAAAGTAAGACAGAACTCTAGTTTCAATCAAAATAAATATATTTCATTTATAAACTGTATCTTACTTACAGCACCATCAAATATATTTGAATTAAAAAGAAACAGAAAGCAAATGATTCTTTCAGAGTAGTATCAGAAACCAGGGTCTGATCAGAAACAAATTATAGTGAGAAGTCCTGGGTTCAGATACTCTGAACTTAATTTGGTTTTGATTTTGAGTGAGTTACATAATCATTTAAGCCTTTGTTTTAATCTATAAATTATGGGAAGTATTATTATTATAGCAGTTTTTAATAGCAATATGTAAGTTTCACAGAGACAGCTGTCAAGATTTAAAACATGAGTGTTACAAATAAACCATGAAGTTCCAACAAATAAACCATGAAGGTCCAATTTTTCTAAAATAAATAAATAAATAAATAAATAAATAAATAAATAAATAAAACATGAGTGTTTAGTGTCAACAGACTTACATTTGAGTCTTGGTTGTTCAATTATTTATTCTGGTCAAGTTTCTCAAACTCAAACTTATCTTTAGTTTCCTTAACATTTTTTTTTTTAAGATTTCATTTATTTATTTGACAGAGAGAGAGAAAGCACAAGCAAGGGGTAGCACCAAGAAGAGGGAGAGAGAGAAGCAGACATCCCACCAAGCAGGGAGCCCAACAGGGGGCTCAATTCCAGGACACTGGGATCATGATCTGAGCCAAAGGCAGATGCTTAACCCATTGAGCCACCCAGGTGCCTTTAACTTTAAATTTCTTTAACTTTAAAATGTTGGGAAATAATGCCCACCTCATGTAGTTGTTATGAGGCTTAATAAGCACAACAATGTAGGGGCTTATACAGTGCCGAGAATATAGAAAGCACTCAAAAAACGATAGCTGTTATTACCTTCTTGAGTTTTTCAATTTGCTTGTTACGCACTGAAGTATTATCAATCGCCAGAACTTCCACAGATTCTTCTTTTTCCAATTGGTACTTATTTACTCCAACAATTATTTCAGAACCTATTAATTTCCCAGAGGAAAACAATATGTAGATAGTAATGCTCTGATCATCACTTACTTTCCCTATAAGCTTAATATTTTTACATAGTATTCTTAAATCCTAATAAAACTTCAATATAGATCAACAAATTATATCCCAATAAAATGAGAAGAGAGGGGAAAGAAAAGTTATGTATCAGAATCTCTGTAAGGGATTTTTGTTTTATTATTGTTATTTTATTATTCTCCCAAAGTTATTATTCTTCCCAGAGTTTCCTGATAAACACTTCTAACACTACAAAATTAAAATAATAATACCAGCAACATCAAGATTTAAAAGGGAGAAGATTAACATCCAATAGCATTTCTAATATATTCTTGAATTCTCTTATAACCCAATCACTTTTAACAAAAAATACTCTTAAAATTTAAAAGTAATAAAACAGAATTATAAAGATGTTTAGATGTTTCCTGAACATAGTAAGAATATATTTTGCCTCAAACTACCAGATTATTACTGTATCTAAAGACATCCTGCCACCCACCACTTCTCCTTATTTCCCTTATAGAACTCATCACAATCTATAATTATTTTGTTTACTTGGTCATTTTCTCTTACTAAAATGCAAGCTCTAAGGGTGCAGAGAGCATGTCTAACCTGTTCACAGGTGTATGCCCAGATATGGCATAGTGCCTCAAATACTAAATACTAAAAAAGTGTTGGCTGACTGAATAAATTAATACTCCAATGCAAGCATAATGACAATATCTTTAAAACGCTGAAGATATCCACCTACACACTATACACACACACACACACACACACACACACACAATGGCATACCTCCACTCATACTCTACATACGCTTACCCATGTGCATCCATGCAAAAATACAAAGAGACAGATAGAGAGATAACAGAGATGAAACATTTTATCCAAGTTTCATTTTTCCATTATTTTTGTCTTATTAACTACATATATTATCTTCAAACAGAAATTAATATCTCTTTTTAAATACTAGATTCACATATAAATGTTTTCATTTTATCTTACCAGAGTCTATCCTTGCCTGCCTTCGGGCAGCACATTCTTCAATTCGAAGTTTAGGTATTCCTTCTGCTACAGCTTTGGCCATTCCACCCATCTCTTCAATTTCATCAATGAGCTAATATGAAAAACAGATTAGTAAAACTGGAAAAGAATATAAAGATATTTCTATAAACTATACAATAGTTACACTATATAATTACTGATATTAATAAAGTCATAAACTATTTTAGTGGCAAGTTTAATGTTTCATAAGAAAAGAATTAAGTTAATATCAAGAGCACTGATTAGAAGTTCTACAGAGTTAGGGGCATCTGGCTGCCTTATTTGGAGGGAGCATCCAACTCCTGATCTTGGGTTGGTGAGTCTGAGGCCCAAGCTGGGTGTAGAGATTACTTAAATGAATAAATAGAAACTATAAAAAACAGAAAGAAAGAAAAAGAAATTCCATACAGTTAACAATACACTATTGTGTATTTGAAAGTTGCTAAGATAGTAGATCTTAAAAGTTCTTATCACAGGAAAAAATTTTATAACTGTGAAGTATGGATATTAATGAAACTTGTTCTGGTATTCACTTCACAATTCATAGATATATATACATATATGTATATCAAATCCTCATGTTGCATATCTTAACCTAACACAACATATGTCAATTACATCTCAACTAAAAGAAGAAATTATGTACTTAAAGTTACTGAAAAACAGAAAAACTAGGACGTAGAATATAGAAAACAGTCTTGTTAGTCTTGAGAGAAAACTAACATCAATTCTGTAATCTTATTTTTAGTTACACAAGTAAAATATTCATGATCACATGAATAAATACTCTTTAAAAATATATTCCAAAATGCAATTTTATTTTTGATTTGAGCAGCAGAGTAATGATATTACTCCATCTTTACCAATACTAGAAAATACCTAAACCTTTAATCACCGCCTCATACATACACAAGACAGTGGGAAAATAAATGCTGGAAGGGTATATGAGTTAGCAGAAAGGAACAAAGTTAAATTTGTTTTTTTTCCTGAAGAATTCAAGAAATAAGAATTTGTGTTGGATTCAAAAGAAGCCAAAGCTAAGATAGGAAGCTAAAAAGAGGGGAATACTTTAGAATTTGCAACTACCTCTTTCCCATTCTGTCAAGAGAAAATGCCTTGAGGAAGTTTACTACCCGCAGAAAATGGACCAAAATTTACTTCTGCAGAAAAGCAATGGGCTATTAAACACCAAGTACAGAAAGAGGCAAGGATAAGATGTCTTGGTGAAATAAAAAGCTGCATTCTGAATAATAAGACTAAAGACAAAAGGCACATAGAGGAAACAGACAATACGGGATACAGAAGAAAACTTTAAAAAATATAATTACTATCCTCAGAAAAGAAGATTAGGTTCTGTATTAATGAAGCAAGTAGGATTAATATACAAAGGAGAAATTCAGAAAACAAAAATGAGCTTTTGAAAATTAAAAAAATGATATATGAATTTTAATATATAAGTAGAAATTTAAAGTTGATGACTCTTCAAGAACAGAAAACAGAATCTCATGGATGAGTTATATAACAGATAAGAACATCAGAGTATCTTTTAAGAAGGTCCTTATCCAATAACTAGGAGTTCCAGAAAGAGAAACCACAGAAAAATGGCAGGGAGGAAATTATCAAAAAAAGTAATACAAGACAATTTCCCAGAGCTATGAGAACACGAAAGTGGGCGAGATTAAAAAATGCCCACTGAAGGTCCAGTGCAATGTAGGAAAAAAATACATACACCAAAGTCCAGCAACTCAAAAAATAAAGAGATCCTAAAACTGTTAGAAATTTCCTGAGAGTGAAAATAGCATGAGATTTCAAACAGAAATAGTTGGAAGTTAGAATAAAAAGCTAGGATAAAAAGTAGATCAATGCTTATACACTCCCAAATGAAAATAATTTCAAACACAGACTATCTATCAAATCCTGAGTAGAGTGAAGACATTTTCAAACATCCAAAGTTTCATATATGTCATCTCCCAGTTACCACTTTTAAAGGAGGTTCCTATGAAGTGTGCTTCAAAATAACAAGGGATAAATCAACAGAGGTGGACACAGGATTCTAGATACAAATTCAACATAGCGGACGTAAAAATAATTCCCAAGATAATGTCAAAGGGAAGTCAAAGGACTATAATGGTCAGCAGGTCTAGAGAGAAACTAGAGAGAAAAATCAAAGGAGAGCATTGGAGGACTTCAGAAGGATATATACATACTATTGAGATATAATTGTATTGGTAGTATTATAAGACAAGAGAAAGCAGAGGTAAGAATCAGCTAAAATACTACACTACCATACTACAAAGCAATAGATAATGAAGGACTTAGACCTAATAGATACGTGTAATTTTAAAATATGGAGATAAAAACAAACAAAAATGATGTATTTGATTCAAGGAAGCAGGAAAAAAGTAAGTAGAAGACAAAGGACTACTTTTTTACGTTCCACCCTTTTAACACTAGTAGGCTTTTCAATTCTTTGAACAAAATACTTTAATATGAATACACATGTATTTTTAAATTATGTTTCCACTTGTATACTATTAAAGTTGAATCTGAAATTCTTTTTCTCTCATTTTATAAATCTTGATATAAATAAGAGAAACTGACCTTCAAGGCAGCATCATAAACATCATTTGTGAGAGATTCCATCATATAGGAACCTCCCCACGGATCAGCCACTTTGGGAATCCCAGATTCTTCTTGAATAATGATTTGTGTATTCCTGGCAATTCGAGCACTTTTCACAGTTGGCAAACCCAAGGCTTCATCAAAAGAATTTGTGTGCAAAGACTGAGTGCCTCCAAACACTGCTGCCATTGCTTCTATTGTAGTACGAATAATGTTATTATAAGGATCCTAAAACATTTAGTGAAAAGCAAAAAGGCAAAACAAAACAACAGTTGATAAACGATGCTATGATTAAGCAGTGGCTGCTGTATACTTTCTTGCCAATGTCTATACTAGGCTTCAGAATATCCAATAAATTAGTAGACGCCAGACTTAACAGGCACTCAGCAAATGATTTATTAATAAATGATAAATGAAGCAGATAAACAATGTACTATGAGATAAAAAATCTGGATTTATTCTGTTCCTGACTGTGATCGGCAAATCACTGGACCTTTCTGAACTTTAGTTTCCTTAACCATAAAAATGAGGAGGTTAAGACAAATGATTATTAAGGTTTCTTCTAACCCTGAAACTGTATATCTTCATTTATAAGTACCTGAAGTCATATTTAATATGGATATATTAGTTTTTATGCACTTTTAAATGTGTAAGAACAATGTAACTTTAAAGTTATGAATTATTTTTAATGTATCAAAATAATTTAATATATAAAGAAAATGCATGAAAAAAGATCACCACACGATTTTCTAATAGAACGAAATTAAAACACTCACATGACAATAGCCTTTAAATGAGTCTGTGTGCATGCATACTTACTTAAACATAACTAAAATATTTTATGTGCACAAAATTTTAATTAGGCAATTTTATGTTATGAATTTGAGTTAAAATTACTTAGGACAATATTAACTAAGTCATGATTTTTACTTCCTCCTTATCATCACATTTTTTTTTTTTTTATTTTTAAAAAGGTAAAACAGCACTACAGTTAAGTGGATTTATATGATTTTATATTGTTAACCACTAGAGGGAGCCAGCCTTATTTATTATAATATGTGTAAAAATCTAAATGTGCATTATATTTCAGAATGATAATTTTCAAATATTAACAGCTGGTTTCTTAAATCTACTTCCTGATTGTGCTATGTTGCTTATAAGACAATATATGACTAAAACTTTACACTTTATATATATATATATATATATATATACATACCTGCTCAGTAAGTGACCATCCTGATGTCTGACAATGTGCTCTTAGAAGAAGAGATTTAGAGTTTTTAGGCTGAAACATTTTCTCTATTAAGTGAGCCCAGAGTCTTCTCCCAGCTCTCATTTTTGCTATTTCCATATAAAAGTTCATCCCAATTCCCCAGAAGAAAGACAACCTAAAATAGTAATGTTAAGTCCATTATTTGTTTATACATATTTGATTATACAACATAAAATGGAAAATAAAACTAATTGTATCACACACTAAAGAAAATAGTGTCCAGATTTTAATTTCAAACAATTTAATTTGAATTAGAATCAAAGAATATATATTAAAGTAGCTTTAAACCTAACAAAGTACAGTTTTAGGCACACAGAAGAAAGGGCTGTGATTATTTGCCTCACTAAGAAATTATTCACTTTACAATTGGTTTTCTTTATAAAAGAAGTTCCTCTTGCACCCTTAAATAAAGAATGAATAGTTATCCAAAAATAAAATACTTCAAGAATACCCAATATGTAATTCAGGGGTCACCTACACAGGGAATCAAACAACAAACTTGTTTTCTTCGGATAGCAAGAAGTTTTCCTGTTTTGGTTTTTTTTTTTTTTTTTTTTTAAGACTTTATTTATTTATTTGAGAGAGAGTGAGAGAGATCGTAAGAGAGAGCATGAGCAGGGAGGAGAGCACTACTGGGGAGAAGAGGGAGAAGCAGACTACTCCTGAGCAGGGAGCCCGAGGCCAGGATTCCCAGGACCCCTAGATCATGATCTCAGCCAAAGGCTGACGCTTAACCAATGGAGTTACCCAAGAGCCCTTGTTTTGTTTTGTTTTTAAAGAATAATGATATATTTGGTCTAAGCATACATTTCTCCAATTGCCCCCAAGCCCACTACTCCTTTTTATTTTATATTCTGCACCTAGTTACACATTTGGTTTACTTGCCTGTGCCTAAAGGCACAAAGGCTGTGTTTCTTTCTATAAAACTAGGTGAGTCTGAAATAAAGAAATTAAAAACTAATAAAAATTCTTGATACGCCTTTTGCTGTTCTCAGATATTTGTCTCAGGATACCTTTTCATTCTTAAAAATTACTGAAGATCCCCAAGGAATCTTTATTAGGATAATATCTATCAATGTTTTATATATTAATTCATTTAGAAACAAGAAACATAGGACACAAGTAACATAAATAATATTTTTATGAAAAATAATTATACTTTGTCAAAAATTGTAATAAAACAGTCACTGTTTTACATTTTTGCAAATCTAATGTGTGGCTTCAGGGAAGACAGCTAGAATCAATATCGTTACCAGAAAGAAGTCAAATTTAATTCTGAAATTTAATTATACACAGTATTGGCTTATTCTCTAATTAGTACTCCAATAAAACATAAGAGAATCTAGTGTGACATTTATATATACAAGTTAATTTTATCAATAGGTCTACTGTACACTCATAAATTGGTCCTAAAAACTTTCCTAATATTGAGACAATCTCTGTGGTCAATTTACTCACCTTGGTGCAAATTCATCAATTGTCAGACCAGCTTGGAGTCCAGTTCTACAGTATTCCAACCCATCAGCTATAGTATAGGCCAGTTCCAGGATGGCATCAGCCCCTGCTTCCTGCATATGGTATCCACTGATTGAAATTGAATTAAATTTTGGCATGTGCTATAAAAATAATAAAAAATATAGCAGTGAATAAAAATTTTTAAAGTTTCTATTAAACCCATTTTCTAAAAGACTATTATTTTTAAATGATGTTCAACTCAGTATACTCTTTAATATTAACTGAAAATATTTAGTGCTTACTTTGTTACATTTAATTCACTCAATTTAAGTGGTGATTCAATGAACCATCATAAAAACTGCACCTGTTTTATTTTCCTAGTGAAAAAGAATTTTCACTAACCATTCTTTTGAGTCAAAGTTTAAAATAAATTAGTTGAGATTAGAAATGCAACCAACCCTCAGTCTGAGAATTAAATAAGACATCTTTAATTCCAAAGCAACGACTATGACCTCTTACGAGGTTCTAAGATCTTGTAACTTTGGGTTAATTTGCTGAAGATATATAAATTTAAGTTTTACTAATTATCAATTTTATTATTTGAATGAAGTCATTAAACATGAACAAGTACATGGTAGGGGAGGAAAGAGAAAATGACTCAATCCTTAGTACTATATATTAAAACACAACAGGATAAATACATGGTTTAAAAATCTAAGATTTCAATTTGACTTAGTGTGACATTTAATGCTAAGCATACCCAACACAATTTCTAGCAAAATCACTACGAGAATGGCATTCCTTTCAGAGGGCACCTAGCTGGCTCAGTGGGTGGAACATGTGACTCTTGTGGGGTCGTGAGTTTGAGCCCCACATTGGGTGCAGGGATTACTTTTAAAAATAAATAAATAAAAAGATTAAAAAAAGAAAAGGTCATTTCTACCATTCCCCTAAATCTTTATATTAGGGAGGGTACATATCATACATATTCTGTAAAGCCTCCAAATTATTATCCTTCCCAAGAATTGGCCAAACATAAAATAATAAAAACTTAATCACTGAAATTCACTATGATAATTAAGAACATGGGCTCTTGAGTCAGAATGCTCAAAGTCTAGCTATGTTACTTAACTAGCCGTAAGACTTTAGGCAAGTTTCTCACCCTTGTTATTCCCTAGTTTCCTAAAGCATAAAATAGAGGTAATAATTATGCCTCCCTCGTGTAATTGTTATAGGATTAAATGAAATGATTCATCTAAACCATTTAGCATTATGCCAGTATGCAATAAGCATGCAAAAGGTGCTACTTGTTGCTGCTGTATGCTATTGATCTGCAACTTACCTTTTTTTGTTTTTAAAGATTTTGTTTATTTATTCATGAGACACAGAGAAAGAGGCAGAGACACAGGCAGAGGGAGAAGCAGGCTCCATGCAGGAAGCCTGATGTGGGACTCGATCCCGGGACTCCAGGATCACGCCCTGGGCTGAAGGCAGGCACTAAACCACTGAGCCACCCAGGGATCCCCTGCAACTTACATTTCTTAATATTTTATTTATAATTAACCAAAAGCAATTGAAAAATGTTCCATTGCAAAAACAGTAAGAGGACTGAATTACATGGAATTGAGAGATTGCCCAAATATATAGTTTATAAATAAGAAGCAATAAAACAAATAGGTTCTTCTCTACAAAGAGGAGTTTAGTAGTAGAATTTCTTTAAAAATAATAGAAATACTGGGATATTAGAATATTATTCAGCCTTAAAAAAGGTGGTTAATTCTCATACATGCTACAACAGAGATGAACCTTGAGGACACTGTGCTAAGTGAAATAAGGCAGTCACAAAAAGACAAATAGTATACGATTACATTTCTAGGAGGTAGCTAGAGTAGTCAAATTCACAGAGATAGGAAATGGAAAGATAGTTTCCAAGAGCTAGAGAGAAAAGAGGATAGGGAATTACTATTTAATAGGTACAGAGTTTTAGTTCTCCAAGATGCAAAAAGTTCTGGAGATGGATGGTGGTGATGGTTGCACAACAGTGTGAATGTACTTAATGCCACTTAACTGTACACTTCAAAACAGTGAAGATGGTAAATTCTATGTCATGTGAATTTTGCTACAATTAAACATTTTTTTTAATCAAGAAGTTGACAGTTTTCAACGTACTTCAATACAGCATTATTATGTCAGTATATGCAACCAGCACTTTCATCACTTATGTGAAGGATTATATAAAGCAATTTTGAACTTGAAGAGGATACTAGGAGCTTTACAAAGGTAAAATGCCCAACAACATAACAGCATAAACTGTACAAACTGCTACTAACTATTCATTTCTCCACTCTTCTCCTATAATACCTGAACCATAAATGCAGAATGCCAATTTACAAGAACTGTACTTCCAATCTTCTCTCATTACTGTGGGCATCCACTGGGATAAACGTGGTTGCACTGGCCAGGAAGTGAGTCCACTGGGATAAAAGTGGAACTGGGGATTCTTCCTTCTGGAAATTTACCTTAAATCAGAGGAGCTGAGTCCATCCCTCCCTTCAACAAACACATCCAGTGCACCCACCTCTTCAACCATGAGTGGCATAGTAACAAAAGAGGACAAGCAAGATTAAAGGAGACTGGAACCCTGGTGACTGTGGAGCTCCCATACAACCAAGCTCTTGACAGCCTACTTTCCAATTTCTTTCAGACAGAGGGTCCACTTCTATTTAGTTTAAGCTACTACTATTTGGGTGTGTGCGTCTGTCATATGCTGCTAAATGTATTCCTGTGCATATGTTCTTGAAATTGAAAAGGGGGATAGAAATATACAGTTCTATACAACACAGTTCACATGGGCAGAGATCTATGAAAAGAAATAAAATTGCCAAGCGTAAAGGCTAAATATTGATGAGACGAGGCAATGCTTGCAGGAGTTCTTAGACAACAGCAATTATAAGAAATAAAAAAGATTAAAAAAAAGTTTCATGGTGGAGGGGAGATGGGCCCTTTGCCATGAAATAACATAGTCTAACCTTAAGGTAGATTAAGAGAGCATTGCAAGCAAGAAGCAAAGTGTGAGTGATGGCAAAACTACTTATTAATTACTCAGAGGAAGATGAAAAAGCGTTATGTTTCCCTTACAGAGATTGCTACAAACACAGAACACTGTAAAACCCTTCTTTTCCCACCATTCTGATGGTGAAGACAACCTTATTCAGAGGTGAAATACCAGGAAACTCATTCTAGATGCAGATATAAGCAATATCTTATAAAGCTGTTGTTTTGATAGCCAAATGTCTGACCCCAGTGTATACTTCGAAACTAAATATGAACTCTGGAAAGAAATAAAGAAGTGTAAATTATGAGCCCTCCTTAATTCTAAAAATTATCAGATAATAAAAATTTTAATAAAGAAAATACGGTATGCATCTAATGCTCAGATTCCTATAGATAATAACAGACTATAAGATGAGTACATTAAAAGCAAAACATACAAATTAACAACACACATATACATAAAACTCATACTCTGACTTTACACTAAAACTATTATTTTGACTCATTTATTAAATTCAAATTAGGTGATATTTCATAAAAAGTCTTACATCTAAAGAAGTAAAGCAAATCTCATAAGTAGCAGGAAATACCTGTGCTGTATATTGGAAGATGTCAGCAATAATTCTCATGGATGGTTCTGGAGGAAAAATGTAAGTATTTCTGACCATAAACTCCTTTAGTATATCATTCTGGATTGTACCAGTAAGTTTCTCTTTAGGTACGCCTTGCTCTTCTCCAGTTACTATAAAAGTTGCAAGAACTGGAATAACTGCTCCATTCATGGTCATGGAAACTGACATTTTTTCTAAAGGAATTCCATCAAAAAGAATTTTGGTATCTTCCACGGTGTCAATAGCAACTCCAGCCATTCCAACATCACCACGAACTCGAGGGTTGTCTGAATCATATCCGCGATGTGTTGCCAGATCAAAGGCAACTGATAATCCCTGCTGACCAGCTGAGCACATAAAGAAAAACAATGTAGGATTTAAGGAGTCTGGCACCAAAGTAAACTCATTTACATTAACACTACTAAAGGAGTTGATTCACCTCATCATAATATATATTTTTTAACATTTTTATGCTCATACATGTCAAAACAAATTTAAATAAAGATAGTACATTTCCTAAGTTGTTTCCCATGTGGTAAAATGCACAACTTGAATTGCAGAACGGCAAGAATAAAACATCTCACCTCATGTCTGAGGATCTTTTTTATCTTAGCACTTTTTAAAAAATAACTGAAAGTATGTACCTCTTAATCTCCTTCACCTATTTTGTCTTTATCTTAACAATTTCAGATAGAAATATTTTTTAAGGTACACAAGAAGACCTATTTATAAATAGTTAACATAATTTAGTATCTGTATGCTTATATAATTAGTTCTTGTATTTAATAGGGTAGTAAACAAGATGTCCTGGCTATTCAAATATTCTGGAAAACAGAATTATGAACACTATGCAAAAAACAAAAAGTGTACACTGAATATAAGATCAGTCCTCTATGTGTAATATAAATTTACAAATCCTCAAATTTAGCAAATATGATTTTAATACAGATCAGATAGAAAAAATAGTAGTTAATATAATTTTCAGAGACATGAATGCCAGACTGCACTAAATATATTTGTACATTATCGTTGGCTTATTACTTTACCTGGGCATCTTTTAAATTGTTTTCCCCTTCAATTCCCATCTTGACAATGTTAATTAAAAGCTTTTCAAAGAGAAAGCCCATGTCTCCTTTCATCATACAATTTCACCTAATCTGTTTTACATAAAGTGCATGGTTTGTTTTTGTTTTGTTTTGTTTTTTAAGATTTATTTATTTATCTGAGGGGCAGGAGCCACAGAAGAACAAGGGGAGTCTTCTTTAAGTAGACTCTGTGCTGAGTGCAGAGCCTGACCCAGGGCTCGATCTCAAGACCCTGAGATCATGACCTGAGATGAAACCAAGAGTCAGATGCTCAACTAACAGCACCACCCAGGTGTCCCCATAATATGCAGGTTAACTGTTGTTAGCATTCAAGAATTTAGCAATTTAATTTGGTTCACCTATCCTTTGACTATGGAAGTTGAAAACATTCATCTTTTTCAGAGTATAGTCTTAACTACAAAATTACAAAGTGACTATCATCTTTACCAAGATTAACCAGTGTCCCTTCAAAAGAAGCCAAGAACAGGAAACCTATGTTTGATTATGAATATGATGTGCTGCATTAAAATCTCACCCTTAATATTGTCTTTATAGAACTTATTGCTTTCTTCCACAGTACTAAAACCAGCATACTGGCGGATGGTCCAGGGTCTAAAGGTGTACATGGTGGGATATGGTCCACGTGTGAATGGCTTCACTCCTGGAAGTTCTTCAGCTAAGTCCTTGGTATCCCTGCTGGAATACAAAGGCTTTATGGAGATCCCTTCTGGAGTGTGCCATATTAAGTCTTCTGGGTTTTTGCCTTTCAACTGCTTTTTAGCCAGGGCAGCCCATTCTGGGTGAAGGGGTTGTTGCTGATGCAGAAGTCGACGCCATATAAGCCTGGATCCTGGTGACTCTTTGAGCTGCTTCAGATGGTGCGGTGAAAGCAAAAGAAGCCGAGTCTTAGCCCTCAACATGATGGAGCATGAAAAACACTCAAAAAAACCCAAGAACTGGCCTAGAAAAAGAAGCAGAGTATACATGTATTCACAAAAGGCAAAATGGGAACTATTGGTGAAAAGATAACGAAGGCAGCATTTTAGTATTATTTCAGCTCTTCTCCTTTTCTGGTTCCAATAGTTTACATTTTGTTAACTTTGGCCCCTCTCCACAACTACTATCATTGTTCTAGTCTTCTTCTCAATACTTTCTTAGCTGGTTTTACTGGCCCGTCTTAGCCCCTCTAATCCATTCTACAAACTGACACCAATGCAACTATGATTATGTCACACTTCACTTAAGATTTCTCAAAGGTTCGGCATCATGTAGAGGATAAAATACAGCTCCTAATTTTTTCACTGAAAATATTTTTACAGCTACTTTATGACAGGCATTGTGTTGGGAGCTGGAAAAAAAAAAAAAGTGGTGAATAAGACAAGTAAGACAAATTCAAGGCCTCTATGACCTGATCTCTGCACACCTCTCAGACTCATCACTGCTTTTGTCCTCTACACCTTTTGTTCTAGAAATATTGGATAACCTAGAGCTCACTGCATATATCAAGTTCTGTGACTTTCTCTTGCTCTTTCATCTACCTAGAATGTTCTTTGGCTAATGTGGCTAAGGTATCCCAATACATAGGGCTTTCTATGTGCCAGGCACTGCTGTAAGAACTTTATAAGAAGTAGCAATTTTAATCCTTTATAAAGAGTAGCAACACCGAGACAGGTACTAATAATATCCCCATTTTACAGATGAGGAAACTAAGGCACAGAAGAGCCAACATTTAAACCGTAGGCAGCACTAGGTTTAAAAGTCCTTGTATTTATTTATTTATTTATTTATTTATTTATTTTTAATTTACGACAGTCACACAGAGAGAGAGAGAGAGAGAGAGAGGCAGAGACACAGGCAGAGGGAGAAGCAGGCTCCATGCACCGGGAGCCCGATGTGGGATTCGATCCCAGGTCTCCAGGATCGCGCCCTGGGCCAAAGGCAGGCGCCAAACCGCTGCGCCACCCAGGGATCCCAAGTCCTTGTATTTAAATAATACTCACAGCCTCTCCCTGAACTCAAAAGCTGGACTAAATGAGCTCTTAGGTAACTGTTTCTGTTACACATCAATCATCTTCCATAGCATATTAGAACACTTTTTTGTGTGTTTATATAAAATGTATTTAAGATGTATTTCATATTTATACAAATACATATATAAAATAAATACGTATTGCGTCAACATACAGAACCTAATATTCTAAAAGGCTTTGAGATGCAAAGTTTATTAATATATTCATCATGCCATATGATATATAAGGCAACAAGTAAAGTGAGCTTAAAATTATATTTTCCATACCGTCTCCTGTCAATTTAATGAGGCTTACAGAAAAGTAAGAATACCCAACATTTGTCAGGGGGCTGTGAAGCAAAGGGCAGTTCTGAATGAAACATCTTTCCAAATAATGTGCTTTCACATTAATATGGCAGGAAAGGCTAGCTACCCCCAATGTTCAGCTAATTTGGGTTGGAGATGACAACATACAGCATGCAAATTACACTTAATATTAGTGTAATATTAGTATAAACCTATCCTTAAATATAAGAAATTGTTGGGAGAAAAATCACCAAGTGATTTCAAGCTTTACACAAAAACACGTTTATCCAAGGTCGCGAGCTCTGAAAAACCGCTCTCTTTCAGGGTAAAAGAGAACAAGTGAGTAATTTACGGTTTTCTGTCTTTCCTAGTTCACCTCTTACCCTTCCCTCCACCTGTATACACAAAGTCACTTTCAGTCCTATCACCTCGTATCCGAAAAACCTCAGAGGAACAAGAGCCGCAGCCTGGAGGGGAGGCAGCTGTGGAGGCAGATCACCCTCCCCCCCCCATAATCCTGCAAGCGCCCCCTGCCTAGCGGAGTCTCGGGGTGCTGGCGCGGCCGGGGAGGATGACGCCGCGCCTCGGGGGCGAACAAGCACCTTCTCTGCAGCATTACCTCCTCATTCCCACGTGCGACGCTGGCAGTGAGAGGTCGGTCGGGAAACTAGAGCCAAGGAGAAGGTAGAGGAGAGCGGGGTGCCGTCACCGTGGGAAGAGGAAAAGGACAGGCTCAGGGGACAGAGGGAAGTGGGGAGAGAGGAGCCAGAGGAAAGGAGGGAGCTGAGAGGCTGACGCATCTCGAGGCGCACAGTCTTACTCACTGGCTGGCCTGTCTCGGACCTCGGCTGTGACAAAGGGCGGCTGGACTTCGGAACCCCAAGCCCCGCGACCCAGAAACACACAGCCGAGCTCCTCACTGACCTTGCGCAAAAGCCAGCTGGAGGGGTCAGGGGGCGTAGGCCGACACCGCCCTCCCCGCCGCCAATCTCCTCGCGCTTCCGTGGGCGCGCTTCTGATGACGTTAGAGCTGTGACCCGAGGCCCGCCTCTCCCGACAGGCGTTTCCGGTTTCTGCCCGCCCACTTCCGGGCTTCGTCGGTTTTTCAATGGTTTGGGCGCGAATTGCTGTGACGTTGACTCGCTGGAGGGCTGAAGAGGCTTCTTTGGTGAGTCGTGGAAGCTCTTAACCTGCCGGTGAGTCCAGCTCGCGGCTAGCGCGATTGTGACCGACTCCGCGGTTTGTTTCTCAGGAGCGTGGGGGTGAGACTCCAGTGGATATTCCATATCTGCCTTTGCTTGGGGCCAAGGATTGAAGTGTTTTTATTCGCAAGGATGGAGTGAAGGGACGCCTGGTTCCTCGGTTCTTCCCTCCATCCCCCAGTTCATCCTCGTCCTCGTTCTTTTTTTTCTTTTTTTTATCTCCCGCGGCCCAAGTGGGGCGAAGTGCAGCCTTGGAGATTAGCGTCTTTAGGCATTGAGGACACTAGCGTCGCATCCCGAGGCTTTTGTCAGGAGGTAAACATAGCCTGGTTGTGTTTTGCCAGACTTGGCGCTAGACCTGGGTTGAGAGACTTGGTTTCCACGAATTTCACTAAGGACAACAAGAGGATTTGGGATGCCTCCCTGTTTCCTACAGAGTAAGGAGTGAACTCTACCGCAGCATGTAGTCTGGCCGCGGACTACCGTTCCAGCCTCCTTCCTATTCCATCCAGACCCCGGCAAGTCTGGCTGAATTTTCCGTGTCCCCCAGCAGACCAGTTTCTTTTAACCTGTTCTGCTCTCAGACTTTTGCTGCTTTCTCTCAAATACTTTATTCCCCGTCTTTCTGGCTAAATATTTCGAAATGTAATTCACATATTACTTTTTTTTTTTTTTTCTGGCCGCCCCCAGCACACGCACACACATCAATTTGAGATAGCCGTTCACTCATTTGTCTTTTATAACTTTTGTCACATGGTGTATACTTTTATATAGTAGGGTTTTTTTTAATTTTTATTTATTTATGATAGGCACACAGTGAGAGAGAGAGAGAGAGGCAGAGACACAGGCAGAGGGAGAAGCAGGCTCCATGCACCGGGAGCCCGACGTGGGATTCGATCCCGGGTCTCCAGGATCGCGCCCTGGGCCGAAGGCAGGCGCCAAACCGCTGCGCCACCCAGGGTTCCCTATATAGTAGTTGTTTTTATATATCGGCGTCTACCCACTGTCACTGAGCTGTGGTTTCCTGTGGATCTAAAACAGGGCAAAGTTTCTGTTCCTTTTACATTTATATTAAAATGTCTATTCTCGTTCCTGGACAACCAGCCCAATAGAAAACTATGACTTTTATGTATCGAATTGTTACCGTGTCCCATACGTCATTCTAGGCACTTTACATATTCTGTACGAAGTTTTAGCTTCACAAAAGCCTTTAATGTTGGTGCTTTTAAACTTTAACCCATTTTGTCAGGGGGGAAATTGAACAAATTTACGTGCCTAAGCTTGTACCGCTAGTTAAATGCCAGAACCAGGATTTGGAACCAAGCTTTTTATCTATTTATCCTTATCCCTGACTTGCTCTTGGCAGTGTTTCTCAGGCTGAGGTGTCTTCATACCAGGGGACATTTGATAATGTCAGGGGACAGTTTTGGTTGTCACACCTTGGGGGTGGTTAGGAGGAATGGAGAGCAGGTGGCTCTTGCACTGGGGAGGTGGGCAGAGACAGGAGAGCAGCTCAGGTGGAGGGCATAGTGCATGCCTCACTCAGTGTGTACTCAAAATCATCAAATCTAGCTAGAGAGAGAGTCTTATAAGGCATAGTGGGAGAGAAGTACAGAAAACTAGACCAGGCTAACGGTTAAGAACTGTAAGTGGCATGGTAAAGCGTTGGATATTGTGTAGTAGGTATTGGGGAAGGATTTTTTATTTTATTTTATTTTTAATTTAAGAAAGTCATTTATTTTGTTCCAGAATTTGTGATCAGGAACAACGTGGTAGAACTGACTCCTGTCTTTTCCATTCAGGGTCAGCTGCAGCATATTAGCTTAAGTACGTGTGCCAGGCTGGTAAGATGGCACTGGGTATTCTGGGAGTTCAGCTGGGCTTTTGCTTGGGCCTTTCACTTCCTCTCCATGTTGGCCTTCCTCAGAGCATGGTCGCTGGGTTCCAAGAGCAAATATTCCAAACATGAGGACGTTGCAGCTATGAGTCTCTTCATGTTTAGGCCAGTAAACTGGTACAGAATCATTTCCACCATATTCTGCTGCTCAAACAGCTACAGAGTCTGCCAAGATTTAAGATAAAGGGACATAGACTCCATCTTTAAATAATAGGAGTAAGAAGGAATTTGCACCATTTTTTAATCTACCAAATGGGGTAAGGACTAAGTCTCAGCCCTCACTTGCTCCCTCACCTTCTTCCTTGAACAACTTGTACTCTATGTACGGTAGCCCTTCCAGGGGAGGTCCTCAAGTGAAACTGTCATGTGGATTGGTTTTGAAGTAGGGGAAATATAAAGGCATGGATGTCACATTGAGGGAATTAGGCATCTCAGGAATGTAACATAGACTAGGTATGAAGTAAGGTAAAGTATAATTTAGCTTCCACTGTTTTTTGTAACTGATCTTACGTGTACTCCCTAAGTGTAGTTTGTCATCTTTCAATTAATTATTTCTCACTATTTCTGTTAATCTTACTGAAAAAAAGTTTCTTACTGAAACTTTACCTTTTAAATTTCAAAGAAATAGATTTATCCAAAGTACCTCCTTTATTATCTATCTCAATCCACCTATATAAACTATTAATATAATTAACTCTGAATTTTTAGAAAAGGAATGGTGACTGATTTGTATTGTTATGAAAGGACAGAATAATCAGTATTCTTCTGTGCTTTTTAAAAATGCAAATAGCCCACACGGAGTAGTAGCTTAAATCCTTATGAGTGACCTTTCTGCTTGAATTTCCACAACATAGTTTCATAGTATGGTCTTAAAAATTAATTCCTTTCATCTCTGGCATAAATTCTGAGAATACATTAGGCTTAAAATAAAAAGACCTGAATATTACTATATTACTATTCCAATTAATATTGTCTGTGACAGGGTAATACAATTTAATACATTATTATTTCCATTTTCTTGGCTCTAAACATGGAAGTAATGTTATTGTATAGGGGAGTATAAAGGAAAGATGCAAGAGCATTTTCACATGATTTTTTAAAGCCATAAAAATGGAAGAAATTTCCAGGAATGAAATTGAATCAAATACACTTACTTTAATAGTAATCAGTGTTACTTGTTTTAAAGTATGTTCAAATGTTCTAAAAACACTATCCCAAACCTTTCATTATTTTTTAAGGCAAACTTGGAACATTTATAGGTAGTACTTTTTAACAAAATGTATGTAGGATTAAGCTTATTTTTGTGTCCTTTTTATTTTACAGATTTTTTGACGTACTATTATAATTGTTCTGTTTAGATCAAGATGTCTAGCAAAGCAAGTGCTTCCAAGAAAAGATCTCAACAATTAAAAAGAAACCCTAAAAGAAAAATTGATGATGAAGATGTGGAGTTGCCAAAGAAAAAGGTAATAAAAGTAATTGAGTTTATCATTCTGAACTTTTTGAGTAAAAATGTAATTTGTTCCATATAAAGGAATATATAAAGACTAAAGGTCAATTTTACTACAAATTAAAGTAATTCATATCGTTATGTGGGAGCTGTTGCAACATAATTGGTAAAGGTTCTCAGATAAAAATTGTTTCAGTTTCTAAAGATACTGACCAGAAAATTCTTTGTTGAGGAGGGGGTCATAGGGAGTTTTTAAGGTGTTTGAATGTAAAGACTAGGAATAAAGTATATACAGATTCTGTGGTTAAAGATAGGAAAATCTGTCAGTTAGTGGGAAGAGATTTTTATTAACATAGAGAAAAATTACTTTGGGAGGAATTATCTTCTTTCTACCATAATTTTGCCCATTTCTTAAAAAAGAATATGTATAAAATTTTTTAAGAATTTGCGTGTTTTATCCTATAAGAGGCAATGCCTATGTTTTTTGCAGGTAAAGTATGTACCACTATTTCACAGTCAAAATGACTAATGATTTCTTTAACATATTCTTTGAAACGGGGTGCCTGGGTGGCTCAGTTGGTTAAGCATTCTATTCTTATTTTTGGCTCAAGTCATGATCTTTTGAGTCATGGGATCAAGTCCCAAGCTGGGCTCTGCACTCAACGGGGAGTCTGCTTGAAAAATTCTCTCTTCCCTCTGCCCCTCCCCCACTGGCAAGTTATCTCTCTAAAATAAAAATAAGTCTTAAAAAAATTATTTGACCCTCTATGGAATTCTATTATACATTATCACTATTGTCCAGGAATTGCTGTAGTATATCCCGTGCCTGGGATAAATACACACCCTTTCTCTGCACAAGCGGCAGTATGTTTTTTCTGTCTAGCCAGAAGATACATAAATACTCTTCAACATACATGACAAATATATTGCAAAAGTGGTATCTTTTATCTGATGCTTAATTACATGTGTATGTGTTTTTCTCTCTAGGTTAGAAACACTGCAAAAAATAAAAATCCAAAGCATCTGCCTTCCAAAGGTATTTATTTTCTGTATCTTGTTTAACTTGTCCGTCTCAAGCTGTGTGTATTCATGAAAAACTTCTCAGCATCTTGTTTATGAGTTGTACAAAAGCAAAAGATAGTAGGGGCTCCTGGCTGGCATAGTCCTTTGAGCAACTGACTCTAGGTTTCTTCGGCTTAGGTCATGTGATCTCAGATTCATGAGATCAAGCCCCATGTCAGGCTCTGTGCTCAGTGAGGAATGTGCTTAGAATTATCCCTCTCCCTCTTCCCCTCCTTCCTCACCCACACATGTTCTCTCTCTCTCTCTCTCTCTCTCTCTCTCTCAAATAAGTAAATCTTTTTTATAGAAACAAAAGACAGTAATAAACAGCTGCATTCTCATTTTTGCAAGAATAAATTGTACTGGTTAGTCTGTTATTTTGGTCAACTGAAATTTTACTTGCTGCCTCTAGCACATATTGTGGAAGGTTCTAAATTGATAGGAACTAGAGAAAATCAAAGTTTCCCACAATCTGAATTATTACTGGTCTGTGATCTATAGACACACCTACTGATTTTTCTTTAAAACAGATATATTTCTGTCCTACCACCATTGCATAGATTAGTTTGGGACTACTGTCTAACTTTGTTTGGAGTAAACTAATTTGGAGTAGTCATCTTTACTTAGGCATCACTTCATCTAAAAATTCCTACTTTCAGGGGGATCCCTGGGTGGCTCAGAGGTTTAGCACCTGCCTTCAGCTCAGGGCGTGATCTTGGAGTCCTGGGATCAAGTCCCACATCGGGCTTCCTGCATGAAGTCTGCTTCTCCCCTGCCTGTGTCTCTGCCTCTCTCTCTCTCTCTCTCTCTCTCTCTCTCTCTCTTTCTCTGTGTGTGTGTGTCTCTCATGAATAAATAAATAAAATCTTTAAGAAAAATAAAAATAAAAATTCCTACTTACTCCTCACCAAGACCAAGCAAAGTCCATGGTTTTGTACTTCCATAATGCACAATACTTTTGTAAAGCTTTGCATACTTGTATTTATACTAAATAATTATAATTAGTCTCCCTTCTCTCTAAAACTAATCATCATATGAGCCAATAGTATTATCTTCTTTGTTTATCCTTTATAAATAGAATACCAGCAACAAGACCCTGAATATTTTGTTTCAGTTGCCATTCAATATTTGGGAGAAATAGCTTTCTAGTCTTCTCAGTGAAACTCTTTAATTTAGGTCATTTCTGAGAACCAGACTTTTATACTGAATCCTAATAAAGTGTAGCCTGCTTTTGCATTTAGAATTGTCTTGGGTTTTTATCTGCAGTTTCAGCTAATAGTATTTTAATTAACATAATAGCATAATCATATTCAACACCTGGCATATTATGGCTATGCAATAAAAAGGGAATTAAACAGTTTATGCAGCTTTATCATATTTTGGTTCTCATGATTCTGTTAGCTTTTTAAAATAAATGTATACTTAAATCAGTTTTTAAGTAAAAATGTAAAACTTTGAGATTGACCAGTCTCGTCTTTCACCAGTAACAGGACAAACAGAACATACTAATCTAAAACAGATTAAGATAGCATCCAACAAGAGGAAAACCTGGCAACCTCTTTCAGAGAGTATCAGAGAGCATTTGCAAATTATGATGGACTCAGTTATAATGTAAGTATGAAATCGTTCCATTTCATTCTTGATCTCTGCTTACATGTTCCCCATAGAAACATATTTCCTGAGACACCTGGGTGGCTTCTGCATCTGCCTTTAGCTCAGGATGTGATCCTGGATTCCCAGGATCGAGTCCCACATCGGGCTACCTACATGGAGCCTGCTTCTCCCTCTGCCTGTGTCTCTGCCTCTCTCTCTCTCTCTCTCTCTGTGTGTTCTCATGAATAAATAAATAAAATCTTAAAAAAAAAAAAAGAAACATATTTCCTTAGAAACATTTCCTTTTATATGTCATTTTTAAAAAATTTTATAGTGATAGGATGTTTTTCAGAACAAGACATATGTAATGTCTTTTGATGCTGTTAGCTTTAAGCAAGAAGTCTGTTAATTTCAGAAGCTTAAAATTCCCTGGTGAAAGAAAAGAAGTCTATGTGGCATGACCTGCTATTTGTGAACTTTAAACTTGTTCTAGGGATCCCTGGGTGGCGCAGCGGTTCAGCGCCTGCCTTTGGCCCAGGGCGCGATCCTGGAGACCCGGGATCGAATCCCATGTCAGGCTCCCGGTGCATGGAGCCTGCTTCTCCCTCTGCCTTTGTCTCTGCCTCTCTCTCTCTCTCTTTCTCTGTCTCTGTCTCTCTGTGTGACTATCATAAATAAATAAAAATAAATAAATAAAAATAAAAATAAAAAATAAATAAAAAACTTGTTCTATCACTAGGGATACTTTAAGAAGATGTTGAGTTCAAATTGACACTTTATATGTAAGCTAACATGTTAGAGGGGATACAAAGAAAATAAGATAGTATTCTGCATCAAGAAGCTGAACTCATCGAAATTAATGACAATAATAGAATGTAGTAAGAATTTTGATTATATCTATGCTTAAAATGTATTTGGTATAAAATAAAAAGTGGTTGATTCTGCCTGGCTAGTGAGGAGGGGCACTTGAAAGAAAGCAGGGAAAACAAGTAAGTGCATTATATTAGTTGTGTTTCAAATTGTTACCTATTTAATCTCTTTTTCTTTTCTAGAGCAATTTTGAGTAACAGGATTAGAAAAAATGATCAAGTTCAGTATCATCTTAACTACCTGAAGAAAAGGTAATATAGTTATGTAATAGAACATTTTTTTAAATATAATTAGTAAAAATCTAACTTCTTCCTGTGTTACCAGAACAGACATTTGTGTGTATAAAAGTTTTCCTTTCATTTTGTTTTTTTTGTTACTGTTTTTATTGTTTTAAGATGAACAACTTGGAAATGTATATTCTAAAGTGCTGCTGCACAGTTATGAAGTAAGTTAAGAGAATCTATTTAAAAAGAGAGTCTGAAAATCATAAAATGCCAACTTCTACAATTTATTTTTTGTATTAAGATTTGAAAAAATATTTTGTCAACTTTAACTCCATCTTCATTTTGAGCAACTTGAAGTTAATGGTTTACCATTCTTATATTTATTCCATTGCTATTTTCTCTTCACTTCAGATATTGTACTACATTATTTTCATAAGCAGCAAGTGTGATTTTCCTGGGTATTACTGCTCTTCATCTTCTGGCAAATCCCAAATGGAAATTTCTTTTCAAATGCTCTTAAAAGTCACACCACTGCCAATGATATTCTAACTACTATTTGCACAACTTTATCTTTTTCTTTAAAGATTTTATTTATTTATTTATTAGAGAGAGAGAGAGAGAGAGAGAGAGAGAGCATGAGCAGGGGGAGGAGCAGAGGTAGAGGGAGAAGCAGACTCCTCACTGAGCAGGCAGCCTGATGCAGGGCTCGATCTCAGGACCCTGGGATCATGACCTGAGCCAACAGCAGCTACCTAACCAACTCAGCCGTCCAGGTACCCAACTTTTTCTTTTCAAGAAAAATGTTCTGCATCTTAGTTTCGGGTTTGCTTGGAAATGTTTGTGAGCTAGTACTTTATTCTTGGAAAGGCTGAGCAGAAATTCTGCTTACTTCAAGTATAATTTCAACAATAGTAGCAAAACGGAAAGGGTGGATGGGGCTAGTTTATAAAAAGGTTGAAGAGATTGAAGAAGGTTTACTAGAAGCAGGCCTGCAACCTGCTTACAAGAATGAATTAAAGGAGGAGGAGTATACAAGAATCTAGTATATAAGCCAACGCATAAAAAGTGTAGCAATTTATTCCCTTTTAATGTAGAACAAATAAGTCCTTTGTGCTGTATAAAGAATATTGTAGTACATAGTAACTGCTCTTCACAGTGATCACTGTAGGTCATTAGATCTGTTCAACATTTAGGCTTTCTTTATCCTGTAGCAGCCTTGGAGATACTTCAAAGACTGCCTATTGTCTCAATTTTGCTTTCACAACTCAGTCTTTTGGCTTCCAAGTAACAATATTCAAGATAGTTTTCCTTCTGCTGATATAGCAGAGTACTGCCATAGCAAATTGATTCTTTGGATCTCTGAATAAACTTTCCTGTAGCAGCATTTGGAGTGCCTGTTCTTAAAGATACTCTGTGAATAAAAGTGATATATAGTGAATTATGTTTGGGTATATTAACATAAAAGTCCTACAGTGAACAAATATTTTTCATTTTGTTTAACCTAACATCTTCAAAATTGGTATATTTACCACAAGAATTCTTTATTTCATATATTAGTCTCAACTCTGCCTCTGGCTTGTTTGTGGGCTTCATTCTTTTAGACAAGTTGTCCTCACTACCTTAGAATTGTAGATATAAATAGTTCCCTGTTTATCTCTTCAGCCTTGTGAAGAGGAGAAATAGAATTCATGTCCTCTTAGCTTCGGTTAGAAAGTTCTGGGAAATGGGCTCTGATTGGCCCAGATTAGGTGCTACATGTATCTTTAGACTGATTTTGTGGCAAGAGCTGTTAGGATTCATACAGACCGGGTCGTGTGCCTATCTCTGTGATCAGACAAACAAAACAGGGTTGCTAGTCAAACAAAATGGGTTAGCCACTGCAGTTTCTAGAGGAACATACTTAGGGAAAGTTTGCCCTATAGAAAAATAGTATAAATGATGATTAGGTGTTGTTGACATAGTAGGGTGTATTCATGTTATGCTTTCGGTTATTTTAGTTAAGAAATCAAGAACTATATATATATATATATATATATATATATATATATATATATATATATATTTTTTTTTTTTTTAAGATTTATTTATTTTAGAGAGCAAGAGATCAAGCACTAGCGAGTGGGGGGAGGAGCAAAGGGAGAGACACCCATGCAGACTCCAGGCTGAGTGCAAAGCCAGATGCGTGGCTTGATTCTACAACCCAGGGATCATGAGCAGAACCAAAATCCAGAGTCAGACACCTATCCAACTGAGCCACCTAGGTACTCCACAGGTTTTTATTCTTAAACGTGATGTCTTAATGATTATTAACTTAATGATAGTCAAGTTAATCCCAACAGTTTAACAAAAATTATGACTGGTGTATTTTTATATTGCCTACGTTTTTCTTTACAAAAATTAGTATTTTGGGACACCTGGGTGGCTCAGCGGTTGAGCGTCTGCCTTTAGCTCAGGGTATGATCCTGGAGTCCCACATCAGGTTCCTCAAAGGGAGCCTGCATTTCCCTCTGCCTGTGTCTCTGCCTCTCTCTCTATCTCTCTCATGAATAAATAAAATCTTAGAAAAAAAAGTAATGTTTTGAGTAAGATCCTAGGAAGATGAATTTTAGTTTCCACTATTTAAATTGCCTGCAAATCTTAAGTAGTATGGTTTTTGAATACCTCAAAATGCTGCTATTAGGTAGAAGCAACCAAATTTAGATTTTCCTCCTGAATTTCTTCCTCTTAGAATCCAATAATCCAACCTTTTAGAAAAGCTGTATTACTCCCTGCTACCAGTGAGGGTAATAATAGGTTAGTTTCCATTGGTGATCTAATAAACTTGGTTTGAAGGAGGTTTTCTTAATCTTGTTAGGTTTTGTTAACTTTTCTGCTTTTAATTTTTTTCTTCTTTCCTTTTTTTACATATTTAGAGAGGATTTTTTTTTTTAAGATTTTATTTATTTATCCATGAGAGACATAGAGAGAGAAAGGCAGAGACACAGGCAGAGGGAGAAGCAGGCTCCATGCAGGGAGCCTGATGTGGGACTCGATCCTGGGACTCCAGGGTCACGCCTTAGGCCAAAGGCAGGCACTAAACCACTGAGCCACCCAGGGATCCCCTAGAGAGAATTTCTTAACTTTAATACTGCACAGTATTCATGATGATTGTACTTTTAAACAAAGTAATTTAATCTTAATGTTTTATTTGCCTTAAACTCTATGAGACCTCCCTGTCTTTAAAACCACTGTTAGAGTAACTGATACAGAGAATCTTTTTCACTGGTCACATTGTCCAGGACAACTGAACTATAGAATCTAGGGCCATAATTATGTCTTCCAGAGAAGTATTTCATCTCTTACCCAGCTGTTCACAATAAATGATGTAATTATGTGCTATAATAGTCTAGGAAACACATTCAGAAGATATAAGGAAAGTTTTATTTTAAAATGTGCATAAATGAAATTGTGCAAATAAATATATATAATAAAATTGATTGTTAATAGTGTAAAGTAGAAATTTTTCCTTTCATTAAACAATTTAAGTGCCCCATGATTTGAGGTAAATCTTAATAAATCAAAAGGCTAAAAGATGACGTGTCACAGCTTTTTATGGGTGAGTCATTGCTAATGTTAGCTACTGTTAATAAAAGAATAGTAGAGCCCTTGGGAATATGAGGGCAGAAAAAAGATGACAGCAGTATTTCTAACACAACAAAACAAAACAAAAAAACATAAAAATAATGGTAGTACAAAGGTAAACATAATTACATTTTTATTTTATCCCTAAGATTGCTACAACTGTGTGAAACCCTTAAAGTCCCTCCCAAAAAGCTGAAAAATTTAACTAACGTGTCAAGTCTACTGAAAATGGAAAGGGCACAGCACAGAGCTAACGAAGAAGGTCTGGCATTATTACAGGTATGAAATTTGTAAAGGGACTCCATAATTAGGAGAAAGGAGAAGAGAATAAGAAATTTTTTTAATTATCATGATAGTCTCTGATATTCTCTGAAAAATAAATACTAGATCTTAGAACAGTTTTCATTAAATTCTTCTCTTTTTTTTCTTTTTTTTAGTCAGCAAAAACTTTGCCTAAACTTTGAGCCTCTAAAGTTGAAAGTATTTCTAATATATTAGTGATTAAGTACTACTATTTTTTTTTCATCTGACTTTAACTGAACTATTTTTGGTTATCAAACTACAGGAACTCATCACTAAATGTAGAGTTATTCTTGGTGGTGACTTTCCAAAACCTGTGTCAGCTAATAAGTAACAGAAGTTATATTCATTCAACAACAGTGTATTCATTGAGCTCTCTCACTCAGTGATAGTGCTGTAGAAGAGGTGGTAGTGAGCAAAGTCTCTGTGACTGAGAAGATGGGATAGGAACTGCTGGGGCTTAATCTCTATGGACCTCTGCATAAGAACAGAGCCATAGAATTTCACAATCAGAGTTAGCGTAAGAAAATATAAAAATAAGGACAAACAATAGCAATCCACAGATAATGAAAGCACGCCGAAAACAAGAGTTCACAAAACAGATGAACACTATCTAATTCTTAAGCAAACAAGTGATTCAGAAAAACAGGAGTTATAGAAAAAAATTATAAATCAGTATTAGAAATACTAAAAACTGAAGCTACAGAATTCAGGAAAAAATTAGAAGTAAAAAAAAACCTTTTCAGATGCAGATTAAATTAGAAGGAGAATTAAAGAAAATGCAAGGATAAATGCTTTCAATAAGTAGTAAAATAAGGAGAAAAGGTTAATAAAAAAGAAACATGTTTTTAAAGGTATTGAGAACAAATGACAAATGTAAAAGCTCAGCAAAGAAGATATGGCATGGTAGGAATGGTAGGAATACCCAAAGAAGATAACCAAAGCAATGGAACAAAATAATTTTTTTTTAACTACAATGGAATTTTTTAGTCCTTATTATAATAACTGTTTCCTTTTTTCATGCTGTTACTCATTCCCTCTCTAGTGGGTTGAATAGTGGCCCCAAAAATAATATGCACAAGTCCTAACCCTAAGAGCTGTGAATGTGACCTTATTTGGAAAGAGAGTCTTCCCAGGTATAATTAAAGATCTCAAGACGAGATCATCCTGGATTATCTTGATAGGTCCTAAGTCCAAAGACTAGTGTCCTTAAAGAACCAAAAAAAATGTCCTTATAAGAGTTGGAGACATGGAGGAAAGGGCTATGTGAAAAATGCAGAAATTGGAGGGATGCAGCCACAGGAATGCTGATACCATCAGAAGCTGGAAGAGATGAGAGGGGATAATTGGAGTGGAAAACTATAGATGAAAGGAGACTTAATATGCACCTACTAGAATGGCCAAAATCTAGAACATGGACACCAACAAATGCAGATGAGGATGTGGAGCAACAAGAATTCTCATGGCTGATGGGAATGCTAAATGGTACAAACACTTTAGAATACAGTTTGGCAGTAACTTACAAATTGAAACATACTCTTACTACATGATGCACAAATCATGCTCCTTAGTTTATTGTAGATGGATATTTGAATACTGCACGTGGATATTTGTGGCAGCTATCTTCATAATTGCCAAAAGTTGGAAACCCAAGATGTCCTTCTTAGGTGAATGGATAAATAAATATGGTACATCAAACAATGGAATATATTCACCACTAAAAAGAAATGAGCTATTAGACCCTAAAGAGATATGGAGGAACCATAAATGCACATTATGAATCCTAAGTGAAAGAAGCCAAACTAAAAAGGCTCCATTACTATAGGATATGCAACTATATGATATGCTAGAAAAGGCAAAACGAGAATGAAAAGACCAGTGGTTGCCAGGGTTATGTGGTAGGGATAGAGATGGATAGGCAAAGGACAGGAGATTTTTAGGCCATCAATCCTTTGGCTCTGCTAGGTTCACATAGGTCTTCCAGGATCTCTGATTGTAGCAGTTTCAATGAGTTTTTGAGGAAATATTCTTGTACATGGGTTATATCTCCTTGTTCCATGGAAATTAAATTTCCTTATAAGGAATTATTCTGGTAAATTAATTTCTTGGAAGTCTGTTTTCTGAAAGAAGAAATTTACCAGTTTCTTGCAAAAATGTTTCAGTATATGAGGTATTTTTAAAAATGTATATTAATACCTATTTGGGTTTCATTTAATAATATATTTAATTTAAAACATCAACTTTCTCTTTCTGACTCAGGAAGAAATAGATAAAATAGTCCAGACCATATTGTCAATGACTGGGAATATTGAGAGCTTAAAGAACAGAATTCAAGTTCTGAAAAGTGAGGTGGAAGAAGAGGAGGAGAAAGTAAAAAAGGTAATTGTTTAATAATGTGTTCCTAGAGCCTGGATCAATTTTTTAATGCTTACCTCCCACCAAGACAACTTTTGAATATAAGAAGAGAAAAATTGGCCTTTTGAAATAATCTATATCTTTCTTTTTCTACTTTAGATGTTTCAAATAGGTAGTAGTGGGGTACTCTCTCTTCCAGAACTTTCTCAGAAGAGTCTCAAAGCTCCCATACTTCAGGTAAATGTCAATTTACCATATCAACTATATCATCAGTTATGAATTGCATATATAAAATCATAATATCCTTCTCCTTTGTTAAAACAAATGAAATCCATGATAAAAGTTCTTAGGCAACATTTTTCTCACTTGACAGAATAGTTTGAACATCTTTCCTTGTGAGCATCTTGCATGAGAAATCTTCTCATTCTTATCAATAGCTGTATAACATTCCATTGTATGAATGTACCATACTATAACTTGTGAATTACTGATAGAAATAAATAATTTTTGCAATTACAGATAATGCTCAGTATACCCTTTTATATATAGCTTTACATATTTGTGTGGTCATAACTGTGGGATAGATTTGTGGAGGTAAATTCCAATAGTTGAGTTTGGTTATGCTTCTAACAATGACATATCTCTTCACGAAATAATGTTGTGTTACTTGTACCAGACTATATACTTGGATCTGTTTTCACAGGTTCTAATATAGTGTAAATACTTATAGTGTTAGAAAGTCTTCAAGGTTTCTCAAAAATAAAGTAGTCCGTCTGTAATCCATTTAGGTCGAAAGGAAAGGGACTGGGCAAAAAATAAAACAGTAATACAAATTTGAAAAAACAGGACTGAGTTGATTACTGAAGTTGGTTGATGAGTATATGAGGTTTGAACCATCCTCTCTAAATAACATACATTTGGTATTTCTCATGATAAGTTAAAAACTATTTATGTGGGTAAATGTGGTCAAAAGATACAAACTTCCATTTATAAAATCAAACAGTCATGGAGATGTAATGTAGAACAGAGTGACGGTAGTCAATAGCACTGTCATATATTTCCCAGTTGTCAAGAAAGTAGATTTTAAAAGTTTACATCACAAGAAGAATTTGTAACTATGTATGTAAATTTGTATGCTACATATTTTTTTTGAGGTGGGGCGGGGTTGGTGCTACATATTAACTAGACTTGTCCTGGTGGTCATTTTGCAATGTACACAAATATCACATCATTGTGTTATGTACCTGAAGCTAATATGATGTTATATGTCAATCATATCCGTTTTGAAAATTTTTAAACTAATTGTACCATCATACCTACAGAGAGAAATTTTGACATTAATTCCAAACCATAACGCTCTTCTGAGGGACTTGGATGTTCTCCATAATTCATCCCAGATGAAGAATATGTTAACTTTCATTGAAGAAGCATATAAGAGACTGGATGCCTCTTAAAGAGTTTTTTTTAGATTGTTCTATATTAATTTAATGTTTATGAGTTTGTAAAAACTGTTGGCCTATGATGATGCTGCAGAGGCTGAGACTTCTTTGGGATTTATTTTCAATATGCACTTAAAATTAGCCTCTGTAGATCTATTAGCATCTAATGTAGCCCTGAAAACTGTTTTTAGTAGTTGCCAAATTGAGCTCACATTTCTGTTGCTATGTCTTGTTGTTTGCCTAAGCTGCAATCTAATTATTTATAATGGCTGAATAGAGCTCATTTATTGGTTAGTGCAGAGGAACTATGATATTATGATATAATGTATGTAAAGTGTGTGGAATGCCCGGTACAAAAGAACATGATCGTTTGCAATTATTGTTCTTTAGTTCATGACTTGGATTTTCTGTCTGGTCATCTGGAACTTGAAAAATCCCCAAATGCTTTTATTCTTTTACATAACCCTCTAGACCTTTTGTGACATAATTAAGATTTGCCAAGTGTCTTTACCTTTGGGAGTAGCATGAACATTTTATTTCTTTGGTTGGTTTATTGACTAGGTGTTGAATATTTTCCACTATCATTAAAGCATACTTTTATTTAAAGGAACATGAGCACATCTGTTCCCTTAAAAGAAAAATCAAACAAACAAACAAAAAAAACCCTTTCTATAAACTTTTTCGCGTCGTCTGAATGTTAGGAGTTTGTTGGACAGTTAGGTAGTCAGGGCTGGAGTCCTCAATAAGAGAACATAGAGTCAGGACAGCTAGGACAAAACAGTACTGATGTCCTGTTTTGCAGCTTAAGCAAGACTGCACTAGCATTTTGTTCTGCAGCCTTTGTAGAAATGACTTCTGCAAAATGTTGTAAAATAAAACAAAACATTTGTCATTATCATGAGCTGAGGCAGTTAAGACCTAAGTCCCCAGATGTCCGCCCCAAAAGACCATCAGCACGTAGCTATTAACCTAATAGGTAGACAAATGTGTGATCAAAGCCCTGATTTACATGCCTTAGTACACCCCAGTTGTTTAAGATAGTACTCCAAAAGAGTTCATAAAAACCTCTAGACTTAGAAACTCCAGTGGCAATCCTCTTGGGTCCCCTCCCTCTTCAGGAACTTTGGACTATTGCTCATTCTTTATCCAGTCTATCTATTCCTTCTTCCAAGCAGCATGACCAAGACCTGCAGCACTAAAGGAAAAGAAATCCTGAAACAAATATATACATGTGAATAAATTATCACTTAAATATATTAAAAATCTTCTCTAGTCACTACAATATATTGTCTGGTTTGCTTTTATTTCTAAAATAAAATAACTGCAATTTCTAATTATTTTTCCTCTAGCCTAGAATATCTGATCAGTTAGGTAGAAGGTGCCATAATTCTGTTGGTACCCTCCAGGCAGAAACCACCAAGAACACAGCTTTAGTTAAATACAGTGTAATGCTCATTGCAGTGAGGGAGACATTGTCATGTGGAATCCGAGAGAGCTTAGTAAAAGGGTCAAAAGCAATATCCTCTTAGGAAATAATGGTTATGGAGAACATTAATGGATTCTAGAGGAAAAGTCTTCAAGAAAGGAAACCTATAGTGCAGCACTTAAAACATTTTTGTGTACTTTGGACTGCCTGCTATATGCCAGGCAAAGCAACTAAAAGTAAAAGAATAATACAAAATCTCTATAAAACCCCTCACTTGGAAACTTAGAACTTCTTGCTTTTAGAGTGATGAATAGAGCCCCAGCTCACTGATTTTTATTGTTAATCATGATGTTTATAATAGCTTTTGATGTAGGGGGGATTAATAGAAAGTCTGCTATTTCTCTTAGAATATCCACTCAGTGGGTTATTGATACAGCTGGAATTTTTAAGTTTTGCAGAGTGATAGTGCTTTACCATGCATGACTGGTCATATTGCTTTCTTGCAGTTTTGAAAAGTACATGACCTGATTTTGAAAGATCTACCATATCTTCTGGCAGATAGTGGGCAATCCAAAACATACACAATATTTTCTTCAAAGGCTAAGTTTGTTATACTCTTTGTGAAGAATTTAAGAGTTAATTACAGACCCAAATAAAATTAAAATTCAACTGCACATGATCCCAACAATTCAGATGGCTATCCTCCTATGTAGTAGCTTCACTCACCTATGTTCTCATACAAGTCATGCCAACTATAGTATAACTTCTCACCACAACAAGTGGAGAGTGCCACTTGCCACAAACTTTCAAGTCTAAAACAAATTTTGGAAGATATATAGTATAAATACATAGTGTAAAAGAAAGAAGGTAAGTTATGACTTGGGAGGCAAATAGGTGTCTTGTACAGACAAATGGAAGAACTTAGTGTGCTGTCAGTATTTGAAATTCTTATTTTATAGGAACCCTTCCATTTTCCCCAATTTTAATTTGGGCATGTGTTTAACAAAACAGGTTTTGCTTAAATATTAGACACCTAAACTGGAACCTAAAATTAAGGAATTTACTTTCCTTTATTTGTTTGGATAGAATTTCCTGGCATTCTCCACCAAAACTAAATGCAGGTGCGCCTGTCAAACTTATTATGTAAATCAGGTTGGTTTAGTTTACAAACATAAGTCTTCTAAATCCTCTCATGTTTCCTTCATTGTCAAGAAGTACTTCGCTTTGAGGAAGGGAGAAGAAAGAAGCAAAGGCAGAGAGAAATTTAGAATAAATAAATAAAATAAAATAAAAAAAAGATTTGCTGCACAGAATGTATTTCTTTGCTACTAAACCCCACCTTGAAGTTGGCTTCGAGATTCTCTCTGCCCCTCCCCCACTCACTCTCAAATAAATAAATAAATTTTTTGAAGATTTTATTTATTCCTGAGAAACAGGCAAAGACATAGAGGGAGAAGCAGGCTCCCCAAAGGGAGCCTAATGCGGGACTCCATATCAGGACTCTGGGATCACGACTTGAACCGAAGGCAGACACTCAACCACTGAGCCACCCAGGTGCCCCTAAATAAATATATATATTTTTTTAATTATCAATATACTAGGATCAAAAAAACCAGTCTGCTTTTGACATTCAGTAATTGGCATCTAATACCTTTTCTCCAGTCACTTTCAGCTATCAGCTACCCATTGTGTTACTTAAACAAGCACCTTCAAGTAAAGAATGCCCCAGGGACACCTGGGTGGCTCAGTTGATTAAGGATCAGACTACTGATTTCAACTCAGGTCATAATCTCAGGGTCATGAGTTCAAGCCCAGCCTGGGCTCTGCCTTCAGCGGGGATTCTACTTGAGGTTCTCTCCTGTCCCTCCCCTACTGCCCCCCCCCTCAAATAAATAAATCTTTTAAAAAGGGGGGGAATGCATCGAGTTTCCCCATCATTCGATCTTGACTTTAAGAGGCATAAAGATGACAAACAGTATCCTCCCATGTGACCATATTCAAATTGAAGCACTCTTCATATGCCATTGAGACATTCATACTGTTTATTATCCCAAAGTTCAGGTATTGTGTTGGGGACCAAGATGCCTATGTAAGTGTTGGCTTATCGTTTAAAATTGCAGCCATTTGAGGGAAGCAAATAAACTGATGTTACATTTAAAAGAATAGAGTAAGAGAATTAAAATGATCAAAAATACTCTCAATTCCACAAGTATACTTTACTCTTTAGACATTACCCCTTTGTCAGCTTTGGAAATTTAGGATAGCAAAATCATTTCCTTCAAAATAGATAAAAAAGATCTAAGAAGTCAGTACCTCTTTGTCATTTCCTTATTGTACCCCATCCACCTGTGTCCCATTCCTTTCTGTTCTCTTTCATAAGATCTTAAGAGATAGTTGGTTTGGGGTCCAGAAAATGTCCATCTTTAAATCAAGGTTAGTATTCACTGCTTTTTACACCATAAGTCTAAATGTGATGGAAGAGGTGGAGTGAAAATACTAGTGCTGTATGCATGATGATTTTCACCTGACACCATAAACTCCTCCCTAACTACAGGTGTGGACACTTTTTTTTCCCCTTTCCTCTTTCCACTAAGGACTAATTAGGGACGTAGGCTTGAAGAATAAAGTCACCATTTATGAAGAAGGAACCACTACCCTGATACAAACTGAAATTTCAACAGCAGGTAAGCATTTATTCATTAAAATAACATTTCAAATCATTGATTATAATTGCAAGAAGAAATGAGAGAAATAGGGGAGATGAATTTCAGTATTATGCAGGAAGAATATATCATCAGGTTTACAGGAAAAGATGTTTGCTTTTTGTTTTACTGTTTTAAATTTTAATATGAGGAAAAGAAGCATTACAGAATATAAAATTATTTGCACTGATAGGGGCACAACTAGAGAAACAGATAAAAGAGGCATCTCTAAAGAGAAAGCCTATCAGCTGAAAAATAATTACTAGCATTGGATCAGAGGTGCTTCAAAAAACTCGATTTCCTCATTAACAAATGTTCACCATTGTACTGTAAGTGCTATATTATCTTTATAAAAACAGAGATTTTATACTTTATTTATTTATAAGAAAGGCCTCCCAGGAGAGTGTTGTTTTCACTGCCCAATTAATGTTAAAATATTTTAGGTGCCTGTTGTGTGCTGAGGGACATTTCAGTGCCCCAAATAAACTTAATCCCTAAAACTTAAATGAGTATAATTACATTCTTTGACAAAGATTTCAGTTAGTCTGTTGTTGATAACAGTTGAGTCAGAGGAATTACAAGTCTTCACCTTCCAATTCTAGAACAGATACGAATTATGGGGAATTTATAATTGATTGGTGGTATTATGACCCTCTGATCTTATAGCTTTCAGAAGTAATGGTTGTCATTAAGACTTTTTAATGTAATTCAAAAATCTGTAAAATATCTGTAAAAAAATATTTTTTGTCTCTATGAGAATTCCTGCATTCTGTTTTGTGGCCTTCAAAAAATATTTATTTCATAAAAGGTCCTTATGAAATTCATCATTGTTTACTGAAAGATTGTCCAGTGGTGTTCATTAATTATAATGCCCTCTCTGTTTGAACCCATGGGAGAAATGATTCTCTGATTTTAATGTCATCAATGTTTGTCTCCTTGCATAATTTGTGAATTGAAAGAGCTTCGTAATCTAGAAAGGAATATTGAAGCCAGATCAAGGAGGGTTTTGATTATTTAGAAGTTAGATAATTTCATTTAGCAATAGTACAAGTGAAAAGTCAAGCAAATGCTATGGTAAAGAGCATAAGAATAATGTTTTAAAGATTTATTTATTGTACTTAAAAAAATTTTTTAAAGATTTTATTTATTTATGACCGAGCGAGAGAGAGCACGAGCAGAGAGGGCATGAGATGAGGGTGGTGGAGTAGGAGAAGCAGACTCCCAGCTGAGTTGGGAGCTGGACATGGGGGTCCATCCCAGGACACTGAGATCATGACCTGAGCCGAAATCAAGAGCCGTGCCCCAAGAGCATAAGACTAATTGTATGGACAAGCTGAACCATGTAACTAATCATGTTTGTTTCTCTTGTTGTTGGCTGCTAGAAAGCTTATAGTACAAAACGTGCTCTACCTACTGCAAATACACTTGATTCTCATTGTGGTAGTTATGTTGCATAATGCCACAGGGATCACTGTAGGTAGGGAAAACATAAGATTAGGTTTCTGCAAGTCTTTAATCACAACATTTTCATCAGAAGATCAACACATAACCTTGTTTATGTGTATTTCTGTTTAAAGACACATTATTTAATACATACTGTTGATTTTTTATCATTGAATTCAGAGGCAAGGGCATTATAATTCACATTTGAAGGAAGTTTATGTAACACATGTATCTTCTTGGTAAGACACATCACAGTCTGCACATAACACTATAGACAGCTGTTGAGTACTATGCTTGGGGCCATTTTAAAATAGTGAAATCACCAACAGAAAGCAAATAAATATTTAGAGTACAAGAGCTGGAACAGGAAGTCAGCTTCTGCAACTTCAACTGATAATGTTGGCACTGGAGATTCACATACATCCATAAATAACTGTGAAAGCACTGTGAGTATTGATTTAAAGGGCTCCAGGTAAATTTTAGCAAGTAGGTGAATTCACAAATATGGAATCCACAAAGAAAGAGTATTAACTTGGGCAGCCCAGGTGGCTCAGCGATATAGCACCGCCGTCAGCCCAGGGCGTGATCCCGGAGACCCGGCATGGAGTCGCACATCAGGCTCCCTGCATGGAGCCTGCTTCTCCCTCTGCCTGTGTCTCTGCTTCTCTCTCTCTCTCTGTCTCTCATGAATAAATAAATAAATCTTTAAAAAAATAAAATAAAGAGTATTAACTTTATATGTAAGACTATAGTCCATTTGCTTTACCTGCTGGCATGTACGTTTATTTCTACCTTGCCTGAATTTTAATTTAAACTTAATTTTTCTTAATATATTTTACCCTGTTGCAAATATAGAGGAAAAAAATACGTTTTAAATCAGTCAAGACTTGGGGTCCCTGGGTGGCGCAGCGGTTTGGCGCCTGCCTTTGGCCCAGGGCGCGATCCTGGAGACCGGGGATCGAATCCCATGTTGGGCTCCAGGTGCATGGAGCCTGCTTCTCCCTCTGCCTGTGTCTCTGCCTCTGTCTCTCTCTCTCTCTGTGTGACTATCATAAATAAATAAAAATTAAATAAATAAATAAATCAGTCAAGACTTGATTGGAACTTTGGGGGAAAAATGTTTTCTTAGGGACAAAAAGCAGGAGATACGTAGCCCCCAAATCTAGAAAATATAATTATATATCAACGGTTGAATTATATACATTGTATTAAGTCCCTTTTTTATTCCTTGGTTTTATCTAACTAAAATGAGCCTCAGCCTTTGCTCACATCTGATTTTTCATCTTCAATCTAGGTGTTTCTCTGCAAGTTGTTCACCTGACCCACTCACGTCGTTTT
The DNA here is from genome assembly GCF_053574225.1 of Canis aureus. Classification (NCBI taxonomy): domain Eukaryota; kingdom Metazoa; phylum Chordata; class Mammalia; order Carnivora; family Canidae; genus Canis; species Canis aureus. Next base: position 55,223,485 of record NC_135617.1, on the reverse strand, counting down.
CTGGTTCTTTGCCCCACATTGTGAAAAGGAGTATCTCTACTTAACCCTAAGACTCTTACTCTGAGTTTCCTATCATCCACTCAGCAACTACTTAGAATGCCTTTTACTATGTGCCAGACCCTGTAGATGCTGGGGATACAGTGGAGCACAAAGCAGATGTATCCTTCCTTCTTTTACCTCCCAGTCTGAGACATACTTAATGAAAACACAAATAAATGAGTCATTACAACTGCTACTATGTCCTAAAGGAAGAGTTTAGCGTACAGTGAATGTGTATCATAGGAAGACTTAACCCAGTATGGATACTCACTTCTATCCAGGATTCGGTCATTAACATTCCCTATTTCCACATGTTCTCTGCTTTACCCACTTCAGTGCCTCTCTTCTTCCTTCTTCTCCCCTCTTCAGAGGGAGCAGCTGCATTTCAAATTACATCCAGTGAAAACAGGACTTCAAGGATATTCCTCAGGAGATTCAAATGTTAACAAGCAAAAACTAAACATATACCTTCAGGTTTTTAATTAGGTGTGGAATTGCTAGAGCTCTGGAGAAGATGCAAGTGCTAAACTGTTCTACCAAATTACTAATACTGGAAAAAATGTTGAAGAGTCACTTTCCTGAATCACTCAAGGTATTCTACATTTAAGAGCTTTCTTTAATTTCTTTCTTTTATTAATCTATGAAGTAATATTAGACTTGTGGCTGTTTCCCAATTTTTTTCGATGTCAGGACTTTCTTGGAGCACTTATTAAACAGTTTCCCAGTCCCCTCCTGCTAGACTGATTCCATCCATGCATTGTAGATACAGCCCTGATGATTGTTTTTTGTCACTTTAAATTACTTTTAGGAAAACTTGGGTGGTGATGGACTAGATTATTTCTAAGGTAAACTCGAGTTTTAAACTTTTTTTAATGGCAGAAGGGTATGGATTAAGTGTCATTGCTCATAAGAACATAACCTAGGTTTATGATGGAGCTGAGGTTCAGGGGTCATTATAAAATTTTTCTGACTATTTTCAACATCTTAATTATTGAAGTTTTTTTCAATGGTTTTGTTGGTCATTAAGCCTCTATCTGTCGAAGTTGGCTCAATGTCCATGAGGGCCTGCTGACAACTCAGAGCTACTGTGGAAAAGGACATTGATCAGAGATTACAAATTAATGTGAGATTAAAAAGATTTTAAGCACTTGGAGAAAAAATGCAGAATGCAAAGAAATTGTCTTTGAAGGCTGAGATTCTTGATCAAAGAGATAGCCATACAACAGTGATTTTTAAATATGAGTGGCAGGGCGAAAATAGCTCAGTATTAAGAGTATTTGACTGCAAATATGAGTGGCCTGCTATTAATCCAGAAGAGATATAATGAATCATAATTGCTAAAGACAGAGACCAGAGACCTGTGTTTTTGGCACACACCCTGCATAATCCTTGTTTACACTAAACGTTAACAAGTGATCTAGAATACTGTACTAGGTTGATTAAATCTAATCATCTTGCCTTATGGATCATGTTTAACCTATATGTGCTAGAGAAAAACTGATTGATAATCTGGAATTGTATGGCTAAAAGAATACCAAATGGACAATCTGACTGGAAATTTCCCATTTTGAATGCATACACTGTGGCAAATCAATGTTTGGCCCACTCTTTTGCCAGAAAGAACTAAAAAGGTTTTGGTGACCTTCACAGGTAACCTTCTAAGATATAATCATCAAGACAAATGATGGGCACCTACATTATAAATATTATATTTGGATAGTAATTTAGCAGACAGATAATTTTAATTTGTTTTATCCTTCCAACAACTTTGTAAGATGTCCATTAACCCATTTTAGAAATGAATAAGTTGGAATCCAAAAAAGATAAAAGCAAGTAAAGAATTGGTTAAATCTCAGTTTCTTTGTTTTCATATTTACTACTTTTCACATAACAGCTTAGCTACCAGATGCCCAGGTGTAGATATTGACTTTTTTTTTTTGACACCTCCCATACTGTTTGCCGTGGAGCTTTGCTCATAATAATTCTCAATAAACTGTTGTTGGTCACTGGCAATGTTATAAAATAATTACTTATTAACCCTCACCTGTTCCAGTCTTATTTTTTAAGGATCTCTGAATTCAAATTAGTTGAGTTGATCCAAATAGTATGTATCATTTTTTTAAAAATATCTTTCACATTATCTCAGTTGAGCTTTATAAAACCTATTAATCCCTGTGTAATATTAATACCTCTAAATAGGCAGGTATTAACATAATTTTACGGGTGATATTACTAAATCTCTTCCCGTATGTAAGTGCAAGAGTTCAGATTTAAATGCAAGTTATCAGATTCCAAACCGCGTGGTTGTTTGTTTGTTTGTTTTTTTTGTTTTTAAAGGTTTGCTTCTCATAACACCATTTGAAATAAGAGATAAATAAGCTGTGTAGGCTAGGCACAAATCAATGGCTTACTTGTATAATCTTCTCTTTAATAGCTGCTTAGCTTATCTTTGAGTCTCTTTGTCTTACTTCAGTTATTGCATTGTTGTATAATGCATAGCTTGGGTTCTCTGACCATACTTTCAAAATCCTCTTCTATTTACACTATGCCCTTTAGAGAATAAAAACGATAAAGAATAAAATGTTTTGTTGGTCACACTGCCTCCATTTTTTGAGGCTATGGGTATGTATTTTATAATCTTTTTTTTTCTTTTTTAAATTTTTTAAATTCCAGTTAACTTACAATGTAATATTAGTTTCAGATATACAATTTAGTGATTCAAAACTTCCATACACACCCGGTGCTCATTACAAGTGCACTCCTTAATCCCCCATCACATTTCACCATCCCCCCACCTACCTCATGTTAGTATTTCAGTAATTAAATATCTCTCCAAATTTCTTTCACAAACTCCAACTGCTCATTCCTCCAGCAAGCATCCTTACTTCCCCTAGCTACTTCCCATCTCCTCACAGCACTCACCTTTTGAATAAATAGCTGTCAAAAGCATTTGTTTTGTTATTCTCAACTAATGCCAAATCTTTCAGTCAGCTGAAAATCTCTTACAAACAGGTCATGTTTTTTTTTTCTTTCAAAATCTGAATGTTGGAAAGAACATTTTTAAACCTTCTAAACATTCCACTCATATACTAAGCTCCATCTTTGAAAAGAGATATATGGTTTCTTCATGGGAATAAACATTTTAATAAACTTATGATTATGTATAATTAAGATTGGCAGCCCCAGAATTTAAAGAGAAAAAGCATGACCCTTCCATGTTAATTTGATTCTCAGATTTTCACTCAGTATTAGCCCAACTAAATTTGAAAAGATACATTCTATGAAAGATTTGAGTGAGGTCCCAGACTGGGCCAGACAGAAGAGAGTTGAATAATGTTCTAGGTATTGAGGTAAGTGATTTGAATCAAGATGTGATAAAAGAGGTAAGATGTAGGTTCCAATGCCCTTATAATTTAGTTTTCACTGAAGTATAACACATTCTAAAGGTGCACACAACGTAATTATGTAACTCTGAATTTTCATAGAGTAAATATCTGTACAACCTGCAATCCAATAAAGAAAGCATTACTTCAGACGTGGTTTCTCCCTATCCCATCCCCCAGTGCTCTTTTCCAAACATTATCTTTCCTTGCTCCCCAAAAGTAACCACCATCCTGACTTCTAAAGCCATAATTTGGTTTTATCTATTTCTTAATATAATATAAATTGGAGCACATAGGATATCTTTTTGTATCTACATTCTTTTGCTCAACATTAAGTTTCTGTTTTATAATCCATAGTATGAATATACTGCAATGTATTCATTTTGTCCACTGCTTATGGAGACTTACACTGTTTTCACTTTCTATTTATTATGAAAATACTGCTAGGAACACTAGCCTGGAGCTCATCTCTCCTTGTTACAACCACAATTATCTCTTTTCTGTAAGCACCCATAGCATATGAAAGTGGTTTTGTAGGGCAAGCATCTATGATTCTTAGTGGAGAAAAAAAATATGAAAGGCCACAGAACAGAATTCTATTTTTTTAAAGATTTTTCTTCATTTATTCATGAGAGACACACAGAGAGAGGCAGAGACAGGCAGAGGGAGAAATAGGCTCCCTGCAGGGGAGTCCCATGCGGGATTCAACTCAAGGACCCTGGGATCACACCCTGAGCTGAAGGCAGATGCTTAACCACTGAGCCACCCAGGTGTTCCCAGAATCCTAACATTCAGAATTGTTTAGTCAACAACCAGTTGATCCACTGTGTCAGACTCCATGTATGTAATAATGAATAAGACATAATTACAACCCTCAGGGAATGCTTATAGAGCCTCGCTCCATGAAATCTGAAAAGCAGGGGGCTTTTTTGGGAAGGGGGATTACCCTCAATGATTATTAGCCCTAAATCCATATATCAGATTCTGATTCATTCTGTAAGTATGTATTATTGATCTGTGTGCCATTTACTCAGCATATTGTTTCGGTACCTCTCACTGCTGTACAGTAAAAACCTAAGTTTGGGGAGAGTTTTCTTAGGCTTTCCTAGACTTTTACAGTTTTCATGTATAGTAATGAAAAAGCAAGAGAAAGGTTTGTATGTGTGCATGTTGTATATATAGGTGTATATATAGGTGTATATAATTTCCCCTCTCATGGCCACAATTATACCATAGAAGAAGAAGTGGAAACGGTAATATGAAACTGAAAGAATTAGTAATGTGATTGGCTTGTCTCTCTGGGTTCTCTGGCTCAGGTTTATGGAGCAGTGATGAACATAAATCGTGGGAATCCCTTTCAAAAAGAAGTGGTAGTGGATTCATGGCCAGACTTCAAAGCTGTTATCACCCGGCGACAGAAAGAGGTACAGGTTTAAAAGGCTAAAACAAAAACAAACCCCCAAAACCGGAGTTGGCATCAACTAAAAAGAAAAGATTAGGTAAAGGCAATATTACAATCATCACAGCCATATATATTAGCATAAGAAGCTACATATTTCACCATTAGTTCTTTTTTAAGACTTTATTTGAGAAAGAGAACGTGTTCACAAGCAGTGGGAAGGGGCAGACGGAGAAGCAGACTCCTCGTTGAGTAGGGAGCCTGATGTGGGGCTTGATTTCAGGACCCTGAGATCATGATCTGAGACAAAAACATGCTTAACCACTAAGCCACCCAGGTGCCCTTCACCATTAGTTTCTAATTTGATTGTCTTTGGAGTATCAGGCATATGAAAAACGTGTTCAATAGTGTTTCTTCAATGTTTCACAATTTCTAGAAGAATGAAGCATATATACTTCTGCATACTCATTTTTCCTCTGGTTTGATGATGGCTGAGGACCAATGACTTTGGTCATGTGGGTAAATACATAAGAAGATTGAAAAGGATGACATCTACCCCATTCTTTGAGGACAAGGGGAAGCTCACATGATCAAATGTGCTACACTGACCACATAGGAAAGTTCTGAGAGTTATATTTAAGGTGTCTCCATTAAGTCATATACTTTTCATTTTTATAAATAAATAAAATACCAGAAAAATATGAAATAGATATCTTAAAATTTCCCAAATACCAGAAATATAATCAAGCAAAAGTTCCAAAATTTCTGTTCTTTCCCTCACTATAGTATATTAGTCACATCCCCATCTAGCCATTGTTAATAGATGGCTAATTTTGGTAACAGGAATTATCTAGACATATGTAGTCAATGGTATCTAATCTATCTGGGATTTGAGTTACATGGAGAATATATGTATGTTTTTATGATTATGTCTTCTGTCCCAGGCTGAGACAGACAACCTGGACCATTATACTAATGCCTATGCTGTGTTCTACAAGGATGTCAGGGCTTACCAACAGCTATTGGAAGAACGTGATGTTATCAACTGGGATCAAGTTTTTCAAATACAAGGTGACATCAAGTGCAAGATATTAGGCAGTCTTTGTTTTTTTCTCATTTTTGTCATACATGCCAGATAGATATATTTCACATATATGATAATATATATGATAATGTCCACATAAGTGGACAAATTCATATATATACATTTTATGTACTTAAAATTTACATATTATGTTTTGTAAGAACACTTGTTTTACTCCTAATGAGGCTTGGCCTTTCGGGTAAGTAGAAGACGTTTAAATGGGGCTGCTTTCAAGTGATATTTCCCCCCACTGTTACTGTAATATGGATATCACTAAGTATCACAGCATGTGTTTCTTTATTACTCTTAATCATTTCCTGTCACAATCTTTTAAAGTGACTCTAACTTAACTATAAGCCAATAGGTAGGTCTTTTCTTCTTTCTGAAGCAGGTGATTCTGGAAAGAGATAATTAACTGATTTGCATATGATATCTGACATGATTTAGTAAGATAAGAGTATATTTGAGATCCAAGGAGATAATTGCATGGTTGTCAATGCTAGTGGAAGAATTTTGCCCAAGTCCGAATTAGATTTAGAGTTTCTGATAGTGTGCATGGACAATTTCAGCTTCAGTGTATCACTTTTTCAACTTTTCATAACAATTGGGAGGTGATACAGTCAATGAAGTTACTGTTTTTAACTTTTCCATTGAAAGTGAATTCCTTGATCATTTGATAGCAAGGGAGGATTTCTCGTGCTAGAAATACAAAGTCTGATAATTTTTTTCAGCAGCAAACAACTGAGGCCCTCTCACAAGGAGAAAGTTCCTACCTACCTGCAAATAATGACCAATGCATATTCATAACCTAAAGATTTGGGGTGTTTTATCACATCCATTTGGAAATGCTCAAAAAGGTGTTATAATAGAAGTTCTAAACTATCTCTCACTCTTACATATTTACCTCAGTTACACTGGTTAGACATGAGACATGGTTCTACCACTCATTTAGCCAAACTAGGAAAATGTTTTCACCATTATTACTTTAGTGTGGAAATGAGTATATCTTTTACTTGGTGTGAAAAATCATGGCAGTAATCGGATAGATGGTGGTGCTATAGGCCCACTCTCCTCAAATCACCTGCAGCCATCATTAGGAAGAGAACATCTCTATAATTGCCAATATTTTTTCCCCCAGCAGGCTGAGCTGCTAGTCATGAGTCAGGTATCATCATTTAAATTGACACAGTCATCCTTCCTGAAGTTTAGTGGGGACAGATGTAAGTTAATAGCACCTAAAATAGCTGGAGTGTTAAAGGCCTCTCATTTAGCATGTAATCAGTGTAGGGCATTACCTTTGGCCGCTGATGTGGCCTCTTGGCTATGGGCTTCTATGGTAAGAACTACAGTTTCCTTGAAATACTGAGTAGCTTCAAAGAAATCATCAGTATCTTCACTATTTTTAACCAGACACCTAAAGAGTGCTGTTTCCAAAACATACCCAAATCATGAACAACTCCAAAGACCTACTACCGCCATAGAAATGGCCAATCTTTTATCTTGCTGCCACAGAGCTATTGGTTGGGCTGATTAAAAATTAGGCAATGGAGGGGCATGTGGGTGGCTCAGTGGTTGAGCATCTGCCTTTGGCTCAGGTCATGATCCTGGAGCCCTGGGATCGAGTCCCGCATCAAGCTCCAGGGAGCCTGCTTCTCCCTCTGTCTATGTCTCTGCTTTTCTCTGTGTGACTCTCATGAAAAAGTAAGTAAAATCTTAAAAAAAAAAAAAAATAGGCAATGGAGCAACTTCAGTGCCCGGTGTTCAGAGTAACAGCACCCTCTGCACAGGAATGCCTTTGTCATTTTTAATCCAAGAGCCACCCATAAACAATATTAAATCAGGGTTAATCCACTGACTACTAGGAGTCAAACTCTTTGTGTTGGCCATGGGAGAATAGGTAATGAAAAAGTATACAGTTACCCAGATAGGCCAGGCTCTTTTGTTCACTAGTAGTTGCATGGACATAAGAGAGCTCATTTACATGAGCACTAAACTAAAAGTTTCAGAAGCCTGCTTGCTGGTACTATGGTCCAATAAACTATGATTCAATAAATGGCCTGAGTTCTGTCTTTTCCAATTAGTAAGTCTTTCCTGTCTGAGGAGGTAGGGTAGACAAAGACAGGACAGTCAGTGCAAGTTCCTTCTGTGAGCAAGGAGAAAATAATTTGTTAAAATGGTAATCTACACAAAGGACAGAAGGACATGGTCAGCAACACCATGGAGAGATAATCAACAAAATCCAAACTATGGAAATTCTACCCAACAAACTGGATTCTTCAACAAATAAATTGAAAGGATTTTTAAAGAGAGGTTGGGAGAAGATACAGATATTGAAAGAAAACCTGTAGATGAAAAGATTTACCAGACAAAAAGTGGACAAAATCTAATAATAGTGCTTATGGACTCACACTTGCAAAATAAAACTTAAAACAAGGACATTATTTAGAGGACAGTGAGAGAATTGTGATTGGGAGAATGATAAGTAGAACATGGTTAGTACATTAATAAGAGCACGTAATGTCATGAGCACGTGTGTTATATAAGACTGTTGAATCACTGAACTCTACCTCTGAAGCTAATAATACACTTTATGTTAAGTAATTTAATTTAAATAAAAGTTTAAAAAAAGATGATTAATGAACTTTTATTTTGTGGCCTTAGTAGTAGTTAAAATATATAATAATTAAGTTATGCATTTGTCTTATGCAGTTTTCTCTGCTACATCTTATAATTTTAAAAAGTTTTATTAAAGAAATGTTAGTCTGGGCAGCCCGGGTGGCTCAGCGGTTTAGCGCCTGCCTTCATCCCAGGGCGTGACCCTGGAGTCCCGGGATCGAGTCCCACGTCGGGCTCCCTGCATGGAGCCTGCTTCTCCCTCTGCCTGTGCCTCTACCTCTCTCTTTGTCTCCTCTCTGTGTATTCTCATGAATAAATAATAAAATCTTTAAAAAAAAAAAAGAAATGTTAGTCTGACTTTGAGAAAAAATTATTTCAGTCTAATTTAGAAAAAAGAAATTTTATTTGAACTACTATCCATACCCTTGGTTAGGATGAACTATGTTTTCTCATAGTCTCTTGAATTACTTCAATGTAATTCCAGGTTATAATATGGAATTCTAGCCACAGCATCTATAATTTTTAATAGCAATAACTTGAATACCTACTTATCTCTTTGTAGATTTAACTCCCTGAGGGAGGAACCAAAGTTTAAATATCAGATTGTGTTCAACATGTCTTCCTATTCATGTAGTCCTGTATTCTTCAAGAGGAAGTGACTTACTGGAAGGAGGAAAAAAGCCTTTAGATATGGATGGAAGTTGGAAAGTCAATTTCCAGAGGATAAAATTAATCAGGACCCAGAATGGAAAAGATAGAGCTGATAAGATTTTGGAGAAGCAGAGCAAGGCAGTTCTAAGTAAACAGAAGATAACATGCCAAGCAGTGAGTTCTATCAGAACAGAGACTATAATTCTTGTGTTTCACTGTGATGCCCAGCATAGTGCTTTACATGCAAGTACTGAATGAAAATTTATACATAACATAGTATAGCTATGATAAACGAGTAGGATCCAAGTGAGTTAAGTTTAGGATAAATCTCACCAACTAAATTTATACCTTGATATTTCTGTAATGGACATCTAGGCAAGAGGCTGGAAGACTCTAAGTCAGAATGCCATGCCAAATAAATCTGAGTTATTTTATGCTTCTAGCTATACAGTAGATTATAGACTTTTAGAGTTATAAAAGTTCTCTTACCTTTAGGAGTTTAAGATCAGTCTGAGAAGTCAGAAAAATCAAGAAAATCCCACAAGCAATTCCAAATTCCTAAGGGATATTCCCATCAGAAAGGTTCATGGAAGATCACGATTATGTGAAACAACATGATGGGGATTTGAAAACCCCACACACTGTTTGAAAATCAGGCAGAGAGTAGCTGTAATAATTTATATATAAATATGTAATGGTTAGGATAATACAAGGTGGCAAACTGGTGGTATTGATGATACTTAGCATAAAAATACTGCAATGAACTTCCTTTTTTGTGTTTTCAAATAAAGTATATTTTTCATTATATCTTTCCATGTACAGGGCTGCAGAGTGAATTATGTGATGTTTCCAAAGCTGTTGCCAACTCAAAGCAGTTAGGTGTAAAGCTTACTTCCTTCAAAGCTGTTCATTTTTCTCCTCATTCAACTCTGCCGGACACCAGTTCTCTGTATGTAGATCAAGTTTCTACGTGTGGGATGGGACTTAACTATATAGAAGTACAAATAGCAGTACCTGAAATACTTAGCATTATTAAGGAATATTTGGGTACCCTGGAGTAGGGACACACAGTCTAGATATGTCTGTGTGTCTATATGTCTCTGGGTCTGTGTGTCTGTTTTTTTCTGCTGTGCTTAGCTGCTCATAAGTTCTTGAAATAATCAAATCAGCATCTTTGTGCGTAATGAATGAATCCAGGAGTCCTATATTTTCACTATATACACAGAAAAATTATTGCTTGGTATGCTCCTCCTCCAAATAATTCCAAATAACCTCTGTTGTCTGAGCCCAAAGTGTGTATTGTTTTTTTCATGGTTCAGGGATAAGGATAAGTAACTGACTTATATGGGTCTATTCTATGCCAAGCACTGAATGCTTTAAATATATTACCTCTCGAACTCTTTTCATAACCCCATAAACTATGGTATAATTCCCTTTTTGAACAGTCATTTCCCAAATTTGTATACTCTTTATTTTGGATACCCTGTCCTTCAGGTACAAGGTCATAGTCACTGATATAACTACTCCTTAGCAATATTCTTATTTGCAGTGACATTTCTACCTGAGGCTTCTTTGCCTCAGGCTTCTCAGCCTTTGTTTTAAGTTCATTTTCAAAAATTAAATTAAAACTTCTTCTAAGCCAGTAATTGCTTATATTTATTTATTGTTTACCCCTGCTTAGTGATTAGATTATTGGTCCAATGCCAGAGCCCATAGTATGCCTAGAATGTGAGCTAACACTGCTGAACCACTTACAAAAAGAAAACACAGGGGGACCTGGGTGGCTCAGTGGTTGAGCATCAGCCTTCGGTTCAGGGTGTGTCCCAGAGTCCTGGAATCAAGTCCCACATTGGGCTTCCTGCAGGGAGCCTGTGTCTCCCTTCTGCCTATGTCTCTGCCTCTGTGTGTGTGTCTCTCATGAATAAATAAATAAAATCTTAAGAAAAGAAAACACAAACTGTTACTATATAAAGACCGTAGCACAAATGGCATTAGAAGTCATGGGAGATGGTCTTATGACATGGATCATTTCAAGAATAAAAGCAAATTCTGAAGCAAAACCAGTACCATAGGTTTTTAAGTAATCCATCTCAGGTCTTAGAAATTGCAGCAATTCCTATCTTTGTCTTTATCTCAATACTATGAGCTTTTAGACCTGTTTCCAGACCTTTAGGGGAAGGCCTAGAAAGATTAGTATTACTTGAGCATCTCTATATGCCTAGAAATGTTAAGCAATTTGTATTTCTTTTCTGACCATGGATGCATACAAATAGAAGTTCTATTCTAATACTTTTTTTTTTTTTTTTAAACCAAGGAGAAGATTAGTGACCGAAGAATCTGGACTTACCCAAGGCTTTAGAGAGGGTGTCAACAGACTTAGACTTAACAAGTCTGAGAACTGTTTTACAGAAAAATGAAATACCCTAATCTATATGAAGGCAATAAGAAATGGGGGTAAAATTAGAAGGAAAGATTTAAATCCCATATAATGAGTATTTTGTCCTATCAGAAATGAAACCCTGAGAGATGTTCATAAGTGGGAAGTGATAGATTCTAATCCATTGAAAAAATTTTGGTATTTGCTAAGTACATCTCTGGGATTGTTTCTCAGTTTGAATCAGTATAAAAAGACAAGCAGCTGTTTGTAGTCAGATGATCCCAAGTTTACATTTCTTCTCATGTTGTTTTCTTCTAGAATGAGTTCTCCCCCACGGCTAACATACCTGAGCGTTACTGATGCTGATCTACTCAACAGGACTTGGTCACGAGGAGGCAATGAACAGTGTCTCCAGTACATCAAAAACCTCATCTCTTGCTTCCCCAGTGTATGTGTCCGTGATGTCAAGGGAAACCCAGTCTCTTGGTCTCTCACAGACCAGTTTGCCACTATGTGCCATAGCTATACCCTGCCAGAGTATCGCAGGAAAGGTTATAGCCGGCTGGTGGCCCTCACGCTGGCCAGGAAGTTGCAAAGCCGGGGATTCCCCTCTCAGGGCAATGTCCTGGATGACAACATGGCATCCATAAGCCTCCTGAAGAGTGTCCATGCTGAGTTCTTGCCCTGTCGTTTTCACAGGCTTATTCTTACCCCTGCAGCTTTCTCTGGCTAAGTTTAGCTCTAGCCTATTGAAACTTCAGGCATTTTCTTCCTTTCCCTGATGATACATATACTCCTTAACTGGCAACGAGGAGAATATTCAAACTGGAGTCAGAAGAATCTCAGGTTGTTGAAAGCAGCCTGGAAAAGACATGCAGGATCAGCCTGAGAAGCCTTCACTCTCTCTGTGTCAGGTTTCTATGGTAAATAACTAGAGGTCAGAGATATCAGTGGCTGAGAAGAAGATAATTATCTTCCTTTGGGATCCACTGCAAGAAAAAGGTTCTAAATCCAGCAGTTCTCAGCAAAGTTATAGAAATGAAAGCCTGAAAACAGTGATTTAAAAGAAGCATGTGGCTACTGCTTTATTATTGCTGCTTGGGCTTAGCTCTGAATTTTCACAACCACAGCTGCTCCCCACTACCATACATACACTCCCCTGTACCTCCTGTTGCTATGTCTCTCTAAACTCTTCCTACCACTTTTGATCCAGGTGCTCTGTAGAATAATCCTCCTTTTTTCCCCTTTAATTATTGGTTTTCCATTTCTGCTTACAACTCTAGCCTATAGTTCTTTTCTGGGAATGTTCAAATGCAGTGGTTCTCACATTTTAGGGTACTTCTAAACCACCTGAAGGGCAGATCTGCAACACAGTGGTGGAGCCTCTTCCCCACAATCCCTGATTCAGTAAGTCTTAGGGTCTGAGAATTTGCATTTTTATATAATTCCCACTGCTCGGTGGTCTTGAATGGAGGAATGAAGATATGGGCATTTTAAATGCTAGAAACAGATGATATCAGCATAGGACTGGACCTTACCTATCACCTATTCCAGTTCCTTGTTTATAATCTGCTTTTTCATAAGAAATTATATACGTGTGAATGTGTGGTATGCAGATGCACATATAAATGTGCTTTCATAGATACACAAATATAAATACATTCCTTTTGTATTTTATATATGCATATTATAAACATAGAATTTTGATAACATAATAAACTAATTCTTTGTATATGAAAAATTTAAGGATCAGGGAAAATAAATGATTTTTTAAGACAATATAGATAATTGCTGTTAGATGTCAAGCCAGAATGCTGTCATTTTTATTTCAATCTATTTTTTTTCGCTAAATCATCTATCATTTTTGTAAATTTAAATGCTTAAATAATTAAATAAATACTTTCATCAGTCTTATATCCTGAGGGTTTTTTTTTTTTTTTTTTTTTTTTTTAGTTTAGGTTTCAATTGCTTTTGTGTGAATATTTATCTTTCAAGGACTGCAAAGGAAGAGGAGATAAGCATCACGAGCTGTGTTCCTCCATTTGCAATAAAAGCAGGCACAAACACAATGGTCAGATTTGTCTAGTTTGTATAAAGTTGACTTCGCCATAGAAAAAGTATTTTCTTATCTCAATAGAAGTCATAAAATCCCAGCTACAAAGATAAGGGAAGATCCAACTTTAGATGTTTATTCTGACAGAAGTAAACAAACTGAGAGAATCCTTTTAATTAAAAAAAAAAAAAAAAACAAGACTCCTTGAGAATGATATATGCTTAGGTCATCCTGAGCTACTGGTTACCTGGAAACTTATCCTTGTGCCAGAGGGAAGAACACCAAGTAATCCAAGTCCATAAAGCTCTTGGGAGAATATGGCCTAGTTTCTGCCCCAGGGATGCTCATTATCTTTAGCATTGATTAAACATGGTTATTCCTGCCTGGTAGGTGGCAATAATATTATAGCCTTACTTTTTTCTTAATAATAATATGCTAACCACTTATTTAAAATTTAACTATGTGCTGGTAATTGTGCCAAAGAGTAGATATATATAACTTAATTGTTGTGAAGGATAGGAATTATCTTATCTCGAGAATTCTGGCTCAGAGGTGTTATGACTCACCAAAAGTTATGCAGGTTTTAAGTGGCCACATCATGGTCAGAACCAGGTTTTTCAGATTCTGAAGCCAGTGCTGTTACTCATTACACTAATTAGTCTCTTAAGCAGCTTGAAACTCTTTGGGGGCAGTTATTCCTTTATCTCATTGCTTTCTGAATGTTTCACCGCCACCACTACCCCAAAGTGGGCTGGATATTTTGAAAGAGACTTTTTTTCTATCCAATTTCACTGTAACTTTACATATATATATATATATATATATATATATATATAATTTTTTACTTTTATCTTCCAGATAACCATGTTGGATATAATTGTTCAAATTTCAACCGTTTCTGACCCTTTTAAGGAAAGTGTGGAGCAATTTCTGGAGAAAGGAAAGAACTGCAAGAAGAGAGGGGGAGGGATTGGGTCCTTAATGCTGCCTTAAGGAACTTATTCAGTATAATATACAAACTGTTGAAGAGTTTGAAGCAGAATATTCACTTGTTTGGAAATTAGTTTGGAGACTATGACAATAGTCTAAGCAAGAGATGATCCTGTTTAGCCTGGATTTGAATGCTGATAATGATATTGGTGAGAAGTGAACCATTACTAGAGGTATTTAGGAGGAAAAGCTGTCAGGATTTCATGGCTGAATGGTATACTGAAAGAGAAATCTCAAGAATGACTTCTAGGTTTCTATATTATGAACCCCATGGCTGGTGGTATTTTTTCACTGAGATGAACACTGAAACAGCACCAGGTATGGAGCAACTGGAAGTAGAAGGGATTGTTTGTTCTGTTTGGGGATGTGGCATTTTGAGACCTATTAAGTGATGGAGTCAAGTTGGATATCTGAGTCTCAGGGAAATTGCCTGTGATAGAAGTTTAAATTCAGAAGTCATAGAAATATAGATGGTAACAGAAGCCATGTATTAGGCTGAGGTTGCCTAAGATTTCCTTGAGGACATCAATGATTTAAGGTCGAGTGAAGGGGAAGACTCTGGAACAGGAAGAGTAGCAGAAGATCAGGAGGAAAGGGAAGAGATAATGTCATGGAACAGAAAGGAGAAAAATATGAAAATGAGGATGGTCAATGGCGACAAATTACAGTAAGAGGCCAAGAATATATAAGGAATAGAAACTTTATATTGTACTATCAAATATTTTAAATACATATCCAAAAAGAAGCCAGAAGGAAGAATACATGTTGTACAATTCTGCTTATATAAAGTTCAAAAGAGGCAAAACAAATTTAGAGCCTTAGAAATCAGGAAGCAGTTACCCTTCGGGATAGTAGCCAGAGGAGGATGGAAGTGCTTCTAGTTTTTGGTAATATTCTGATTCTTGACCTGGGTAGATTATATAAGTATGTTCACTTTGGGAAATCCTAGTAAGTTATAGAATTATGATTTATGCACTCTTCTGTAAGTACCTTACACTGCAATATGAAATATCTATCAATGGAAAAAAGGCCTGGAATCTGGGGGAAGCATAGTCCCTTGACCCAAGAACTCCACTTCTAAAAATGTATCTTACTAGTATAATAGCAAGTATACAGAGATTTCTATAAAAGGATTTCATTACACATTGTTCATAAAGATTAAAAAATAAACTAAATATTTAAGTAACTCACTGATTAAATGCAGGGCAACCATTCAATGAATCTCTAAAGAACACCAGAACACTGCCTGCTGATATGGAAAAGATACACATGCTAATACTAAATGCAAAGCAATGCAAAGCAACTACAGTGAAGTCTGTATCATCTATTTAAAATTCAACTGCAAAGAGTAAGCATATAGGTAAATAGTTCTGAACGCAGTATAAAGGCTTTCATTGGGAAGAGAGGAGTCTTTGGTAAATGGCAGCAAGGATTTCATTTTCTGTCTATAGCAAATCATAATAATAAAGGAGTCAGCATAAGTAATATGCTCAGCTCACCTGAGACAGGTACTTGTCTTGCTTTGCAAGTGTCTGTGTATTTCTGCATGAGTGAATATTCACTCTGCCTAAGCCCAATGAGGGGGAAATATAGAAGGACAACTGAAATTCAATGTGCTCAAATTTGGGGAGCAAGATAAGGCAATGCAATTTGGGGGGACATTTACACATCCACTATAACAATCTCATTTAATATGATGAGTTTCGATTCTATTCAATTTGCATTTTTAATCACTAATTTTTGTTGGGTGCTTTGAATTTTGAGAAAGTACATGAAGTAACTGAATTAAATGTCCTTAGGTTGTCTATGAAAAAACTTTGATATCAAAAGTTTGATATCCACTATCACTACCCTCAGTAAACACTAGGGACAGAGAAAAAAATAAAACTGAATGTATGATGGGATAGCACAGCATCAACTACAAAAATGACTCCTTTCTTTCAGGCTGGCATGTTTGCATTAAAATTATTTCAGTGTGGAAAATGAAAATAGTAGAAGTATCAAATATAGATGGAAGGGTTTTGCTATCTCAGTACAGCTAGAATTAACAGCATTATTCTCTTTTCCTGAGTCTCTCATAGCCCACATTTCTCAACCTCTCATAGAAACCTTAGCTCTAACTGTAAAACCCAATTGCTGATATCCCTCTGCTTTTTCTCATCGAGGCCCTTACTACACCTGAAGAATGAGAGAAAAGAGGGAAAGTTATCGCTCTAGGCTTCTGTTCTTTTTTTCAACCCCTCCTACATCTGCAGCGCTGCTATCACGGATGTCTTCAGACCTGTTCCAATTTTGTTCACTTCTTAAGTGAACTTTTTGTTTCTCTTAAATGAATCTTTTTTTCACTTCCTCTTATTCCTGCCCTTGTGTGGGAAAAGTTTACAGAAAAAGAACAGCTAACATCTGGGTATTCTTCTTACTGATTTATGTTCAGCTTTCTCTTTTGCTTACAGATTGACATTTTTCCAAGGCAAAATATGCTCTAGGTTTTAAACACAAGTTAAAAAGCATTGCTTGTAATGTAATAGGAATATCAGACATTGGGTTAGTACCATGCAGTGATTTCAGTGAACACTAGATGTCAGAGTTTAGTTCTAGATGATTTCCCAGAGAGCAAGCCCTTGAATTGTGTCTAGTTGTTTCATTAGAATTTTTGCTGCATTTGCTCTGTTTCGTCTCAGTAGGTTCCCTGCGACAATTTTTTTCTAGGGCTTATGTGGAAAACAAATACATAAGAAGAGCAATACAAATCCTGAAAAGACAGAGTTAAAGGGTAGATTAACCCCACCAATATTACAACACTATAAAGATTATATAATATAGTAATGGTATGTGATTACGCAGAACAGTAAGGCAGAAAAAAAATAAAGGTCCAGAAATAACCACACATACCTAGGAAAGTTTAAAACAAGACCAAAAATAACATTTCAAATCACTGAGGTAAAGATGGAATTTTAAATAAATGACAATTTATTTAAAGGAACAACTGGATAGCAATTTGAAAAAAATCTAAAATAAAACTGGATTCATACCTCACACCTTATACCAGAATAAATTCCAAACCAATCTGAAATAAATAAATAAATGGACTTTTAAAAAGAAAAGTCATACAAATACTAGAAGAAAATATGGTTTAGCTTTTTTATGACCTGGATGTGAGAAAAACCTTGTGAAATTCAGGAACTCCAATTCAGAAGTAATAAAAGAAAAATTTTTAAATCTGAAAAATAGTCAAAATACAAATGACAAACTAGGGAGACTATTTACAACTTATATCACACAAGCAGGAAAGAATAAGAAAAGTAGTATATATCAACAAAGACCTCTGCTTATTTTGCCAACAGAAACATAAGAAAATTAAACCAGAAACTTTTTTTTTAAGTGACCTATAACTTATGGGATGGAGACAAGGCTTCTCTGAATATAGCCCATGTATATACTTTTGCCTTTTTAAACAATGTATAAACCTGAGATGTGTAAAAAAAAAATCTAGCTCAGAGAGAGATCAAATATGATAAAAGATTATTAGTAAATCGAGATGAAGGGTAAAGCTGCTGTTTATTAAACTGTTCTTTCAACTATTTTTGTGTTAGAATCAAAACTACTGGTAAAAAGTGGCAGATTTATGGGAGCTCAAACTGTACAAATAACAAACACAAGTCACCACAAATTTAAATATAATATTTTAATGTAAAATATTACACTGAAGATGTTATATTATTCTCATTTTTTTCTTGATGAAGGATTTCTTCTTTACCTTCTCATTGGTAAATCCATGACTAGTAATTATTAAGAAATATTGAATTTGCAATGTTTTAGTCTACTCAAAAACCTTGAAACCAGACATAGTTGACAATTTAGGTCAGCAGTAGATGATAGAAACCTGAGAGGCGAAGAATGTGGAAGTAGAAACAGAGTCCTCAATGAGGAAAGAAAGAGGAAGCAGGGCTCCAAGGAGGGGGAGGGAGAGAAGGATAAATATGATAAAAATAGAAAACTAGTTAATTCAACAATGGTATCAGGCACCATTCTTGTAGTGGGGATATAGCAGTGATAGTTAAATTTCAGTGAACAAAATAAGGAAAATCCCTACCTGCATTCATTCTTGAGGAAATAGTGGTAGGCTCTGTTCCAGGGACTTTACATAGGCTAATCAAATCCCAACAACAACCCCAGGAGGTTGGTGCTATTCCTATCTCACTTTTCAGGTGAGTAAGAAAGGCAAAAGAAGGGTAAGTATGCTGCCTAAAGCCCTGCAGCTAATATGTGATAGGGGTAGGAACTAATCCAAGGAGGTAACTCCACCACTCACACTCTTCAATTCTGCTCTATATCACATTAGAAAGTCAAGAAGGAGCTGCATAAAAGACAAAAACAAGCAAACAAAAAAAAGAACAAAAAAAAAAAAAAAAGGAAGAGAAAGTGCAGAGAAAAGGTAGAAAAGACACAAAGCATGGTCAGAGGAAAGGATAGCTGTCAGGAGTATTAAACTGAAAAAGGGTCAGGGCACCTGGGTGGCACAGCTGGTTGAGGTTGAGCAGCTGACTCTTGGTTTCAGCTCAGGTCACGATCTCAGGGTCATGACCTCAGGGTCCCGAGACGGAGCCCCACATCAGGCTCCATGGTCAGCATGGAATATGCTTGGGGATCTCTCTATTTCTCCCTCTGCATCCCATGAGTGCTCTTTCTCTCAAATAAATAAATCTTTATAAATAAATCAATTACTTTAATTTAATGTAAAAAAAACTGAAGATGGGCTAAAATTCATGTCTTCTTAATGAATTTATGACACTGAAAATAAAACATGAGATTATCCTTAATGGAAGAGCTGAAGAAGAGCTACTTCACCATTTTATGCAAGCCTTACCCTTGAGAGGTGAACTATGAAGTATGTATAACAGAAAAAGAGAGATTATTACTAACAGTATTTTTGAGTTCATGAACATTCCAGATCAATTTGTTTGCAGACCTGCTAAGCAAGAGACTCAATATTTTCTACCCACTCATTGCTTTGTTGATATAACGTAGCACATTATGACAGCTAGATATTTGGAGAATGAAGTCTTTCTGGATGTAAAATACTGAGGATTTCCACAGCTGTCATACCCTTACCCAGATCACATGTACATTAGTTAATATAATAATGTAATGGGAAGAAAAACTCCCTTCCCCTTAAGTTTTGATTTTTACCTAATCAAGATTGGGTGTTAAGATCATGGCCTTTAATCTACTAACCCAAGTGATAATTTTATTTGAAATAATTCATAAATATTTAATTCACACATATTGAGTCAAAGATTAAATTATCTCTGGGGATCCCTGGGTGGCGCAGCAGTTTAGCGCCTGCCTTTGGCCCAGGGCGTGATCCTGGAGACCTGGGATCGAATCCCACGTCGGGCTCCCGGTGCATGGAGCCTGCTTCTCCCTCTGCCTGTGTCTCTGCCTCTCTCTCTCTCTCTCTGTGACTATCATAAATAAATAAAAATTAAAAAAAAAAAATAAATTATCTCTGGAAGAAACTACATGTTACTATCTAACAGGTCAACTTTTGTTTATGCTCAAGATGGATATATGCCAAAGAACATGAGTTCTTCATTATCATCATTAAATGCTGACTCATTCACTAATGATTCAGTTTCCTGTTTAATAAGTTACTTACTCATACTCAATGAAAGGGCTAACTAAGTCTTATATCTTGATCTCTGACAGGAGAGAATGATGATGAATATACTTTAAAACTGTGGTTGATGCAGGCATATGACACCGAATTGCAATTTCAAAATCTCTTTTAAATAGCTACTGCTCAGAGCTACATGAGTCAGCTTGCAGTTAACTGACAAACCTGCTATGCTCCATCTTTTAACTCCAAATTTCAAAATACCTGGCCAACATCATTTAGGGGTCAACACCTCTCTACAGAGTGAAAAGATGATATGCATAAATGTTTTATTTAAGTATATACATAATATAAAATTTTAAAATATATATAGCAAATTAGTCTGGGCTACATATTAAGCAAATTTAAGTCTCTTTCTTCTTCTTCCAGGAACACAAATATTGATAACTCAAAATTTAAAACAAATATCTCATTTCTAAAACTTTGCCTCAGTTTCCATTTTATCTCAGCCCCCTGGGCTAAGCTGCTTGATATTCACACAATTGCCACATTCTCATTCTGTCTCTTTCTCATCCCCACGACCCCCCATTTATAACTACCAACATTTGCTCCTCTATTCCAGGATAACAAATCTGGTTCTCATTCCCTAGCTCCAGTCCTTGACTTTTGCATCTTTTCCTGCAGACCTCATTAAAAACTTTGCTGTAGGTTCCCAGTTCTAAAAAACAAAAATGAACTTTAAAAACTTAAATTAAAAATATTTTTCAGACCCAAATCCAATATCTGAAACCATACAAATCCTGGAAGAGAGCATAGGCAATAATTTCTCTGAAATTGGCCATAGTAACATTTTTCTAGATATGTCTTCTGAGGCAAGGGAAACAAAAGCAAAAATAAACTATTGGGACCATATCAAAATAAAAAGCTTTTGCACAACGAAGGAAAGAATCAACAAAACTAAAGGACAATCTACTGAATGGGAGATTATTTGCACACGATATATCAGATAAAAAGGTTAGTATCCAAAATATATACAGAAATTATACAACTTAATGTAAAAAAAATCCAATTAAAAATAGGCAGAAAACATGAACAGTCATTTCTCCAAAGAAGACTTACAGATGGTCAACAGACACATGAAAAGATATTCAACATCACTCTTCATCAGGGAAATGCAAAGCAACCAGAATGAGATACCACTTCACACTGTCAAAATGGTTAAAATCAACAACACAAGAAACAAGTGTTTGGTGAGGATGTGGAGAAAAGGTAACTCTCATCTACTGTCAGTGGGAATGCAACCTGGTACAGCAACTGCAAAAGACAGTATGGATGATCCTCAAAAATTTAAAAATAGAATTACCATATGATTCAGTAATTCCATTAATGGGTATTTACACAAAGAATACAAAAAAACTAATTGGAAAACATATATGCTCCCCTATGTTTATTGCAGCATTATTTACAATAGCCAAGATCTGGATACAGCCCAATTGTTCATCCATAGATGAATGGATGAACTTGTGGTATATATAGATGATAGATTATTACTCAGCCATAAAAAAAATAAAAAATAAAAATAAATGAGATCTTGCCATTTGCAGCAACATGGATGGATCTAAAGAGTATAATGCTAAGCAAAATATGTCAGTCAGAGAAAGACAAATGCCATATTTCATTCATATGTAGAATTTAAGAAACAAATGACCAAAAAAAAAAAAAAAAGAGAGAAACCAAGAAATAGACTCTTAACTATAGAGAACAAACTGATGGTTATCAGAGGAAGGGTGGGTAGGGGATGGGTGAAATAAGCGTTGGGGATTAAAGAACACATTTATCTTAATGAGCACTGAAGAATGTACAGAATTATTGGATCACTATATTGTACACCGAAAGTAATACATTATGTTTACTATACCGGAATTAATTTTTTAGAATATATTTCTCAGGCTTCATAATTTTCAGAATGTTACCAGAAGAATCCTTTGATTTGACCTCCACAGCAGCCTTGAGAAGGTGGGATGGACCTTATTTATACCTTCAGGTATAAATTTATACCTATAGGATTGGAGACATTGGGAGACTCACCAAAGTCTCCTGACTCAGTCCAGTGTGATCTTCTTTGCATTGTCTAAGTTCTCCAGGTCATGAGAATTTAAGCTTTCAAAGGAAGTAGCATTGAAGTCTCTTTTTAAAAAAAGGCTGATAGTTTTCAGGGTCCAGGCTGGATTTTATTTATATAGAATAACCTCACATTATTCTCAAACCTATGCTTTGTGTTCATTTGAGCAGCTTGCTTGTTCGTTCTTTTTTTTATTCACTCAACTGTATACAGTGATAGGCCAGGTAGGATTATGAAGATCTTTTATGCCACGCCTAAGAGTCTGACTTCATTTTTGTAGCTTCAGGGATTGGAGAGGAAGAAACAGAAAGAAAAAAGGTGGCATCTGCAACACTAGGTTAAATATTAGGTATGTGGGGCCAGGGGGTAGCTTCTGAGGGAAAATAAAGATAATAGAATCACCAGTCTTACTAATCTTTGAAATAAGGAACAGAGAGGGACGCCTGGGTGGCTCAGCAGTTGGGCCTCTGCCTCCAGCTCAGGGTGGGATCCTGGAGTCCTGGGATCGAGGCCCACATCGGGCTCCCTGCATGGAGACTGCCTTTCTCTGTGTCTCTCATAAATAAATAAATAAAAATAAATAAATAAATAAATAAATAAATAAATAAATAAATAAGGAACAGAGAAAAGGAGCTGATTTAAGAGAATAAATGAGGGGTTCAATTTTAGATATTTTGGAACCATGGAACATTCAGAAGGTACATCCAATAGAAAACTGAAGAGAAACATATTTCACTCGGTTAGACTGTGTTAAGAAACAAACCCCCATTTTTTTCTTATATATAACAAAAGTTTGTTTCTTGCTTAGAATACATATCAGCTGAATCTCTGTCATGTTGGTTGTCTTCATTCTTTGATCATACCTGAGACAGCAGCCCTCATCAGGGGCGTGCCCAGAGCCAGCCTTGCAGTGACTCCAAGTTTTTGCTCAGATGCATCTGACACCACATCAGTTTATATTCCATACAAGTCACATGGCCTAAGTCAGCATCAGTGGGGTAGGAAAGAGTACTCCCACAGAGGGAGCATTGCAAGTCCTATGGTAAATAAGCCAGGAAATAAGATCCTCTTTCAGGAAAAAGAAGTAAATAATTTGAGGCAATAATACAATCTACCACAAGTTTGGAAGTGTCATGGCGTATAAAAGAGATATAAATTTGAGAATCGTTAGTGTACAAGTTGCAGTTGAAGCCATGGGAATAAAGTCACAGAGTATTTTAGACTTCTGAGAAATATCAAGAAGAAAACTACTCTCTACATACACTGCCATATATACCATTGCACCATTGCTCATAATGTTGTCTTATCCAGAGTGCCCTATTGGTCACTCTTACATCCAAATTCTGTTTATAATAGTGTGGTAGATTTTTTTTTTTTACCTCTTCTTAATTACACCCTGTCTTCTTTATAGGAGTATTAGCTCTCCCTACTGTACAGTTTTGTTAGGTGGTAAGACTAGCTGTTTGCTTTTCCACTGTAGGAGCTGAAAGGGCCCCCAAATCTTCTTTGACTGTATCTTTCCTTTTACTGTCCTACATTGTCAAGGGGTAAGTTGCATAAACTCAGTCAGTTGGATGCTTGTGAGAATCTGACTCCTGAATAAATGCCACAAGGACAAGTGAGAGAGTTGTTCATTCAATCCAGCAATGGAATCTGCTCTTACAGTGTCAACTTCCTATCCCTCTGCAACAGCTTGGATCCTTATCCATTTCAAAGTGGGTTCTCCTGCTTTCCCAGCAAATCTGTGAGCTCTTCGCAATAACAGTATCCTTGTGATAAAGCTTATTACCTTTAAATCATTTAAAGTTGGTATATTAGTCAGTTCAGATTACCGTAACAAAATACCATAGACTGAGTGGCTTAACTACAGAAATTTAATTTCTCAGTCCTGGAGGCTGAAAGTCCAAGATTGGGGTGCCAGCATGGTCAGGTTCTGAGTCAGAGCTCTCTTCCTGACTTGCAGATGG
Source organism: Canis aureus (assembly GCF_053574225.1). Lineage (NCBI taxonomy): Eukaryota > Metazoa > Chordata > Mammalia > Carnivora > Canidae > Canis > Canis aureus. The sequence goes on along the minus strand of NC_135617.1, from coordinate 55,199,187 downwards.
CCACGTCTTGCTGTGTCCTCACATGTGAAGTGGGGAGGGTGGCAGTCCTATCAGACCCCACCCTTATGACTTTATTTAACCTACTTACTTCCTAAAGACCCTATCTCCTGACACAGACACATTAGGGGTTAGGCCTGAGAATGAGGGCATACTTTCTAAAGGCAGAGGTACTAGAATATTGACAGTAATACTAAATTATTAGTATTTAAAATAACTTCTGAATCCAATCAGCCAAATGAGAGCAGCTGGTCCCTGGGAGACTGGCCTATTAGTGACAAGCTTTTGACCTTACTAGGATATAGAATCTGAATCACTTTTCAGACCCCAGGTATATAAATTGTTTCACTACCCCTTAATGGCTGCATATTTGCAAGTGTTGTAGGCAATTCAGAGAGGAAGTAAATGGGTTCACTTTAGTCTTTTAGGCACTTTGAGATATTAAAGCAGACCAAGCACCACTATCCTGGAGGCACAATGGCTGTTTCTCTGTTTTATAAACTTCTTAGATTTGATCTCTTTGAAGTTTAATTTATTCTGCACTTCCGGTGCATTTCTTTTATGCATTAATATACAACTTTTTGACATCTAGAAATTCAGGTGCTACATGATGGGTGAGCAGTTTCATTTCTCAGCACATAGGTTTTCCTCATTCCACAGTCGCACTCGAGCCCTTCACCCAATCTCCAGAGGCAAAATAATCATAATCATAATAAAATAAAAATTTAAAGTAATAAATTTTATGGTTTATATTACACTTCCCTCAGAATACAGACACCTTTTTTGAAATTCCCTCTATTCCTGCAAGGAAGGAAAATGCAGTGTTACTGCCACTTTGAAAACAGTAAAAAAAAAAAAAAAAAAAAAAAAGGCTAGGGTTTATCTATGTAGATTTTTGGTAATATTTCTCCTAATACTGTCCATGGACCACTAGCATCAGAATTACTGGGGGGGGGGGGGGGGCTTGCTCAAAATCCATATTCTGAGTGCAACCCCAATTCTATAAGAACAGACTCTTTTAGCAGTTTAAGGCATCGATCCTCAGGTGATTTTAGTGTACATTAAAGGTATTTTATCCTACTTTTGGACATAGGGTTTGAAAAATGAAAACCTCAAGAGGACGAGCAATTTGGCTCATTCCCCCAGATGTCCCCATCACCTAGAACATTGGCTGACATTTACCACATACTCAGATATTACTGGTTAAGTAAATGAACAGAAAAGAACATGAAGTCATAAGCTTAAAATAGGAATAACTAGAAATAGGAGGAAGCATTGAAACATGTTAGAATTCTGGCTCCATTGTTTATCAGTGCTTGACCTTGGACAAAAACTTAACCTCTCTGTTCCTCAAGGTTCTCAAGGAGACCACTGGCTTAGCTTGTTGTGAAGAAAAAATGAATTTAAATATACAGAGTGCTTAGAACAATTCTCGTCTAAAACACTCAAAAATTGTGTTATTTAGCAGTAATCAGCCCGAGGTCAGGCATCTCATCTCAGCCAGATCTGACCTGGATTTTCTCACTCCTTCAACACTAATATATATTTGTGTGTGGTTTTTTTTTAAATTTTATTTATTTATTCATGAGACACAGAGAGAGAGACAGAGACATAGGCAAAGGGAGAAGCAGGCTCCATGCAGGGAGCCTGATGTGGGACTCAATCCCGGGACTCCAGGATCATGCCCTGAGCTGAAGGCAGACACTCAACCACCGAGCCACCTTAATATATATTTGAATGACTTGGCATACATCAGAAGGACTCCTCTTTCCAAAATAACACTTTCACCACGCTATTTGGTCTTTCATATATGGGTAGAAATTTCCACCATTGCAGTCATTTTTCTAAAGTAGATAGGGAAACAGCGACTGTTTTCTAGTAAAACAAGCACCTGTTACTAAGGATGGGGTGGCAAACACAAACGAAGCTCTCCTTTTTTTCCCATTAGCTACTTTTCTCCTTTCACCCTGGCCAAAGATTAGTTGTGTCAGTGTGCCCACCAAGGAGTAGACTCTGGAGGTCCACACAGAGATGCATGCTCCTCCAGCCTCAAATTTGGAATACATACTTTTTTTTTTTTTAATTGCTCGGGTTAAAGAGAAAGGGGGTGAAGGAGTGAAGGGGTAAATTTTTTTTTAAGATTTTATTTACGTATTCATGAGACACACACACACACACACACACACAGACATAGGCAGAGGGAGAAGCAGGCTTCATGCCTGGAGCCCAATGGGTGACTTGATCCAGGACCCCAGGATCAGGACCTGAGCCCAAGACAGAGGCTCAACCACTGAGCCACCAAGTGGCCCCGAGGGGGTACATTAAAAAAAAAAAAAAAAAAAAAAAAAAACTAGGTGAATACGGAATTTTAAATCCTGAAGACATTCATTTAACAACCTCTTTTTGTTTTGTTTCTGTTCAATCCAAAGCACTAAACCCCTTCCTGGGGTCAGCATTGATTTTAAACCATTATGAAGACAGGAACGACCACCGTCCCACAGATCGTGGCATCTCAAAGGAAGAACAAACAAACTAAAAGCTGTTTTCTCAAGGTCTGCTCCCTAGATCTACATTCGATAATTCTGGCAGCACGGTGGGGATAGATTTGGACCGGACACGAAACCCTTTTCACAAGAATTGATTAAATCTGATAATTAAAACAAAACCAGAAAACTTCCTTGTTCCTTCACCGGGGAGGCGCACCCCAGGAAAGGAGAGGGCACTTCAGGGGGGACGCATGTGTGAGGACGGCTTTTGCCTTTTGCTGGGGGATGGGGGGGAGTGGGGGGACAGAAGGTGGTAACCGGAGCTGAGATGTAAGAGGGCACATAGCATGAGAAACAGGACAAAAGCAGCAAGCCCAGGGGCGAGAGTGAGAAGGAGAAACAGGAGAGATGGGGGGTGGGGACACTTTAAAAGGTTAGAAACGGGCAGCACGGGGGGGCCCAGCGGTTTAGCGCCTGCCTTTGGCCCAGGGCATGATCCTGGAGACCCCAGATCGAGTCCCTCATGGGGCTCCCTGCATGGAGCCTGCTTCTCGCTCTGCCTGTGTCTCTGCCTCTCTCTCTGTCTCTCTGTCTCTCATGAATAAATAAATCTTTTAAACAAAATAAAAATAAGCAAGTCAAAGGCTAGGAAGAGGGACACCTGGCTCAGCAGTTGAGGACCCGCTTTAGGCTCAGGTCCCGATTCTCCGTCTGCGGATCGAGTCCCCCATAGGGGTCCCCGCAGGGGGCCTGCTTCGCCCTCTGCCTGTCTCCCTGCCTCTCTGTGTGTCTCTCATGAATAAATAAACAAATAAAATCTTAAAAAAGAAAAATAAATAAAAAGGCCAAAAAAAAAAAAAAAGAAGAAGAAGAAGGCGGAGGCGGAGGCGGAGGTGGAGGGCCCCGGGGCGCCCAGGGCAGGGGGCGGGGCCGGCAGGGCGCCCGGGAGCCACACCCCCCGCCGCGGGGTCGGGCGCCCTCCCGAGCTCAGCGGGAGTTTGCTGCGGGAACGGCCGGCAGGAGCCCGGGATGGGCGAGCCGCCTGCCGGGCAGGGGCCCTCGTGGCCCCGCCGCGCTGCGAATGCCGCCGCCGCTCCGTGCATCCCGGGGCGCGACAGGTCGTCTCCGGGCGCGGGGAGTCCGGCGGCGGCGGGGGGGGCGGGCGCGGGCGCGGGCAGAGGCCTGGGCGGCTCCCCCGGCGGCTCCCCCGAGACCCTCCCGGCCGCAGACGGGCTGGACTGTGAGCCCTGGATCCGAGAGAAGGTGCTGTTCCTTCTGCACCCAGAGAGGTGGCTGGGGACCCCAGGGGACTCTGCAAGGGCAGGAGAGGCCGGCGGGGAGGACCTTTGCCCGGCGGCCGGAGCCGCCCGGGACCCCGACTGCGAGCGGGTTCCCCGCGGCGGCGGAGGCGCGCCCGGCTCCGGAGCGCCCCCCAGGTCGGTGCTGGTGAGGATCGTGGACTACCAGGCGACCGAGGAAGTGCTGTGGACCGCGTGGACCAAGGGCCTCGCGGCCGCCCGGACCCAGGAGCGCTCCGTGACCGCGATCACTTTCCGCACCGGCAGGGAGTGAGGCGGGCTGTGGGGCGCAGGGCTGCGGGGACCCCCGGGCTCTCCCAGCTTCGGGGGAGGCGCCCCCGGCCGCGCGCGCAGAGGCCACCTCGCAGCCCCCTGGGACTGGACCGCCCAAGGATAGGACACAGGGAAGAGGAACCGGAGGAGTGTTGCGGGCTAGTGGACGAGCGAGGCTCCTTAGGAAAATGCTGCTCCTGGAGCACCGACCTGTAATTAAAGAACAGCGAGGACCTTTCAAGAGGCCGGGGCAGCGCTGCAGGGAGGCGGATGACACCCCACGGCCCACAGCCCACAGCCCACACCGAAGGCGGAACTGTGAGCCACACCATACCTCCCTCCTTTGTGTCTTGAATATATTGTGACGGCCTGGGGCCCTAAGTCGTGGGAAGAGGGGAAGGAAAGGGGTTTTCACGTTGGTAAAATGTGGGCCTTTTGAAATACGAAAGTCGATTGTTGATTCTCACTTGGAAGTACCTCTCAGTGCACCTCTTGCCTGCCTCCCCCGCGCTCTTTAAGACCTAAAATCAGAAGTCAAGTTTGAGGGCTGCTCTCTGCAAAGGGGGTGGGAGTAGATGGAGAGAGGGGCTTGTTTTAAAGCTGAAAAAGAAAGTAAAAAGAAATGAGAAAATTAAGGCATCAAGTAAAGAAAACCTTTCCTTTTTACTTTCCCCTGATGTGCACATTTTCCTTTTTTTTTTTTATTAAGTTTTAGAAAAAAAAAAAAAAGTGGAAAAAGAAGAGGGAGAGAACAGAAGACCCAGCTTTGAAGGTTAAATGCCTTAATTTAAAGGGGTTTTACTACCCCCAAAGTATATAGTTTAGTAAAAATGCTTTTTACCTGGTTTTTATTTATTTTAATGTTTTAAATATGGCAGATAAATCTGATCTAAAGGTAGATAATGTAGAGTTTGCCATAAAATATTTTGTATATGTTACTGCTGTTTCTTATTAATAACATTTGTATTCAAAACTGGATTGAAAATACAAGTCTCTTCTGGTGCTATTGAAATAAATCTATTTGTTCCTCTTTTTTATTAAACATCACTTTTATTGATTCTTGAGTAGTGTGGTCTGATTTGGAGATCTGTGAGGAGCAAAGCATTCCCTATAGAGACAAACTGCTTGACCTATGCACTGTTGAAGAAGTATTTGGTTACTTCGAGAATTAACAAAACAAATGGATGCTGGCTTTTGAAGAATAGACTGTTGAACAGTGCCCCCTACCTCACTCCTCCCTCTTGGATCTTTATTTTCAGTTGAGAGCTTGAAATGCCCTCAAATATCATCTGATCCATCTCTTACCTCCTGGCAGACAGATAGGTAAGATACCTATTTTACAGATGAGCCAACCTAGGTATAGAGGTCATGTGGCTTGGGTAAGTCACATAGGTAGTAATTGCAGAGGCTTACTGAGTAGAAAAGAATACTATATTCTCCATCCTAAAAGTTTGAGAATGGCCTTTAGTGGGACTTGCTTGTAAGTCAAAAGATGGCAGAGTGTCCTGGGTTGTCTGACTCATGTTTATGGGAAGTGCTAGAATTATCTCGATGCTCCCTTAGTCCTGCAGGGCCTGTTGGCTAGAGGATCACCACCAGCAGTTCTTAGGACTAAGAGATCCACACCTGAGGGAGGAATGCAGCACCTGACCTCATCTGTGTTCAAAGCTACTTGGGAGTAGAAAAAGTAATACAGGTCCCATAAAGTGAATTATCTTTTCTTCCAACAACCCTGTCTGGCCCCTATGTGAGGTTAAACTTCTTGGCAGACAGTTTTCAGGCCTGACTTAATTAATTGGTTGTGAGTCATAGTATATGCCCCAGGTGATTGAGCATTGAATATATAGTCAGCAAGAAAAGCTGCCCTAACATCAACCAAAACATCATTTGGTTGCCTTCTTTATGGAGGCCAACTCTAAGTTCAGCTTCTTGGGTTCAGAACTGCCCCACTTCTTACTTCTAACGGTGACTCTGGGTAAGTGATTAATCTGTGTGTTTCTGTGTCCTTATTTGTTAAGTAGGGTTAATATATAGTATTAACCTCATAAGGTTTTTTTCCTAGGATTAAGTTAAATGAAAAATACTTAATGCTTTGCATATCATAAATGTTCAAAAGTTAGCTGTTACTATGAGTGTTGTGATTGTTCACTTTCATCTGAAGCAGGCTTTTAGTCTTTTATTTAATAAAAAAAAAAAAAAAAAAAAAAGCTGAAGGCATACAGCACAAGGAATCCATACAACTCAAACTGGTGATTTTTATTGACTCTCTTCTGCATTCCTGAAAGAAAAAACTTCTCTCTAGCTTTTCCCAGAATGTATTTAATGGATCAATAAATACATCCTTAAATTTGTTAGAAATGACCTCCACAGCTTGTGATAAATATATATCCTAAGATTCAAAGGCCAAAGGTGTACATTGCTTGACAGGGTCTTTGAGGAGGTTCACTCTGCTTAGTTCCCCTTGGACGGTAGGAGTTTTGAATACTTTCTTTAGGTATCAGGTTAGTTTTCCCTCTGGCATTTATTTGTAAATCTGATGCCCTACTGTCTCAGAAAAACAGAGTAGACACAGTTTTTATTTTATCACCTTTCTGTCAAAAATGTATTTACTCAAATCAGCTTCATAACTCTTTTAGTCCAAATATGTTTAGGTTAATTTTATCTCAAAAATTGTTTTTAAAGCACTCACCTACCTCCTCGTTAACTGCCTGCAAATGCCCTTACAGATTTCCTTCAAACCAATGTCTCCCAGATCTGAAGTAACATGTTGAAGTACTATTGAATTTGCTTCACAGTTTTTCCTGATCCCTATTGTGTGAGGAGCCTGAGGGGTCCTTTCCCATTCACAGTGTCCTGGGAGTGAATCCAAAGTGAAACCCGAGTGTCCTGTGTTAAGAAATCTCCAAGAATGTCTGGGTCTTTGCTCTTTGGTCTTACTGCTGCTTTGTGGGGGAAAATAGGATCATCTCCAATTGTCCTAGGTGGATTATTTCATAGCAAGGACTCCTGGAAGCCATCTGGCCACTCAAGTGACCATAATGCAAATATCACAACCACCATTAGACAAGTGTTGGCTTCTCTGAAAACTTTTTTCCACACCTTTGAGATTTATTACATTTGACTTGCTGCTCTTATTCTTGTTGGTTATCACCAATATGTAATGCATGCCTTTTTGCTTATAGAGAAAGACAAATCTTCCTGTTAAAAGAAAAAGCTGGCTGTATCTGGGTGGTTCTGCGGTTGAGCATTTGCCTTTGGCGGAGGTTGGGGTCCTGGTATTGAGTCCCACATCAGGCTCCCTGCATGGAGCCTGCTTCTCCCCTTTGCCTGTGCCTCTGCCTCTCTCTCTCTCTCTCTGCTCTCATGAATAAATAAAATCTTTTAAAAAATAATAATAAACATAAAGAAAGAAAAGAAAAAGTTATATTCCTTATAGGAAAGTTTGAGGAATATTTCGTGAGAAAAAAGAAAATTAGGTGTAAAAGAAGAATTCACCCACGATTTCTTAATATTTGGTACGTTTCCAGTCTTGTTTTATGTATTTCATTCCATTTTTATGTGTATATACATACCTATACATATACACACACTTTTCTTGGCATAAGCTATATATAAAACCTGAATATTGTCAGTTACATAAAGTAAGGTACACTGATGCTATTCAAGGTGAACCAGGAGCAAGGGCATCTGTAAGAATTTTTTTTTTTTTAATGCAGACTCTCAGGCCGCAGTCCAAATCTATTGAATCATAATTTGCATTCCGACAAGATCCCTGGGTGGTTCACATTACAGTCTGAGCAGCATTGATACATGTATGCCATATTCAGTTCTATATCCTACTTGGTCACTTACAAAAACTAGAAAGTTTTCATTTTCTCTCTGTTCTCCAGTAATAAATCATTAACAACGTCCTGGAAAGAATACGTTGTTGAACAGCAAAAGCATTTAGAGATTACAAAAGACTGAAATATAGATTGATTTGTGAATTGGCAAGGAGATCTCTAAAAATCTTTGTGATTTTTCTTGGAATCTTCACTGTTCTAAAGTTTTTCCGTAATGAAACATTGATTGTTGGAGCTCAAATTATTTCTGAAATGTTCTATTATTATGTCAGATTGTGAGACAATGCTTACCTAAAAACCCCTTAAGGGAAGAAGGGCAGGAAGTCATTAAAGAAAGCACTTGCTTCATTTCTGCCGGCTGAGTCAGCCTCCAGCACTCCCCTAATGAATTGTGAGGGGGTGAGGAGAAAGGTGGAGCCTGACTATGAATAAACTGCCTCGGATGAGAAAACAAAACAAAGGCCGTGTGACTCTGGAACACCCTGATATGTTTATAACTCTAGTCAGTACTTTGCTCTTTAATTAGGGAGAGCAAATCTTTATAACTTGCTGGAATGGAGAGGAGAATAGACACAGTGCAGTTTACTTTGGAAAGAGTAAGAAATGACAATCAGTTCTTGGCACTGTGCTGCCAATATTTACTGACAAACGGTAGACTTGGTCAGCTTCCCAGGCGTGGAATGAACTTTAAATTCAAAATCAGATTCTAAGTGTTTAAGATCGAATGAATACTTTTGGGGAGACAGCAGCCTTCACAAAATTGGACAGGCATAGGAAGGGAGTCAGTCAGCATCACATGGCACTTGGCGGGGAAACCAAGGCAGACAGGGCAGTGGGAAAGCTTGATAGCGACCAGGATGACCTTAACATTATCCTCAGTTTGACAAGTCCCCCCCCCCCCCCCCAGGTAGCTTCTGACCTCTTTTCTTGGAGTATTTACTTTAGAAACTTAGCTTGTAAAGTCATTCTTTGCCTCTTTGACATAGAATTCTTTCAACTTCTTGTCTGTTTCCCATCAGAGGAATGTCTTTCTTAAGGATCTGGGAGCCATCTCTTGGAAATGGAGTCAATAGAGTTGGCTCCTGACTTCCAGTCTACGGGAGAAGGTGAGATCCTACCTTAATATCAATTAGCAAACAAGATGGTTGAAGAATTGAATAGGCCAGCCTTCCCACCGTGTCCTCCTGTGTTTTTCCACTAACCTACCCCAGTGCTTAAAAACTCTCCCACCTTCTATTTCAGAGGAGTTGAGTTCAGTCTCTATTGCAGTAAATTCTTTTTTTTTTTTTTTTAAAGATTGTATTTATTCATGAGAGACACACAGAGAGAGGCAGAGACACAAGCAGAGGGAGAAGCAGGACTCTGGGATCATGCCCTGAGCCAAAGGCAGACACTCAACTACTGAGCCACCCATTGCAATAAATTCTTAAATTTATTTATAAAGTCTTTAATAAATTCTTCCTTGCCTATTCAATTCTGTCTGGTACAGTTTTCCTTTGACAGTAGTGAAAAAAGGATGGGTTCATATATGCTCTGATTGGAAGCTATTATCATGGAGAAGCTAGAGACGGCTATCTAGAGAAGCTTCTTCTATGATCGGCTTAGGGCTTTCTCTAGTGTTTGGGGAAGCTGGCAGTCACTGACCAAGTTCTGATCTTTCTGGGCTGATTGCAGCGGAGGCTGTGGGTTCCAAGCTACTTGCTCCACAAATTGTAGGACAGAGTTCTACAACCAGATAATATCAGCCCCAGAGGATTTTTTTCTAAGAGTAAGTTAAAAATACTTGGAAAAGCAATAATACTCAAAATTAGCTATTATTATATTATTATCTGTGCTATTGTTGTTTAGTTCACTTTTTTTTTTTTAAAGATTTTATTTATTTATTCATGATAGACCTAGAGAGAGTGAGAGGCAGAGACACAGGCAGAGGGAGGAACAGGCTCCATGCCGGGAGCCCGACGCGGGACTCGATCCCGGGACTCCAGGATCACGCCCTGGGCCAAAGGCAGGCGCTAAACCTCTGAGCCACCCAGGGGACCCCCAGCTTCAGTCTTTAATAGCAAAGCACAGAACATGTACAACAGAAGAAATTCTATCAAAAGCAAACCAGTGGCTTTTATAAAGATGCTTTTCTGTCTTTTTCCATATGTATCATACATGGCCTGGCCATTGTCCATTTTTATGTTGTCTTTCATTAATTTTAGGAGCATCTTGAAGACAGAATTAGAAACCAGAAGTCCTAGTCACAGAATTCTAGAAGATCCAGTCACAGAATTCTTTTTTGGAGATTAATCACATTATATTTATTTCTTAGAAACCTTCAGAGTGCAACACTGCAAGTAGTTTCCTTATGGAGGTGAAATATGCCCTAATTGTTGGGACCCCAAATACTTTATAATGGATTAATGCCACTTTACTAAAGTAAGGGCTGTGTAGGATCTACCTAGGCATGGATATTACCCACTGGTCACTGAGGTTGTTGGGTGCATAAGCCTAATCTTAAAGCTGGTTTGTTATATAGCATGCCCCAGGTCCAAAACCCTGAGTACTAAAGTTGGTTCTGACCCCACTGGATTTTCCTTAAGCATGTGTCCATCTTCCAAAAAAAAAAAAAAAAATCTGCGACTTTGAGGCTATTTGGGGATTTTTTTTTTCTTAAGGATTTTTATTTTGTTTAGTATTTTAGAGAGAGAGAGAATGAATGGAGGGAGAGGCAGTGGGAAAGACTCTCCAGCAGACTCCCTGCAGAGCCCAGAGCCTAATGCTTGATCTTATGACCCTGACATCACGACCTGAGCCAAAATCAAGAGTCATATGCTCAACCAACGGAGCCACCCAGGCATCCCAACTTTGAGGTTATGTTGAAAACTGACTAGGTCTGTGGAAATATGGGTATAATTGAATTCCCAAATTCAACTTACTTAGGAGAAAGGTAGGGGGAGTATAATGGGTACCAGATAATTTTTACCAAACCAAGAGAACTTCCAGGATGGGCTTCTGTATATACTCAACTTCTGTAAAGATTGATTCTCTGACAGTTGGTCTCCATGTCCCGGAGCATGCCTGTGGACTTCCCAGGCTAGCCTCAATATTAATCCAGATCCCTGAGGTAATAAGTTTCAGGATACACAGTCCTTCTTTTCTTTTCTTTTTTGTTTTGTTTTGTTTCCTTTCTTTTCTTTCCTTACTTTTTTTTTAATTGAGGTATAATTAGCATACAGTATTACATCATGTTATGCAATCTGTCATCCCCAAATAACTGAGTGGGAAAATGTACAAATGTAGTAGTGAAATAATCTTATAATCAAAGTGTTGGAGTGGAAGAAAGGAAATTCCGTGACCTATATTGAATGGCATGCCGAGGACTAGGCAATGGTCAGAGTTTGTCGCAAGAGCAAAACATAAGCTGTGTGTCACCTTTAGAGATCTTAAAACAGTGATAAAGCTGGACTAGAAGTTTGCTTTTATCATCCCCAAGTGCTTAGTGATAGAATACTCCTTTCTGAAAAAAATCTATTGTTGATCTAAGTTCTAAAAACATCCTGTTACTGTTTGAATTTTAAGAATACAGATGTAAGCTTGAAATAAACAGGTTAAATTTTTTCTTTTCTATTTTTTTATAGGGAAGATTTTTATTATTATTATTATTATTATTATTATTATTTAATTTTAGAGAAGGGGGTGGGGTAGGGGCAGAGGGAGAAAGAGAGAGAGAATCCCAGGCAGGCTCCACACTCATTGCGGAGCCCAATGGGAGGCTCAAGCTCACTCCCATGAGATCATAACCTGAGCTCAAGAGTGGACAGTAAACCAGACTGAGCCACCCAGGTGCCCCTATGGGGAAGATAATTTAACGATCACTTCAGTGTTGTCTCCCTAATATCTCTCTCACACACATGCACAATCAACTACATGTGTTCATTTTGAGAATAGATGACTAAGAGTTTAGTATCATTTGAACTCACTCAGAGGATATGTTGTATCTCCAACCTCTATTCCTGCATTTCAGGAATCAATATAAGCATTAATACAGGTATTATAGTGATTAAGAAAAGAACTTGAGTTCCTTTAATTCTGACATTGTAGGTGACATTATGTGTAAAATTTAAAATTAGGAAACAGCAAAATATAATATTTTTTGTTTGATAAGTCAAATTTAGTTCACACATTAACTTTTACTGGATTCGGATAGTATATTTAACATTAAATTTATTTTTTATTCATCATCAAGAGTGAATCAAGAAAATAAAACATTACATGAGTAGTATAATTTAGTCGTTCTCTTTCTGTTGCAGACACTTCAATTTTATTAAAATTTGCTTACTAGTTACTGGACAATTATTTACCAAAATTATTATTATATCAGATGAACCAAAGAATTAAAGTTAGTTGTTTTACTTTATGATTATTACTGAATATTCTTTTCTCGTACTGTTTTTAAAAATCATCTTTTTGGTACCAGGTTCACTAAGTATGCCACTGCAAGCATGTAGTCATGAAGTCTCAAACATGGGGGATGAAGAGTGTTGGAATTAAAACTAGAGATTTCCTGCTCTCTAATGAAAACTGTTTCTGTTCCCCTAATGAGAAAAAGCAGCCCACAAATTCATTTTGGCTTTGGACTGACAATTAATTGATATATGATGCAATACCAATTAGGTTCTAAGTGCAGCTCAGAAAGTGCAGCTACCTGCATTTGAATGTGTTCAACAATAAATTAAAATTAGCAGGTCCTGTTTCTTTATCTTTGATGGTTTTGTTTAGTTCAACAAAGTCAGGGAACCTCAGTATCCCCCACCTGACTTCTTCTAAAAAGGCTCGGTGGAAAATGTTGCATTGGGGATGACCAGGAAGGACTTAACATTCCTTTCAGTTTGACTACACTTTAGACAGGCTGCTTTCTGCCTCTAAGCCCTGACTTCCATTTTTTTAGGGCATTTACTTGAGAAAGCTTTCACTTATACATTCTTTCTCTCCCCCTCTGACTTGTAAATCTTTTTTTTTTTTTTAATTTTTATTTATTTGTGATAGTCACAGAGAGAGAGAGAGAGGGGCAGAGACACAGGCAGAGGGAGAAGCAGGCTCCATGCACCAGGAGCCCGATGTGGGATTCGATCCTGGGTCTCCAGGATCACGCCCTGAGCCAAAGGCAGGCGCCAAACCGCTGCGCCACCCAGGGATCCCTGACTTGTAAATCTTTAAAAAAAATACATCTCTTGCCAGTTTTACAACCCAAGAATGTCTTTCTCAAGGACATGTGACCCATCCCTTTGAAAAGCAGTCATCAAGGAAGACAGCACCCTTATCTACTTGTCTCTGTGGAAGGGTAGGAGCCTAAGTTTAATGGATGCTAATTAGCAAACACAAACGGTCTAATCCTTAAGGAAAAAATGTGCAAATTGAGGTCTAATTCAGTGTAGAGGTTATATGCCATTGATCAGCCTCCCTATTAACATCGCTAGTGCTTTTCTATGAACTCAACATTCAAAACCCTTCCCCCTGTGTTTCAGCAGAGGTGAGTTCAGATTAAGTTCTGGCATCTTTCCTCTATTACAAGAGCCTTAAAGTCTTGCTTTGATAGATTCACTTTATCCAGTGCCAGTTTTGCTATGACAGGGATGAGATAAGATCAGGAGAGGAACATTTATGTTTATGATGGGAAGATACATTTGACTTCATAAAGGCTGAAGATGCTTTGCATCTCAGGGGAACTGACCGTGATTTTGTTATTCTACAGCTTGTGTGTCTTGCCTATGCCTTCCCTGGGGCTTCAGAGCACCGGGCACACGGTTGTGGTTGTGAGGTCCACAAGTTCCAGTTATTTGAGGAGCAGGAGCTTTCACTCTCTGACCTCAGCAAACTGGCAATACTTACATGCAATGATTCGTTGTTAACCACCCTTTTTTGATTATTCACAAAATGAAACTCATGTCTTACATGTCTTCTATATAGTGTGATCCTCACTTAAAAGTTGAATTTTCAAAAAAAAGATAAGTTGAATTTTTTTCATTGCAGTTTTGAAGATGTTCATGGGTGTGTTAGAACAAACCATTAAATAGTCATCCTGCCCAAACCAATTAAAACTACTGATTGGTGATACTCAGGTGCTTTGGAGGAAAAGGATAGTTTGGATTTGAAAGAAAGACCTTAGAGCAGGAGTGAAAGTTCTAGTTGTCACATGTTCTGTCTTAGAAAATGACAGTAGAGAGGCTTCCACTACACTGATTAGCCAAGTAACTCAGTCTGACCTGACTTGAGAACTCTCTGCAATGATGCGGCTGAAGTGCTTGAGCTGGCAAAATGCAGAAAAGGGGAGCTGGTGCTAAGGACCAAATCAAGAGCTGGGGCTGAGCTTGCAGTGCAGAGCTAGACCCGGAGCAGGGCACATATCTTGTGAGGCATTGGTCGAGTGGTGAAGCCAATGTCGGGAGTTAGGTCCAGGTCCAGATGGGAGACCCCAGGGGGTGGCTGGAAGGTGAACTTCTGCATGAGGCTGGTGAAGAACAAGAAAAGCTCCATCTTGGCCAGTGACTCACCAGCACACATCCGGCGACCTGGAGTGATGGATATGATGGACGGTTATAAGATGTGTGAACAGAAAAATCTAAAACGCAACCTGGACAAAGACGAAAGCTGTCCACATGGGATTTCTCCTATTTTAGAATGTGTGAATTGGTCACTTTAACCTCTTCTGAGTTCTGTGGGCTCTGCAGAAGCCCTAGAAATGCAAAAATTAAGTACATATGCTAACTATCCCTGTGAGCTCCCACAAGGGAAACAAGCAACAAACATTAGCATTTTAACCTGAAAAATGTTAGGACAGGTAAAACCAAGTGTGTCATGAGAACAGATAGTAAAGGTGCCCAATGTGATTTGAAGGGTCAGGGAGACCTCTTCCTTTGTATGAGAGCTTTCTATCTCAGCTCCTGTGTAAACGGTGAGAAGTCAGCCAGGCAAAATTGTGGCGAGATGTAGAAGGGGTCATGATGTATTTTGGGGCTAAAAAAACTTGATTCTGACCAGAACATGGATCATGAGTTAGGGAGTCCAAGACCTGAGGCCAGAGGATAAGTAGACACTAGGTTATGCTGAAGTATTTTAAGAACAGAGATTTGGTTAGTATTACTTTTAGAACATGACTTATTTGGGAAAATGTCAAGATTTTGAAAAATGGAGTCAGTTAAAATTGAGGAAATCTTCAGGACGCCTGGGTGGCTCAGTGGTTGAGCATCTGCCTTTGGCTCAGGGTGTGATCCTGGGTTCCCAGGATCTAGTCCCACATCAGACTCTCTGTGAGGAGCCTGCTCCTCCCTCTCCCTATGTCTCTGCCTCTCTCTAAAATCTTAAAGAAAATTGAGGAAGTCTTCTAGGTAAGTTTTTATTGACATAAGCGGGGACTTAATGTTTATATGTATTTCTTAAGATACACTGAATTGAGAATGGTGCATTTTTTTCTGGCTCAAATTTTTTTAAAGTTTTTTTTTTTTTAAGATTTTATTTGTTTATTCATGAGAGACCTAGAGAGAGAGGCAGAGACATAGGCAGAGGGAGAATCAGGTTCCATGCAGGGAGCCCGATGAGGAACCTGATCCCAGGACCTGAGCTAAAGGCAGATTCTCAACCACTGAGCCACCCAGGGGCCCCTCTGGCTCAAATTTAATGAGTTTTGTGGTTACACTGTAGAACAAAGATAATATATTTGATTGAGATATGGCATTATGAAAAGTTTCTGCTTCCAGTCCTGTAGAAGACCCAGACAGATCTTTTCATTCCTCTTTCCAGGGTCTGTAAATCCTAAGCCTGCTGCGTTGCTTTCCTGCCAATGAAATGTTGTAGACAGTCCAGTTAGATTTCTTTTGTTGTTGTTTGTTTATTTAATTTGGAAGATAACTCTCAAGTATACTGAGTCACAAAAGACTTCAAAGTTCAGAAAAGTATTTAAATGTGGTTATTTTTCAACTCATGGAAAGTAGCACTTTGGTTTATGTAGGACATCAGGGAAACAGATTAACTCCACAAATGGGGTGGTGGGGGACAGTTTTTCACTATGCCTAGTAGCAAGGCAGGATTTTTAGGAGTGAAAGGCAATGTCTACTACCTCTCTCTGTCTGAAAATATTTATTAAATAAAAGCTAACAATTCAATGTTTAATTTAGCTTGTCTTTGAGACTACTGCTCCCAAAGGGCTTACTGCCCAGTAGGTGAGCCCAACAAGGAAAGAGGTAAATATTATACAGATTCACAAGCTTCAATAGGGTGTTATGGGAGACCATGGAAGGAACACCTAATCTAGTTTTGGGGATTAGACCTTCCCACCTGCCCAGAATGTAATGTATGCTGGTAGTGTCATCTAAATGAACGATAAATAATGCAATTTAGGGTGAGAATTATCTAACCTATATTTAGGTTTATTTGGTTTAAGGTAAGAGTCTAGCTGCCTAGCAAGAGAAAGCACGAATCAGTTTAGTTTACTTTTATGGGTATCTTGATGAAAACATAGCAAATTATCTTATCTTTTAAAAAAATGCTCTATGCAGAATTAGGAGTGATCATGATCAAAGATCAAATAACCTCTCCAGAGAGCAAAATCTCTTTCTTAATGCAGCAAGTAAGAAGTGAGAAGAACTGGGGAAGAATGACTTCAACACAACTAAAGGAATGAAGACTTCACACTCAACACTGGTTTTATGATATTTTTTTTTCTTGTGATAGTTTTGTGGTGGTTATATTTTAAGAATATTTCCATTTGTTTATGATAAAAAAGAGTATCACTGCTTCTAGATTTCCTACAGCAGGAAACACACACACACACAGTATAGCTGGAGATTTTTAGAATTCCCGAGGTAAGCTTTGGTAAAATTGTTCGAAGATGGGCCACCGTACAAAAAATCTGGACTGTTTGCTGCTTGTCTCATTTCCTTTAACTCTGGTTCCAGATGCGATACTACATTTTTATTTCAAGTAGGAGTCATTAATACATGTACTGTTTTCTTGTATATCAACCTATGTGTGTGTTTGTGTGTAAAAATTAGGAGAATGCATTGTACTTTGTGTCTCTCTCTATCCCTTAGTTAGCGGTAGGTAAGGAAAGTCTATCCTTTGGGTGACTGCTGTTTACCTATCACTGAATGGGTACCTGGAGTGAATGCTAACCTACCGTTTGTGTAAGTAGAAAGGCACAACATAACAGACTGCTTATGGTACAGTTTTGCTAAGATGCTTTCCTAGGAATGGAGAATTCACTTTAGGTTCTCAGGAATCCATACAATTATAGAGTAAATCCATTTAGTTCCCTGGATTCCAAAATGTACTCTGGTGGAAAGCTCTTCTCTCTTCCCTATCTCTAAGCCCCCTCCCTCCCTACCCTACCCAAGAAATCCTAAGAAAAACACTGGCATTTGTATATATTAAAGCAAAGCTTTTTAGAGGTGCCTGGGTCACTTAGTTGGTTAGGGCACCAACTCTTGGTCCTCAGGGTCCTGAGTTAAAGCCTCGAGTTGGGTTTCACGCTGAGAGTGGAGCCTACTTAAAAAAATAAATAAGGCAAAGCTTTTCTGGTTACGGTGAAGGTGGCTGCTCATTGTCACCTGTTTAACTTTCTCCGCAAATTCCATAGCCTCAGCTGTAAGGAATCTTCAAGGTTTCCCTAAGAAAATGCCATTGCAGTGCCTAATGTCTTACAGCCAATTTACAGCCTGGGAGGAAAGGCCCCTTCCACTCTCACGTCTTTCTGACATTTAGTGCCACATGGAAACAATTACAAAACCCAAGCACAGTCCTCAGACAAGGCCCAATCTCTCTAGATTTTTCAAAGCACCTTTCTCAAAATAGGATATCTTACCCAGTGAAAAGGGCATAAACGCTTCTTTCTTGATAAACTTTCCAGTAGAACTGAGGAAATGGTTGGGATTAAATGTGTCTGGCTTTTCCCACTGTGTTTGGTCCCGAAGTACAGAGGTCAGCAAAGTGATGACCTCAGTGCCCTAGAAATAGAAGCGCTATTAATGACAGGCATTACATTCCTTCTGAAAAAAGTGGATCTTTAAAAATGTGTGAAGGTCTAGGTTGCTCATTTTCCAGAAACAGTATGTTCTTGAAGAATATGGAAGGAGAGGAAGTAGAGGGGCAGCAGGCAGGACTTGAGATTGAGTGTGGAACATGCACTTACTCAACCACATTTTTGTTCAGTACCTAAACTAAAAAAACACAAGCCTTGGACTCAGGACTGGAAATTGTTTCTTACTTAGTCATGTGTTTGCTATGTGATAATGGCATGTTTTTAGCTTTTGCTATATCCCAGTTTCTAAACTTATATGAAAGGAGTTAAATAATTCTTATGTGGTGACTTGTGAGCCTCAGAGGCAGTGATATGCAGGACAGAACCTGGTGCGGTTCCTGGCAGGTCTGAGGCTCAGGGAAGTTTTGCTCCTTTGCCTCCAGGGACTGTAAGAGTGGACAAGCTAGATCTCACAAGCCCATCAAATCCTCAAAAGTCAGCTACCCCCCTTCCACAGCTTGCTACATGCTCTGAGACAACTGAGGACATCAAGGAAAGGACCTCTAATTGTGATACAGGAAAGAGTATTCTGAAGACTAAAAATAAAATAAGAGTAGGAAGAAAAGACTGCCTCTCAGTTAAGGACAGTGTTTACTACTTCACCATAGTTAATCATAGCTTCCTGTCCAAGAAATCTTTGGAATACTATCATTGTGGTTAGCTGGCTTAGCACGTGAATCGGTATAGTTTTTGAATCATGAAAAGCAAACAACTGCTTTAAAGTGTTTTATTTTAAAATTACCTTTGTTGCTTTCTTTTTTATTTGTAAGTATATGTACCCGGACATTGTGGATTTTTCCTCCTCCTAAGAACTGTGCTAGATATTTCCATTGGAGCTCAGTGAAACCATGGGACCTAGCAGCCAGTAGCATGGTAGGCGTGTTAGACCCCTTGTACCTGTGAAGCTCTGATACAGTGCTCTACGTAGCTTGTAGCCAGATAGATAACTAGAACTAAAATCCTGCCATTATTACAGCTTCCTTGGTGGTTTCTTTTTCTTCTTTCTTTGGTTATATTTGTTTTCATGAGCTACTAATCTGATAAATTCAGTCCAACAGTGTGTTTCATGCATGCTGAGAAGAGAAACTCCAAACATGAATGTTGCCCCCTTGTTTGCAGGGTACGCACAGGGGGTAGCAAGTGATAGTGTGGGCAGGGGGTCCACATAACCAGTGGCCCCTGTGCATTCATGTAGAGATGGCTCAGAAGCAGTGACCAGACTAGACTTTAAGGAAAAGAATTAGTGCTGTGGGCAGACGCTGGTCCTCTGCCAATTCCCGCCTTCAGTATACTTTTAGCAAAGATCTATTCTTTCCACTGGCAAAGCAAAGAATGCATCTAGATGCTGTAAGGTTGAG
This sequence comes from Canis aureus, assembly GCF_053574225.1. NCBI lineage: Eukaryota > Metazoa > Chordata > Mammalia > Carnivora > Canidae > Canis > Canis aureus. The sequence goes on along the minus strand of NC_135617.1, from coordinate 55,179,876 downwards.
AAGCAGAGGGCCTGAGCATGTTTCTGTGTGAGGAGGGAAGTGGGGCTGGAGGTGCTGCTGTCAGGGGCCCTGCGTGGAGTGAACCGCTTTCTAAATGGTGGCACCCCTTTCCGGGGATCTGGCGGTGATCTGGCCCCCCTACCTACCCATCTTGCTCTGTGAACCCCAATTTCCTCAACTACCACTTAAAAAATAATAATACCTTTTAAGGTTGCGCAGAGTAATTAGCACCTATTCTGTCTACACACAAACTGACACACTCAGTTCACCTTTATTGCCTGGTAGGAAGGGAGCAGGAGGCTGAGATCACCTTTGGCAGTTTATTGCAGTGCTTCTGTGATTTTTGAGCAGCTGACATTTTTTTCCCTCTTCCCTCACTTCCCCTTCTTAAACCCTTACCTTGGGGATATAGTAATTTTTAAACATAACGTTTGTGGTTGTTGCATGAGGTAAGCCCGTGGGCAGGATATTAGCAAATCTCTGTACTTCGTGAATGACAGCATCTGTGTATGGCATTTGAGTTCGATGTGTAATCCGAGGCTGAGCTGACCCCACAACTTTGGTGATCTCATCACAGACCTTTTCTGGATAAAATACAGAATGATTAGAGTGGGGGTAGGGTGGGGGATATTGGAACAATCTTCTCAATTTTCCTTCCATGTGAAAATGAAACCTAAGCGCTGAGTTCTGACTCATCTTTTCTCTGATCTGCTTCCACTCTTAGACCTCTATTCCTGAGGCTCCTCTGGGGACCTACATGGGGTGACACCTGCAGACCATCTCCAGAAGCTTGAAGAGCAAAATCTCCTTTCTTATGTCAAAAGGAAACTAAAGATGCACACTGTCCTTGAGGGTATAAATTAAAGGTATCCAGTGTGGCCATAGAATTCTGCTTTTTCCACCCAAGAGATTTCTGAGTCCTTCCTTCAGGCAATGCTCTGAATCTTAGGAGACCTACTCTGGACCTCAGGATATCGCATCATGAGCAGAAGTGCCCAGCACAGCGTGGTGGCTGTGGTCTCTGTACCAGCCGCAAAGAGGTTACTAACGAGTGCCACCAGATTTTCATCACTGAAATAGGTTGTAGATGTATCTTTCTCCTGAAAAGGAAAAAGGAATCATTAGTGATGAAATATTTTTATACTGGTCAGTCATGGCAAATAACCCAACATGAACTTAAAAAACTAAGCCTGGCATTCTTTCAACAGAGTGGATTTTTTTTTTTGTTATGAAGATGTGCAGAATTTTTGGGTAAAGTACATTCCAAGTGCTAATCATGATAAATAATTCTAACAATGGGAAAGGCTCTTTGACATTTGGAAATTAGTTGTTAACTGAGTGATTAGAATATGCCCAACATTGTTTCTTTTTTAAAAATTGCATTAAATCTTTGTGTTAGTTAATGAAACACATTTCCAATGGAATAAAAGGAATACTGTACTAATTCTAAAAGCTAACATTGGAGATCATCTATATGTCTGGTTTTTTTTTTTTTTTAAAGAGAGTGATGTGAAAAGCAGTAGAAAATACTCAAGAATGGAAAACGTAGTAAATACCATTCTTTGTACATATCTGCCATTATTAACTTAATTGAATCCAGTGATCTTTCTGCTTTGAAAGAAATATATTTCCTCAAGATGCTATTACTAAAAAAAAAAAAAAAAAAAAAAAAAAAAAAAAAAAAGATGCTATTACTTAAGCAAAATAATAAACAATAGGCTAAGGTAACCCCTGAGCAAAACACTATTACCTCCTGCTGTCTGACCAAAAAGGCATCAATGAAACTTCTTGGATCATTTTTGTCAAATTTATGCTGATGATCTAGGAAAGTCATCCTTATAAAAGCAAATAATTCATCTCTATTCCTGAGTACTGTCTTATGACTTTTTAGGAGGAACCCCAAAACTGGAAACATATTGAAAAGCTGAAAGAATAGAAAACAACATAGTTAAATATATATATGTAATGCCTGCAATCCTGGGAATGATACCATTATTTCTAGAAGCATTATAGAAATAATATCTCATTTAGACTTCCATTATTTTTAAAGATTTTATTTATCTATTCATGAAAGACACAGAGAGAGAAAGAGAGAGAGACAAAGGCAGAAGGAGAAGCAGGCTCCCTGCAGGGAGCCCGATGTGGGACTCAGTTGGTACTCCGGAACCACTCCCTGAGCAGAAGGCAGACACTCAACCACTGAGCCACCCAGGCATCCCTAACTAAAATCTTAAAAAAAAAAAAAAAACATTTAGTTAAAGATTGAACTATTTATTTACTTATTTTTAATTTATTTAAGTTCAAATAATTAACATAGTGTGCATTATTAGTTTCAGAGGTAGAGTTCAGCAATTCATTGGTCTTATATAATACCTAGTGCTCATTACATCATCTGCCCTCCTTAATGACCATCACACAGTTAATCCATCCTTCCACCCACTTCCCCTCCAGCCACCTTCAGTTTGTTTCCTGTTATTAAGAGTCTCTTATGGTTTGTCTCCTTCTCTGGTTTTGTCTTTAGTTTTCCCTCCCTTCCCCTATGCTCCTCTGTTTTGTTTCTTAAATTCCACATGAGTGAAATCATATGATAATTGTCATTCTCTGATTGAGTTAAAAATAAAATTAGACATAGTCACCTGTTCCAGTCTTCTCTCATACCTGTATTTAGAGTAAATCTGTACTTATTATCATAAGAGAACCCAAATTCGGGCAGCCCGGGTGGCTCAGGGGTTTAGCGCCGCCTTTGGCTCAGGGCGTGATCCTAGGGACCCGGGGTCGAGTCCCCACATCGGGCTCCCTGCATGGAGCCTGCTCCTCCCTCTGCCTGTGTCTCTACCTCTCTGTCTCTCTGTTTCTCATGAGTAAATAAATAAAATCTTAAAAAAAAAAAAAAAGAGAACCCAAATTAACAATAACTACCAATAACATTGTTAGTTGTCAGTTGTGCTATTGAAAATGGGAACTATTTGACAAGGCTCTTAGTCCCAACATTCTAGAAGATAGCAACTTTCTTGCTCATGAATATACAAAAACTGGATTGTAGCACTATTTTGAACTTCCATGAATCAGAATAAATGTTAGTTTTATTTAATACTTTTTCTAGTACTTGATAGTTCTTTAAATTCACTCTTCTAAGTGAATTCTACTGAGTATTTCTTATTCATTCATGGTTTACCCGATAGTCGATTCATAACTAGTGGTATAGGTAAAAAATGAATGGCCAAGATTGTAAAATTTACTGAACTCATATATTGCACTATTTATTGATATGATTCACAATCCATGCATCATAAGGTATTTGATGCAGTAATTTGTGATGGAAGAATTATCAGATGTGTTAGCCAACCAGGCTTGTAACATTTCTGTATTCAGAATATTCCAGAAAGCGTACATCTTTGAAATGGCAAATACTTTTTCATGGTCTCTTGAATAATACCCTAGAGGAAGTAAAATTGAATAGGGAAGATACAGTTACCGCAATCCTAGGACCTCCAATGAGCTTCACATTTTCACCAATCAAGGTTAAGAGTCTCAGGAATTGGGTGTCTTGGTAATCAAACCGTTTTCCGAGCAACACTGACACGATGACATTAGCAACAGAAGCATTCATTACTGTTTTGACCTCAAAGGGTTTTCCTACAAGAGAATTCATTAATCAGATTAGGAATGCTCACATAAACAGTATTAAACCAGTCCTGGAATGATTGGGACAGACTGTCAAGAAAAGACTTCATGGAGGATTATCGGTGACCATGCCTTTTAAGAAGAGGTGAGAGTAGATGGGCCTTGAAAAATATCCAGAATTTGATTAAAATACTGAAAGTATATGTTAGCAAAAATCTACATGTGTCTCATTTAGAGGAATTAAAATGTGCCAGGTGAGGGACATTTCCGTGTGTGTGTGTAGCAAATGTTAATGCATAACATCTGAGAAAATATCAACCCAGAAGGCTTCAATCAAATTCAAAAATTTAAAATAGGATATTTATATGATTAAGATGATTTTACTTGAAAGAACTTCATCCAGAGCCTCTTATTTTTAGCCTCTTCTGTTACTGGGACCTGTTTTCCTCAGCATCATTGAAAACTATTTAGATTATTAAATATGTATCAGTGGAAGTACACTTATTTTTGGTCACTGGAATGCTAAGACTTACTCTTAACATCAGCACCTATCTTAAATGTGGAGGCTGAAGACCTAGGGTAATTTCTATAGAGAATATATTTACTTCTTAATATATACATGTGAGGGTATGTGAGATGCTATGTTCACAAAGTCCTGAGAAATTGTTAGAAGCTTAACCATGGAGAAGGAATAGATGTTTTCCTATAGATACTCTCTCCAAAGTGCTGACAGGCTCTCTATGTATACAGGGACTGCTAATTTAGCACGTGGAGCCCTGACCCTTGTCTCTTTTCTGTATTCATCTCAGGCTTGTCTACCTTTGACCATTTTTCTTCATATTACTACCTGCATCAGTGAAGATAATATTCAAAGGAGCATATTTTTAGTAAGGAATGAACTCAGTTTATTAAAGAAATGAGAAAACTTTTATTTTTTTTATTTTTTTTTTGAGAAAACTTTTAACATGAAGATAATTAAATATTAAAATAACATGGAATTAACTCTCTATCATTTAAAGAGATCAGATACCATATCTATTATGGAAGAACTGTTCCAAATTAAAGGAGGCAAAAGAGATGTGACAACTGAATGTAATGCAAGCGCCAAGATTTTCTCCTGCTATTTAAGACATTAATGGCACAACAGCAAAATCTGGCAAACTAAGTTCTGTGGATTACTGAGTCAATACTAATTTCCTGAGTTTTGAAAAATGTACTTTGGGGATGGGAGAGAATGTTTTTGTTTATTTTTAAGAAATACATTGAGGTGTTTAGGAATAAAGGGAGAGCATGTCTCCAAAGTACTTTCAAACAGGTTAGAAAAAGAGAGAAAGAGAGATGGCAAATGTAAAATGTTGACATTTGGGGTATGTTACAGAAGAGTATGATTTGGGGAATTATTTGTAAATTCTTGGAATTTTCCTGTGAGACTGAAATTATGTGTAAATAATAAAATATAGCTTTTGGGTTCTTTCTCATGAAAAATAAGACATGGTTTAATTCATTCTACGCACCTCTGTGAGACTCAAAGCTCCATATGAGATGTTGGCATTCCTCTATAATGGTATCTTCTATGATCCGCTTGCCCATTCCAAAGTTCCGTAAGGTGGCCAAACTGAATCTTCTCATAGTTTTCCAGGTTTCACCATGAGAGAAAACAATTCCTTATAATGAGGAGAGTGTTTTACAATTATTTCCTCAAAGCTTTTATCATTTAATTTGCGAGGACAAATAAAAATTAAAAGAAGCTTTATCCTTCCTGTTGAAAATAAGAGACTCCCCTCTCAAAGCATTTACTTTAAAGACTTGTAAGTAATATATAATCATATCATATGTATGTATGACTTATACATAAGTCATTCTGACTTATTTCAGATAGGTCAGACTTATTTCAGGACTCATTTCAGTCCTTCTGAAAATTAGAATAGGTCTTTGGTCAGCTTTATGACCTAGCAATGTCTTTCTCAGGGACTTTGGGGCCACCTGTTTTTCAGAATACAGACATCAAGGAAGAAAGTGCCCCTTTCAGGGCAGCCCGGGGGGGGGGGTGGGGGGCAGCGGTTTAGCGCCTGCCTTTGGCCCAGGGCATGATCCTGGAGACCCCAGATCGAGTCCCTCATGGGGCTCCCTGCAGGGAGCCTGCTTCTCCCTCTGCCTGTGTCTCTGCCTCTCTCTCTCTGTGTATCTCATGAACAAATAAATAAAATTAAAAAAAAAAAAGATAATTTTAAAAAGAAAAAAGAAAAAAAGAAAGTGCCCATTTCTCCCAGATTCTGTGGGAGGGCCGAGCCTTACTTTGGTGAGTACCTTGCCCCAAGTTCAAAACTACCTCTTATCATAAAGATATAGGAATTCTATTATTCTTTTTTATCCAATTAACACAGATGGTCACTCCAATTACCGGGTGAATCAAGGATGCACTATGTATGACAAATGGTGCTGCCAAGCTCTCTTGGTTATTGAGGACTAGTTATTGTTTCTCTTAAGGACATTTTTGTAATGGGTTGTATCTGCTTGGTTATATAAAAGAGTGGCATTTCTTTATGTTTTTGCAATTTCTTAGTAGATTGTGATAGATATCACATTTTGGTTTGATGCTTATTCAATAACAAAATTATCTTCTTTTCTATTACCTTTGTGGAGAGGAGGATTTCTGGGCTGGGAGAAGATTTTGGTTTTAGTTCTATATCTCTGACAAATTTATTAAGCAATTCTTGAGTTTCTACTATATGCTTACATCATGTAGGTGTGGTTAATGGATAGATGAACGATAAAAACAAAGTCTCTTTTGCTAGGGAAGAATGTAGACTATAGACACAAGAGTACCCAAGAAAAAAGTTACAGTAAATAACTACCAAGAGGTGTAACCAAGCTTCCACATTAGTGCTATATGTACTAATTTCTAGGCACACATATTGTTGTAGCATATAGTAGGTGCTCCATAAATATTTATTGAATAAAGCAGCTAGATGAATTTGTGTGTGGCTACAGGAAATAATAATAATCAAACAAGGTTTAGAAGAGTTGGGACATATACTAACTTACAGAAAAATAAGGAGAGAGAAGGTTGCCAAAGTGGCCCACCTCTTTCCATGGTGGGATTTGTGGTAGTAGTGGCATTCTTCTTGTGTTTCAGTCCCTAGTCCCCGCCCTTCCTCCATTTGCATTTGAGGTACAAGAGACAGGGGAGGACTTTCTGAGTTTGACTGATAACCAGAAATAGGAAACTAGAATAAATAAGGCAACCAAGGTGTTGGAAACGGGGCAGCGCCATCCTTGTTAGTGTCAACATGAAATCCAGAACAAGATAGATGTCTCCTGCATGGTTGTGGCCACTTTGTGTGAGGTTAAGCCTTTCTTTCAAAGGAAGGTTTAGATTCTGCCCACATTCAGTTCTTATATTAATATAATATTATTTGTCTATGGATCCTGTGTGCATATAACTCTTTTACAACAAATATGTGACTCTTTGAACTATCTCATTTTTATATTTAAAAATTTATATTTGAGAACACAGTAGTAGAATATGAAGGGCCCACAGAAATCATTGTATCTTTCAGGGAATAGCAATAGCTCAGCCATGTAATTGTGGAGAACATTAATTTAGCATTATAAGGAATGGAACTTCTTTTAAATGCTGGGACTGAAGTTTGAAATATACTTAGGTTACATGGCAAAATAACTTATTAAGGTGAAATTATACTCCAAAATGGTTTAATGGTAACAAAAATATTAAATTGTTTTTCTGTTTATACAAAATTGGTTTAAAGAATGCCTGTACCAATTTGGGTGGATTACTAGACGGGTGTGGAGCAGAGAAGTAATCATTTTCTCTTTGAACAAAGAGTAGTTTTCCTCTGAGCAGTTAAGACACTTAAGAAAAAAGACTACTTGATTCCTAAAATGAATTGTTTGCTAAGGAAAAAAAATTGTTAGATTTAACATTGATACAAATTAAAACAATTTTGTGTATAATCATAAAATCAGTGAGTAATATATGAAGTATTGTGAAAAAGAACAGAGATGCCAGAGGCAATAGACAAAAAGTGTCCCAAATTTCTAGAAAGAATAAAAGTGTCCCAAATTTCTCCCAGGAGCTAAAGATAAGGGACTGAATGAACTGTTACTCCTCAATGCTAATTTTGTGAGATGTTAGTCGGAATTCTAAGAAAAAATATTCCAACACACACAAAATCACACATAATGGAATATTACTCAGCTATCAAAAAGAATGAAATCTTGCCATTTGCAACAACATCGATGGAGCTAGAGGATATTTTGCTAAGTGAAATAAGTCAGTCAAGGAAAGACGACTGCCATATGACTTCATTCATATGTGGAATTTAAGAACCAAAACAGATGAACATATGGAAAGGGAGGAAAAAGAAAAAAAAAAAAAAGAGAGAGAGAGGGGAAACAAACCACTAGAGGCTCCTAATAGTAGAAAACAAACTGAGGGTTGATGGAGGGAGGTGGGTGGGGGATGGGTTAAATGACTGATTGGAATTAAGGAGGACATTTGTTATGATGAGCACAGGGTGTTGTAGGTAAGTGATGAGTCACTAAATTCTACTCCTGGAACCAATATTGCACTATATGTTAACTAATAAATTTCATGTAAAAAATCTTCTAAGCACTAATAAGTGTGAAAACTGAATTAAATAAAATTAAACAGACTTTGATGTTTTCTCAGAGGTTTTAATATCCTAATAGGTATTCCCTGAGTCCAAGAGAGGCCTGTAATATGTAGTATTTCTCAAATTCACTTTACTGACACTGCTTTTTTTTTTGGATAGAACATTTACTAATATCTCAGAGAATAATGCTTTTGAGAAGGATAGTGTGAGAAATGCTTTTTTCAAAAAGTTGTTAAAGAATTAAAATGGCTTAGTAGTATTTATTAGACTGGTACTAAACTAGTTGTCTAGTAAATACTACTAGTTGACTAAAAATAATTAATATTAAGATGAAACTATTCCCATTTTTAGAGTAATTAACGTTAAAGGGTTGATGTAATAACTTAAAGAGTTATTATATTAGTAGAATGACATAAAAGTATAGCATTTGGATTTCCTCAGGGCATTTATCCAAGACACACATAAGCAAAATGCAACAATTTTATCTGATGAAAATATGGTTCAGTATTATTTATAACGCTATTGTTACTGTATTGTTTGATGGATCAAAGTCAATCATTAGACTGTGACCTCTTAAGCCGATGACCTCTGTTCTCTTTATATTCTCCTAGCACTGTACTTTTCACACAGTTGCTGGCTAATAATAATTTGTTTAACAGAATTAACATATACAATGAGAATAAAATCATAAATCATAAATTTTCTCCTAAGTAACTACTATTTGTGTAATGTATATTGATGAAGGAAAAATTAAATCATGAAAGGAATTATTAAAGATAATACAGTGCAATTGATTTAGCAATTTTGACCATAAGGATACATTTTAAGCTTAGAATTTATTACCTTTTCCTTCAAAAAGTCTTTCAAATATGGGCACTTGAGATCGTTCCCCAAATTGATCGCCATAATTGACAAGGGCATCTTTTACTGTCTCATATCCAGAGAGTACCACCACCTTCTTTGGACCCATTTGGATGCTGTAAATGGAGCCATATTTCTGGGAGAGCTTGGGTGTGTAATAAAAAGAGAAGCGATTAAAACATGGTAGTGTAATAAAAAACGAACTAGATCTTGATCTTAGATAATTTAATTCTGACAAACAAGTCAGTTTTGTATTCTTGTGAAATGACAATACTGGACTAAGGATGCTCCTTGGTTGCTACATTTGTTTAAGCCATAATTATTATGATCATCTACTGATTGTCCTCATGCTCCATTTTGATTTAAAAGTTGTAGTGCTCTGACATCATGGAATTGATTCATAGTATCTCTCTCTTATATCTTTGTTTGGTCTCAGAAAATGCCCATGTAGGACTCTAAGAAGACAAAAACACTTCTTGACTACCACCCTGAGTACCTAACCATCATATTCATGCTCTATCCTTTGTGGGATACTATGACCATAGTAGGTCCAAGTTAGTTCCCCACTACTGTGTGACACTTCTTACTACAAAATAACATTCAATTTTCTCTGATAATTAAAAATAAACAAGATGATCATTTATTGCCTCCTAAATATGTTGCCAGTATATCTTTTTAATGTACATTACAAGTCAGAAAAGTAGATATTATCATCATTTCCATCATATAGGCAAGACCAACTGTGGCTTCAAGAAGTCACAGAATAAATAGCAATACTCAAAAAAGAATATACATGTAGACTCGTTGGCTGCATAGCTTGTGGTCTTTATCCAACTAAGGTTTAGGTAAAGAATGAGAAAGAAACTTTTAATATTTCTTTCTTTAGGAAACTGAACTTTGGAAAATAACATTAGGATTGCAACCCTCATGAACTGTTGGTAGGAATGTAAATTGGTGCAGTCACTATAGAAACCAGTGGTTCGGGAATCCCTGGGTGGCTCAGCGGTTTAGCACCACCTTCGGCCCAGGGTGTGATCTTGGAGCCCTGGGATCGAGTCCCACGTCAGGCTCCCTGCATGGAGCCTGCTTCTCCCTCTGCCTGTGTCTCTGCCTCTCTCTCTCTCTCTCTCTCTGTCTTTCATGAATAAATAAATAAAATCTTAAAAAAAAAAAAAAAGAAACCAGTGGTTCCTCAAAAAATTAAAATTAGAAATACCATATGATCCAGTAATTCCATTACCTGGTATTTACCCAAAGGAATAAAACACTACTTTGAAGGTATATGCACCCCTATGTTTATTGCAGCATTATACAATAACCAAAATATAGAAGCAACCCAAGTGTCCACCAACAGACAAATGGATAAGGAAGATATTACACACACAAACACACACACACACACACACACAAGAATGAATTCTTGCCATTTGCAATGACATGGCTGGACCTAGAGGGTATTATGTTAGGTGAAAAAAATTAGACTGAGAAAGACAAAACCTTATGATTTCACTTGTATGTGAAATTTAAAAAACAAAACAAATGAGGAAAGGGGCAAAAAAAAAAAAAAAACAACAAAACTAAATTCTTATACAAATCCCATAGCTAATTAATAACAGGTAGTTCTAGGTCTCAATTTGCTAGGGCCATACTCTTGATTGTGCCTTTTGTACACATTGTTTTGAATAAAAATAAACATTTTCTAGAGTAAGACTATAATCATAATTCAGTTCCTTCATAGTGAAATATGTAAGATATGGAATACAGATACAGAGTATGGAATATGTAGACCGAAGTGGTTGAAATAAAGGATATAAATCATAAATATTTCTGGATAAAAATATCACTTAATAATAAATAGAAATATATTTACTAATATTTTTATATATCCAATTTGAAAAGATACAAAAAATTAAATTTACAACAGCTCAGTTAACTTTGAATTCTAGCTAGTTACTTCATTGCACATCTATGACCCAGTTGTAAATATGTGCATGCTAACACACCTATAAAGGGTAAGAATAATGTGAAAATTATAAATATGAAATGAACATTTATTTATTTTTTACCTCCAGCATAGTTTGATATGGCCTCTTCAGATTGAGAATATGCAGATTTCCAATAATTGGCAAAGGTCTGGGTCCTGGAGGAAAATGTTGCTTGGAAGCCTTAGTCATGAAGATTTTTATATTTAAAAGAAAAATAAGAAGCAGGCTCAGAATTGGAAGTATGATAGAAGAGTCAAACCCACTCATTATCTCTACGTAGACGTAATTATTAAGGTAATAGAAATCTCTGCAATTGCAACCAAGCAGAATCAGCAACTTCCAAAGCAAATCAAAAACATGGAGGCATTGCTCATAATATTTGCCCTATCTTATAGTCAACCATCTATTTTATAATTAAAGTGAGTTCAGCCCTACATGATATGCTTGCCTTATCTCAGCTCCTCCTCCCTTCTCTCTTTTCACTTCTCAGTTCAATCTGTTTTATCCAATAAAACCTGGGCAAAGGATTTCCTCTTCATGTAAAACAAGAATTTGTCTTTGAAATTTCAGAGAAACACAGTATGTTTAATCCTTGATGTGAAATCTACACTTTCACAGTAAAAAAAGCTGTATTGTTTGCTAAGATACCCCATGATCTGTGTGTGGCTGCTCAAATGACAGTGTCACACCAAGAATTTCAAGATTCCTATACAATGGTAAGTTCTTAAAAGAGTTTCATAGGAGTCCCAATGCCAATGGAAAGAGCATTGGTTTTTAACTTGAGGTCTGTGTGCATATCCTAGCAAGTTACTGATCCTCTTTGAGCCTTAGTTGCATTTTAAATTGAGAGAAATACATAAATTATTCATTTGTTACAATGAGTTAAAAATGGATACATATACAGCTCTTAACAAAGACTTAAAATTCTTCATTTTTTCCCTCTTTCACTCCTGAAAAGTTTTCTCATTTGTTTATGTCTATATTCTTTTCTGTATTTTTTTTATAGTGCTGTCATCAAATTTTCCATCTTTCTGTGCTACTGACTTTTGCATCTGATATATAGCCCATTCTAGTCAATTTGCTCAAGAAAGAAATACGTATCTTTCCTTTTTTGTGCTAGAATGACTGTGAATAAGGAACTAGTTTAATAGATTAAATTGAACAGTTTTTAAATATATTGCCTTCTTGATAACAGTATTTCCTCAAGTTTCCTACAAGTTGCCATCATGTTTCATATTTACTTTTTTAGTTTATCATTTGTTGTACTCAAGGAATATAAATTTCTTGAAATCAAGGACTCTATTTCCCCCCATTGTGGGATCTCCAATGTTTAGAACAGTGCCTGGCACTTAACAAGTTTAAATTAGTGAATAAATCAGGGTGCAAATAAGTGATTGAAGTCCTCCAAATATTTTATTTCTGGAGAGTCATTCCTAGTAACTTGGAATTTGGGGAACAGAGTGACTATATGTACCAAATCCTGTGATTTTGTAGATACGTAAACAAACCAAGAGAGTTCAGATTCAGCAGGGGTCATGAAGCTTCTTCCCAACAGAGCCACAAGTAGGACTTAAATCTGCTTCTTTGCAATGCTCTTTATACCACATGGCTTAATCCCATGATACTAAATGTTCTGTATACAACGACGTGACTTCTCTGCTTGGCATGGCTATGGGTTGCTGGAACACAATACCAATTAGCCCTGTCTGGCAGGCAGTAATGAAAACCTTCTTCAACTATGTCTTGAACTTGTGTATAATCTAAAAGGGGCAATTATAGGCACAAAATGAAGGGCAGTATTACTTTGCATGGAAAGTAACTGTTAGTATCAAAGCCACCTGTTCAATGGCATCCATGCTTAACAGTGTTACTGTCAAATAGGGTCTTTTTCTAAAACAAAGAGTAAAGGGAGAGACAAAAAGTCCAATCAGACCAAACAGGGTGTGTCAATAATTAAAACGTAGTGGATTGTTTTAAGTTGCTATACAATAATAGGCAATACAGTATATAATAATAGATCCCAGTGTTGTTATTATTATTCCAGTATTTCAAATTAGGAAATTGAAGCTTTAAGAAGTGATCTGGGGTGCCCGGGTGGCTCAGTTTGTTGAGCGTCCAACTCTTGGTTTTGGCTCAGGTCGTGATCTTGAGGTCATGAGATCCAGCCCTGCATCAGGCTCCACACTCAGTGGGGAATATGCCCGAGATTCTCTCTCTCCCTCTCCCTCTGCCACTTTTTCTAATTGTGCTCTCTCTCTCAGATAAATACATAAATCTTAAAAAACAAACAAAAAGTTAAGTGATCTGCCTGAGGTCCCATAGTTAATAAGTAAGAGAATTCGTTTTGCTGATTCCAAAGCTCTTATTTCAGGAGAAAGAGTGTATAGGTTATTACCATGCTTTTATAATGATGTGGAACTGAGGGTCATTCCTTAAGGAAGATAATTTTGATAACATGCAATATAAGTGTTTATTATTATTCCTATTATTGTTATTACTAAGAGTTTACATGTACCCCAATATTATATTATGGTATTTAATTTCTGGGTCTAAGGAGGGTCTGAAGCACATTATACAGCTCTTGATGCATAATGCATGGCATAATGAAAAAAAAAAGTGTGACCGTCAACACCAGCATATATAAATTTGGATTCAGATTCTGCTTTTTATTCTGTTGCTTGTGCCAAGCTACTTACACTCTATGATTCAATATGAAGTATTGTTAATATAAAGGATTTATCAAAATTAAAATAAATAGATGAAAATAAATAAATAAAATAAATGTATGAAAACAATCTGATTTATTGGCCAGTTATCTACCAAACATGATTGAGCATGTTTTCTACATTTATATAGGGCACTGGATTACCAAAATTCCTAATTAAAAGATGAGGGCCATTTCACACCCAAAATTTGTTTCATTCTAGTGAGTTGTAAATGAAAATTATACTGTAAATAGTTGATTCTTTATAAAATGTACATTATTATTAATCTGCACACTTGCCTCTCTCACTATATCCAAGATGATAAGCATGATCACCTTAATATTTCATTTAGGAAGTCACTTCTGTGGACCCTCCTATAGGACACCAAAATATCAAACATCTGCAGGATTGTTTCTTGGGAATCAAACAAAATTAGAATTTAGGCTATCTGGTAATCTGTAAATTTGGCGAAAATATAACAGTTTATTCATGAGGGTGGCCACCTGCTCAATGAATTAGGACCCTTGAATATATTTGATTAGTTTTGACAAAATCCCTAGATGAATAAAGTATAGTTTCATATCCTCCCCTGCCTCATGGGAGGCATCTCAAGATTTACAACAAATAGCTTAAAGATTATTGGTGGAAACAAATGCTGGTAAAGCCTGAAAACAGATAAATTTTCACCAACTGTCTATAATTACAGTCAATAATTATAAACTAATGTCTCAGTTTATTTTATTTACTTATTTATTTTATTTATTTAATTTTTAAATATTATTTATTTATTCATGAGAAACACAGAGAGAGAGGCAGAGACATAGGCAGAGGGAGAAGCAGGCTCCCTGCAGTGAACCTGGTGTGGGACCAGATCCCTGGACCTCGGGATCGTGACCTGAGCCAAAGGCAGATACTCAACCACTGAGCCACCCATTTGCTCCTAATCTCTCCATTTAAAATGTGAACCAAAAATACAAAAACTTCCAGAAATAGGCCATCTCAGTAAAACTTAAGGTTTTTAATCAAATCAATCTAAATAGCATTATTTACCACTTTAAGTGATTTTGGAATGAATAAGGTATAAACATACCCAAAATATTGTTTTCAGTGCCTCAGAGTTGGGCTAGGCTGACGGGGCTTTTCCTCAGGAAGAGAGTTTCCCTGAGACTTCCAGGTTGTGAAAGGGTGAGATGGAGTCAGGCAGGGGTACCATTTTGCTAACGACTGCATAGTGACTCAAAAAGGATTGCCTCCTAATGCAGTAAAAGAGAAAAAAGGAAGAAAAATAAGGTAAAAAATGAGGAAAGAAACAAAAGAAAGAAAAAAATTGAAGGGGGATGAGAGCAGGGCATGATGGCATAGTAGCTCAGAGAATATTCTTCTACCTGAGGCCAGCCTATTCTCAGGAGGGGTTGTATGCTGGCTCCAGCTGGAGCTAAGAGAGAAGCTTAACCAAGTTTGACTAACAAGCATTTTGTTCTGATTGATCAGTGGGATAAATAGCTGAGGTTATAATTTAATGAGGCAAATATAGGATTTTGGAGGGTCTGTATTTGGCTTTGTCATAGGTAAACAAGGAGATTTTGTAAGTCTTATCGAGTCTTATGGGGAAGGGTGGTTTTTTTTCCAGTAAGCTCTTTCATTTTCTGGAGCATAAAGGGTAAGGACCCTTTAACATTCACTATTCCTAGAGCATAGAGCTCAGATAAAATTCCACATTATCAATTCCCTGTTATCTAATGTTTGACATGTTATTGAAAAACTTTAAAACCAGAAAAAGGAATTAGTCAATAAAGATCCACATGTATGCACTTATTTACCAAACTTCTGTTGTAAGGCCAAGACCTTTTTTGGGGGCGGGCGGGGCAGTCTGCAGATTGAAATTTCTAATCTATTTTCTGGCATAAACTACACAAAACTTAGTTGTCTAGGATATTCAGCTTCAGGTTCTTTAAATAACATAAAGATGCTTGACAAGCAATCTAAATAATTGAGTCTTTCTAGATTTTTGTGTTGTTTATTTTCCAGTCTGTATTGTCTTATTTATACCTAATACAAAATCTGTTTTTGCTGTCATTGTTTTAGTAACTTGTCTTTATAGTCTTTCTAATATATCCAAGATAGAAGTTAACATTTTGACTATGAGCATTGAATTTGGGAAAGGTTCCATATAGACAAGTTACTAAAATTGCATCATTCAAAGAAGTATTAAGTAAACTGATAACATACAATTGTTTGAGATCTTTGCTGTAAGCTTCTGGGAGGTAATCTCTAAGCCCTTGGAATGTCCTTCCTGATAGGAGTGTATTCATTTACCTGGGGACCTTGGGCCACCCAAACAGTCTCTGCTAACTATGATTTACAGTGTGGTCTTGGGCCATATGGTAACAGCTCAATCTCTGGAAGGGTAGAGACTAAGATAAGCCATGTGGTGGTCAGTCATGTCTGTGTGACCAAGCACAAACAAAAACTCTAGAAATCAAGGTTTGGTGATCTTCCTGCTTGGCAGTACCAGGAATGTTCACTTAACTCCACTGAGAGAGGACAACTGGAACCTTATGTCTGGAACTTTCCTGGACTTGCCCTGTGTGATTCTTTTCTAGCCCTATGTTATAGTAAACAGCAACTGTAGGGATCCCTGGGTGGCGCAGCGGTTTGGCGCCTGCCTTTGGCCCAGGGCACGATCCTGGAGACCCAGGATCGAATCCCACGTCAGGCTCCCGGTGCATGGAGCCTGCTTCTCCCTCTGCCTGTGTCTCTGCCTCTCTCTCTCTGTGTCTATCATGAATAAATAAATAAAATATTAAAAAAAAAAAAAAAGAAAAAACAGCAACTGTGAGCATAAATGCTTTTTCTGGAATTCTGACTTTTTTTTTTTTTTTTTTAATTCTGACTCTTTTTAACAAATTATTGAACCTGAGGGTATTCTTGAGGACTCCCAAACTTTGTACTTTTTAGTAAATTCAATGTAGAAATTACCACTCACATTAAGTTCACTCAAACATGAGTGAATATTGAATTAGTTGTTTTAGAAAGGCTTCATATTGGCAAGTTGCTAAAACTGGATCAAACAATTATAAAGTAGGTTGGTAACATATAATCGTTTGAGAAATATGGTTATAGTAACAGACTAGACAGCTTGTTTAATTCCATGAGTTGAGTAACAGATACCAGTAAAAGAGAACTTCTATTGTATATTGATTAAGAAACTGAAGAGAAGGCCATTGTACCTGAGTCCACTCCCTTTATTTTTTTTATTTTATTTTTATTTTTTTTTTATTTATTTATGATAGTCACACAGAAAGAGAGACAGAGAGAGAGGCAGAGACACAGGCAGACGGAGAAGCAGGTTCCATGCACCGGGAGCCTGACGTGGGATTCGATCCTGGGTCTCCAGGATCATGCCCTGGGCCAAAGGCAGGCGCCAAACCACTGCGCCACCCAGGGATCCCTCCACTCCCTTTAGAGACATGAATTTTAAGCCAATCATTATATGTACTATGATAATATCTAAAAGGGATTTTGTACTGAGGAAATTTTGAAGGTATCAAAAGGGCTTGCTGAGGATGATTGAAATATTTACAATTTGCCTGACATACTTATGGCCAATAAACTCAAAAAAGGATATTGTGGAATCTGATATAAATTCTCATTTCTAGCTCAATAAAGAATTGGTGATAATTATTAGAAAGTGCCTCTAAGAGAATAGTTTTGAACTGAAGTAGATTCTTCTTAGATCAGATCCTAGAGATACTTCTGTGGCTCCTAATTGTTTGATCTTACCCATATTCATATTTTTCTTTAAGGTACTTTGCCTTAGATTTTTAATTTTCCCCCATGAATTTATTCAAAGAATAAGTGGAGAGGTTTTCATCAATTGGTTTATATATATTTTGGCTTCCTATGTTATTAACTGAGTGCTGGCTACTTGTTCTGTTGGTGAAGATTGGAAGTGATAGCATCATAGTGCAGCTCACTGCTTGTGTGATCTGGACTCTCTTCCCTTACATTCCCTTCCCAACAGCGTTTTCTCTGTAAGAGAAGTGTGTTCCATGTCATCATCGAAGGCTTGTAAAACTCATGTTGGACTAAAAAGTCACTTTATGTTTGAAATCAAGGATAAAATAAAATGTCTTTAATGCATAGCAAACTAAACATCCATCACATATTGAAGCAGCAGCTTATAAAGTGATATTTTTCAATCACTTCATGCTCCATTTTGCTTCATTTTAGAAATTTGGAAGAAGAATGACTGATAATTTAACCTCACTCAATGTAGATGTAATCCCTGGCTCCTTCTATACTTTTCTAAAATGGAATAGAGTTGGGGTGCCTGGATGGCTCAGTCAGTTAAGTGTCTGCCTTTGGCTTAGGTCATGATCTCAGGTTCCTGGGATCGTCCCACGTAGGGTTCTCTACTCAGTGGAGAGGATGCTTCTCTTTCTCCCTCTACCCCTTCCTGATGCTCGTGCTCTCTCTCTCTCTCTCAAATAAATAAAACCTTACAATCAATAAACAAACAAACAAATAAATAAATAAAATGAAATAGAGCCAATCCCATAATACAAGCCCAAAAGACAGTTATTGCAAGGTGATGTGTCACTATTTTTTATTCATCTGACAAAAATTCCAACTCTTTTTCTTCCTCTTTCCCTTTCTATTTCTTCTTTTAATGAACAATTCAGTTCTACAGGTATAAGTGGGACTGAACAAGGCAGTTGTTCAACCTTGTGGTAAGGGTGACTCAGTGGCTCAGACAGGTACACGTTGTTGGAGCCTGAACAATGTAAGAATGGTGTCCATGTAAGAAACTGCTCATGGCAGAGAATAAGAGTCAAGAAGAGTGAAGAGAGTGACCACATGGAAAAGTGGTTCAGTGGGTTGTCATAACCTAACAGAGGATAATAAGCTGATGTCTACACAGGAAGAACCCTGATGATGAAGTGTGGGTGGTGAGGAGACCATCTGCATGGAGGATGAGGTAGTGGTAGTGATGAGACATGTGTTACATACTGGGGCTTGATAAATTAAGCGCTCAAATTAAGGATAAAAAGAGTTAGGTATATCACTGGGCCTCCCAAAATAGAAGACAAGAAAATTATAATGAATCTTGGACTGTTGGGTTGGAATTAGAGATGTTTGTGTGGATTTACAGTTTTGAATAGAGTCAGTTCTGCTGTAAGGTGACATACATATTCCTAAAAACTATCATGTCATACAAAATCAGACAATAAAAAAAACAGGGCTGATGAAAGAAATAAGGTTGGAGCAAACACTTCATCAGTGACACATTTAAAAAAAAGTTTGGAACATAGTAAAAATGATAGCACAGTTAACATGTTAAATGAGTAAGAAATACATAAATACTATATACTAAATATAGCATTTTACGTTTAGAAGGACCAGAAATTTGCTTGTGGAAGTAAGTATCAGAAGGATTGCAGCTTTGGAGTCATTGTGAAGTGATGGAAAAGAGAATTATTTGAAATCAGACAGATGGCACATAAAGTGAGTTGGAGTAGATGGTAGATGTTGGGTGTGTATGTGTGAGTGTGTGCATGCGCATGTTTTACATAAGGCAAGGAAAGCTTGGTTCAACTGGGTGTAGTTTTCTGTGTTCATCTTGTGTTTCTTGCAGAGGAAATCATGCCTAAGTAAACATGAAAGTTGCACTATGTTCAAAGTGTTCCTTAATATTTCAGTTGTATTGGAACAAAATCACATTATGAAGCAAATGTTAAAGCAGAACTCATTGTATATATATTGAAATATTTATAGATGCAAATACACACACATAACTTATCTAGATATTCTCTATCTCCAACCACTCAGAGAACCATGGAGAGGCAACATCGCAATAGCAATGAGCACACCTAGATCTCAGAATCTAAATACAAGTTTTCCTCAACTTACACTGGGATCACATCCCAATAAACCCATTGCAAATTGAAAATGTTATAAGTAAAAAAATGAACATAATACACCTAATGTACTGAACATCACAGCTTAGCCTAGTCTACCTTACATGTGCTCGAAGCATAGTAGCCTATAGTTGGGCACGATCATCTAACACACAGCCTATTTATAGTAAAGTGTAGACCATCTCATGTAATTTATTGAATACTGTATCAAAAGTGGAAAACAGAATGATTGTATGGGGACATAGTGATTGTAAGTGCACTGGTGGTTCACCCTTACAGTCGCATGTCTGATTGGGAGCTGCACTGCCACAACCCAGCATCAGGAGAGGTGATCACACTAGATATCATTAGCTCCAGAAAGATCTTAGTTCCAAATTCAAAGTATGGTTTCTTATGAATGTATATTACTTTTGCACCATTGTAAGATTGAAAAGTTATAAGTCAAACTATCATAAGATCGTAAGTCGAGGACTGTCTGTACCACTAGAAGAAACCAGGACCTGGAAAAAAGACAGATTCCAGAGCTGGAACAAGGAAAGTATAAGATAAGCATGTGTCAGAAAGACATAGGAAACCAGCCTCAAGAGTTTCCCACTGGCCAAATCTGGGACAATTTTATTATTATAATAAATAATGACCATACTGTAAAGACTTGAATAAAATAAGAATTCATTAGTCTCTTTTGATATAAATCAGTAAATAAAAAATTAGAAGATTGAGGAAGAATGAAACATTTACATTGGGACATGGGATGTTTCCCATTGCTTTCCAACAAAACAAGATTAATTACAAAAGTAAAAACAAGAAACTTTAAAGTGGAGAAATAGGCACCATCTTCATCAATAATCACAATGATCTTAGTAATGGAGCAAGTTCAAAAACAAGTTCTAGGGGCAGCCTGGATGGCTCAGCGGTTTAGCGCTGCCTTCAGCCCAGGGCCTGATCCTGGAGACCTGTGATGGAGTCTGGCTTCGGGCTCCCTGCATGGAGCCTGCTTCTCCTGCTGCCTGCGTCTCTGCCTCTCTCTTCTCTGTGTGTCTCTCATGAATAAATAAATAAAATCTTTAAAAACAAAACAAAACAAAAAAACAAAAACAAATTCTACCTGGTAGGCTACAACGAGAAGCATGTAGTTTCACTTTTGCGATATTGCTGTACATTTTATAACTTGAGTCTAACCATTAGGAAACATCAGGCAAACCCAAATGGGGGACATTCTACAAAAAAACTGGCCTATCATTTTCAAAAGGGTCAAGGTCATGAAAGTCAAAGACAGACTGAGGAACCATTAAAGATGAAGGACTAGAGAGAAATTTACAACAGTAAATGCAAAATGTGATATTGAACTGGATCTTTTACTACAAACGACATCATTAAGACATTTCGTGAAGCTTGAATGAGGAGCTCAGGATTTGATAGTTGCTTTGGACTGCATTGTGCACCCTCTCCACACACACCAGATTTACATGTTGAAGCCCTAGCCCCCAGTGTGACTCTATTTGGAGATAGAGCTTCTAGAGATCATAAGGGCAGGATCCTAATCTGATAAGATTGGTGGTCCTATAAGAAGAGAAAGAGATCTTCCTCTCCCTCTACTTGTACCTTTCGTCTCCTCAAGCCCTTCCCCGCCATCCCAACTCACACCTAGAAAGGGCCATATGAGGACACAGAGAGAAGGCAGCTATCTACAAGCCAGGAGAGAGTGCTCACCAGGAACCAATATGCTGACATTTTGGTCTTGGACTTTCCTGCCTCTGGAACTGTCAGAATATAAACTTCTGCTGTTTTGTTTGCTTGTTTTTTTGTTTTTTTTTTTAAGATTATTTATTTATTTATTTGAGAGAGAGAGAGGCAGAGACACAGGCAGAGGGAGAAGCAGACTCCTTGCAGGGAGCCGGATCTGGGACTTGATCCTGGAACTCCAGGATTTTGCCTTGGGCCAAAGGCAGACACTCAACCATTAAGCCACCCAGGCATCCCTAAGCTTCTGCTGTTTAAGCTGCCTAGTGTATTTTGGTATAGCAACTCAAGCTAACCACTGTCAGCTTGAAAATAATAATGCTATTTTCATGATTTTGATGGTTGTGTTTTGGCTGACAGAATATTTGTTTATAGGAACTATATACTAAAGTATTCAGGGATAATGAAGCCAGAAACTTACATAGTTCAGCTTTTTCTGAAAGCTTGAGATTGTTTCAAAATAAAATTATTTCAAAGACTTACAGAAAATCTCATTATTTCAAAGAGATATTGAGCAAAATATCCCAGTATTTTCTGAGGAGTTTTGGCCTTACTTTAATAGGATAATAGACTAAAGTATATAGAAAGGTAACATTTAGATTTACGTTGATGAAAAAATTGACCAAAAAATCAGCCAGCCTTCTTAGAATACATTTTTTTAATAAACATATTGAACCTGCATATCCAACAAACTCTAGGCTATATTGGAGCTTTAATTACTGAAAGGCAGAAATAAGATGGTACTTGAGACTTCCCTCCAGAACTAACTACATGAGTGCTGGATTTTGTGCCAGGCACTCCCATATATTAAGCAAGATGCAACTTTCTGCCTAGTTCATTGCTTTGGAGTAGGGATGTGAAAATGTGACCACGGAAACAGATCAGGCATTTGTTTGGGTTTTATTTGTTTTTACAGAGCGATATTGTTCTGTTCATGGAAACTACACCATGTGTAGAAAAAGGAACTTTGCAAGAACGGATTTTTTTTCAAGGTAAGTACTGATATTCCTTGTGACCGGAAAAGTTACTTGTACTTCATTCATCATTTCATCTAATTCATATATGGAAATCAAGAAATGGATAAAATTTGAGGGACTATAAATTCTGGTGTTTTTTTTATTGATGGAAATGTTTTCTTTTTTGTTATTGTTGTTTTGTTTTTAATTAGGCTCCATGCTCAGCGTGCAGCCCCATGTAGGGCTTGCACTCACAGCCCTGAGGTTAAGAACTGAGCTGAGATCAAGAGTCAGACACTTAACTGACTGAGCCACCCAGGCACTCCTGATAGAAATGAGTTCTTAGGAGAAATATATACCAATTTTAAATGGTGGGGGTTAAAATATCCCCACAGTAATCATGATTCAAGCAGAAGTAGCAGAATGCTCACATCTAAGATCCTCTTCCCTAGGCCTGATGCAATCAGGGCTGAGGTAAACTGCTGGTTATGTGGCGCCGAAATCTCAATCTTTGCACTAATACTTGAAATTTCACCAAGAGACATTCATTTCTCTGTCCTTTTATAAGTTAATCTCTAGAAGAAGCATTTGAAGTTGGTTGTAAAAAAATCGGTATTTGAAGTTACAAGATATAAGTTTGAACCTCCTTTAGCCAGAATCTCAGCTTCTTTGATGATAATATCTGAATCAGAGGGCTATTGCAAGAGTAAATTTGGACAGTTTATGGAAAAGCACCTAGTTAGTATAAATACTTTAAAAAATTTAAACAATATTAAGATGATTTAAATTTCTTCTAATTTTTCTTAAGTGCTCCTAAGTGTCAAAATGTTACCTTTTGTCCTCAAAATAACTCAACAAAGTAGATATTATCTCTTTTTATAGGTGAATAAAGAGACTCAGAGAGATAAAATACTTTTTCTAAAAACACATAAATAGTAAAAGACTAAGCAGGAGTTAAATTCAAGACCTGGCATACTAATGGGCAACTCCCTTCCTTCCCCCCCCAAAAAAGAAGGAATTTGTCTAAAAGTGGACCTGGCAGATCTATACTTATTGTCAGAAGAGGTCTAGGAAGTTTCTTTGTCTGGTTTACAAGGACGAGATATGCTTATTGGAGCTGTTCTCATTTAGGTTGGCTAAAATTGGGGTAGATATTTTTCTAAGAGATTTTTGATGAATACCCAGTGAAATAAGGCCAAGAGAAAAGCTAAGATCATTACTTAGAAAAGACTGGATTTTCTGCCCCCCAAGTGGACAAAACATAGCTCTAGGGATAGATAGGATAGAAGTTTGTGATTTAGGAAATAAAGTACAGGTTAGAGAGATCTGACAGTTCATGAATTTGTTAATTCATCTTACTTGCTATTCTCCCCAACTGACCTATCCCACCAAACCACATCCACATAATTACACACACACCAACAGATTCTATCTTCAAAAAGAAGGAGTGGTTCTCTGGGTGGTTCAGTGGTTTAGCACCTGCCTTCGGCCCAGGGTATGATTCTGGAGTCCCGGGTCGAGTCCTGCATCGGGCTCCCTGTATGAGCCAGCTTCTCCCTCTGCCTGTGTCTCTGCCTCTCTATCTCTCTCTGTGTCTCTCATGAATAAATAAATAAAATCTTAAAAAAAAAAAAAAGAAGAAGGAAGAATGGATTGAGGAGACATCTAATCTTTCATTTCATGAGCAAGTGGTCTCCAGGGGAAAGAGTGTTGACTTTATTTTCGATAGAGTTGAGTTTTGTTTTTGTTTCTTTTTTTTTGAGATTTTAAAATATGTTTTTATTTTAAGATTTATTTATTTACTTGGGGGAGGATTAGAGGGAGAGAAACTCAAGCAGATTTCATGCTGAGTATGGAGCTCAACTCAGGGCCTTTTCCCTCCACTCTGAGATCATGACCTGAGCTGAAACCAAGAGTTAGAGGCTTGCCTGACTGAGCCACCCAGGCACCCATAGATTTTTAAAATTACTCTTTGCCTAATTGTATGCTTTTTTTTTTTTTTTTTCTGGCAAGTTTTCCTTGAATTTTATTTAGATTCCCCTCTCCTCTTATCTATGACATTCTGTGTATGCTACCTTTCTAGCTTTTTAAATTTTTTATTTATTTATTTAAAAGAGTATTTATTTATTTATTTATTTATTTATTTATTTATTTATTCATGAGAGACACAGAAAGAGAGAGAGAAGCAGAGACACAGGCAGAGGGAGAAGCAGGCTCCATGCGGGGAGCCCGATGTGGGACTCGATCCCGGGACTCCAGGATCCTGCCCTGGGCAGAAGGCAAGTGCTAAACTGCTGAGCCACCCAGGGATTCCTGTTCTAGCTTTTTTTTAAAAAAAGAAAATTTTTTAAGTAAGCTCCACATCTAATGTGGAGCTTGAACTCATGATCCTGAGACCAAGAGTCATGTGCTATCCTAACTGAGCCAGACAGTCCCTCTTCATCCTACATCTCTAATCAAACTACAGGACCTGTCCTGAGTTGAGCAGTAACCAGGCCTACTATTTAATTGGAGGATGTAAGACCTTGGATTCCAAGAGGGGAAAAGAAGTTGATAGAGAACATCCCTCTTTTGTTTTGGATAAGAATTTGGAGGCAGGTGGCAGAGACCCAAGGGGTAAAGATTTGAGAACTATTGGTTTGCAGAAGTTTGTGAATTCCCAGGAAATGGTAATTCATCTTCTCAACTGAGCATTCCTGGGATGACAGTGGGACTCCTTTGTCCTCCGTGAGCTGCAGGAATGCTTACCAGATGCAATGAGTCCTTTCTGGCCCTGGTTCTAGAAGAACACCAAGCATTGCATGACGAAAAGACTGAAGAACAAAAAGACTTTGTTCAAGCCTTAATTAGAGAAATTATAATTTCACAATCTGGCAAATCTCTGACATATTTTGCCCGATTGCTGTGCCTCCCTTCATTATCAAGATTGCTGCCACCCATGGTGCCTTAGCAACTGGAATTTAATTTCCCAGAGAACAAGCTAAATCAACAACCAATCGAAGGGGCGCCAGACTCCAAAATGAAGAGATTTAAGAGATACACAAAATAAGTGACTTCTAACAACAACAACAAAAAAGCTATTGCAGTAAAGCAATAGCTCAACAGATCAACAGAGCTCTCTTATATGATAGGCAGTAAAGACTGTAGAAGTAAGGGGTGGGAAGACTGAAAATATCTCAGCTTTCAACAAACTGTCTGAAATTGCAGTTAAAAATTATAGGCCAGTCTTTTAGATTTAGATAGGAACAAAGAATAGCAAAAACTTCCTGAAACTGATCATCCAAGTAGAGCTGAAAAATCAGCCAATTAATATAAATAGTATTATTTGATATCTGAAATGCTTTTTTTGGAACAGATAAAGAATAGAAAAAACGTTATTTAACTATTAACAGAGCCAGGTTAGACTTTGAAACTTGAACAAAATGCACCACATTCCTCAATAAACAAAGTTGTAAGAACAATTAAGGAGATTCAAGCATAACACATGCACACACATGCACACACACACAAGATATAGCTGCACCTATAAAGATGGACAATGATTTGCAAACAAATCAATAGATGGACAGAAGGAGCACAGAATCTCTGTTAAAACCAATGAAATAAAGATGGGCAATACAATAGATTTGGATAACAGTTCCAGTCAACTTTCCATGTGAATAGCAGGAGTACTAGACAAAGAAAAGTTAAGAGATGGAGAAGAAGCCATTAAGTAGTAGAAGGAAGTTTATCTGAGCTGAAGACTCAAATCATCAAATTAGGATGCTTCACCAAATTCTAGACAAGATAGATAAAAATAGCATATTCTATTATGAAAAAAAGACCATTAATTCAGAATTTTAAAATAAGAGTACCCCTAAAAAGAACAGCATTGTAGCAAGGCAGGAGAGAATGTTCATAAGCCAAAGGCTAATGGCCATCACAGCTGTGTTCCTAAGCACGTCACAATCATAGACTTAAAAAAAATACCTGTGTATACTCAAGATCCTCTAAGTTTTGCCTTATGATATGCAGGGAATAAGGGGGTCTCTGGACATCTGGGTAGTGAAGATGATTATGGTGATAAGCAAGACTGGGTATAGTGGATTTAATAAAATAAGTGCACTGCAAAATCCATGTGAAAGAGACTCTGATGTACATTAGAAAGAAAATACCTAATTGTCTAGTGAAATACTTAAGATCTATAAATAGATTATACTTTTTCTCCAGAGGAATAAAATATTAAATAATTTACTGTTGTAATTTTTAATATCTAGCATCTAGTAGTTAAAGGCTCTGTTAATTTTACCAGGGCTTATTTCCTCATAGATACAAAGATATATCCTGACAAGATCCCAGGACTCCAGAAATAGAAGGAAAATGTTAAAAGGTTCTAGAGAGAGAGAAAAAAAAATCATATTTCTTTAGAAATGGTTTTATATGATTATGTCAGTTACCTTTTCTAAAACTTAGTTTCTTAAAACTTACCCCATAATAGGAGACATTAACCTGATTATTTTGTAGTTAATACATAGTAACAATTTATTGGAATTGAATATGGACTAAATATGAGGAGTGTGTGTGTGTGAGCGTGCGTGTGCTTGTTAATAAAATGAATTCCAACCACCAAAGAAAGAAGAGCCAAAGACAAATGCTTTAATTTATAATAAAATAACATTTAATTTATTGGAATTTTATACAAAATAGACTTTGGTCAGATAGCACTTGAGCTCTTGTTGGAAATATTAAACATGCAAAAAGAATTAAGCATAAGAATATTCAAGCAAAGACATATTACTACCGACTTTTTAAATCAATAAAGCGCCACCAAAAAGAATTATATTCTTGCTCTACACAATATATTTCTTTCATATTTCTTTTTTTTTTTAAGATTTTATTTATTTATTCATGAGAGACACAGAGAGAGGGAGGCAGAGACACAGGCAGAGGGAGAAGCAGGCTCCTTGCAGGGAGCCCGACTTGGGACTCTATCCCGGGTCTTCAGGATCCTGCCCTGGGCAGAAGGTGGCGCCAAACCGCTGGGCCCCCGGGGCTGCCCTTCTTTCATATTTCTTATATTGATTTCTTAGGTATTGTTTTATTGGTTTTAGTTTTATAATCTTTGGGATTGAAGATATAGTATGTATATTAAGAAACTGAGATAATCAGATGTGTTGATTTCTTTGTAAATTTACCTCTATGGGGGAAAAAAAAACGAATATATATGGAATATTCACCCTGGACCTACCCACTGGAGAAAGTAGTCTGGGAGTCCTAAAAAGAATCCATTTGACTTTTATAAGCCATATTCCTACAACTAAACAATCATTGAGTGTAAAGAAATAGCACCATATTGTGGTAAGATTTTTCACATTGGACATTTGAGGCTCAGGACCCATCCGTTCTGTTCCATGTTCTAAGTTGGATGATGCTTTTTAAAAATTTTAAACATGATTCTAGATAATGGGAAAGGAAGCCGAGGCACAGGAATGATATTCAGTCTTCAGGTTCTGGCTGGTTGTAGCCATCACATTCATACATTGTCCAGTTCTTTCTCCTTTGGGACCTTTAAAGAAAACAAATTTAGGGCACTTTGTAGTTTCTTTCGCTTGGCCACGTCAGAGGTTAGGATAGAAGCAAAGATATTTTCTATAATTATTATCCATGTTCAGAAAAAACTAAAAATAAAAATTGTTTGTGTTGGGGAAGAATGAAAGAACAAAAACATTTACCCCACTCACCCTGACTACCTTCTCTTTCCTAAGTTGTTCTCTCTGAAAATCCCATTGAACACATCAAAATATCTATCACTCTTAAGCTCTGTAAGAAATAATCTGGGGAAAATGGCAAGGGAGTAAAGAGGTACACACTGGAGGTTAGAAAGAAGATGATGTTATTCATAAAACCTTTTGTGAGATTCTTCACTAAGTTCTTAAGCTTTCCATATTCTACTGTTTTTGACTACTCAGGTATATGGTATAAAACCTCATGCCACTGCCTGGGATTCCTATTATTTTTATGAGTAGCTTTTTATTGTTCTCAGAGGAGCAAAGGACATTTGCCTACTAAATTCTGTCTTTTCTTCATGTCCTTTCTGCTTTGGAAAAAACAGTAGCTTTTGATTTTATTTGTCTGGACACATTGTCTCAATTTCTCTCTATAAATATGCAGATTATCCAAGTTTATCACAAGGATGCTGAACAGACAATTGGGCTTGGGTGAGTAAAACTTTCCCTGGTTTAGTCATCATTTACATCCTTAGAAAACTGTACATACAGTACCTCCCAATAAACAGAATCATCAAAGAAGTTGTCCTTAGATGGCTGTCCACGGACAATGAACCTGAGAATTAAACCTGTGAGAGTAGGGAGAAAATAAGTCATGTTATGATGCTGAAGAGGAAAACTTACTTGCATAGTAGTAAAAATACTGCTATAAGGTGCACCTGGCTGGCTTCAGTCAGAAAGTAGGCAACTCCTGATCTTGGGGTTTTGAGTTCAAATTCCACATTGGGTGGAGATTAATTAAAAATAAAATATTTTAAAAGTATATATTGCTATAAAATCATCCCCTTGAGCTTACATGATAACTACTATCAGAAGTTTATAATATTTTCAAATTCACCAGGCGATATGTTTATCATCTATTATGCTGATAGCATGCATGGAACTGTTTACTTATCATCCTACCTGTGATCAGCCCTCCAGCAATTGCTGATCCAATGGAAGAACCTAGGGCAGCTGCCTGCATTGTCATGCTAGACCTAAGAAGCCAAAAGAAAAGACCAGTGTTGGTTTTCCAGGATTACCAGCAGACAAATCTCATGTCCTGGGGGAGTGGATGCTTGCCATCTTCAGGCCAGAGAGCAGCATTACATCAGCAAACAAACATTCGTTATGATTTTTCTTTTATTTTGTATTTTTATTTTCTTTGAAATTCTTGAGCAATATTTAAAGGTTCTTATAAGCACTCAAGCAAAATTGTCTTTTTCTTCAGAAATGAAGAAAAGGTCTTCCTTAGAAAGAGTTTTGTATTTTCAAAAAATATGGTACCAGATTCTGATCCCTGATCCATTCAACAAATATTTATTCAGGACTCACTCTGTGCCACTTTCCCTTTTAAGCACTACAGATGGAGTAATGTACAAAATAAACACTAGTGGCCATCTTTCCTTACCCCATACCAAAAGGAGCAATTGCACTTTAATTTAAAAAATCAGCAAGATCAGAAAAGCTAATTTTAGCATATATTGTAAAGACAACTCATTAAAATCTCTGTAAGTCATCTTAGACATAGTTACCTTAAAATAAAATTAGTGAAAAAAGTGCCTCATAATTTTGGGGAATGGAAGAATCATTAAAAGCTAATGAAATGCGGGATCCCTGGGTGGCGCAGCGGTTTGGCGCCTGCCTTTGGCCCAGGGCACGATCCTGGAGACCCAGGATCGAATCCCACATCGGGCTCCCGGTGCATGGAGCCTGCTTCTCCCTCTGCCTGTGTCTCTGCCTCTCTCTCTCTCTGTAACTATCATAAATAAATAAAAATTAAAAAAAAATTAAAAAAAAAAGCTAATGAAATGCATAAGGTTGTTATATGAGTCACAAAAGGACTAGGAATGTGAATACTTCTGTAGCATGGCAACTCTTAGCAGGCAATTCATAAATAGTTGTTGATGGACTGAATGAGTGATTATGAGAAAGCAAACAACTGGAAAATGAGAGTTTTTTGGTGTTTCATCTTCATCATCCGAGAGAGTATGTATTTAACTCAGATTTCTGTTTTTTCTTTTTATTTGAAGGTTTTTTTTTCTACTATGTGAAAAAAATTGTACTGATAATACATGATGATTGTAAAAATATGAGAAACAATTAATCCAGAAAAATAAGGGAAAAAGTTTAATTTCCCTCAAATCCTACTCAGCACAAGAATGTAAAAGAGAGACATATATTTTTATAAAAAGGCAATCACGTTATAATATTGATTTTCCCATTAATCCTTTTAATCAAAGTGTCCTTTGATGTCAGTAAATGTAGATCTGGATCATAATTTTAATTACTACTGAGTTAGGGACAAATAGGGCTAGGCAGGGCTAGGTTGGGGGTCACAGAATCAGGCTCACAGAAATCCCAAAAATGCTGAGGTGTAAGGAAACCAGAGATAAGAGAGCCAGCCAGACCACCCTGCCCTAGGTGTATGGGTGGGAGGATGTCTTTTTTATGACAATCATCTGCGACCAACAAAGAATAGTCAAGAATAGACTCCAAAGAAGTAAGCCATTAAAGATGTTATCACCAGCCCTAACTCAAACCAAGACAGCACAAGAATTGCAAGGTCACAAGTTTCCTAGTCAGTTCTCAATAAAAAATTGCTACTATAAGCCCTCAGTGGCAACCCTGTAGGGACCCCTCTCACTTCTGAGAGCTTTCTCTGTATCTTTGCAAACTTCTATTGCTTTACTTGTTCTCCTTTGCTAGGTTCATTCTTCGATTCTGTGAGACAAGAACCAAGCTGTCCCGTATCACTACCAAGTACTACACTGTAAAAAGGTACTGTAATTATAGTTCTACAGGTTGGATTCTTAGTTGTTTCCAATGTTTCATATTTTTAAAAAAAATGCTGAGAACACATCCTCTTATGAGCATGCTTATGAATTTGCCCAATAATTTCCCTAAAATAAAACCGATTTGGAATTGAAATTATTAATAAGAGTTCACACACTTTTTAAAGGGCTTTTTGAAATAGAAAAATATATATTCATATTCCCATTTCTCTATTTTAGCTACCATTCAGTAGTACTATTTACTTAATTTTTACTAACTTGATAACCGAAAAATTGGTAACTTGTGTTAATTTGCACTTCTTTGATTACCAGTGAGGTCAACTACTTAAAATATATTTATTCATTTGATATTTTTCTTTTTAAAACTGCCTGTTAATTTTATCAGAATTTGCCAAAATCTTTTCCACAGTATTAAAAGATATTTTGATAAAAAGAGTTCCATGATAAAACAGGCTTGGAAAATATGAGGTTTAACAAAATTAACAGCCTTATTAAAATTACGCTGCCATAATGTGCCCAGATGTCCTTTAAGAATATTTACTTTTCCTGTTCTATGCTTACCAAGAAGCCTGATTTGCATTTTAATATTCTGAATAGAAACACCTGGGTAAATAGTCTTGGCTGTTGGCCAAAATATTTTGTCTGGTGTGTGAAACATATGTGAATTTCATCCATGTGAATAGGTCTTCCAAAGCTCATCATCCACCCCCACCTCCAAGTCCCCCTGAGCGTGTTGAGGAGTGGCTGCTTAGCCTGAATACCCAAGGACTAGACTCTCAACCACAGAACCTACCCAAAATCTGGCCACCCAATGAGACCCAGACTCAGCCTATGAGAGCCTGATAATCTTGTTTTATTACATACATCCATGGAACTGTGCAGGCATGATGCTCAAGAATTCCTTTATTTCTAATCATGAGGCACATCTTAAAAGTGTTTTTGCAGAGTGTTTATACACTATAGCACTTAGGAGCTCATGGACTCCTGCATTTATCATGCTTGATTTGCATTCAAATATGCTAGTGTTCGGTCTCAACAGCATGTTAGGTCCTGGAGAGAATTACCAGAAAATGTGGGTATTTCTGGGGTTGTTCTCCAATTTTGTGAAGGAGGCAAAAAAAGAAAACAAACAGAAGATATGAGTGGTCTTTCCAGATGAAAGTGGAAGCAAGCTAGCTATTCAGTAGAAAATGTTTAAACTAAACAAATTTTTCAAATATTTATCATTACTGGTCTCAACAGAATTGAATTTTAATCTATTAGAACTAAAGAGATTTTTCTCTTCAGATTATTCAACTCCAGCCAGTAGTTGCTTTGAGACATTTTCAAACATATTCATCTTTACTTCATGCTTTCAATTGGCTTTAAAAATTGAGTGTTTTGGTTCCTCTTTACTTAATGTCTGAGTGATCTGGACTGGACTGAGTGATCTTCCTAGCTGTTTTGCATGGATGACATTTATATCAAATTGTTCTAATCTTGTTACCTAAAAATGACAACAGATGGCCTTTGACATTACTTTTGTTGTCCTGGATTTGACTGATAACTGTTTTTTTTTTCCTCTGGCCATTTAAACAGTTATGCCCCCTTTGGGAAGAATCTAGGTCTATTAGAGCTTGAAGGGATTTTAGAGAATAAATAATATAATTCTCTCATTTTATAGAAGAGGAACTGAGAACCACAGAAGCTAAGTGAATTTTCAAAGGCCTCATTATTAACCATTAGCAAAGCTGGAGCATATGCCAGTCTTCCTGATTCTCTAGATCCAGCTGCTTTTCACATTATGCTAACTCATTATTCTATGTGTTGATTATAGGAAATGACCACTCAGCTCATCACGGATGCCCCATCCTCCATTTTGGTGAGACCAACTAAAAGAGTAAGCCTACTATAATTTGGTTGTGATTATCAAGTTGCCCTATCTGCAAGGAGACACTTGCCTATGGTAGAAAAATTTAAAATTTAAATTAACACTGTTAATTAAAACAAATGAAAACCAATCACCATTAATAACATTAGTTCTGACACATCTTCCTATACAGTTCTATTATCTCAGTTGTGTCTCTTTGGCTCCAGTAAGGACAATACTTATGAACTGTGGCCTGGATTGCTAAAGAAAAGGCTCTCTCATCTCCAGGTTCCTCAGGAATGAGATAAAACATCATCAAACCTCAGGGTGCAGGAAAACCCATTCTTTAACTCACGCTGTAGATACTCCCAAGAGTATCGCCACAATGCTTGAGAGGCCTCCTACCACACCAGGTAAGCCATGCAGGTTATGAACACCACATGTATCATGGATCCTCAGTTTAGCAGTAAGACATGGCTAAAATTGTAAAAAGAAGAAGGTTTATTATTTTGACATATAGAGTTCTGTAACTGAAGTCAATGACTATGCCCCTTTTACCATCCAGATCTAAAACCCCTTAAGTCAGAGAATCTGAATATGTTAGTACAAAACTACTCTTGTTAGTTTTTAGTAGATGGTTTTGAAGTTTAAGTGATTTCAAATTATCCTCCTTCTTACCTACTGATGATAAGGAGTTTAAGGGGTTAAAAGGGCACAAAATCCTCAATTATACAAATAAACATCACCTTTAGTGGAACTGTCCAAAGGAAGTAACACCAGTACTTAACATTTAATTCACACTAATTATTAAATAATTTATCAGATTCTTTCCCGTTACACAAAAGAAGTCAAGGAAGAGTGGAAACCACTGCACAATGAAATGTGAGTGGTATTTCTGACAGGAAGGGAAATGATCCTCAAACAAGGAGGGGTGATGATAAAAGGAATTTTCATGGCTTTTCTCTGTTGGTGGCATGCCTGAAGATGATGGTACAGATTCAAAGTTTGAGGGCACTTGTCATACTTACGGTCAGGAACCGGAACCCCAACACGGAGACCATTCCCGCAATGCTCCCAATGATCAAAGAACCATAGGGGTGAATCTTCATGTCTGCACAAGTGCCCACAGCCACTCCTCCAGCCAAGGTTGCATTTTGAATGTGAACCTGTGTGGAGCACAGAAACACGAATGAAGTGAGCTGAATGAGGCAGCCTTCGGAAGCAGTGAAGCAATCTACATAGGGTTCCATGGACCCCATGGCACATTCTTCAGTTCAAAGAGCTATAGATTATTTTTTAAAAAGATGACAGAAGGCCTTTCTTCCAAGCAGGTGACATTTGATATCTTCCTTGCTGGAGTTCTTGGTAATGACTAAGTGATTGGGTTAGTGAGACCAGTTTGGGGAGGGATGTGAGGAAAACCAAAGAAGTGGTAGTGGAAGACCGGAGTATGTACAGTGTAGTTATCCTAACTGTGGTATGTCTATTTTTTTCAGTTGGAGAATGCATTTGTGGTATTCATGAACCAAAAGAGGTCTGTGGCTACTGTGTGCTTTGTGGAGTCCATGATATCCCAATATTTAAAGATGGAATGTAGAGACACCAAAATGTGCACATTATCCATGAGAGACAACAGCTTTCCCAAGTTTCATTATTGGGAACATTTGAAGATGGTGGAAAGAGTAACCAATTTCCATTTACCAGAATTCCTCATAGGAATCATGTTTTGGCTGTTCTGCCTGAGGGGGAAAGTTCATCCCTACTTTTAATTAGGACCGAGTTGTACATGTACAATTTTTTTCTTTTTGTGTTTCCAATTTTCTTTCATTAAGCAATTTGTACATTGAAATCCATGTCCTTAGCTATGCTTGAAGAAATTACAATATCCTTTTCCTCCCTCGGGCTGGAAAAGAAGAGCAGCTGATGTGTGGATTATTCCTTCACTGACATTTCTCTGCTTCATAGGCAAGAAACTCAAAAGACCAACTTGGGGAGGATTTTAAAAAATGTGTTTGAAATAACTTTAGACATGTAATAGTTGTAAAAATCCTGCAGAGTTTCCATATATCCCTGACCCAGTTTTTCCCAATGTTAACATCTTATGCAATCAAAGAACCAGGAAATTAGCACTGATAGAATGAATTCTAGTAAAAGTCTTATTTGACTTTTACCAGCATTCCCAGTAATGCCCTTTTTCTTTTCCAAGGTCCTATTCAGGATCTCATGTTGCTTTTAGTTGTCATTTCTTTGAGAGGAATATTTGCAGTCAGGAAAACAGAATTAACGTGCACCTTCCCCCCATTCTCTTTCTCTACACTTGGCAAGTTTTGTTTCTAAGGAGGATTTTCTAATACCTTGGAGACAGTCAGCTCTATCATTAAAGAAATAGGGCTCAAATCTTTGATTTTTGCATGACTATATCCCTTAATAGACTGTAAATTCCTTGGGACACTTTTTGATTTGCCACAATACAAATTTGATGAAGAAACAAATGAACATAATTTTCAAAATATTCTGCAAGGTTTGCGGTGTTGTGATTTGTTGTGGCAGCTCAGCAGTGGTGCAGAAATGACCCACTCATCTGAGCAACCACCAGTGTCACTTAGCGAAGCTTCCATGGTGGTTAATATGTACTTACCATATCGAGCTTGCCTCTGTGCCCAACAAGACTGGACATTGCAAAGGCTGTGAGCACGCAGGCAACAAGAGAGAGGTATGTATTTATGATGGCCAGGTACTGTTCCTCGGCAGTTTCAGCGATGGCTGAATTAAAGCTGGGCCAAAACATCCATAAGAAAAGAGTCCCTGCAGTAAAACACAGAAAAGGAAATTGGTTCTGGATGTGGAAGACAGTCCAGCAGAGGCAGTTTGCCTTAGGTACTGAATCAGGCAAGTTCATCTCTACTCACCGATCATTGCAAACAAATCTGAGTGGTACTCAGACTCTTCCTTCTCATGACCCTTTCTCAAGCCTGTCCGGTACAGGACACCTGCTACTGCCAAGCCAAAGTAGGCCCCAAAAGCATGGATGGTCATTGATGCTCCAATGTCAGAGGCCTGAGGGGCAAAGCATTCATGGTATTAGAGGTGAAACTTAGTCCCACTACGGAGCAAAAGTCAATGAAAGGACTGCTTCATTGGTTAAATGATTGCTCCATAGTGAGACTCAGTTTCACTTCTAATAAAATTAAAAAGAAAGGAAGGATGTGCCAGAAAGAATAAAACAGGATAGTGAAATTAAAAAACATACAGACTTTGGAGACATGCAGAACTGACTTCCAATGCTCTATCAGGTACTTCCTTGCAATGTGACTTTAGGTAAATTACTATACTTCTCTGGATGTCTGTTTCTGTAAAGTGGGAAATATTACCCAGCTAATATAGTTGTGAGGAGACTTAGTGGGGCCATGTTTGTAAAGTGCTAGGTATTCGTGACCTTCCATTCATTATAAGTTACTTTTCCAGGTTAGGGAAATTCTTACTGAAATATTATGTACTGTGCTTGTTTCAAAAGGAAGATGCTTTTTGCATTCATTTGACATTACAGTTAAAACTCACTTAATTGCAATTCAAAGACTTGAAGCTTTCAAAAGCCCCAGTCTTTCCTATATTTTATTTTTTTCATTGTGTTATGTGATGATGTGAAAACCAGTCGAGGTCCAAGATTCATTTGAAGCAATATATTTAGGTCCCTCCTTAGGACACTATGAATTTGATCCAGTTTTCTACATTTGTCTGCCACTAGAGGAAAAGGTAGGAGTACCAAATCTGAGGCATCGTTCCTATTGTACTTATTAAGGTAGGAAAATGATACAAACTTATTAATTTACTTAGGATTTTCATACTTGATACATTCTTTTGTACCATTCAGATCCAGCTAAACTGTCACTTCCTCAGAGAGGCCTTCCTTGATTCCACAATCTAAATTAGGTCTTCCAGTTATGCTCTCCCATAGTCCCCTCTACTTATTTTTCATAGCAGGTATTGCAATTTATAATAATATTTGTATGTGCATGTACATGCAGGTGGCTCTGGTGGGTGGGTGATATATGATTCCCTATTCGATGTCTATCTCTCTCACTGGACTGTAAATTCTATAGATACAGGGACATTAGCTATTTTGTCAGTCAAAATCACCATCACATGATACCTAGAAAATTTTCGAAAACATTTTATGTTGAGAGTAGAGGTGGGCGAGGGGATGGGAGAAATAGGGGATGGGAGAAATAGGTGATGGGGATTAAGGAGTGCACTTGCTGTGATGAATACCAGGTGTTGTATGGAAGTGTTGAACACTATATTGCTCTCCTGAAACTAATATTACACTGTATGCTAACTAACTGGAATTTAAATAAAAACTTAAGAAGAATTTGCTGTGACATTAAATGTTCAATAGAAATGAGCAAAATACTGGGGTATGTTTGGAAATATTCTATCGATTATCCTTAGGGAAAAAATTTGATCTAGACTTTAACAAAAGCCTTAGAAAGGGCTAGTCAGGGGCGCGTAGGTGATTCAGTTGGCTAAGAGTCCGCCTTTGGCTCAGGTCATGATCCTGGGGTCCTGGGATGGATGGAGTCCCTTGGCTACCTGCTCAGTGGGGCACCTGCTTCTCTCACTCCCCCTGCCCTTCCCTTCCCTGCCCTCCACCCCATGCTTGCCTTCTGTTTCTATCATGTTCTTAGTCTCTCTTTCTCTCAAATAAAATATTTTTTTTAAAAAAGTAAAGGCTAGTCATGTAGTAGTTGAAATATAATAGGAATTGATCATTAATAGGAAATATAATGTAATAAAATGAGTTATGGAGTTAGAAAAATCTAGGCTTGAATCCAGATTTGGACCAGTCATTCAGCATCTGTGATCATTAGTTGTAATTTGTATAACAGTAACAACATAATATCCAGGTTGTAGTGTGGCAGTGACAATGAAATGAGGCAATGTTGATAAGACTCCTGGTTTACCAAAGACACTCAAATAAGTGATGAGTGTAATTACACTTGCTATGCTATTATGCTCATCAATGTTTGTCCCTATGTAGAGTGGGCATCCTTTAGGTATAACCAGAACTGATGTCCAAAGCTAGTAAGTAAAAATCCTCTAATCTTTACCTGAAATATCTCACCAACCACATATTCATTGCCAGCAAAGACCGTGATTTCTATTATTGTCATGATCAGCATTTGGGTTGGACTTATTTTTCCCAGGACAGCTCCAAAAGAAATCAGGACTGTGGCTGTACTGAAGTCTGCATTTATCATGCTGAGGAAAAAAGAAAGAATACATAAAAGAATAATGCACACCCAACATAAAACTGTGAGCTGGGATGAATTACAGCATCACTTTATCCAGCGTGCAAGGTCCCCTCCCCACAGCTCCCCATCAGGTGTTCACCCCATGTACCCTTTCACACATTCTCACTTCTTTACCCTACCTCTTGTCCATCTGCCATAAGCTCTAGCTGCTCCAACATTTCCTTTTTTGATCAACCTGTTCTTGATCTCATTTAGGTTTTTCTTTATTTTTGTCAGTCTGATAAATGGATTATTTTCTGCAGTGTTTACATTTCAATATGTAAATATAGACATGTAGAAAAATAGCTAATGGAGGATTTTTGTTCCCTGTAGCTGAGATGGAAGGAATAATCTTTTTTATGAAAGGGGATTTTTTTGTGTCCTTAGAGTCAAACCAGAGAGATACAGACATGGATGTATGACCTAGCTCAGTAGAGCAAGGTGTTGATGCACATCCTGAGATCCCAACAATCTTCTGTGGTCTAAGGGAGACAGTGTGCCTCCAGTTCGGAGGCTGACTGACAAGACACCAAGCAGAGAAATAACTGCTCTGAAGACACAGTGGTTGAAAATAAGGGATGCTCACTTTTTGATTCCAATGTAAATTGTCTGTCCGTGGCGGTGCACCATCCCCTGAACAAAAGTTCCCCATTGGAGTCCCAAAGCAGCAATAAGTAGATTGATGCCCACACTACTGAAGCCATATTTTTTCAGGAAGGTCATGAGGAAGCCAAATCCGACAAATATCATTACATGCACATCTTGGAATACTGAAAAAAAAAAGAGGAAAAAAATTCTATGTTGGGGGAGAACTAAGCAAGTATTGCATCATAGTATATCCCATTTTTAAATGTCACATCTTTTATATAAAACACTGCAAAGGGAGAGCATTAACTGGGCAGCCAGCTGCCTACCAGCCATGAGACTTTGGGCAAATTATTCAGTATTTGACCCTTTTCTTAGAATACCCTAAGAGTTTTCCATTATTTTCTACCTGTGGAAGACATTGCAAAGCACAGTGCAAACATCATCCGCTCTTGCAGACTTTCCCAGTTCTCCCAGGGAAAATTAACATTTCCTTTGTCTTTCACACATCATTTTGCACATTACTTCAACTTTAGCATTTGCCACACTATATTAGCATTTATAATTTTTACATGGAAATTATCATAAAAATGGGTCAGTTATTGGCAACTTTTTGTGGTTCAACCTAATAGATACACAAAGCAAACTGAAATAGAATTGGGCATAAATATAAAACCAGAGAGGAAAAAGAAAATATTTAATGTCAAATTACTATGAACCACTGTGGCCAGGGGTTTAAGTGGAAATAATCATGAGGGAGGACATGCCTCAAAAATCTCAGAGGAAACTCAAAGAAATAGAATCCAACTGATTTCTAAAGGTGGGGTTAAGATTTGAATCCAGGCTTGACACCAATTCCTCCATGCATTGAGCATGGTAGGGATGGTTGTAAATATAACCAAGACAGAATGTTGGCCTCCCAGGCGCTCAAAGACATGTAATAGTAATACAGGTAATAGTAATAGTAATCTCTTGGTTCTTTTTATCTCTGTTCTACCTCGGGCTCAAGAGACAGTGTGTTCGAGGTTGGGAGATTATGCCACTTAGCTCTCTCTACTGTAGGAGATGCTGTGATACACTCTCCAGAAACCCCTTTTAGAAATTAAGAACTTATTCTTTCCATTCCCCTGGCTGTAGGGAGTGCTGCTAGATGATAACCCTGAGCTCTCAGTTCTTTCAGGGAAATGCTCTTACCTTTTCTGGGTCAGCCTGTACCCAATGACTGATTCACAGGAGCATCCCCTAGCCTCAGGGGAGGACCACCTGCAGCTAAATAATTCCAGTCTCAGGATACCCTGTGGGGTCTCTCCCTGCAAAACTTCCCACTACAGGTGTTGATCCTTAAGGAACTCTCTACTAAAACTCCTTTCAGGCTAATGTCTATCTTAAAGTCTGATTCCCAGGGAGCCCAACCTGTAGCACCTTCTCTATGGGCTACATTCCTCTCTGCGGAACTTTCTTGACCTTCTCTCCCTGACACAACTTGCATACCACATTAATTTTAAACTTTGCAAATTAAATTTAATGAAATAATCTGTGACAGTGATCCCACTCAGAAGTGGATGAAGATGTTGACTTTTCAAAGGCACCCAGCATTTCAAAAGCTCTTTGAAGGCATATGAAGGGCTTCTTGGGGGGCATGGGGATTTATCCTAAGGTATTACTCTACGAAGAATAACAAGACAGACAGATATGCTTAGTTTCATAGATTGAGTCAGTAGGATCCCTCGGTGGTCTAGAAGCCAATCTAACTTGTGGATGAAGGCAGCAAATATAAGAATAAAGGGAATGAGAACAGCCTACTGTGATTCAGGCACATACTAGGGTCATTTACTCTTCTGACTCTATCCATACAATGATGTTTTTGGTCATGTTATTGTTCATTGGAGCAGTATGAGGAGGACAAAAAAAGGAATAGTATATTTCTAAAAATTGTCTCTTCTCAGCAACTTTGAGGAAAGTCTCAGAGAGGAGAATGCTGTGCTTTCTTTCTTCCAGTTAGATAATGCGGACTGGCCAACAATCTCACTTAATGCCAGCATTCTGGGGGGCCACCCCCATCTCATATCTATTCAGGGAACTTCAGGATTGGGATTCTATGTGACCTGTTGATTGGCAACTGTCAATTAACGTGAACCTGTTTGTTTTTTGAAATATAAGTACCATACATATTATCTGTGTGCTGATGGTTTTCTCCTCCTCAGATTGTTACTGCTTTTCGCCACAAGGGGGCTTAAGAACCTCATCTACCATTTAAGTCTCTAAGGTGACTACAAAGTTGTGAATCATAATGATTTTGTATAAAAAGTGTGGATAAGAAAGATCTATAAACAATTAGGATTCTGTATTGCCTTTTATCCTGCTCTAAGAATTTGTGGGTGGGAACTAGACAGAGGATCGTGAGTTTAGTTTTATGGTGTGAAGGGAAGAGGATTGAACTTTTGTGAAGTCTTCTAAAAGGTTTCAAGAATTGCCAAGATTTGTCTATATCAGATATTTTCAATAGAGTGTGATTTTAGCCTCCAGAGCAAATGTGACAATAGCTGGTATTTTTGTTCTGTTTTACTTCCACCTTTATCTTGCGGTAGGGTATCTTGTAAGGCGTGGTAACTCAACATGTTTAAGATGCAACTGATGGCTCCAACTCACTTTCCATCACTACTACCATCAAAAGAATGAAACAGACCCACCAGTCCTTTCCCTCTCTCTCCTGTAATGCCAGCTACCTCTCCATCCCAAACCCAAAGGGTCTTTCCCTGGCAAACTTCTTTACCCCCTTCAAGAACCAGAATTTCTGCACACTGTTACGGGTCACAGTTGTAACATTGTGCATATCCCTCTTACTTTATTTCACTTGTTTATGTGCTTGTCTGTTTTGTTACTCTGTGTGCTTGCTTGTCTAAATGCTTGTCATTTATTCAAATAGCCTATGGAGTGAGCACTGCCAGTAAGGCACCCTTCCAGGAGAAAGTGAATCCAAGCGTAAAGGTGAGAACGAGAGGTGGCTTGTCGCTCATAGGCTCCATCAGAAAGTCTGGCATCTGTAGCTTTTCAGGAGATGCCTCAGTTATGCATAAATAAATGGATCACTGGTGAGGGCCACTGGGAATTCATCTAACTGGGACTATCAGTCTTTTATTTAGAAAAATTGTTTTTCTGGTGATGAAAATTTCAAGTCATGAAAATTGTTCAGCTGGTCAATTAGAAATTGGTTGGCTTTCTTCTTTTGTTTTGCTTTTTATTTATTTTTTATTTATTATTTTTTGCTGTGGGCAGATGGCCGGGACTTTATTACATAGAATGGGTTGCCAGCCACCTGCCCGTTTTTTTTTTTTGTTTTGGTTGTTGTTGCTTTGCTTTTTAATGGTTAAAGGCTGGCAAGGTGTTTGCCAAGCACATAGCTTTTTGCTCTTAGAGAGTTCTAGTCCTTTGAATAATTTGGGATTATATTCTGAACTCTTATGAGAGAAAAGTATTCTTAGGGTGGTATCTTTCCTCTCCCACCTCCCAAATATTTTAATTTCACATATTTCAAATATTTAGAAAAATAGTACAATGAATATATGTACTATTCACCAGATTTGTCAATTGTTGATATTTTCCATATTAACTCTCTCTCTCCAGATGTATATGTAAATACTCTTCTTTTTTTTTTAATTTTTATTTATTTATGATAGTCACAGAGAGAGAGAGAGGCAGAGACATAGGCAGAGGGAGAAGCAGGCTCCATGCACTGGGAGCGCAATGTGGGATTCGATCTCGGGTCTCCAGGATCGCGCCCTGGGCCAAAGGCAGGTGCCAAACCGCTGCGCCACCCAGGGACCCCTATATATACTCTTCTAAACCATTTGGAAGTAGGATGACATTTTGCTCCCAACCACTTTAGCGTGAGTTTCCTAATGAAAAAGATATTCTCCTAAATAATCATAACATCATCATCACATCCAAGAAATATGACATTGATACAATAATATTATATAATATAGAATCTATGTTGAAATTTTTCCAACTGTTCACAAATTATTCTTTTTTTAGGATTTTCAACCCATTATCCATTCAACTTTCATATATTTTTTTGTTTGCCATGTGTCTTTTATTTAGATGGGTTCTCCCACACGGTTTTGTCCTTAATGCGAAATGTCCCACAATTTGGATTTGTTTGACTGTTTCACCATAGTTAGAATGAGACTGAATATTCTGGGAAGAATATTATATGGGTGGTGCTATGCATTTCCCACTTCACCTCACGAGGTGGCATGTAATTTGTTTTTCCTATTATTGGTGATGGTAAATTTGATCATGTGGTTGAGACTGTTCTGTTAAGTCTCTTCACCATAAATGTAACTTTTGCCTGATAAACTATAAGCAGTTTGTTGGGGCAATTCTTTCAGAAATGTGTTCTCTAGTAACTTTACCTAATGGTTTTTGCTTTCATTAAAGAACCTTGCTGGAATCAGTTATTACATTTTTAAGTTCAAAATTAGAGTTTTCTGTATATATTATTTCTTTTATGTTAATTAGTTGGCATTCTTCTCAAAGGAAGAGCTTTTTCTCTCTCCTTTTGGGACCCCTCTTTGGGGAATATTTCTATGGTTTCACTGAATCCTTTATCTTTCTTTTTTTTGAGATTTTATTTATTTATTCATGAGAGATACACAGAGAGAAGTAGAGATACAGGCAGAGGGAGAAGCAGGCTGTCTATGGAGAGCTCAATGCAGGACTTGTTCCCAGATCCCGGGATCATGACCTGAGCCGAAGGTAGAAACTCAACCACTGAGCCACCCAGGCATCCTTGAATCCTTTATCTTTCTTTCCATGAATTACTATTAGCATGTCATTATTATTTTTAACTCTCCATTTATCCCCAATTTGTCTAGTTGGTGCTGCTTCAATCAGGATCCTGTGTTCTTTCAGCATATTCCCATTAGTCTTTACACCCTTGGCTTACCTAGTGCTTTCTTTACCCTGACCTGGAACCAACAATTTCTCCAATGAGCCTGTGAGTGGGGAATGGTATTCAGAAACTAGGATTTGGGTTCTATTTGTGCCTGTTACTTCCAGTCCTTTCCAGTACACAAAAACTATTCAGTCAAAGGCAACATGCAGTGTTCTACTGGAGGCTGATATCTTCTTGTTAGGTTATAAACTACAGACAGTATGTTATTTCAGGAATAGAAACAATTCCAGGTAACATTTAGAATAACAGCAAACAATTCCCTAGGATTCATTTACACTACACAAATTAGTTACTCTTTGC
Source organism: Canis aureus (assembly GCF_053574225.1). Taxonomy (NCBI): domain Eukaryota; kingdom Metazoa; phylum Chordata; class Mammalia; order Carnivora; family Canidae; genus Canis; species Canis aureus. The sequence goes on along the minus strand of NC_135617.1, from coordinate 55,135,926 downwards.
CTGTAACTTGTTTCTAGATCTGCTAAATCTTTGGGTAATAAATGAGCTGAACAACATCTGAATAAATATAGAAACACATTCTTAAATGTAGCTCTTTAAAAATAGATCATTGTACTTAATCCATTGCTGGTATTGAAATTCATAACATAATGTCTAAGGGCCATGTACAACCTTTGCCAGTTTACCTCCATCTTCAGTGGTCCCAAAGTTGATTGGAGACACTTTCAAGGAGTCTGAGAGGTGAAAACTATTTTCATGATAATTCTATGGTGTTTACTTGTTTTTTTTTTTTTTTTTTTTGCTGTGTTGGTATTTCCAGAGATGAGGAAACAAAGGTGTGAAAAACTATGGGCACTTTAGTAGGATGAAAGCAGTAGCACCAAACTGCGCTGATGGTTGTGGTATTCTTTTTATTTTTTATTAAAATTCAATTTAATTAACATATAGTGTATTATTAGTTTCAGGGTAGAGTTTAGTGATTCATTAGTTGCATGGAACACCCAGTGCTCCTTCCATCATGTGCCCTCCTTACTGCCCATCCTTCAGTTACTCCATTCCCTTACCCCTTCCCTCCAGCAACCCTTAGTTTGTTTCCTAGAGTTAAGAGGTTCTTATGTGGTATTCTTAACTGACTGAGCCACCCAGACACCTCTCTTATGTGGTATTCTTAATGACCACTCACTTGAAGGGGGGAAAAAAGCAGGCTTTAATTAAGAATTCTTTGATGAAGTAGGAAAAATTATTAATTTAACTACTGACTTTCTTATACTATACATGTCCTTTTAATATTCTGTTTGAATTAGTCTGTGGAAATGCATTTATACATAAAGCATTGCTAACACATGATGTGCATCTCAGAAACAAAGCACGTTTGTTATTGTTTGAGTACCAGCTGAATGAGTAGTTTTTTTCATTGAACTCTATTTTTATTTAAAATAAAGACTGACATAAGCTATAGTTTTTCAGACAGGTATTGACACAGTCTGAGAAATGAATGAAGTGAGGCTGTCATTTCAAGGAAAAGAATTGACAGTATTTGTTGCCAGTAATAGCATTTGACTTAAAAAAATTATAATTTTAGAAAGCTTGTGTCTGTCCCTATGAGCTTATTAGCTTCCTGATACTTCTCAAGGGCTTCCTGAAGTTATTGGTGGTATTAAGAAGTATCCTTTTTAATTATTATATTATGAATATTATGTCAACGTTTGGAATATTATATGTTTGATTATTATATTATGAATAACTTTCAATCAATATTTTTCAAATGACCAATGCATTGTATAACAAGATCACACATAGGTAAAAACTACTCAAAGTGCAAGACCCATGGATTTGCATGTAATAGAGTATAACAACATCATGGATGTGGCTTTCATATCCCATAGCTATTAAAGATGTGTGTCTGTAGAATATCTAATAAGATGTTGACAGGCCTCAACAAAGGGCCTTCTCTCTAAACTCTCTTTTTTTCTACTCTGTCTACAAGTTAGCAAGAATTGGCCAAGTGTCACAGTCATGCTTCACTCCTCGTCAAACTATTTTTCTCAGCAGGGTGACTGATACTTGGCTAGGTACCATGAGGGCCAAAACTCCACAGGGTGTAGCTTATTTCTCAAATGACTATCTATGGGGGATCCCTGGGTGGCTCAGTGGTTTGGCACCTGCCTTTGGCCCAGGGCGCAATCCTGGAGACCCAGGATCGAGTCCCACATCGGGCTCCTTGCATGCTTCTCCCTCTGCCTGTCTCTCTCTCTCTCTCTCTGTATCTCTCATGAATAAAATGAATAAAATCTTTTAAAAAATGACTATCTAAGGAGTCATTCATGACATGAAATATGATGTTCCAATGTGTCACATACTTCGAAGGTTGTGCCCTGGGATGGTCCATGTGACAGCATACATTACTCTGCTATTCAGAAAAGCATAGCAGAAGCAAGCAAGAGGGATGAATAAACCTATATCTCACTGGTTTTATTTGAAATATAAATTAATACTCTGCCTTGCTTATTTGTGGAAAACTCATAATTTTTAGCACACTGCAGTTGAGAACTGTTGTAACACACCATGAGCTTCTTAAGCAGGAGCAGAGCCCTCCCTGTACTAACTTGAATCCTGCTCTTGGTTCAACACATGGTGCTAGACAGGCACCCCCAAGTGTTTGACGTGAACATTTCTTCTTCTTTTTTTTTTAAGATTTTATTTATTTATTCATGAAAGACACAGAGAGAGAGGCAGAGACACAGGCAGAGGGAGAAGCAGGCTCCATGCAGGGAGCCTGATGCGGGAATCAATCCTGGGACTCCAGGATCACACCCTGGGCTGAAGGCAGGTGCTAAACCGCTGAGCCATCCCGGCTGCCCCGAACATTTCTTCTTAATAAGAGAATATTTAGTAATCTTTTCTAACGATTTAAGCTGTCACATAAGTTTTGTGTAAGTCAATTTGAAATGTAGGGAAAAATGTAGAAAATGTAGGAAAATATATTTGTATAATCATAATCCTGTAGCTTCTGGGCTATTCTACAAGATGTTTGAGCCAGGGATAATATGGCTGAGTCATTTGATAGCTCCAGGGTCAGATCATCTTTTTTTTTTTTTTTAATTTCTATTTATTTATGATAGTCACACAGAGAGAGAGAGAGAGAGAGGCAGAGACACAGGCAGAGGGAGAAGCAGGCTCCAAGCACCAGGAGCCCGACGTGGGATTCGATCCCGGGACTCCAGGATCGCGCCCTGGGCCAAAAGCAGGCGCCAAACCGCTGCGGCACCCAGGGATCCCAGGGTCAGATCATCTGCATGAAAATATTCCCCATTATATAACCCCATCAAAAAATGTAGGAATGAGAGAACAAATGTCATATGTTTTTTTAAAAGCTTAGACATACACCATAGAACTGTAATAAACATTGCTACTATTTTAAACGATTTAGTAAAGTTAATATTTAGTAAGTTAATTAATAATAAAATCATGTGTGCCTTATTTAAAAAAAAAATCTATATACTAAGGATATATTATCACCTCCCGCCCTGGTGTTAATGATGTAATGAATATGCCTGGCTCCAAATAGATACTCAGTTAATGGTAATTATTATTGTTTTATTAACTATTTCGTTGCCTTCCTTGTCAAACTCAAAACTAAATCCTTTCTTTTCTTCAGTTAACCATTCCCGGGGAAGGAATCTGCTTTAGGTGCTCACACTTTTCTTCCATTGCAGAGGAACAAATTGCGTTCTTTTTCAAATGCTATAAAATGCAGAGTACATTCATTTACTTCCAATATCATCCTTAATATCACTTCTTATGTCTTAGGGCCCCCACATGAAGTCCAGGCTCCCTTCTCAATATTTCACTTTGTTTCTACTCTTTCTTTGAAAGTTACCTTTGATTCTTTGTTATTGTTGTTGTTTGAGAGGTGATATTTTTTTACTTTGCAGAAAGAGGAGTCAATTTAAGGGAAAATTAATTAAATCATTTAGCAGAGGTAGGCAACGCAAAAGATTAATCAATTGTTTTAATTTTTGGCTTCTTATGCTGATATTTTAATAGACATAGATTCTATCCAAACACATTAACTACAGAGACCGGATGTCATAGACCAGATACCTCAGCATAAACATATAATACCCTCAGCACTCATAAGTATCTCAAATTCTATAAGGTGCTCCTCCAGTGTGGAGCTCAGATGGTTACAGAATTCAAAGATTTCATAGTCTCCGTCCCCCAAATGGTTTCACATTCTGAAAAACCCAAAATGTATAATAAGAAGTAGATGGCTTACTCACGAGGATATAACTCAAGAGATCTGTCCACTTTTGTTGAGTTGGTGCTGTTGGGCTGCTGGATAGCATTCTGCTCTGTTTCATACTTGACAAAGAATCCAAATAAAACAATCATGGAAGCCTCCAGCAAAACGGCTATGGTAGGGAATATGAACCTCATGTTTGTGGCAAAGTACAGAGGCACACTGAGGGCTTCACAGGCTGTGGAAGGTTGATAAGAACAGGGGGACTGCTCTGTGTGTGGAATTGGGTTGCATGTTCAACTCACTCCAATGACATTGCAAGAAAAAAATGGGTAAAATTGATGAAACACCCCACCTCTTGGGGAGAGTTATGTTCTATAGTCGAATCATTCTAACAGCTAGTTTGAAGAATATACAATGTAGATTTGAAGAAGCCAGGCTACAGAAATGATCTATTGCACAAAAGTGTCTAGAATTTTATTTAACATAGGTCAACAGACACTTCTTGAGTGCTTACTGTATGGCAGGCACTGAGCTAGGCTCTACGGGAGACTTGAAACTAAATAAAATATAGAATGAATCTATTAATTTCCTTAAGGAAGTTAAGAATCTAGCTAGGAAGAAAGAAACAAACATAAATGATTGTATAAAAGCAAATTGGTAATATAATAGTGGTTATAAAAGTATTAGAGAACATATATAAGTCAGCAATTTATTTTGTCTCAGGCTAAGAACACTAGCACATGAAACAATATTGATGGAGACATTAAAAAATAGATAGGCTTTATTAGTAAGACTGTGGGACTAGCATCAGGCTTAGAAGAACACAGCATATTTGAGGAATAGCAATTAGTTATGCAAAGCTAGAATATAGCACAGATGGGGAAGGAAGAAGAAAATGTCTGGAGATAAAGCTGTAATGGTAGCTGGGCTGGATTGTAAAATGCCTTGTATTCAAAATTAAAGATACTAGATGTTGAATATTAGGCAATGGGCAATGAGGAAAATCCAGCACTATAAGAAGTGGTTTTGCTTACTTAGGATAATGTTTTTCTTGAATTCATACTCTGCTTTACACAAATATAAGTATATGAGTGTACAAATACGTTGAGATATATATTTTAATGGTAAAATAGAAGAGAGTGCATGTAAACAGGGACATAGTTAATCCACACTCCTAACAAATAGTCACCTGTAAATAAGATGCCAAACAATTAAAAACTACCATGACAGCTCTTGCTTCCATCCTGTAATTATTCTCATAGCAGAATAAAGAGCTTTGAGAACATATAGCTAGCAATTAAATAAAATTATTTTAGTAAGACTCATTTTCAAAAGGTTTTATTCAGAATATAAGTACATATGACTGCTGGGCCATATTCTATATCACAACAAATGTTTATGAAAGAAAACAGCAAGTTTGTTTTGTTCTGTTTTGCTTTCCTCTTTCTGCTGTATTTGTCCACCACAGAACATATTAGGACTAAGTGACCTTTGACATTTTCTGAATCTACAATTCAAAGATTTTGGAAATGGCTATTTCCATTGTTCCTTACAGAATGGTACAGCAGGAGTGGGTTCATATGCTTAGCTAGGGGAATACATGTGTCCATTCCACACTTTGATTTCTGGTGTTGTAGTAGCCCAAAGATTGTTCTTGAGAATTCCAGCAAATCATAAATGCCAAGTGTTAATGTTGATAAACTTTATACCAGACTGTAAAAAACAAGCAACAAAGTATATATTGCAAGAAGATCTAAACAATATCATATATCAATGTAGCTTTAAGCTCTTTAAAAATGATAAAATATAGTATGTTGGCATATTGACCATTGAGGGGCTCGGATCTGCTGCTTGCCTTCCGAACCTTGGCATTGAAATAAGCTGAATCATGTACAATCCGGGAAAATAGTTATTTTTTTCTTATAGCTCTTCACTCAAACTGTTCTAAATGGAACACCCTTTTCACACATTCTCCCTCCCCACCCCCACCCCATACCCCATACCCTACACACATCAGCCTTCAGTTCTTAGATAAAAAGTGTCTTCCTTAGCAAAGCCTTCACTGACTTCCCATTTGAACCCAGGTTCTTGAAAATATCTCTCACTGAATTGTGATCTTCTCTTTCATAGCACTTCTTACAGTGGATTGTGTGTACTGTTTCTGTGGTGTTTATTATTTTTATGGCATTTAAAAATGGCTACTTTGGGGTACCAGGGTGGCTCCGTAGTTGAGCATCTGCCTTTGGCTCAGGTCCTGATCCCGGGGTCCTGGGATGGAGTCCTCCATCCGGCTCCCTGCAGGAGGCCTGCTTCTCCTTCTGCCTGTGTCTCTGCCTCTCTCTCTCTGTGTCTCTCATGAATAAATACATTAAAAAATCTTTAAAAAAAATGGCTATTTCCCTCACTGTCTTGTTGCTCCCTGAGGACAATCCTGAATCCATTAACAATCACTCCCTTATCCCCATGCTCCCTTTCCAGCCCCAAGCAACCACTAATCTTCTTCTTACCTTTATTTATTTCCCTATGCTGGGCTTTCACATGAGTGGAATCATACAACATGAAGTCTTTTGTGACTGGCTTCTTCTACTTAGCACTTTTTTTAAAGGTTCATTCATGCTATAGTATATTTCAGTATTTCATTCCTTCCTATGAACAATTAATATTCTACTGTATGGCTATACCATTTTTTGTTTATCTGTTTGTCCATTGACAGATATTTTGTTTCTAACTTTTGTCTATTATGAATAATGATGCTTTGAATAGTCACGTACAATTTTTGGTGTAGACATGTTTTCTTTTTCATTTTTTTTAAAAGATTTTATTTATTTATTCATGAGAGACACAGAGAGAGAGAGAGAGAGAGAGAGAGAGAGAGAGGCAGAGACACAGGCAGAGGGAGAAGCAGGCTCTATGCAGGGAGCTTGATGTGGGACTCCATTCTGGGTCTCCAGGATCAGGCCCTGGACTGAAGGCGGCGCTAAACTGCTGAGCCACCCGGGCTGCCCTGTTTTCTTTTTTATTTATTTGTTTTTATTTAACTTCAGTTTGCCAACATATAGTATACACCCAGTGCTCATCCTATCAAGTGCCCTCCTCAGTGTCTGTCACCCAGTCACTCCAACCTCCTGCCCACCTCCCCTTCTGCAACCCTTTGTATCCCAGAGTTAAGAGTCTCTCATGGTTTGTTTCCATCTCTAATTTTTCCCACTCTCTTCCCCTACTTTCCCTTATAATCCCTTTAACTATTTCTTATATTCCATGTATGAGTGAAACCATATGATGGTTGTCCTCTGACTGAGTTATTTCACTCAGCATAATACCCCTCAGTTCCATCCACGTCAAAGCAAATGGTGGGTATTCGTCCTTTCTGAAGGCTGAGTAATATTCCATTGTATACATAGACCACAGCTTCTTTATCCATTCATCTGTCAAAGTATATCATGGCTCGTTCCACAGTTTGGCTATTGTGGATATGCTGCTGTGAACATTGGGGTGCAGTTGTCCTGGCATTTCACTACATCAGTATCTTTGGGATAAATACCCAGTAGTGCAAATTCTGGGTGGTAGGGTAGCTCTATTTTTAACTTCTTGAGGAACTTCCACACTGTTTTCCAGAGTGGCTGTACCAGTTTGCATTCCTACCAACAGTGCAAGAGGGTTCCCCCCTTCTCCACATCCTCTCCAACATTTGTTGTTTCCTGTCTTGTTAATTTTCACCATTTTCACTGGTGTGAGGTGGTATCTCCTGTGGTTTTGATTTGTATTTCTTTGATAGCAGGTGGTGTAGAGCATTTTCTCATGTGCTTGTTGCCCATGTGTATGTTTTCTTTGGTGAAATTTCTGTTCATGTCTCCTACCCATTTCATGATTGGATTTTTCGTTTCTTCGGTGTTGAGTTTGATAAGCTCTTTATAGATCTTGGATACTAGTGCCTTATTTGATGTGTCATTTGCAAATATCTTTTCCCATTCTGTAGGTTGTCTTTTAGTTTTGTTGACTGTTTCTTTTGCTGTGCAAAAGCTTTTTATCCTGATTAAGTCCCAATAATTCATTTTTGCTTCTGTTTCCCTTGCCTACATAGATGTATCTTGCAAGAAGTTGCTGTGGTCAAGTACAAAAAGGGTGTTGCCTGTGTTCTCTTCTAGGATTTTGATGGATTCTTGTCTCACATTTAGATCTTTCATCCATTTTGAGTTATTCTTTGTGTCTGATGTAAGAGAATGGTCCAGGTTCATTCTTCTGCATGTGGCTGTCCAATTATCCCAGCAACATTTATTGAAGAGACTGTCCTTTTTCCAGTGGATAGTCTTTCCTGCTTTGTCGAATATTAGTTGACCATAAAGTTGAGGGTCCACTTCTGGGTTCTCTATTCTGTTCCATTGATCTATGTGTCTGTTTTTGTGCCAGTACTATACTGTCTTGTTGATCACAGCTTTGTAGTGCAACTTGAAATCCGACATTGTGATGCCCCTGGCTCTGGTTTTCTTTTTCAACATTCCTCTGGCTATTCAGAGTCTTTTCTGATTCCATCCAAATCTTTTGATTATCTATTCCAACTCTGTGAAGAAAATTCGTATTTTGATAGGGATTGCATTGAATGTGTAAATTTCCCTGGGTAGCATAGACATTTTCACAATATTCATTCTTTCAATCCATGAGCATGGAATATTTTTCCATCTCTTTGTGTCTTCCTCAATTTCTTTCAGAAGGGTTCTGTAGTTTTTAGGGTATAGATCCTTACCTCTTTGGTTAGGTTTATTCCTAAGAATCTTATGCTTTTGGGTGCAATTGTAAATGGGATTGATTCCTTAATTTCTCATTCTTCAGTTTCATTGTTAGTGTATAAGAATGTCACTGATTTCTGGGCATTGATTTTGTATCCTGCCACACTGCGGAATTGCTGTATGAGTTCTAGCAATCGTGGGGTGGAGTCTTTTGGGTTTTCTATGTACCGTATCATGTCATCTACGAAGAGGGAGAGTTTGACTTCTTTGCCAGTTTGAATGCCTTTTATTTCTTTTTGTTGTCTGATTGCTGAGGCTAGGACTTCTAATAGTATGTTGAATAGCAGTGGTGAGAGTGGACATCCCTGTCGTGTTCCTGATCTTAGAAGAAAGGCTCTCCGTTTTTCCTCATTGAGAATGATATTCGCTATGGGGTTTCAATAAGTGGCTTTTTAAAAATAAAGGTTTTATTTATTTATTCATGAGAGACACACACTCACACAGAGGCAGAGACACAGGCAGAGGGAGAAGCAGGCTCCATTCAGGGAGCCCGACGTGGGACTCCATCCCGGGTCTCCAGGATCACACCCTGGGCGGAAGGCGGCGCTAAACCGCTGAGCTCCCCGGGGCTGCCCAATAAGTGGGTTTTAATATATGAGCAATGTTCCCTCTATCCCTACACTTTGAAGAGTTTTGATCAGGAATGGATGCTGTATTTTGTCAAATGCTTTCTCTGCATCTACTGAGAGGATCATATTGTTCTTCATTTTTCTCTTATTGATGTGATCTATCACATTGATTGTTTGATGAGTGTTGAACCACCCTTGCATCCCAGGGATAAAACCCACTTTGTCATGGTGAATAATTCTCTTAATGTACTGTTGGATCCTATTGGCTAGTATCTTGTTGAAAATTTTTGCATCTATGTTCATCAGGGATATTGGTCTATAATTCTCTTTTTTGGTGAGGTCTTTGTCTGGTTTTGGGATCAAAGTAATGCTGGCCTCTTAAAATGAGTTTGGAAGTATTTCCTCTCTTTCCATTCTTCGAAACACCTTTAGTCGAATAGGTATTATTTTCTTTAAATGTTTGATAGAATTCCCCTGGAAAGCCATCTGGCCCTTTTGTGTCTTGGGAGGTTTTTGATGACTGCTTCAATTTCCTCCCTAGTTATTGGCCTGTTCAGGTTTTCTATTTCTTCCTGTCCCAGTTTTGGTAATGTGATTTTCCAGAAATGCATCCATTTCTTCTAGATTGCCTAATTTATTGCTGTATAGTTGCTCATAATACGTTTTTAAAATCGTTCCTATTTCCTTGATATTGGTTGTGATCTCTCTTCTTTCATTCATGATTTCATTAATTTGAGTCTTTTCTCTCTCTTTTTTAAAAATAAGACTGGCTAATGGTTTATCTAACTTATTAATTCTTTCAAAGAACCAACTCCTAGTTTTGTTGATGTGTTCTACAGTTCTTCTGGTCTCTATTTCTTTGAGTTCTGCTCAAATCTTTAATATCTGTTGTCTTCTCCTTTTGTAGGCTTTACTCTCCTTTTGTAGGCTTTACTCTCTGTTCTTTCTCCAATTCCTTTAGGTGCAAGGTTAGCTTGTGTATTTGAGTTTTTCCAAAAATTTAGGGATGCTTTTATTGCCATGTATTTCCCTCTTAGGACTGCTTTTGCTGTATACCAAAGATTTTGAACCATTGTATCTTCATTTTCATTAGTTTCCATGAATCTTTTTAATTCTTCTCTAATTTCCTGGTTGACCCATTCATCTTTTAGCAAGATGCTCTTTAACCTCCATGTGTTTGAGTTTCTTTCAAATTTCTTCTTGTGATTGAGTTTTAGTTTCAAAGCGTTGTGGTCTGAAAATATGCAGGGGACAATCCCAATCTTTTGATATCTGTTGAGACCTGACTTGTGACCCAATATGCAGTCTATTCTGGAGAAAGTTCCATGTGCACTTGAGAAGAACGTGTATTCAGTTGAGTTCAGATGGAAAGTTCTGTATATATCTCTGAAATCTATTTGGTCCAGTGTATCAATTAAGGCCCTTGTTTCTTTGGTGATGTTGTGCTTAGAAAATCTGTCATTTGCAGAAAGTGCCATGTTTAAGTCTCCTACTATTAGTATATTATTATCTAAGTATGTCTTTACTTTGGTTATTAATTTATTGATATACTTGACAGCTCCCACCTTAGGGGAATAAATATTCATGATTGTTAGGTCCTCTTGTTGGATAGATCCTTTGAATATAATATAGTGTCCCTCTTCATCTCGTACTACAGTATTGGCTATAAACCTTAACTTATCTGATATGAGGATTGATATCCTTGCTTTCTTTTGAGGACCATTTGAATGGTAAATGGTTCCCCACCTTTCATTTTCAGGCAGGACTTGTCCTTAGGTATCAAATGAGTCTCTTGTAAACAAAATATAGATGAGTTTTGCTTTTTTTATCCAATCCAATACCCTGCGTCTTTTGATGGAGTCATTTAGCCCTTTCATGTTCAGAGCAACTATTGAAAGATATGAATTTAGTGTCATTGTAATACCTATTCAGTCCCTGTTTTTGTGGATTGTTTCTTTGGGCTCCCTCTTTCTTTTACATAGTCCCCCCACCCTTAAGATTTCTTGCTGAGCCAGTTTGGTAGTCACATATTCTTTCAGTTTCTGCCTATTCTGGAAGATCTTTATCTTTCCTTCTATTCTGATTGACAGCTTTGCTGCATAAAGTATTCCTGGCTGTATGTTCTTCTCATTTAGTACCCTGAATATATCCTGCCAGCCGTTTCTGGCCTGCCAGTTCTTTGTGGAGAGGTCTGCTGTTAATCTGATATATCTCCCCATATAAATTAAGGATCTCTTGTCTCAAACTGCTTTAAGAATTTTCTCTTTATCTTTGAAATTTGCAAGTTTCACTATTAAATGTCGAGGTGTTGAATGGTTTTTATTAATATGGGGGGGGTCCTCTCTATCTCTTGGATGTGAATGCCTGTTTCCTTCCCCGGATTAGGGAAGTTCTCAGCTATGATTTGTTCAAATATACTCTGTGGTCCTCTCTCAGCCTCTTCTGGAATCCCAATTAGACATATATTCTTCCTTCTCAAGCTATCATTTATTTCCCTAAGCCTTCTATCATGGGCTTTTTTTTTTCTTTTTTCCTCAGCTTCCTTCCTTACCATCAATTTATCTTCTATGTCACTCTCTCTTCCACCTCATTTACCCTAGCATTGAGAACATCCTATTTGGATTGCATCTCATGTAATCTATTTTAGATTTTGGCCTGATTATATTTCAATTCTGCAGTAACTAAGTCTCTAGAGTCCTTTATGCTTTTTTCCCAGAGTTTCCAGTAGCTTTATAATTGTACTTCTGAATTGAATTTCTGACATCGTATTTAAATCCAAATTCTGTAACCCTGGCAGAGAGTATGGTTTCTGGTTCTTTCTTTTGTGGTTAATTTTCCTTCTAGTCATTTTGGCCAGTGCAGAGTTACTGTATGAGTGGGCTGAGTCAAAAATATCAACCACAACCTAAGTAAAATACACTTAGATGTATTCCTTTTCCAAAGGAATTCAGAGTTCCAAAGAGTTCAGAGACCAGAAAACAAAAGAAAAAGAACAGAACAAAATAAGACAAAGAGTTCAGAGTGATTCCAAAGAGTTCAGATGATTCTAAAGAGTTCAGAGACCAGAAAACAAAAGAAAAAGAACAGAACAAAATAAGACAAAAGGACGATTCCAAAGAGTTCAGAGACCAGAAAACAAAAGAAAAAGAACAGAACAAAATAAGACAAAAGGACCACTAGAGTGAAAAACAAATTTTAGAACAAAGTAGTAAAAATAAAAAGCCAGAAACCAAAAAGAAAAAGAAAAAAAAATGAAAGAAAAGAGAAAAAAGTGGGGGATGGTGGTGATGAGGAAGTGGTAGTAGAGAGAGAATGTAGTCTACCTGAGGAATCCTAGAGGGTGATCCTCTTGGTTCTGAGTGTATTTTGTTCTGTATGTTAGAAGATGCTCAATCCCAAATTTATATAAACCAACAATCCTTATATAAAACCCCAATATTGACCACAAAAACAAACAAGATAAAAGATGGGGGCAGAATGGAAAGGAAGAGAGGATATAATCTCACAGAAGGAACCAATACAGTATTCCATTTGGTTCTGGTGTATGTTGGTTGTGTTTTTGAATGTACTAACTTCCACTATTGTAAAACAAAACAAAGCAGAAAAAATAAAAACAAACAAACAAACAAATACCCATACTGGTGTATGTTGGTTGTGTTTTTGAATGTACTAACTTCCACTATTGTAAAACAAAACAAAGCAGAAAAAATAAAAACAAACAAACAAACAAATACCCATACCCATATCTTGTATATCTACCAAAATTATATTGAATACGTTGAATGGAATCCAGAAGGGAAAAATGTATCTAAGACATGTAATTGTAGAGATATGAGAGTTAAAAAGGAAAAAAGCTTAAAAATGAAGAGCTGGTAAAATATTGTAATTAAGGTGGGAAAAGAAAAAAATATTAGAAATTTTTAGTTTGATATAAAAATGAGTCATAAGGAAAAAGAAAAAAAAAAGAAAAAAAAAGGACTCTTTAATTCTATTTACTATTTTCCCTCAGGCATGGCCTTTTCAGTGCTGCTTGGTCAATAAACTTGCTCTTCCCCTGTTCTTCCAGCAGTTCTTTTGTGGGAGGGGCTTGCTGTGCTGATTCTCAAGTGTCCGTGCCTGGGTGGAGATGCCCCACTCCTCGCCAGGTGCTGGGCTCAATATGAACTGTTTATCCTGTGAGGCCTTTTCTCCCTAGAGGCCTCGCCTCTCCTAGGCACAGGTGAAACAAAGAGGAAAAACAAAAATGGCTGTGGCCAGATTTCTAGCTCTGGAGCCAAGCTCCTTTCAAGTAACCAACCACTGTCTCCCATTCTGCACTGGCCTAGATGCTCCTGGGGGCAAGTACAGGTGCATTGATCTGCACAGCTTGTGGGGTGCTCAGCTGCAGGAGAGTTCTTGCTTCCCTGTACCCTCCCTGCTTCCACCTGTCCCAGGGGGAATGAAGGATCGTTTTGACCGCTTGGGCTAAACATGTTTTCATTTCATACATTGAGGGGTGAAATTTCTAGGTCGTATGATAATTCCATGATTAATTGTTTGAGGAACTGCCAGACCATTTTCCAAAACGATGGCACCACTTTATATTTCCACCAGCAGTGTATGAGTGTTCTGATTTCTCCACATCCTCAGCAACGCTTGCTGCTACCTGACTTTTTGATCTAGCCATTCTAGTGGGGCAAAGTGGTATGCATTGTGATTTTGATTTGCATTTCCCTGATGATGACTGATGTTGAACAAGTGCCTTTTTGACCATTTGTAATTTGTACCTCAAGTAACATCTATTCATATTCTTTGCTCATCAGGTAATTTTAAAAATATTGTTAAATTGCTCTGACCCAGGTTATTGACAAGATTATGTCAGTAACTCATATATCATAAAGTGAATCTCTTAAACTGTTTCTGTCATCCTTTCTTTCTTTTTTTTTTTTTTCATCCTTTGGGAGGCAGTGAGGATTCCTGTCCATCTAAAGCAGTTGTTTTTTAAAGACCAGGCAAGAGAGTATATATGAAGGTACTTTATAAATCATAAAAAGATGATAAATCCAGGCTATTAAAGAGCTATCAAAGTGATACATATATGAGGCAGGGTTTTTTTCCTTGGAAAAATGTGAAACTTCGGTATTAAAGTACAATAAATTGTAAAAATGAAGACACACTATTTAAATAACAAAATCATCAAGATGGTTAAATCCTATCAACACTAGGAATCAGAAAAGATTTTTAAGTGTTTTATTTTGAATTATTTTATGTTTACAAGAGTTGCAAAGATAACAGAATTCCTTATTATCTTTCATAAAATTTCTTTGTAATGTTAATATCTAGCATAATCATAGTACAATGACCAAAAGACCAAAACCAAGGAATGAACACCAGCACATATTAAATAAACTCCATACATTTACATTAGTATCCTGCCCTGTTTCTTTTCCAGGGTTCAATCCAGGACCTGTGTTGATAACTAGACTTAGTTATCAAGTCTTCTGGGTCTCTTGTACTTTGTAACAGTTTCTTAGTCTCTCCTTGTCTTGCATGACCTTGATCAAGGTTTTGAGAGGTGCTGGTCAGATATTTTGTAGAAAGCATCTCAATCTGACTTTGTCTGATGTTTGTACACAATTAGTCTGGAGTTATGGATTGTAGGGTTAAATATTACAGAGATGAAATGCCCTTCTCCTATTATATCAGAGCTAAAATGATATCAATATGTTTTTTTACAGATGATGGTACCTTTGGTTACTCGGTTAAGGTAGAGAAGAGTTTTAATGCTTAAAATATTTACTCTCTGCAGTCTTGCCAAGAAAGGTTTATATCCCAAGTATGCTTCCCTAAATTCACGAATAAAATGAGTGCAGTAGCTGCTATCCCACTGTACAAAATTAAAATAAGGAACAAAAGAGAAGGAGGAGATGGTAGAGGAGGAAGGCAGGGGACAGACACTTGCATTTGGTTTCCAAGGAGGTCCCACCTTGTTAGCATGCTGGCCGTTGGGCCCAAGGGAGTGTACAGCTCAAATGAAAGGGAAGTCACTCAAACCAGGCATGGTCTTGAGCAAGCTGTTTCTCAAAGATAAGGTTGGAACCAAAGGTCTTCCTGGAAAATAAAACAGGTCTTTAGTTTTTTTTTCCCTTCCAGAACTTGGTCTCTCTCCCCACCACATTTTATCAATGTGCGTCAGCTTGCTGAACTTCAGGCACTAATGTGGCTTTATTAAAGCAAACATTTGATGGCCTTTTTCACACCTACTGGCACCTGATACCCGCCAGGCTCTCCAAACATGCTACATATAATCCTTGAAACAGTCCAGCAAGGTAGGTTTGTTTCTTCTTATCATTGTACAAATAGGAAAACCAAGAAACCGAAAGACTTCCAAAGTCATATCATTTGGAAAATTCCAAGACTCAAATTAAGGTGCAAATCTGTCTGACTCTGAAACTGTTGTTCCTTTTCTTCGGCTAACACATATTGGTTCCCTTCTACCTACCCTTGCAGGTATTACTCACATCCTAGAAAAAATGCTCCCCTTCAGAGAAGTATGAACAGTTGTATATGTATATATGCATATATATATGTATATTTATGTTCATTTGTAGTTTTTAAATTATAAAAGCTATAAACAAATTTGTTCTTTTAAAAATAATTCATATTGCATGGAACTATATAAGTGAAAATGAACATCTACCCATTCACTTCCACTTCCATAGCAATACTTTGGTGTTTATCTTTCTAGTCTCCTTCTATACATTTATATATAAATAGATTTTCATATGCATATATCTTATTTTTTAAATGTCAACATCACAATATAATACTCTTTTGTTAAAAATGTAACCATAAGTCCTGGAGTATGTTTTATCTCTTTGCTTTTTAAATTAAATTTATTATTATTATTTTTAAAGATTTTATTTTTTCATGGGAGACACACAGAGAGAGGCAGAGACAAGGGAGAGGGAAAAGCAGCCTCCCTGCAGGGAGCCTATTTGGGACTCAATCCAGGACTCTAGGATCATGCCCAGGGCTGAAGGGAGATACGCAACCGCTGAGCCACCCAGGCGCCCCTATTTAACTTTTTTTAAATTGAAGCATAGTTGACACACAATGGTACTTAGTTTCAGGTGTGTAACATAGTGATGCAACAACTCTGTATGTTATGTTAAGTGTAGCTCCCGTCTGTCACTACACAACAGTATTATAATACCATTGACTATTTTCTCCTCTTTATTTCTTTTTTTTAAAATTTTTTATTTATTTATGATAGTCACAGAGAGAGAGAGAGAGAGAGAGAGGCAGAGACATAGGCAGAGGGAGAAGCAGGCTCCATGCACCGGGAGCCCAACGTGGGATTCGATCCCGGGTCTCCAGGATCGCGCCCTGGGCCAAAGGCAGGCGCCAAACCGCTGCGCCACCCAGGGATCCCTCTCCTCTTTATTTCTTAAGATGGTAAAAAATATTTCATGGTATCGATGAACCATATGTTTTGATATTTTAATAGAGGATCACTAAAGATTCTTATTAGAAGATTACAACTATAAAACTATACATTGAAACTTCAGCATTATAATCAGCTGGGGAAGGAGATGCTTGAAAGCATTTTGGAGCACATAGTATATATATCAGTTCTTAGTACCTCAGACCTTGAATCCTGCATGCCTGGCTTCTTATCCCAGCTGCAATGTTTACTTGGCATATAAACTTGGGTAAGTCTAATTCTGTGGTTGGTTTTGTTCTCTGAAAAATGGGGATAATAATCACTTCACAGAGTCGTCATGAAGTTATAGTGAGGATTCTAAAAGTAGTGCTTATGAAAGACTTAGAACAAGGCATGTGGGGCACCTGGGTGGCTCAGCCAGTTAAGTGTCCAGACTTGATTTTGACTGAGGCCATGATTTCAGGGTTGTGAGACAGATTCTGCATTGGGCTCTACACTGAGCATGGAGCCTATTTTAAGATTCTCTCTCTCCCTCTGCCTCTGCCCCTCCCTTCACCACCCTCTCTATAAACAAACAAACAAACAAACCTGGGACATAATGTGGGCGCAATAAATGTCACTTTTGCTCTGATGGTCAGTTTTGGTCATGCACATCCAAAACTCTATTTCAAGGGAATTTTTAAATAAAGACTTCCCACTGTGGAAACTCAAGTTGGAATGGATATTTCCAACTCTCCCAACCCTACTTTGGCAGTTTAAGCCTGTACCCAGAGCTTTATCAATTGGATCCTCATATCTGGAATCTAGATAATTTGGGGACAGTTATGCAAAATGCACAGAAATTGACATCCTAGAGGCAATTTGTGAACAACAATAATGGTTGTTTTCTAACTAGAATAACTGGAATATTCCTGTGCTGTCCTCTGCCTGTGAAACAGCTGGCCTTGATGGGGCTTGTTTTCTGACCTTTAGTCTCCAATCATCATTAGTTCTGTGAGCCACTCAGTACTCTTCCAACAAATCCCATTCTCTCCTTAAAAGAGATTTAGTTTCTGTAGTTTGCAACTAAGAAACCTCTTGGTTCCACATCTCTTCTCTTCACTGTTCACTCAAAACATTTATTGAAGGCTTCTTATGTATTGACAGTAAAGCTAGAGCAGGTGATACTGCTCCTCCTTAATAAATTCAAGAACATATCTAGGAACTAAACATTCACATAATATACCTGACCAAGCTGCAAAGGGTATTTGGATCTGTCAGTGGCTTTAGGGCATTTTTACAAGTCTGAATCATGAGATTGTTAATCTATAAACACACACATTTCTAGGGGGGAAAAAGTCACTTTAAGCTAACCAAGAAATTAAGTGGCTACGTATAAAGTTTCTAAGTTTTTTGAATTCAATATATTTTTTTTCTCAACCATTTTGCATGTGGAAACATCATATAAGCAGATGTTGCCTGGGTATAATAACTTGGCAATTTCTGTTCATGTTTGGATTTCTATAGGAACTCCCTATCAAACTGGCATTCGGATTATTCTTCTGGCTTAAGGCAGTCTATTTACAATGCCTTCTACCTGATGCCATACCATCAGCCTAAGACTCTGTCCCTCTGATCCAATTCAAACCCAACTTCAAATCTCCTAAAAGGAAGCCTCAAGTTAAATATCCTTATATGATTTTATTTATTTCAGCTCCCAGCTTTAAAGACTAGCTCACTTAACACCTGGCCTAGGAACTACTTAACCCATTTATTAGGACACTTTGTGGACTAGAATTCTTAACTATCCATGACTTCTTAATTCTTGGCTCTGCTGTATTTTGATTCTTTTTCACATCAGTGAATCTGTAAATGCTGCTGCTGTGGAGATGATGCCACACACTGACCAACAGAAAATCACTGCACTGAGGGTATCCTGAGACCAGCCTCTAATTTACAGCCCCTATACTTCTGCCCATGAGCTAGCCAGTTTAATAAAAGATGTTTTAAGCAACATGTTTCCTGATGCTGAATATACATGATAAATTTTAAGACATTTATTTATTTGAGAGAGAGAGAGAGAAGAGAGAGAACATGAGCAGGGAGAGGGACAGAGGTAGAGAACCTCAAGCAGACACCCCACTGAGCACAGATCCTGATGTGGGACTGGATTCCACAACCCATGAGATGATGGCCTGAGTTAAAAGCAAGAGTCAGAAACCCAACAGACTGAGCCACCCAGGCACCCCAAGATAAACATAGTTTTTAAAGAATATTGTGGCTTATGATGACTACTTCTTATGAGGGAGCCATTGGATAGAGGCAAGCAACAGGAAGAAATGAGGATGTTACAAATATATAATATAAAAAAGGAGACTCATGTACATTCAATTAATCCAAAAGATTGCTCCTTTTATTGACTTTTCACCATAAGGATCATATTTTCTTTTGGGAGGTTTATTGCTCCTTGAGAGTTTTGGGGCACTCTAAAATTGTGTATAATAATAAATATGTTTCTTTTATTTTTTCATTTTCCAAATTTCCTGACTAATATGCATTATTTATAGAGATCAGAAGGGATATAAAAGGTAGTTAAAATCTTTGCAAATTGTAGCAAAAAGGATTTTTTTCTCATTAGTGGAAAAGAGAAAAGGCCTTAGCACTTATCTTGAAGTCAAGTAAAAATATTTGAAACCTTGATGTACCTTATCTAGCTCAAACATACTTCTAACTTTGGAACAATTCTGTGCCTTAAAGTGTACCTTGACTCATTATCTAATTTCTAGTCCTGTAACAAAATTCACCTGTTATACAAATACGTAAACACATGAAGTTAGTCTTTAATATTTAGAAAGAGAAGTACAGAAAGAAATTGTTTTCAGTTCATTAATACATTGATGACAGACCTCTCCCATTTCAATGTAACTGAATCATCATTAATAAAAAGTTAGATGGCATTGTCTCAGAAAAATAGATATATATCATGTTCTCTACTGTTATGTAGGCAAATGGAATATCAACCTAATGGAAAGGGTTTTTTTTTTTTTTTTTTTTTTTTTTTTTTTTTTTGGATTTTGAGCAAATCTCTGCTTGGCTTGTAGCTTTTATTAAAGGGAGAGTTGAGTATTTGGGGAAAAAAATAAAAGAATAAGGTGGAAGAGTGAAATGTTCCTAAATAATTTGTAAGTCAGGTAAAAATCAGACAGTGAACACAGATTTGGCATAAAAAGAAGAGTCTATTCCTATATGTACTATTTGTGAATATTTTACAAGTCCGTTTGGGGGACTTACGACAAGCAAATGG
Source organism: Canis aureus (assembly GCF_053574225.1). Taxonomy (NCBI): domain Eukaryota; kingdom Metazoa; phylum Chordata; class Mammalia; order Carnivora; family Canidae; genus Canis; species Canis aureus. The sequence goes on along the minus strand of NC_135617.1, from coordinate 55,116,119 downwards.
ATATTCATGAACTGATTTTTTCTCAACCAAGGAAGATCTACAATTATCTCTGATTTTTTAAAAAAGATTTTATTTATTTATTTATTTATTCATTCATTCATTCATTCATTCGAGACACACACACAGAGAGAGAGAGAGAGAGAGAGAGAGGAAGAGACAAAGGCAGAGGGAGAAGCAGGCTCCATTCCGGGATCGCGGGATCACGCCCTGAGATGAAGGCAGATGATGCTCAACCTCTGACCCCCCAGGCTTCCCTTATCTCCGATTTAAATAGAAATTTAATAGGCTAAATATATTGTTATCATACAATCCAGGAATTTTACTTCTGGGCATAAATCCAAAAGAAATGAAAATAGAGACTAGAACAAATATTTGTATATTAATGTTCATAGCAGCATTACTCACAGTATCAAAAGATAGAAACAACCAAATTCCACTCAGGATGAATGGATAAACAAAAATGAATATAATCTTAAGAAAGAATGAAATCTGACAGAAGCTTCAACATGGATGAACCTTGATGTCCATAAGAATTTTAATTTTGATATGCACCACAAAGAATTGTCTTAGCTATTTATTACTTTGAATATTTAATGACCATAATTTTGCCCTTTAAAAATAAAATATACCTTTAAATAAATAATCTTCCTAAGATAGAATGAGAAATAGCAAAAATATTCAATACACAATTTAAAGAAAATAATTTTTTTGAAGAAAATAAATTTTATATTCATCTCCAAATTTGGCATTTGAATTTTGCATAAAGATTGCTTTCCTAATTAAAAAAAAATTCCTGTACTCTTTCAATTTCAAATATTTTAAGAATCCTCTTGGGATGGCTTTATAATTCACCACTCATCTGTGATGCATCATTATGACAACTCATTAAAAATATGTTTCCCTTCCAATAAGAGAAATGCTCAGTTCTGGCTATTTTTTTCTTTCTTCCTTATGTTCTTTTTAGTCGCCTTCCTTCCTCCTTTTACTTCTTTCTGTAATTGTCTTTAAATTAAAGCATAGTTTGCATAGCCAAAAATCACATTTAACTAAACTGAATAATTGTTTTGGGGGACATTGTAATATTGGAATTTTGTAGTGGAGCGGATCACCATTTTTGAAAGTCAGATATTTTTAATATGGTTACCGTGCTGTGCATTTCCCTCATAAATGCTGTATCAAAACATTCAATGAACATTCAGAAATTATACTGTCATAATTCTGAACACATTTATTAAATCTAGCTGCTTTTAAAGAATATATTCTAATTTCAGTGTTAATACTGTACATGACCCCAAAGGTATATTTGTTACCATAAATATAATAGAAAATTACAATTAACTCTAAAATATATCAACCTCTCTGTAAAGGTTTATTGTTGTTGCTTCTTTGAAAAAATATGTTTGTTTTTGTTTTTCTCCCAAGGTTATTTGTTTACTTGACAATTGTTTTTGTCCATAAGAATTTTAATTTTGATGTGTACCACAAAGAACTGTCTTAGCTATTTATAACTTTGAATATTTAATGACCTTAATTTTACCCTTTAAAGAAAAATATAACTTTAAATAAATAATCTTCCTAGGATACAATAAGAAATAGCAAAAAAATATTCAATACACAATTTAAAGAAAATAAATTTTATTTTTTGAAGAGAAAATTTTATATTCATCCCCAAACCTCCATGTATCACCACTAAATTATTTAAATGACACATTTGATGGAATATTTGACAATATTATCCTTTCTCTGTTTCCAATATTGGCTCTTATTTATAGAAATGCTACTCATTTTACTTTTCTGTCAATACAAAATTCCAGCATTAAAATGACATTGAATTCTTTTCAAAATGTTATTAAGTCCTTTGCAAGTTGAGAATCTTCTCTTCTGTTACTACCGTTCATTTTATTTTATTTTTTAAAGATTTTATTTCTTCATCAGAGACAGAGAGAGAGAGAAAGTACAGACATCGGCAGAGGTAGAGGCAGGCTGGGTCTCCAGGATCATGCCCTGGGCTGAAGGCAGATGCTAAACTGCTGAGCCACCCAGGCTGCTCTGTTACTGCTGCTTATAATGATAATGTGGTAGGAGCAAAGGCTGTGGTTACATCTTGCCTTTTCTCATTTTTCCTACCTGTTTGGTGAGGGCACGGTGGGGCATGAGTGAAGGGAGGGGACAGTGGTTGGAGGGAAAGATGCTTAATGGTTCTGAGTCCCTCTGGAGGTAGTAGAGAGTTATGCTCATCCTGGGATTGAGAAAGAGTTGATCTTTTTCTGATCTCTCCCAACTCAGATGATTTTTGTACTTTTAATCTTTGGCTATAAACATGATGGCAGATCGACTTGGTAGTGTTTAGTATTTCCAGGGACAGTCTTTAATAAATATTCTGGTAAAGCTAACCATTCTGTCCTTTGCTGGACCATTTAAAGGAAAAAAAAATGCTCAATTAAAATTCCCAAGCCCTACAAATATTAACTTTCCTCTTTTCTTTGCTGGAATCTGAGGATTGTGAGAGAATATGCTTTGTTATGGGGCTATTTAGCTCTGAATTTTAGAATATAAAGATGAAGCTAAATTCTACAAGTTCTGGTTACCTTTGACTTTTCCTGTGATGCAGGATGAATACTCAACCCCAGGTGTCTTATAAATGTGGGTCATTGCATTTATAGGGGAATGCTACTAGAAAAATGATTCGAAGATTATGTCTTATATAAGGTAGCTGACTATGAAATTTTTGCACACATATGCATAGAGAATTTAACTCCATGGGGAAAAGCAAATGTCTGTTCATTTTATTACTGATCCTTCTCACCATTCAGTGCAAGTCATTTCTCTAATTTGTGCCACAATTTTCCCTTCTGACAAATCATGCTAATTGCATAAAGAGGAGAGATCTCTGGAATTAGGATTCTTTAAAAATATTAACTTTTGGAAAACTTGAATGAGTTAGATAATTTTCTGAGCTTCTAATTTATCATTGATAAATTGATACTTACATTGTAAAGATAAAATAAAATAAAGGAGGTCTATTTATAGTGATTGGTGCAAAATAGGTTGTCACTAGGCATTAGTTTTCATTATTACCTGTTCTACACATTTTTAGTGTCCTTGGGAAAACACATAAGAGACTGTTACTAAAATATAGTAATCTGCTTTGGAGATCCAGAATTAATATTGCATTGATGTATCAATGGATAATGGAGACTGGGATCTATTTTTATTAATTCATTCATTTATGGATGCTGTCACTATTTTGATTGGAAAAAAAAACAACTGAACCAAAAATTGGTCAGTGTAGCATTTTTCAGCTACATTCATCTTGAAACAAAAAAACAAACAAAAATCATGTAGAAGGGTGACTAAGTTGAACAATAATTTAGCTACTTACTGCTTATCATACGACTTCATTAAGTGGTATCAAAATATGAATCATTAGTTGTTTGCCACCATTCTGTGTGAGGATCTGTCCTTAGTATTAAATATACTCATCAAACTATATACAATCTGGTGGCTTTAGGATCTCTTGATTGAGAAAATCCATAATAAAAAAGCTAGTGAAGTTTCCATTCCACTTTTCTATGCATTTGTATTTTATTTTATCATAGGAATATATGCACAAGTCCTATATTTCAGTTCATATTTACTAAAGTTAAGGCTTATTATTGAATTTATCTAAAGGCAATTTAAAGGCAAAATGAAGCAAGGACTGTTTTTGTTAGTTTTTGAGCAAATATAAACTTACTTCTTCCATAATCTTTAGAAAGTCATGGAGGGAAAAGATTTGAAGTTAAAATGCAATAAATTCATTCATTAATTCACTCATTTCATTCCCTTATTCATTCTTTCAAAAACTGCTCATAAGCCAAAGGGCTCAGGATACAATATGAAATAAGACAGAGATGCTCTCTTCATGATACTTTGGTGGGAAAGACAATTAACAAATAAAACATTTTATCATATTATGTTAGCAATAATAGTAATAGCAAGTAAGTGTGTGTGTGTGTGTGTGTGTTGGGAGGAAGGGAGGGAGAAAGAGAGAAGAAAGAGAAAGAGAGAGAGAGAGGGATTGGTGGGGTTGGGAGGAGAGATAGGGAAAATCTGATGAGGCAACCAACATTTGAGCAAGTTTAAGTGTTCTACACCCAATTCAAATACGGTGGTCGGTTTTTCACACCAATAAGCAATTCTTGAATATCAATTGGGTATCCTACAACTCAATTCAGTTCTGCCACTATCTAGGGGAGATAGCACCAGATTCTCTTAATTCTACAGATTAAGGTCTCAGTGCCACTAGACTGACTCCCTTTCACTTTGAATGCTGATTGTGAGCCCAGGTTATCACCTGTTTCTAACCACCGGTTATAGATTGAAGGCTCCAAGGGCTCTCTCCTTGGAGGGACTTAACTTGCTAGAGCAACTCACAGAATTCAGAGAAACATTTTACTCACTTGATCACTGGTTTATTATAGAAGGATCTGTAAGTCAGGAATAGCCATATGGAAGAGCTGCATAGAGCAAAGTATGGGGAAAGGACAAAGAGATTCCATGCTCTGTGTGTGCCACATGCTCAACAATCTAGAAGCTCTCTGAACCCTGTCCTTTTGGGGTTTTATAAAGCCTTCATTACATAGGGATGAATGATTAAATCAATGGTCATTCACTAGTTCCTATTGCCTCCTGGAGGTTGGGAGTGCGATAGGAAATTTCAACCCTCTAATCGCAGTCCCTATTCTAAGGTGCGTCCAAAAGTCACCTTATTAACATAACAAGTTACGCTTATTTCTCTCATCACTTAGGAAATTTCAAGGGTTTTAGGAGGTCTCTGCCAGGAAGGGGTTGAATACCAAATACATATTTCTTACTATAAATCATAATATCACAGTCCATCCCATGGTCTTTGAGAAAAGATCCCTTATAGCAAAACAGTAATAGAAGTTAAAAGACACTGGCACATTACTAGAATCTCATTGAGTCATTAATAACTATTCCAGTTCACCATCATATCATATGAAAATGCCTCCTAGGGGAGGGCTACTCAGGTTTGCAGACTTCCATTTGATCTTGTCAGCTTCCAAAAGCAAAAGTGGCCTCAGTAATAATACGACTTACCCTTTTAGGCTACTAGTATAATAAATTAAGGGACAATATCATCTCCTGTTCTAAATGTCTTTTGAGGTGTTAATGTAATATTGAATTTCCCTCATGACATAACCCATATACTCATGTCTTCCTTATGAATCATTCCTATTACTAGCATTTGTGGTTGTAGCCGTGGTCCTGTGACCACTACATCAAGGCAGGGGTGGGGAGAAGGTTGAGATGATGTGGGGAAGATAATTTTAAAAGTAAAATTGTTATACCAGAGTCCTCCCTCTTTGGCAAGATTTGCATTGTCATACTAACATCCTTTTCCACTTCCTCTCCCCAGATCCACCAGAAAAAGGCAGAAATCTAACAGGGCAGTTTTGTAGAGAGTACATATTGTGAAGGTGTGTAAATCAGTCCTTTACTGGTATCTCTTGTTTTATATTATTTTATTTTTTAAAAAAGATTTTTTTTATTCACGAGAGACACACAGAGAGAGATAGAGACATAGGTAGAGGGAGAAGCAGGCTCCCCGTGGGGAACTTGATGCTGGACATGATCCCAGGACCCTGGAATCACACAGTGAGCCAAAGGCAGATGCTCCACCACTGAATTACCCAGGTGACCCTGTATCTCTTATTTTAGATGATCAATGATTTAGTTGCTCATTCCAATTCTCTAACTACTCCTCTGAGCGGAATATCTCTCTATCCATTGTTGGATTTTATGGACTGTAAATGAAATGGCAGTTGGCCATCAAAACTAGTGCAATATCTTTTGTTCAGTTCTTTTATAATACTCTGAGCACTTGCATCTATCCACTGGGTAAGCAAAGCCTAGCCGAGAGTCAGTCAGTGTCTATTCCTGTCAAGACCCATTTGTAGCCCAAAAGCTATCAATATCAGTCTGACTTGTCAGCTACAATCAGGACCTCCTCACAAGGGAATCTGCCACATAACCATCTGCAGTCTCTGTCTCTCTTGTTGGCAGACAGGAGAGTTCCTCTTGGCATTACGTGCCTCAGAGTGTGACTAGATTCAGTTCGTCTCTGTACTTACCCCCATATCCACTTATTTCATAGACCCACATGGCCACCTTAGGGGAACATAGGGGATATCCGCTGTCAATTCCGGTCACCTTGGCTAAGCCATTGACTACTGCCCATGAGTCAGTAAAAAACCCAAACATAGGGGCTCTTCTCACTGTTCAGTTCTTCCATCACTGCTAGGAAAACCAAATATTTCACTGCTAGGATCAACAAGCAGATCTTTCTTGTCTTCTTCAATCACAGTGGTGAACTTACAAACAGGATCCTGTTGTTCATTCACTTTGGAACTGCCATCCATCCACAAACCAAGCGACTCTTTGTCAATTGGTCAAGAGCTGTTTATAGGCATTGGCTAAAGGACCATGGAATCTAGTAGCTCCTCACACAGTTCCAGAGTCCATCCCAGAGGACAAGAGGCTCCCTTCCTAGAGTATCTCTCTTGCATTCTCCCAATACCAAGATCCTGTATAAACTATTTCCACATTGTTATGACACTTTTCTGGACACCACTATCCCCATTAGAGCATTTCTCTGACATCATTGATCGATTTCAGGTTTCAAAATCACTCTATGTTCTTCAGTCATTGGGGATGACTTCAAAGCCCCTATGGCCATGGCTGGAACGTGCTCATGAGTTTTGTTCTAAACTGCATTCTAGACTCCACATAAGCCATCACATAGAAAATTTGTCTTCACCTTTGCTCCAACTATTATTCCACACTGTGTGGGCTTGAATCATTTTACTAATTCTCATTTAGCATGTCCAGTAAACATTGCTTGAAGGGCTGATTTACATGCCTGCTGTTTTACAATACCAGATGGGGATGTATTCTCCAATCAGATACAGTGTTCATTCCCATAATATAATCAGGTAAAAAAGATACAATCACTTCACGTAAAGCCAGTTCAAACATGTCAATTCTCCTACAAATTTTTACCTGAATTCCATCGACCCTTATGTTCCTAGCTATGGCCTCTTCAGGACTTCAACAGGTTTTGGTTTTACAACACTAGTAAGGGAATTGTTGCCCAGTATGGTACGATATCCATTCCCATAAGACAGTCAGGTAGAGGAGACACAACTTTTTTTTTTTTTTTTGAGACACAACTTTTTAATGAAAATCTTGCTGAAATATTCCAATTTTCATAATCCTATCAATCATTACATTTTGATGTTCTATCTAATTGTAGTTCTGGACAGGGCCTCACCAATGGGCTTTTGGACTACACTTCATGAGACTCCTGTATCCAGGAGTCCTGGGAGCTCTTCTCCACTCCCTGGCCATTTTACCTACTCTTGTGCAAAAGGCTCTGAATCCCCTGTGAGGGGTTGAGCCAAGTGACTCTGGCCTTTTTTAATCAATCCTTAATTTAATTAACCTATGTATTCACTGCCCCAAGTGATTACTGGTTGAGTTTCTCATAGTAATTTCCACCTTCAAACTTTTCAAATTTCTTCAAACAGGGATAAATAAAACTGACTTATTTGGTGCCCTTTGATGTTAGACCAGTGGGGAGTCACTTTGGCAGCACTGTATTAAAACCTTTGTTTTAACCCTGTCTATTTTATTTATCCCTGATTGGCAATGCTACCTCCACTCCCCAGAACACAATTTCTTTGCCTGGTAAACAACCTCTCTCACACCTTTCAGTATTAAATATGGTTTTCTTTGTGAAACCTCTCCAGAATTCCTTTTTTTTTAATAATAAATTTATTTTTTATTAGTGTTCAATTTGTCAACATACAGAATAACTCTCCAGAATTCCTAGATAAAGTCAGTTACCCTTCTCTATATTTCTAAGCACACTCACTCCCACTCCCTACCACCCTTCTGTTTTTATTTCACAGTTTAACATCATTAACTGATAACAACCCTGGCTTCCTTATAGGACACGAACAATATGAGGGCAGGAATTATATTTCATTTATCCTGTGTCCACAGCATGTACCATACTATATGCCTTATAGCATCGGTTCAATTAACATTTAATGACATGAAGAGAGAAGGGAAGGACAAAATAAAATGCAAATAAATATAAAATGTAGGAAGAACACAGTACCATAAATGTTAGTGTGAGTGAATATTATTGGATTCTTTATTGAGATGATTAGGTTAGACTGTAGAGAGGTTTTATGTTTTGTCTCCCAAATACAAAACCCCTAATAGAGATCAGAGGGATAGATTTATACATAGTTGAAAGGATACAGAGACTACAGGTGAAAACAAACAAAACAAAACAAAATTACATATAAGCAGTTCTCTTTTTATAATTTTGTCCAGGGTTGACTGCTGCTTTTAAGGTTGTTCTGGGCAATGTTGTTCAGAGTCAGTTTTCATCTTAGTAGATGATGAGAGCATAACATATGTCAAGACGAAGAGCAAGCAGCCTCAAAGTGTCCCACTTTGGCATATTGACTATTCTGAATTATAAGATACTTGAGAAACAGCCGGTGCAAGAAGAGCACTCTGACAGCCTCTTTGTCTTCCAAAAGCAGGCGATGTCTCCCATGTCAAAGGCACTATTCCTGTATCAGGAGATAAAAAGAAATCCTTATTACCACAAAATGGGGATTTAGAGTCACGAAAACTGTATTAACAAACCATGCACTTGTATTAATTTACTACCACCACTTAAATGCTGGTTAGATGTTTTTACTGATCAAAATTCCCAAACATAAGTTATCTTTGTTCCATTAATTTCTCACAGATGTATTGCTTCTTTGTCTAAAATGTATATAGATTGCTTGCCTTTGTAATTTCCTTAGGTCTCAGCCTCATTAATGGGCCTGTGTGTGCACATAATTAAATTTTGTTTTTAATTTCTGTTAATCTGTCTCATGTCAATTCTTAGTGTAGCCAGAAGAACTTGGAGTGTATAAGAATAGTTTTCTTCCCCAACATGTGATGATTATATTAATTTTGAAGTCCAAAGCCTTTTATTTAAGTATGGAAACACTGAGACACAAAGAGTTAAGTGATATACCAATGTCCCTTATTCTTAAAATAATTTGATTCTGTGCAAAATTGGGAGACTCCTGACCTCTGTTTTCTTTGGTTCTTTCTAGGAAAAAAAATTATAAAGTCCTAACTCCCTAACATGATATACAGAGAAGTTTAAAGCATGATTGTTTCCTAGGGTTGAATTTACCTCAATCTGGATGCCAAATTGTACATCTGGAGTTGAGGCTTGCAATCTTTAAGCAATGTGTCCTATTTGTTTATTTTCACACTTGTGTAATGCTTTGGCAAGAAAGTTGCAGCCAGAGGGTTTGCATTATTGGAAGAAAAGAGAAGTTGAGAAATTGAAGCAAAAAGTCTAGGAGAAAGTAAAAAAAAAAAAAGAAAAATCTTGACTTTTTTTTTTTTAAAGCTTGAATTAAGGCAACAGCGAATTTGTGAGAGTATGAATTTGCTATACTGTTTGTATAAGTCTTTATCGTCTTTTGTAAATTGCCTGCTAGTTAATTGCCTAAAGTTAAAAAGCAATTAAACAAAAAGAATAGTAAACAAGAAGATATCTGGATAAGTTGGTAATAATCCCAAGCTTTGCCTTGGACTGCTGGAGGGTAAAAATGAAAGCAATAGAATTACATAGACATAGAGATAAAGATAGATGAGGGACAAAAGGAGAAGACCAGGATGACTTAGATCAGACACTCGCTTGCCTCTCGTGTCAGCATCAACCCAACAATGGCAATGCCATCTGTTTTTCTGTGTACACTTACAGTGTCTCCTCATCGCAAGATTATAAGCCTCCTAGCTGGTGTGCCCCATTCCCTGTGATCATAAATTACTATTCCTTAGTCTCCTCTGAAGCTTCCAGTTCTGCAGCTCAACTAAATGCAGTAAGAGATGATGCTTGGTAATAACAACAAGATTTATTTATTTTTTTTTAAAGATTTTATTTATTTATTCATGACAGTCACACAGAGAGAGACAGAGAGGCAGAGACACAGGCAGAGGGAGAAGCAGGCTCCATGTAGGGAGCCCGACGTGGGATTCGATCCCGGGTCTCCAGGATCGCGCCCCGGGCCAGAGGCAGGCGCCAAACCGCTGCGCCACCCAGGGATCCCAACAACAAGATTTATTAAGGTACTTTCATGTGGACAGAAAGAGACTTCTATAATCAGCAGTTATTACTGATCAAATTAATCCACGAATGAATTGATGAATATGATGTCAGTATGTGCTTGACATTGTTCAAAAGATTACTTAGAAACCATGTGGGGGGATCCCTGGGTGGCGCAGCGGTTTGGCGCCTGCCTTTGGCCCAGGGCGCGATCCTAGAGACCCAGGATCAAATCCCACATCGGGCTCCTGGTGCATGGAGCCTGCTTCTCCCTCTGCCTCTCTCTCTCTCTGTGACTATCATAAAAAATTAAAAAAAAAAAAAAAATCTTAAAAAAAAAAAAAAAAAAGAAACCATGTGGGTCTTGTACCATTCTCAGCTCCTAGACTGGTGCTTGGCATGGAGTAAGGAAGCCATAAATATTGGTGGAATGACTAAATTTGGACACAAAAGTTTGAGACCCTATTGTTACAAAAGTGTCATTAAGGAACAAAGAAAAGGAAGAACACTTGAGGAAAATTAACTAAAGCAAAAAAGAAGAAAAGCCAAAAAGAAGGCAAATACATACCGAGAAAATGATATTTTTGGAAGAATGCATTGTCTACTCTTGAATACATATCACTTTCCTATTTCTGAGACTATCTGCCCTGATACACTCTATATCTTGTTAATAATTCAAATAATTGTTGAAACTACTAAAATAATTCCAACTTAATAATTCAACTACTTTAAAATATGATAATTCAGATATTTATTGACTAAACATTTTTAACAAGCTTTTTCAAATTTGCCTCTCATTCTTGACCTCATGAAGTTTTATTGTTTGGATATTTAGAATTCCAGAAGAAAATATTCTGCTATAATTTGAATAAAATACCTAACTGTTTTCAGTTGCAATAAAATTGTTTTACTGTGGGCTTTGATCACTATGCTCAGACCTAAGTTAGAGGAGGAAAGCATGGTAGATGAAGAAAAGAAGAAAGAGGGGTTTGATTTATTTTATAAAATATGAGAAACTGTTGAAAGTGGAATAATGTGATATTAACTAAGTTAAGGTATGACTCCATATGCAGAATGAATCAGGAGGTAGAGTACAAGAATGAAAGCAGAGAGACAGTTAGAGGTTTATTGCAGTGACAGGCCAAGAGATGATAGTGGTTTAGTGTAGGTTTATGGCAGCAAGGTTGGAAGAAAATGGATTAAACTGGGAATTATCTTGCAGGGAAAGTCAACATGATTTACTGATAGACTGGATGTAGCATGTGAGTAAAAGAAAGGAATTTTTAAAAAGCATCAGTGGCTTCTTCTTGGAGGAGGAGGCCAGAGATCAGATGTTGGCAGTGGTGACCAAGGCGGCTACCAGTGTAAAGAGAAAGCTGGAGTTCTGGCTTTTCCACGATGGGTGAGCCACAGCAAGTGAGCGGCCTTCTACCGTCTCTGATGCAGTACATCAAGGAATATACAGATGGAAACACTCAGCAAGGCCTGTCAAGCCTACACTTCCAATAAGAAAGAATTACATGATGTTTGGCATCAGTTCCAATGTGGTGATCTTATCTGCCCTGCAGACAGGACATCAAACAGCTTCATCCTATGCTGTTTGTCATGAGAATGAACTGAGAAAACTCAATATGTCTATCCTTGTTAACTTCCTAGACCTTTCAGATATTTTGATAAGGAGCCCCGGAAATATAAAATGAGAAGAGAAAGATAAAAGATCTTAAGCTGCTTTTTGTAGATGTGCACCACATGGAGAGATCTTGAATATGACAGCGAAGGTACAGACATGTTAACACCTTGAAATAGTTATGATGTGTCAAAAGCATGTGCAACAGGTCATTGAGATGATTCACAATCCTTTGGCTTCTTTTCCTGATGATTTGCCCCATTCAGAAGCAGGCAGGCATGAAGAGTAAAAACTGAAGCGATGGATGGCTGGTGATAGAACTGGTCAGAATCAACTACAGAGAGAAAATTCAGCTCACATGAATTTTGGAATGAATTTGTCATTCTGTTAAATATTCTGATGAATTTATCATCAGAAAGACCAGATGATAGAGAAAGATGCTGCCTTGTGTGTCCTGATTGATGCAATTAATGAAAGACAGTGAAGGATGTTTCTTTTTCTTGTTTTTCTTTCTCCCTTTGAGTAAGTAGCATTGTATATTAGTTAATTTGCTTTGGGACAGCTTAAAAGAGTTATCACTAGAAGTCAAGTAAATGGCTTGACTCTCCAACTTCATGAATTATGAGATATCACAGGCAGTAATTTCACTTCATGGCAAACAGGCAAATGAATGAGTACGTTTGCATTAAGTGTAATCACCTTAAAATTAAGGCAAGAAATTTGCAGCTATCATGTGGAACGTTTCTGTTTTTGGAGTTGCAGTAGAAGGGTGAAGATACCCTCAACAATAGCAAGCTTTCATCCTTGAAAAGTAGATTTGTCATCTGCTTTCAGAATGAGAGATAAAGAACATCAAGCTATACAAATGTGAAATTATGAAATCTTTATATTTATTTCACTTAAAAATTTGCTTCTTCTCTAAAAAAGCAGTATCGTATATTTAAAGAGAGAAACTCTGTGATCTTAAAACCGCAACTTTATTTTCTTTCATGAGTGCCCCTGCAAACACACTACTTCATCCTCTTGTCCCTATCCTGAATAGGTCTCATAATTTTTTTCTTGTCACTCAGGTAAACAGTCCTTTGGTTACTCTTAGTTACATTCACTTTAGTAATTAGCTATACATTCCCTTTAAAGCTGGACTCAGACTCCTTAAGGCTAGGAGCCTGCAATGGAAAGGGGGTTTGGTAGCAGAGACTGCTAAATGTCCACTGGAGATTCTTACTCTCCAGCATACATTGCTGAGGTGGGGCTGTCCTGTCAGGGACTACATGGCCCCACTCTCCTTGCATCTAGGTAAGGAGACCTTGCATGACTAAATTCTTAGCAATGGGTGTAGGAATCCAGGCTTGCCTCATAAAAATTTCTTGCATGATCCTCTGATCTGTTCTCTCATGTGCTGGTTGGATGTCCACATCCAGAATAAAGAAGCCACCTGAAGGTGGCAAAGTTTCCGTGTTTGGATGCTTGAATGACTGAAGACTAAGCCCTCTGTTCATTAACTTTATTTATCCCGTATCCAACCCCATCTGATTTGACTTTATGTGAGCAAGAAATCAACTTGTTTTGAGCACTGAGATTTTATCTCTTCACTTTCTTCTCTTCACTCTCACCCACTCCCAGGTCTTGGTGGGGAGCCTGCCTTTTGTTTGAGGATCTCTCCTGTCTTTCTTTTAAACTAGGTCAGTGGTTCTCCAAGTATAGTCCTGAACTAGCAGCATTAGCATCTCCTGGAGATTCATTAGAAATACAAATTCTCAGATCTCACCTCAGACCTACTGAGTCAAACTTTAGGGGTGAAACCCAGCAAGCTGTGGTTTTAACAAGTCCTTGCTCAGGTGATTCCCCTGCATTTTTAAGATTAAGACTTGCTGATAAAGATAATGCTTTCCCTCAGATGTCCAGTTTTGATTCTTCCCTCAGTCTCTGGTTTTCAGTATACCACTCTTTTGGGATTTACTCTGTTAAGGTCTCCAGCCCTAGAGCTGAACAAGTCAGCTTAAAAAGGCCACAGGACAGTTTCCTTAGAAACATTCATTTATCCTTTTCCTGTGCAAATCACAGAAGTTGCCCTCTTTATTAGCCAGGCCGCTAGCTAGCCAGTCATATCTTTTTCTTTTCTTTCTTTCTTTTTTTTTTTTTCTGGCATGTAACTAGTATATACCTTTGAGCTCAAGAAACTCCAGAGGAGAAGTCCAGTCTTTCTTAAGATTGAACCGAAGGAGGAGGGAAGCGACCTCATCCTGTTGTGGGCATGGGTTGGGAGGGGGAGGGCATGGTGGATGTTATATAACACTTTAGCAACTATCCAGAGAAACATCTTTCCTTCTTTGGCCTCAACCTTTTTATAACTTTGAGGAAGGTATTGGGCTAAGAGGCAAAAAACCAACTTTTGGCTTCTTTGCAAATCCTTGTGCAGTAAAAAAATGCAGTGAGTCATATTATAACATTGTTATAGGAGTCAAAGTATCACCTGTATATGAATTTATGAGTTTGTGGTGGGGATGGATTCCTCATGGAATTTTATATTCTGAGAAAAAAAAAAAGAAAAAAGAAAAATAAAAAGAATAAAGGATCACTCTGAGCTTTCTATGTGAGAAGTCGGGTGAAAAATGAAACAGTTAATTATGGGGATAAATTGGGAATGAGATATCAGTAATTTTATCCTCCTATGTTTAATCACATTTACTATATGGTACTAGGATAGAATCTAGTTTTCTAGTCTCCAAAGATCTCACATCCCATGATTGAGAAAGATGAGTACCCTGGGGTCTCTACCCAACTGAAGACTGAACTTGTAGGCCATTGGAAAGAAAGGTAATAATTAACACAAAGTTGAGAAATATATAGTCCTAGTTCTACTATAAAAAGTACGAGTGCATTTTGGTCCCACTGCATAATATTTTCTCCATAGATTTTATTTTAGCGTATCGTCTTCGCTCAGGTTCTTTGGCAAGCAGAGCCTGAGGCAAGAGCTTACGTGTTAAGTTTATTGCAGAGCACAATTTCATGGAAGCAGGAATGAGGGTGATAGGAGAGACAAGGAGAGAGGGAAGGCACATGTGAACAAGTGCCTCACTAAGCTGGCAAGAGTTCTGTTGCAAGTGCAGTTGGTTGGTCTTGAGTGATATCTGCAAAGAGATACTGTATGAATCACCCCATCAGAAGAGCACACCCAAGGGAAAGAAGATAGAATATTTATCCTCCAGCTTTCTTCTTCCTGTCACTTTCTCTCTTGGCTTAAATCTTCTTCAAATATCTTCTGTGTTTTAGCAGCAAGGCTTTCTTTTCTTTTTCTTTTAAATATTTATTTATTTAAAGATTTACTTTTAGAGGGAGAGAGAGAGAGACAGAGAGAGCGAGCACAATGGGGAGGGGAAGAGGGAGAGGGAGAGGGAGAAGGAGAGAATCCCAAGGAGACTCCGGCTGAATGGAGAGCCAACTCAGGATTCGATTTCATGACCCTGAGATCATGCCTGAGCTAAAAGCAAGAGTCAGACGCTTAACTGAATGAGCTACCCAGGGTCCCGAGAGGCCAGGCTTTCTATATTTGAAGACAAAGTACTATGTATTGGGAAAAATCAAGCTATGGTACAGTAATCTTTGAGTAGGAGCGAACTTTCCTTATGACAAATTATAACATATAGAAGATTTCTCTCCTTTTTCATACTTTTGCTTCAAGACAAATCCTTAAATGCCAGTAAGTATTTACAATTTGCAGACTATGATAATATAAATGGTAGAAGAGCTTTCCTTACTTATGCTATTGTTTTTTTTGCAACAGTCCCACAAGGGTAGGGTTATTATTGTTATCCATCTTTTTCCCTGAAGATGAAATTGAAGCTAATAGAAATTAGTCTGAAATCACATGATTTATAATTTAGAGTAAGATTTCTGACCCTATGTGTCTGATTTTATGGTCTATGCTATTTGTAACTCTTACTTTAGGTTCCCAGTATTATTTTATTTCATTTTTTAATTTGTTAAGTATAGACAATACTACTTATAATACTGAGACAATTTCTTGAAAAGCATCATGTGCAATAGATATGTTTTTATAAGTAGTATAGGGATACCATAGTGCTCCCATAAAAAATCTTGTGGTGAGTAGGTGACAGAGGAGACATGAGACTTTATGGTCCAGGTTAGGTGTGTTGAGAAACTTAAAAAATAGAAAAGGAAATCATATCGTGCAACATTTCAGTCCTAGTTTTCAGTTGATTGCTAAGCAATCAACTGAAAACTAGGACTGAAATGGCATCAAAAACTATTCTTCACAAATGGCTGCTGGATGACCTATAAACCCAATGAGAATAAGAAGAAAAAAAGCAAAACTAAGGTTTGTTTTCCCCTAGAATAGAAAATAGGAAGGAATGGGGGAAATGAAACTAAGAGGTAAACTTTAGTATCTTAGACAACCAAACTGTTCTTAGGGTGCTTGGGATGTGCCACTTAGCCCTGAGAGATAGGTGCAGACTGTTCAAAGCCACGTAACTAGTAAGTGGAAGAATTGAGATCCAAATCAAACACTTTTTACCCTAAGTCCAATACTTTCTCACCAATCATCCTCACATATTCTTTCTTTCTTTCTTTCTTTCTTTCTTTCTTTCTTTCTTTCTTTCTTTCTTTTCTTTCTTCTTTTTCCTTCCTTCCTTCCTTCCTTCCTTCCTTCCTTCCTTCCTTCCTTCCTTCCTTCCTTCCTTCCTTCCTTCTTTCTTCTTTCTTTCTTTCTTTCTTTCTTTCTTTCTTTCTTTCTTTCTTTCTTTTTCTTTCCTTCTTTTTCTTTCTCTCTTTCTTTCTTCTTTTTTTTTTTAGAGGGAGAGAAAGTAGGTGAGGGAGAGAAAGAATCCCAAGCAGGTTCCATGCCCAGTGCAGAACCTGACATGGGGCTTGATCCCACAACCCAGAGATCATGACCTGGGCAAAAAATCAAGAGTCAGATGCTTAACTGATTGAGCCACCCAGGTGCTCCACCATCCTCACATATTTCTGCGGAAATTTTCTTATGGACAATAACTTGTTTACATGAATTTTCATATTTTGTATTTTATTTCAACTATAATCTAAAAATGATGTATCTGTTAGATAACCTAATGTCTACTGTAAAAACTAGTATTATGGGTTTCTACTTTAGCACCTGAGAGGGCTAAAAGAAATTTGAAGTAACATAGAAATATCAGATTTAATGAAGGTAAGGTCTACCTTTTAGTCTGAGACAGAGCACCCAGGAAAGGAACAGAGATAAAGAGATAAAGTAGTGCAACAGAGAGCAAACGATATGGATTTAGAGCTGAGAGTCAATAAATTGATAATAGCCACACATCTTACGAGAGAGGTCTACCCTGATTACACCATAACAATCCTGCCCTCTTCAAATGTCAGTGCTTTGAACACCTCATTGTCACTTGGAATACTACAAAGATTTTTGTTGATCTGTTTAATACCAGTTTCTTGACACTGGAATACTGATGCAATATTTATCATTGCAGATATGGCACATGCAGGTCTTCAACAAATATCGATTAGACAAATGATTATTGAAGTTGAACTTTTCACATTTTATTGTTTTAAAATCTTTCTTTTGTGAATTGTCTATTCATATCTTTGGATACTCTTAATTGATCAGCTTTTATTATTTGTTTGAACGATTTACATATTAAAGATATCTAACCTTTTTAGTATTTGCAGGGAAAATATTTTTTGCAGTTTATATGTTTTTTTGTTTTTGTTTGTTTTGCTGTTTTAGTAATTACACCTTGAACTTTCACATGGTAAATATACTGTTCTTCTGTTTTGTTATGTTTTTGTTATTTTTTAAAATGATTTTATTTATTTATTCATGAAAGACACAGAGACAGTGAGAGGCAGAGACACAGGCAGAGAGAGAAGCAGGAGCCATGCAGGAAGCCTGATGTGGGACTCGTACCCGGGTCTCCAGGATCACACCCTGGGCTGAAGGTGGCACTAAACTGCTGGGCCACTGGGGCTGTCCTGTTTTGTTATTTTTTCCATTAACTTTACACTTATTAACATATTCCTGATTTTATGGCACATATTCAAAATGTATATATTTGTTCTTTTTGGATTATGACATTTAAATTCTTTCTCTAGAATTTATTTTAGTATAAAATATGAAAAGTATGTGACAATCCTTTGTTAAAATTATATTTCTTCCTAATATATTGAATTCATAAATTCAATTAATATTTTGAAGGTATTTATTCATCTCCCAATTAATTAATTAATTAACACAACATGTTAGTTTCAGGTGCACAACATAATAATTTGATCATCGTATGTGGCAAAATGATTATCACAATAAGTTTGTCATCATAGATAGTTACAAATTTTTTTTCTTGTAATAAGAATTTTCAAGATCCACAGTCCTAGCTACTTTCAAATAAGCAATACGGTATTAATAGCTACGGTAACCATTCTGTGCATTGTATCCCTATTCATGACCTATTCATTTTACAATTAGAAATTTGTACCTTTGATCCCTTTCACCAATTTTGCCCACACCTACCTCTGCCTTGGGCAATCACCAGTTTGCTCTCTATTTACATGAGCTCATGAAAAACAATTTTTTTAAAGATTCTACACAGAAGTGAGATAATATGGTATTTGTGTTTTTTGGTCTGACTTATTTCACTTTGTATAATACCCCTCAAAGTCCATTCATGAATGTTGAGAATGGCAAGATTTCTTTCTTTTTTAAGGCTAAATAGTAGTCCATTGTGTATATTTGCTATATTTTCCTTATCCATTCATTCATCATTGGACACTTCAGTTGTTTCCATACCTTGCTTGCTGTGAATAATGCTATAATAAACATAAAGGTGCATATATCTTTTCAAGTTAGTGTTTTAATTTTTTTAAATTAATACCCAGAAGTGGAATTGTTCGATCATAAGGTAGTTCTACTTAAAAATAGAGGAACCTCCCTACTGTTTTCCAGAGTGACCACACTGATCTACATTCTCAATGGTGCACAAGGTTCCCCTTTTTTTTCATATCTTCATCAACACTTATTTTTCTTTCTGATAATAAATTCTAAAGATGTGAGATTATATCTCATTGTGGTTTTGTGGTTTTGATTTGCACTCCCCTGATGATTAATGTTGTTGGGCATCTTTTCATGTATCTATTGGCCAACTCAGACATATTAAGTGCTTCTTATTTGCTGGAAAAAATCAGGGATAATGAGCAAGACATCCTTTTGTGTGCCCCTTTTGTTTTTTTTTTTTTTAATTATTTATTTTAGGGGGGAGGGGCAGAAAGGAGGGAGAGAGAAACCCAAGCTGACTCTGTGTTGAGTGAGGAGCCTAATGTGGTGCCTGATCTCACAACCCTGAGATCATGACCTGAGCCAAAACCAAGAGTAGGTTGCTTAACCAACTACACCACTCACTTGCCCCTTGTGTGTCCCTTTTAAGGTTACAGATTAGTGGGTAAAATAGTGAAATTCACAGGTAACAGTAGAATTATTTGCTAATAAAGAATATTAAATACCATTAAATGTCTTTTAGAATTATATCTGTATTTTCCTTTGACCCATTATGTGATGTTAATTTTTTTAAATAATAAACTATCTTTTTTTTCTTCTGGTGTAAATGCGTCCTTTTCAGTGTTGTAATTGTTTAATATATTCTTTGCTTTGACTTGGTAGTATTTTATTTAAGATTTAATATGTGTGAGTTTACGCTCCTGGAAAGAATTTTGTGTGATGGAAGGAGACAGGGAAAAAAGTAACAAAAGTCAGAGGGAATAAAATAAGGTGCTTGGGAACTGAACTAGTCAAGTGGTTTAACAAGCTGCAGCATGATGTACACATGTATGTGTATAATGATGATGGGACACAGAATGATGGGAGATACTGTTTCAGTAAGATGGTCAGGGGCTAGATCACAGACTTCTATGTCATTTTAAGGAGGTTTTAATGATTTTGTCAGAGAAGAAATATAATAAGTTGTATGTCTTGGGAAAATCACTTTAGCAGAATTGTGAGGGACAAATAAGATTCAAGTTATTTAATATTTCAATAGTCTAGATTAGAAAATATGAATTCTTGAACTGTCTGCTTTGGGGGATGAAAGTCAGGGGATGGAAAAAAGACAATAAGGACATTCAGCAGAACATGGGCATTGCTATATATGGAAGATGAATGACAATGAGAGGAAGGTAACCAGGGGAACCAGAAGGTTTTCATTTGCCTGCTCCTTGCCACTGAGATAAGCAATACAGATGAAAAGGAGTATTAACAAAGGAAGGGAGACAATGAGCTTGAGTCTGAGATACCTATGAAATATGCAGGTGGAACTGTCCAGTGGGCATTACAAGTTTGCATTTCAGGGAGGGATGCAAACTCGAAGTCATAAAGCAATCAGTTGAGGTTATACAGGTGGTGAAGGTAGCTCCAACACAATATATATTTTGAAAAGGGGCAGGGAACTGTTTTTACAGGATAAAGCAGAAGTAGAAAAATTAGATACACCTAAGAAAACAAGAGAGACTGATGTCCTGAAAGCCAAAGGTGTAGCAGAGGTTTAAGAAGAAAATAAGTGATCAGTAATCTTACAGAACTTTATGCGTGTGAAGGAAATAAATGTCAAATTAAGGAAACTGAAATTCAACAATAAATTTAATTTGTACTGGTAGAATTTGTTAATTTCATTTATTTACCAATGTTTAATCAATTAAAAAATCACAATAAGCCTGACTCAAAATTTTTATGTTGGTTTTGGCAAATGTAGCTTAATAACCTTTAATGACAAAATGCCAGATTTCTCCTGGGTTCTTTCTTGATACTTTTTAAAAAAAATTTTTTTAAATTGGAGTTCAATTTGCCAACATATAGCATAACACCCAGCGCTCATTCCGCCAAGTGCCCCCCTCAGTGCCTGTCAGCCAGTCACTCCAACTGCCCACCCACCTCCCCTTCCACTACCCCTTGTTCATTTCCCAGAGTTAGGTGTCTCTCATGTTTTGTCACCCTCACTGATATTTTCACTCATTTTCTCTTCTTTCTCTTTATTCCCTTTCACTAATTTTTATATTCCCAAAATGAATGAGACCATACAATGTTTGCCCTTTTCCGATTGACTTATTTCACTCAGCATAATACCCTCCAGTTCCACTCATACTGAAGCAAATGGTGGGTATTCGTCATTTCTAATGGCTGAGTAATATTCCATTGTATACATAAACCACATCTTCTTTATCCATTCATCTTTCGATGGACACCGAGGCTCCTTCCACAGTTTGGCTATTATGGACATTGCTGCTATAAATATTGGGGTGCAGGTGTCCCTGCTTTTCACTGCATCTATATCTTTGGGGTAAATCCCCAGCAGTGCAATTGCTGGGTCGTAGGGCAGATCTATTTTTAACTCTTTGAGGAACCTCCACATAGTTTTCCAGAGTGGCTGCACCAGTTCACATTCCCACCAACAGTGCAAGAGGGTTCCCTTTTCTCCGCATCCTCTCCAACATTTGTGGTTTCCTGCCTTGTTAATTTGCCCCATTCTCACTGGTGTGAGGTGGTATCTCCTTGTGGTTTTGATTTGTATTTCCCTGATGGCCAGTGATGCAGAGCATTTTCTCATGTGCTTGTTGGCCATGTCGATGTCTTTGTCTGTGAAATTTCTGTTCATATCTTTTGCCCATTTCATGATTGGATTGTTTGTTTCTTTGGTGTTGAGTTTAATAAGTTCTTTATAGATCTTGGATACTAGCCCTTTATCTGATAGGTCATTTACAAATATCTTCTCCCATTCTGTAGGTTGTCTTTGAGCTTTGTTGACTGTTTCTTTTTGCTGTGCAGAAGCTTTTTATCTTGATGAAGTCCCAATAATTCATTTTTGCTTTTGTTTCTCTTGCCTTCGTGGATGTATCTTGCAAGAAGTTACTGTGGCCAAGTTCACAAGGGTGTTGCCTGTGTTCTCCTCTAGGATTTTGATGGAATCTTGTGTCACATTTAGATCTTTCATCCATTTTGAGTTTATCTTTGTGTATGGTGAAAGAGAGTGGTCTAGTTTCATTCTTCTGCATGTGGATGTCCAATTTTCCCAGCACCATTTATTGAAGAGACTGTCTTTTTTCCAGTGGATAGTCTTTCCTCCTTTGTCGAATATTAGTTGACTATAGAGTTGGGGATCCTCTTCTGGATTCTCTATTCTGTTCCATTGGTCTATGTATCTGTTTTTGTGCCAGTACCACACTGTTTTGATGACCACAGCTTTGTAGTACAACCTGAAATCTGGCATTGTGATGCCCCCAGCTATGGTTTTCTTTTTTAATATTCCCCTGGCTATTTGGGGTCTTTTCTGATTCCACACAAATCTTAAGATGATTTATTCCAACTCTCTGAAGAAAATCCATGGTATTTTGATAGGGATTGCATTAAACGTGTAAATTGCCCTGGGTAACATTTACATTTTCACAATATTAATTCTGCCAATCCATGAGCATGGAATATTTTTCCATCTCTTTGTGTCTTCCTCAATTTCTTTCAGAAGGGTTCTGTAGTTTTTAGGGTATAGATCCTTTACCTCTTTGGTTAGGTTTATTCCTAGGTATCTTATGCTTTTGGGTGCAATTGTAAATGGGATTGACTCCTTAACTTCTCTTTCTTCAGTCTCATTGTTAGTGTAGAGAAATACCACTGATTTCTGGGCATTGATACTGTATCCTGCCACACTGCTGAATGCTGTATGAGTTCTAGCAATCTTGGGGTGGAGTCTTTTGGGTTTTCTATGTATGGTATCGTGTCATCTGCAAAGAGGGAGAGTTTGAATTCTTTGCCAGTTTGAATGTCTTTAATGTCTTTTTGTTGTCTGATTGCTAAGGTTAGGACCTCTAATAGTATGTTGAATAGCAGTGGTGAGAGTGGACATCCCTGTCGTGTTCCTGTTCTTAAGGGAAAGGCTCCCAGTGTTTCCCCATTGAGAATGATATTTGCTCTGGGCTTTGTGTAGATGGCTTTACAGATGCTGAGGAATGTTCCCTCTATCCCTACACTCTGAAGAGTTTTGATCAGAAATGGATGCTGTATTTTGTCCAATGCTTTCTCTGCATCTATTGAGAGGATCATATGGTTCTTGTTTTTTCTCTTGCTGATATGATCAATCACATTGATTGCTTTAGGAGTGTCGAACCAGCCTTGCATCCTGGGGATAAATCCCACTTGGTCATGGTGAATAATCTTCTTAATGTATTGTTGGATCCTATTGGCTTGTATCTTGTTGAGAATTTTTGCATCTGTGTTCATCAAGGATATTGGTCTATAGTTCTCCTTTTTGGTGGGGTCTTTGGTTTTGGAATTAAGGTGATGCTGGCCTCATGGAACGAGTTTGGAAGTACTCTGTCTCTTTTTATCTTTTGGAATAGCTTTAGTAGAATAGGTATGGTTTCTTCTTTAAACGTTTGATAGAATTCCCCTGGGAAGCCATCTGGCCCTGGACTCTGTGTTTTGGGAGGTTTTTGATGAGTGCTTCAATTTCCTCCCTGGTTATCGGCCTGTTCAGGTTTTCTATTTCTTCCTGTTCCAGTTTTGGTAGTTTGTGGGTTTCCAAATTGCATCCATTTCTTCTAGTCTGCCTAATTTATTGGCATATAGCTGCTCATAATAAGTTTCATAATAAGTTTTAAAAATCGTTTGTATATTCTTGGTCTTGGTGGTGATCTCTCCTTTCTCATTCATGATTTTATTAATTTGAGTCTTTTCTCTCTTCTTTTTAATAAGGCTGGTTAATGTTTATCTATCTTATTAATTCTTTCAAAGAATTAATTCTTTCAAAGAACCAACTCCTGATTTTGTTGATCTGTTCCACAGTTCTTCTGGTCTCAATTTCATTGAGTTCTATTTGAATCTTCATTCACTGTCTTCTTCTGCTGGGTGAAGGTTTTATTTGCTGTTCCTTCTCCAGCTCCTTTAGGTGCAAGGTTAGCTTTTGTATTTGACTTCTTTTCAGTTTTTGGATGGATGCTTGTATTGTGACGTATTTCCCCCTCAGGACTGCTTTTGCTGTATCCCAAAGATTTTGAATAGTTGTATCTTCATTCTCATTAGTTTCCATGAATCTTTATAATTATTCTCTAACTTCCTGGTTGACCCTTTCATCTTTTAGGAGAATGGTCTTCAACCTCCACGTGTTTGAAATTCTTCCAAACTTCTTCTTGTGGTTTAGTTCTAGTTTCAAAGCATTATGGTCTGAAAATATGCAGGGGATGACCCAATCTTTTGGTATCGGTTAAGACCTGTTTTGTGACCCAGTATGTGGTCTATTCTGGAGAAAGTTCCAAGTGCACTTGAGAAGAATGTGTATTCAGTTGTGTTCAGATGTAAAGTTCTGTAAATATCTGTGAAATCCATCTGGTCCAGTGTATCATTTAAAGCTCTTGTTTCTTTGGAGATGCTGTGCTTAGAAGATCTATCATTTTTAGAAAGTGCCATGTTCAATTCTCCAAGTATAAGTGTATTATTATCTAAGTATGTCTTAACTTCGGTTATTAATTGATTGATATACTTGTCAGCTCCTGCATTTGGGCCATAAATATTCATGATTGTTAGGTCCTCTGTTGGATAGATCCTTTAAGTATGATATAGTGTCCCTCTTCCTCTCTTACTATAGTCTTTGGGATAAACTTTAATTTATCTGATATGAGGATGGCTACCCCTGCTTTCTTTTGAGGACCATTTGAATGGTAAAATGTTCTCCAACCTTTTATTTTCAGGCTGTAGTCTTTTTTGATCCTAACATTTGTTTTATTACAAGGATTGCCCTCTGCTGGATAATAGCTGTAACATCAATCATATGTTGGCTTTTTAAGAATCAAATATGTGCATTTTAAAAATCATCAAATCAGGATCCCTGGGTGGCACAGCGGTTTGGCGCCTGCCTTTGGCCCGGGGCGCGATCCTGGAGACCCGGGATCGAATCCCACATCGGGCTCCCGGTGCATGGAGCCTGCTTCTCCCTCTGCCTGTGTCTCTGCCTCTCTCTCTCTCTGTGACTATCATGAATAAATAAATAAAATCTTTAAAAAAATAAAAAAAAAATAAAAATCATCAAATCACTCTCCTCAAATTTGCATTTATTTATACTTCCACAAGAATGATTTTTTCATTGACCTTAAGTGCTATTAAACTTTAAATCCTCATGAATGTGACACATATAAATGATAACTTTTCATTCTGTACATTTACAATTAAGTACAAGGCTAAACTCTTTACATACTGTATCAGCAATTGTATTTATTTTGTTATTATCTGATAAAGACTTTTGCCCATCTTTCTATTGGATTTTTTTTGTTTGTATTGTTTTTTAATTTTTAAAAAAATTTTTTAAAAATTTATTTATTTATGATAGTCACACACACAGAGAGAGAGAGGCAGAGACACAGGCAGAGGGAGAAGCAGGCTCCATGCACCGGGAGCCCGACGTGGGATTCGATCCCGGGTCTCCAGGATCGCGCCCTGGGCCAAAGGCAGGCGCTAAACCGCTGCGCCACCCAGGGATCCCTGTTTGTATTGTTTTCGTAGTAAGTCTTGGCATATAGTAGAAATTATCCCTTTGATGGTTATATAATTTTATTAGATATCCCTTATCCTTTTTACGTCATTTTTTTTTATTACTGAGTTATGTGATTAATGTTTATGTTGCCAAGTGTGTCATTCCATTCCTTTATATTTCTGGGTTTTATTACATAATTTAAGGGTTTTCTCCATATTGATATTATTAAAATATTCTTTCATGTTTTCTTTTAATAAATTTATGATTTTGTTTTGGTTTAATTCTTTTAGCCATCTGGAAATTTTTTACATTGGGCTGGGATGAGGTAGGAATTTATATATATTTTCTTTTCAAATGTGTATTAAGTGTTTCTATTTACTGAATAGTAGTAACATGTATATAGGCACACATATGCATATGTATGTTTGTATAAAGATTCTCATTACAAGAGAAAAGGCTGAGGGAAAAGGCTTTTACTACATAATAATTTTCAAAAATTTATATTGAATAAAAAATAAGTATTTCTTTTTTTATCACATATTATGCACACATTTTTTTAAAACCAGTATCTCATCTAAACTTTATAGTAACCCAGAAAGCTGGAGCTTATAATACAGAAGAGAAAATTAAGCCTCATAGAATCTAAGTAATTTGCTTCTGGTCATAAAACTATTAGGGAAGAGGGAATTATTCCTTAATTGGATGCAATTAGAAGTTCAAAGAGGAATATTATCTTTTTTCATTTCTATGTTACCCTTGTCTACAAGGCTCCGGGCAGGCCCTCCTAAAATATGTCACATATTTGTGACACAATGACATATTGATTATATCTACTTAAAGTTACTTGAGAAACAGCCAGTGCAAGAAGACCTCATTCCTCTTTGTTTTCCTGAAAGCAGGAAATACATCTCCCAGGTAAAGGGTACCTGCTTTGTACTAGAAGGTAAGGAGACATCCTTTTCACCAAATAAAGGGAATTCGGGACCAAGAAGGCTAAATCTACAAATCTTTTTACTCTTGCTAACTTACTACTTCAGCCCAAATTCTGTTTAGAATTTTTTACTAATTAAAGCTCCCAAACATAAGTTACCTTTTTTTCTGTTAATTCCTCACAGATTTATGTTTCTTTGTCTAAAAAGGTACAAAAGCTGCATGACTTGGTCATTCCTATATGGCTCAATTGTAATATTGGCCCTTTGTGTGGACGTAATTAACTTTTTTTTAAAAAGTCCTGTTAATCTGTCATGGCATTTAATTTTTAGACCAGCTAAAAGAACTTTGAAGTATAAGGAAAAAATCTTCTTCCTCAACACTCTTAATTTAAATCTCTCTTCTTTCTATACACAAGGGTAACTAACCTTTTGATGTATCAGCTTTTGGTATTAGCAATGCTAAAACTGCTAATCTTGGAGATGGAGTCAGATCTTTGTAGTATTTAAAATCATGGGCTCTAGAGTTAAACAAACCTAGCCTGGGAATATTACTGGCCTCAGTTTCCTCATCTTTAAAATGGATTAATGGCAATACCTGCTTATAGGATTTTTTGGTTAAATAAATAATTTATAAAAAGACTTTGCCATAGTACCTCCATATAATAAGTGCTTAATAAGTGTTATTATAATTGTTATTACTTTTATAGTTTTTATTACTTAGCCTAATTCTATCCCTTGGGTGTTCTGGTCTAATTGTTCTGTGATTATGCCAATTATCAGTATTTTCAAAAAGGTCCCAGGTGATTTTAATGTGCAGTCAAGATTGAAGAACACTGATGAAAACAACTTTTTGATTCAAAACAGCTATCTAGTTAGTCTGGATAACTAGCTTATGTTATTATCCTAGGTTATGAGCAGCCAGGAGATTACAACATTTAGATAATACTTGCTATTGCTCTTAACCAACTTCATCCAGCCTATGCATTTTTACTCTCTGCTTTCTAGAGAAAGTTATTTTTAGTTACCCTGGAAAGATCCAAGGTTCAACTGGTCAGGGCTTCTCAAAAATATATATCTGTAATGTCTTATAATACTGAAGTGGTTTGGTGGCATGGAGTTGGATGAACAAGATCTAAATACCATGTTTTCTATTTTTAATCAAGAAGCTATGTCCAGGACAATAGTTATCAATTAAAATCTACCACCCATGCTATATTTTAAAGGTCCATCTAATGGGCTGATTCACTACTTAATTTATAAAAGATAAATGACAAACTATTACACAGAGCTTTGTTTTAATGTATGGTTCCCTTGGTACTACAGTGGAAAGCAAGTTTTTAAGTGTTAATAAAATTTATACCAATTGGTAAAACTGAGCAAGAAAGAACTTTTAGTATTCCCTTGTAAATATTGGCTGCCATGAAATACTTGTAATACTGACAAATTCCTACAATATATATGACTATATTGTAATTAGTAATACCATAGGTATATTAGTAAAAATGTTGTCTCAGTTGGTTATGTTTTTTTATTATTATTATTGTCATCCTTATTGTCTAATGATAAACTACTGATAATGTTGCTTCATTTTGCTTTTTTTACTGTACTCTGTTGAGGATACTTAGTTAATATAACAGAATATGTTGTTAGATTTTACATTTTTGGACTATAATTTTCTATTAGCTAGAATTAGACATAAATGTATTGTGGTTCAAATATTTCAAAGAAGATACAGAAATAATATGCACAATATTTATTTGAACTATGATTATCGCTACTGGTGATTTATTTTTTCATAGGTAAGTAGTGGAGAGTTAACATGGTGGATTGAACATCAGGTTTTTATTGCCACCCCATTCCCTAAACCCGTCAATATTTGGGTACAAATATAAAAAGGAGAGAACATCAAAACTTCAAAATCTGGAGACTCACTGGATAAGAAGTTGCTGAGTTAGCAGAACACAAATAAGTGGAACACTATAGTGAAGACGCTCAGAAGCATCTGATTCATGATATAGAACCGAAGGAAATCTCAGGAAATGGAGACACCAGTACTTCTGAAATAGCAGTGTGGATTGGAATAAAAAAAAAATGAGATTCTGTTGAAAGTCTACTATTTAGAGAAATCTATCTTCCATTATAATCACCCAGGTAACTACCTTTTTCTCCTCTTAATAGAAGACTAAAACTTTAGTCTTTGGACTGGTTAATCCAAGGAGTATTCATGCTTCAGGGAAACCAAGCATAGCTGAAGGAGGGATGCCATACTAAATACACAAGGGCTACTTGAATGCCTGCACCTCTGTTTCCCTTCTGTGGTCAACCTCTGGAATTCTGGAAGGTGGTTTGTGTTTCACAGTCAGAGGTTTGAAATATTTCTTTCTGGATAAATTAGGCAGCCAAAAAGAACATATCTATATAAATTAACAGATGACAATGTTCTAATTATATAGTTAAGTTCTCGCAAAATTACCCCAATATGATACTTTCCAGTCATGCGTATGCACAGCAAACTTTTGGTCTACACTTTAGTGTCCTATTCTTAAATGTGAATATACAATCAGAATCACCAGGAATTGGATGAAATCTTCTAATACCATTTGAAGTCAAAGTGTCCATCAATTGATGAATGGATAAAGGAGATGTGGTATATCTATGCATTGTAATATTCTTCAGCCATAAAAAAGAATGAAATCTTACCATTTGAAAAGACATGGATGGACCTAGAGAGTATAATATGAACTGAAGTAAGTCTGTCAGAGAAAGACAAATACTGTATGATTTTACTGATATGTCCAATTTAATAAACAAAACAAACAAGAAAAGGTAAAAAATAAGAGAGAGAGCAAGAAACAGACTCTTAATTATAGGGAACAAACTGGTTACTAGAAGGGAGATGATGGGGGAATGGATTAAATAGGTGATGGGGATTAAGAGTGCACTTGTCATCATGACCACAGGGTGATGTATGGAAGTGTTGAATCACTATATTGTATACCTGAAACTAATGAAACACTGTATGTTAATTAATTGGAATTAAAGTAAATCTTAAATAAACAAAATAATATATATAAAGGAAAGGAAATCAGAGGTAATAGGGACAATATAAGGATCAGAAGAAAAATTTAAAACTTTTATAATTACTATACTTTGAGAGATAGGAGATGATATAATGAAACAAGAACAGACTACTAAATGTCCATCCAAAAAAAAAAAAATGTCCATCCACAGATAATGGATAAATACACACACATACACACACACACACTCAATGGAATATTATTCAGTTTTAAAAAAGAAAATTCTGACAACATGAACAAACCTCAAGGATGTCACTCTAAGTGGAATAAGCTAGATTTAGAAAGAAATACTGTATGATCTCACAGATATGTGATATCTAAAATAGTCAAACTCACAGAAACAGGGTAGAATGGTGGTTGCCAAAGGCTGAAGGGAAAGCAAAATGAGTAAGATGTTGGTCAAGGATTATAGTTTGTTATGCAAATCGAATAACATAATATATCTAATACATAGTTGTGAATACAGTTAACAAAACTATATCGTATACCTGAAATTTACTAGCAGAGTAGATCTTAAGTGTTCTCACCACACACACACACACACACAGTAACTATGTGAAGTGATGAATATGTTAATTAGCTTGATTGTTGTGATTATTTTACAGTGTGTATGTGTATGAAAACATAACTGTACACAGTAAGTATACATAATTTTCATAAATTCATAAATTACATAAATTTCATTTCTCAATTTTACCTCAAAGTTGGTGGGAAGAACAAGATATTAGCAAGAATATTGAGGGAACAAAAAAATAATTTTAGAAAATGAAAATAAGTGATAGTGGAATCTTCAAAAAATAAGCAGAAGCTTCAGAAGATAAAGTTGAAGGAAGCTCTCTGGAAGTAGAACAGCATTGACAACAAAGGAAATGAAAATGAAAGAAAAAATAAAGGAAATAAGAGGAAATATCAAGGGGTTCAATGTTTAAATATCCCTCCCCCCCAAAAAAAAGAACAGAAAATTGAGAGGAAATTTTCAAAAATAATTTTAAAACTTCCAGAATTAAAGGGTTGAGTTTAAGACTAAGAAACTCTACCAGGAGGTGTGCCTGGGTGGCTCAGTCAGTTAAAGTTCTGCCTTTTGCTCAGGTTATTATCCCAGAGTCCTGGGATCAAGCGCCGCTTGGGTTACCTGCTCATGGGGTAGTCTGCTTCTCTTTTCCCCATGCCCTTCCTCCTTGCTCCTGCTCTCTCAAATAAATAAATAAAATCTTAAAAAAAAAAAAAAAAGAAAGAAACTCTACTGAATGGCTGCTCAGTGATTGAAGAAAACAGAACCTCCAGTGTACAACATCATCATGAAAAGTGAAAAAAGCTACCAATATCCATTTTTTTATGAAAAGTTAAACTTTTAATATTTTTGAAAAAAATAGATGAGTATCTTACAAAATCGGTGTAAAAAACATTTCTTAGGTAACACAAAAAAACAAAAAAAACAACAAAAAAAATCAACACATTAGAATGCATCAAAATTTAAATTATTTGTATAAAAATCCATCATTTGAATACTAAAAAAAGTAAGCCATGAACAAGGTAAAAGTATTTTCAAAGCATATACCTTACAAAGAATTACTATATAGAATATATAAAGAACTTCTGTAAATGATTAAAAAAATACATGCCCCCCCCCCCACACATTGCTACTGTAAGTAAACAATAAAGAAGGCAGTAATACTAAGGAGGAATTGCCAAATGGCCAAGTAACATGTGAAAATATTTGCCACTTACTAATAATTAAAGGAATAAACGTTTAAACATAATAGGGTATCATTTGCAAATTTTAAAAAATGCAAGTGTTTTAAGGATATGGAGAAACTGGGAGTGTGTAAACCAATCCTGCCAGTTTGAAGAGTAATTAGGCAATCCCCAGTAAAGATGAAAATACAAATTATCTTTGTCCCAGAAACATTAGTCCCAGAAAATGCTGGTGCATGCTTACAAGGACATGTGTAAAAATATTCACTATAACAATGTTTGTAATGGTGAAAAATTGGAAGCAGTCTAAAAATAAAAATAAAGGGCCATGAATAAGAGAGTGAATATTTACTGTTGGGGAATGGATTAGTTCACAGTTATTGAATTGACTATTTTTATTGCCTGATTGTCTTTATTCAGATATCCAATTAATTTGGTGAAAGAATATATGCTCAATTGAAGATTTTTTCAAAACTTGTGCAATCATCTAAGAGAAGGCAATGGCATTTTTATAGTCACTTAAGTAGAGTCACTTTGCTCCACTTTTAAGGGGAAATATCACCATTTTAAAGAGTGTTTTATTTATCTCTGAAGGGCATTTGCAGGAAGCCCTGCAGCCCTCTCTCCTGTCTTCTGTACCACACCCATGTTTTCTGACTAAATAGGCATAATTTGCATATTTATCCACATGCATGCAGGAATTGGCTAAGATGAAATAAAAGGCAAATAAAATGCTGCTTCTTGAGTTAAAGTATTAGTTATTCAAAACTATATTATTTAGGGAAAGCCTATTTATTTTTTATACATTCTATTATTCAAAGCTCACTATATACATACTACTATGTTTAAAACGTAATTATCTTAAACCACTTAATAGACATATTGATGTAACAGATAGAGAGTTTACACACCCACAGCTCATAAGAATCAAGTAAATCCCCCTATTCTATTCCAGGGCCCTGTAGACATCACCACATAAAGACTGCAGAACGGATATTAATTACTGCAAAGTCCATTATCACAATGATGAGGGCAAGGCTCCACATGGTTTTCCTCTTTCATATGGGGTCTTCATGATTTTCCCAATGCTTCCAGGGGCAATGGAATATTTGAAGGGCAGAATTAGTGATAACACTAAGGAACACAGGGTTGTTCCATGTGAATAGAACACATAACAAGAGTTACAGAAGGTCAGAAAAAGGAGGGAAAGATTTCTGAAGATTGGAACCACAAAGACCATTTCAAGATAAATCATCAGGATTTAAGTAAATAGAGAAAAAGGAGATGGTGTTTCACTGCTAGTAAGTTTCCTAAGAATTTAGGGGATTGGTAACTCACAGAATATTGCTTAATTCTTTATTGAATAGATTTTCTTTCATTGAGAATCCATTATGTCCTATGAACTAGGCTAGCACTTATCATAGCTTATTATATTTACCCCTTAGAAAATCCCTGCAAGAAATGTATTGCTGCTACCTCTTTATAGATAAGGAAAAAGGAGTTCTATGTCGTTAAGTCATTGGTGAACTAAAGGCCACACAACTAGTAAGGGACACAGCTGATATTTGTACTTGTACCTCATGGACCACTACACACATTCTCCATAGGAACAGTAAAACTTTAATCTGTAATAATTTGTATCGCTGATGAGCATCTTTCATTACAAGGAAGTTAGTTTAAAAAGTTTTTCACAACCGGAGGGTATTATGCTGAGTGAAGTAAGTTAGTTGGAGAAGGACAATCATCACATGGTAATATAAGAAATATTGGAAATATAAGAAATAGTGAAAGGGATTATAAAGGAAAGGAGGGGAACTGAGTGGGAAAAATTAGAGAGGGAGACAAACCATGAGAGACTCCTACTGGGAAACAAACAAAGGTTGTGGAAAGGAAGGTGGGAAGAGGGTTGGGGTAACTGGGTGACAGGCACTGAGGAGGGCACTTGATGGGATGAGCTCTAGGTATTGTACTATATGTTGGCAAATCGAACTTCAATAAAAAGAAATGAAAAAAAAATTCACAAAAAGCTAGAACAAGACCTATAATCACAGGGAACAAACTGATAGTTGCCAGAGGGAAGGGTGGTGGTGGGGGATGGATAAACTGGGGAAGGGGTATGGGAGATACAGGCTTCTGGTTATGGAATCAATAAGTCACAGAAATAAAGGGCACAGGATAGGGAGTATAATCAATGAAATTGTAATAGCTTTGTATAGTGAACAGATGCTACACTTCTGAGCATTGCATAATATACAGAGAAGTTGAATCACTATGTTGTATACCTAAAAATAATGTTAACATTGTGTCCATAATATTCAAGTCAGATGAAATTATAAAAAAAAAATTTACATAGACAAAGAAAACCCCTTGTTTTTCCAAATTTGTCGGTCATGATAATCTTTAATATACTACTGCAAAAAGCAAGTTGCATATCTGCAATACTATATAGCAAAGTAGTAATAGTGAATACCTCTAAAGAATGATGGATTTATAATTTCATTATACTTGTAGTTCAGATAATTCTCTACTGTTATTATTATTATGTTATTAAACAATTGTCAAGTGAAACTTTAATAAAAATTCCTTCTTTTATTTTAAAAACTATTTCTTGAACATTTTTCTTTTCCCATTAAATTTTGTGCTAATTCTTTTTTGTGACCATTAACTATTAAAGTTGGCTATCATTGTCCTGTTAGAGAGGGCTGCTGTCTGAAAAGTTAGATAGCCAGCCTCCTTCAATTAATTACAATTAATGAACTACAATGTGCTTGTGGATATTATTACCCTAGTAGCTTTGTTTTGATGTGCTCTAGTTTATCTACAACACCTATTAAAAAAGTGTTATGCCAGATATAAACATACTATTCTATACATGATCTGTCTTTTGGGTTATTTAGCATATTGGACTATGGCAATTCTGAGAAAATTTAAAAAACCCTAATAATTAATATACTCCCATCGATTAGCAAATATGAGAATAAAATTAAAGGTTACAAAAGGTTTTCCTCCTATGATGGATAGGTCTTTTTATTCTGAGATAAGAAGATGGGAAAAATAAGATGCTTTATATCCAAAGGGATATACTTTTTTCCAAGATCCACTGAGGAATTTCACCTACCAGCGCAGCTGGTAAGATACAGGCAAACCTCCAGAAAAGCTGTGAACCCCTCTTGCTGATGCTGGGCAAAAAATCGGGGTGATTTTTATGCTGGGGCAGGCGCTGAGAGAACCTGAGGCCCAAGAGAGAACTTGCAGAAGTCCAGCCTTCCTCCAGGAAACTCCACCACACCAATGGAAGGGACGAAATAGAAATTTGGTCCCTCAAGGAAATACCATATGGGCCTGACCTATCTAGCAAAGACGATCTCTCCTGTAGGGGAAAAACAAAGTGATAAGTGACAATCTGCTACCCCAGCTGGGTAGAAGGAGGCTGGAGAAATCAATTTATCCCACCAACACCTGGAATACCAAGTTGGGAGCTCTAGCCTGGATGATGGTGGCAGGGGTGGGATGAGAGTGGGGGTGGAGAGGGGCTAGTAGGGAAAAGGCAGATAAGAATTTAAAATTGTGTTAAAGGGATTGCATTCAGCAGAACCATAAACCTCTGGGAATGGTGATATCCCTGGCAGGTCCAAGTGCACCCTCAATGTACTGGGTGCTAAACCTATACTTAGCCTCCATTCTGCGCTGACTCCTTGTGAGTGCTCCTGAGTGAGCTTGTGAGAAGGAACACAAAAAGAAAACAGGCCCCAGTTGGTGGACAAAGGACAAAGGACAAACTTGAGCTATACTGCCACCTTCTGGGAAACAAAAGAGAGGTTTCTAACAGCCAGCTGGATGCATTCTATGAACAGGAGTAGATACAAAAGATTAGATTAGAAATTTCCCCACAAGAGGAAACAAAAGAGTGAAGCAGTGATACACTTTCATAGGGGAGCACAAACAGAAAATCCTGAGGTAATAACAGCTCTATAGAAATAACACTTCATTTGCTAAAGGCAAGGGACAAAGAGTTAAGATGTCAGCTACTTCAAATGCAAAAGCAGAAATGCATAACTATGCATAATATGAAAAATCAAGATATACAGTATCACGAAAAATGGTAATTCAGCAACAAAGCTCAAAGACATGGAATATTGTGATCTAACTGATAAAGAATTAGAACTGTTATGAAGAAGCTCAGCAAGTTACAAGAGAACTCAGGAAGACAATTAAATAAATCAGGGATAAAATACATGAACAGAATGAGCTCTTTACCAAAGAGATTAAAATCACAAAGAACGAACATAATAGAAATTCTGGAGTTGGAAAAATCGATGAATGAAATGAAGAATGCAACAGAGAACGTGTGCAGCAGGGCAGGCCAGATGGAAGAAAGAACACATGACTTGGAAGTTAGGAATTTTGAAATAACAGAGAAAAGAAAAGGAAACTTAGATTAAAACGAGTGAAGAAAGCCTACGGGAGCTAGTGGATTCCATCAGAGAGATAAATATCTGGGGTCCCTGGGTGTCTCAGTTGTTTGAGCATCTGACTCTTGATTTGGTTCAGGTCACAACCTCAGGTTCATTAGAATGAGCCCTGTGTCAGGCTCCATGCTCAGCTGGGAGTCTGCTTGTGATTGTCTCCCTCTCCCTCTGCCCCCCCCCCCCGGTCCATCCCATCACCCCCTCTCTTAAATGAATAAATAAATATTAAAAAAAGAAAATTTAAATATCAGAATGATGACGATTCCAGAAGAAGAGAGGGAGAAGGAGGCAGAGTATATTTAAAGAAGTATTAGCTACAAACTTCCCCAGCCAGGGAAAGAATTGGATGTACAAGTCCACGAAGCTAATAGGACACCCTCAATGCAAAAAGACCTTCTCCAAGATACCATTTTATAATAAAATGGTAAAAAATTAATGATAACGAATCTTAAGGCAGCTGGCAGGGAAAAAGGGACCCCCCCCCACCATTAGACTGTTACCTGATTTCCCAGAAGAAACTCTACAGGCCAGGAGAGAATGAAGTGGCATGTTTAAAGTATTGAAAGATATAAATTCCAGACAATAATACTTTTTCTGGCAAAATTCTCCTGCACATATGAGGGAGAATTAAAGTCTTTCTCAGACAAAAGCTAAGAAAGTTCACCACCACTAGATCTGCACACAAGAAATGCTGGAAATTTTTCAAGTTGAAGTGAAAAGATGTTAATCAGTGACTTGAAACATAGGAAAGTGCACAATGCATTACAATCTACAGTCAGACTTAGAAGAATGTAACTTTGTATTAGGATAGTGTATTAACCACTCAACTATGATAAAATAAAGGAAATTGTCAACTTTTGATGTTTATGGGCTCTACTCCTGGGAGCCCAAGGAAGCTATATTTCAGCATTTACCAAGGTCACAATGACTCAATAAAACCTTGAAGTACGGGCTCTTTTTCTGTCCTGAGCACATATTATACCCTATGTTTCACTTAAACATAAAAAAGAGCATTCCAAACATAAAGAGAAGAAAAAGAGGGGGAAGAACCTCCACAAGATTAGTTTTAGTCTTGCGAATACTAGCGGCTTAAGATAAAGTCTGCAACTTTCTGAAATGTCCTTTGTCTAAGGATTTTTAACTTCCTATATAAAAAGATGCGTATAACCCTTCCTCAAATCTTCCTTCCCTGGAGTACTGTTTTGTGAGGATTATGTGTCCTAGGTAGCTGTCCTAACTTGAGGTTGAATAAAACTTTTTTTTAGAAATTCTAAAACATTTAATTTGTGTCATTTCTTAGCATAGTTGGTGGGATATAAAAGCAAGTCCCTGAGAACACCTCAGGGTCACCTGGAGCTTAGCACTCAGTACCAGCTCCTCTGACTTTTCAGCACCTCACGATGTATCTGGTAGTTCTGCTATCTGGACCTCCGCCATCTGAGCTGATGGTCCTGACTTTTACTGGAGCAGTGAGGTTCCTGCTAATGTTCTCTAGGTGGAAATAGCCTAGAGGTTTGGAATTGATGAGTTGGCTGTTTTAATTTGGCATTACACTAATTGATGTTATTAATATAATAAGGCTTGAGTCAAATGTTGGGCTAGAAATATGAGAGATTAAATCACCCAGCTGCAAGAAAAGTGACACTTTCTCCTTCCAGCTGAACTGCACTTTCAGGTTACTAAAAGCTAGAGGATGTATCTGAGGGTATTCCTGAGACACATAGTGGTCTCATAAGAATTTTCCATCTCATGAGGTAATGAACGATTGGCTCATCTGAGGATGCACACATAAAGATGGATCTTCCAGTGCTCCGAGCCCCCTGGATGGCCTTAGACCTCACTGGGAGAAACTGAAGCACATAAGAGAGTGTACCACGGCCATTATTTGGAAGTGACACTCACAAACAACACCCTCTTGATCCACTAGATACCATCCATAAATTTTATTCAAACTTATAACTGAAATGAAAAACAAATAGGAGACCCCATTTTAAAACCTGAACAGGTCCAGGGAAACTAACAATCACCCCTAGCAAACTAGCAGACTTTCTGTACAATACATACGGAGTTTATACTGGCAAGTGCTTACTTAAGTGAGAAAATTAAGTATAACTCGAATCTCAGATGGACCAAATGGGGTTCTTTTGACATGCCTGAATTAGTTTTCTTGCACACACAATTAGAGGAAGTTGGCTATAAGTCTAAGCAACCAGAAACTAGGAATCTATTTAGTTCAGTCAATGGAGCTCCCAACTTTTGAGAAAAACCAGTTTTCATAGAAGCACTCTGGGCTTCATTTGGCTTATTTGTTGCTATAGCCTTTGGTATCTTTGCACGAAACTGGCCATGTTCTAATTGGAAAATAGAAAATAACTAATGGATCCATAAATTATGATGGTATCTTGCAATTAGGTTTAATGAAAGAGAGATTTTGGAAATTGGGTCACAAATATTAGTGAAACAAGGCTTCTATATTTATTTTTATTGGGTATTTACTTAGGAAAACTAAATATTAGTCCAGATAGCAGAACTATCAGATACATCGTGAAGTGCTGAAAAGTCAGAGTGAAAGATATAAGTGAAAGATTTAGCTTATATCTTGTTTGTGTTTATGCATCCATAATGTGAACTATTTTCTTCAGCTCCAGATACCATTGCTAAAATTAATTTGTAAAGGAGCTCTACTTAATTGGTTTAAAGACAAGCACTTGCAAAAAATTGGGCATTCTAAAACTCAGAAAGATAAGAACTAACCCAACTGTTTTTCAAGTTCATGTGCTCTGGGATAATCTTTGATAAACTGAAATTCAAGGTTATTGGTCTAATTAAACTAGCCATCTCTTTAGAGTTATCAACATTAAATATAAAACTTTTATTTTACCAAGGTTTACTAAAAGTCAAATATCTCGTGTTATTTCTGTTGCAATTTATCAACAACAATGACTTAAAATAATGGTTGATTTTGTCTATCTCATGCAGTATTCACAAGTAATTGTTAAGAGCAAATAGTTTGAATTAAAAAAAAAAGGATTATAAGTAAACCTTTAAATAGCTTCCAAAATCTTTGGTAACCTGGATCTTTGAAGTTTTCCTAAGTGTAATAAATTGGGTTAAATTCATTGGATATCTAAGTCTTTCCAAATAAGATAAAGTATTGAAACATTAATTACTAAACATGTTTGTCTGCTTTTGCATTTTACAGAGTAACTAAAGATAAATTTGGTTCTTTTTTTATTTAATGATTTTATTTATGTATTCATGAGAGATACAGAGAGAGAGGCAGAGACACAGGCAGAGGGAGAAGGAGGCTCCATGCAGGGAGCCCAACAGGGGATTTGACATCAACAGGGAGACCAGGGAACACATCCTGGGCTGAAGGCAGCTCTAAACTGCTAAGCCACTGGGGCTGCCTGATACATTTGGTTCTGCTAGCAAACATGTTTCATGCTTTATTGAAAGTTGTACTATGAAAAAAACACATGTTTCTAGAGATATATTCATAAATTTGCCCATCTAAAGAAGTCTGGTATAATAGATAGTTCACAGTTGTTACTAGTTAGTTTTCTTTGGAGATTAAGTTTTTGAATTATTAAAATTTTGATAAATGTGATTGAGAATACTGGAAATGATAATAAAAGCAAATTTGTATAGGAAAGTAGATATGTGAGAAAGGTACAGGGAATGAGAATAGATTGTTGTTGATTTAAAAAATAATTTTGTTTGGAAATGAGACATTGTTTAGAGAGGGAAAATTTAGTACAAAAATCTAAATGAAAAGGAAAAGTGGTAAAAGATTTGTGAAAGAGAATTTTTGGGAAATAATTTTATGCATGGTCATAAAGACTAAGCTAAGCTAAGTCTTAGCTAAGACAGCTAAGACTGGGATAAATAAATTTTAAAAGTACACAAATATAAGATTGGAAATTGCTTTTTCTCTTTGTTAAAAAAAGACAAGTTTCTTGGATTGTTGGCCTACCCTTAATAAGAAATTATAAACAAAGTTTTTTTCTTTATTTGTCCAGAAAAACAAGGCTTCTATATTTATTTTTATTGGGTATTTACTTAGGAAAACTAAATCTTCTCAAAATTAAAGGAGATAAGTTTTGCTAAGAACTAGATAACCTTCTGTATAATTTCTTATGGCCATGTTGGTTAAATGGATAACGAAGCTCTAAGTTTTGTAATGATCTGGTAACCCTATTTAGGCATGTGCTTTAGAACTGTCTGAAGTTCTTAAAAACTTCCCAAATATTCAAATTTAAATGAAGTCTTTTTGACTAATTAGGCTTATTTATTTAGTATGTTAAACTGCATGAGAAGTGTTGTCAGGTAAGGGATGATAAACGTTCTTAGGTTATATTGTATGAGTGAATGCTATAACTGTTCTAGAAATCATGTAAAATTTCCAAGGTCTTAATGTGTTCTGGTATAGTGTCATCAGTTGAAATTCTAATCATTAAAATGTGTGTCACAAAAATACCCAAATGGCCTTGCATGTAATGACTTCTCATCAGATTTTTAGGCATGGCCATTTCTGAGTTTTTGCCATTTACAGTTATTATTCTGAGGCTCTTGCAAATGTATTTCAACTTCAAAGATATTCATGAAAAGACCTTTTAATGAATACAGACTTCTGATACCTTTTAGTTTATAAAACTAAACTGGGTAAGACCTTCCAGAACTAATGGAAACCCTGCATTCAAACAGAACAAGAATTAATAACACAGGACTGAGTGAATTTGAAAAAGATGATTAGAGTTTTAATGACTCTTGTTTTAAACATTGCTGTTTCATTCATGTTTGATCTTCCATATTTAATGAAATGTTTTTTCTTAAGCTATCTACGACTTATAGAAATTTGATAAAATATTCCTTTGTAAACAAATTGAAGCGTTTATCTTTCTCCCTAACTTTTCCCTCAGGAATTTCAAAGCTTTCAGTGAGTATGTTCATGGCAATTAGTTATTCGCATAAGTTCAGTAAGAATCTCTTCTCCTCGTAACAGGACACAATTGGAAATACTGGTTATATTTACCAAGGCTTTGACTGGATGTCATATTTGAGAGAGACATGCATAGACTTGGACACGACCAGACAGTTTTAAGGAATGAAGACTGACTTTATGGAATCAGTAGAGCCTGTTGGAAATGTTTGTCCTCATAACTTGCCTACAGAGCTCCCAGCAGCCTCACCAGGTGGGTTAGAGAATGTTGTTACTTCCTGACAGATGCAAGAACTTTAGGATATTTTCGGGACCTTAGGAAGAGAGGAGTTCACCCAAATTTACAAGAATTACAGGCAAGTCTGATGACAAAGTTTGGCTTCTGATTTTCAGAGGCTATTACACATTAAATATAAAAATCCTTATAACAAGTTCCAGCAAAGCAATTTTAAAAGAACCTATATGGTCAATTGCTGCCCCTGCTGTGCTTATGTAAATAATTATGCTAAGTTTGTTTAAGCTGGTTTTGTTTTATAAGTTAGTCTTGATTTGGCTATCCTTGACAGAAATGAGGGTGATTTTAGAGAAATACTGGGTTCCAATAATACACCTTTGTAGATATTGGATTCTGGTTCTGATTGTCTTTGAATGTTTGTTGTTTGCCTATAAAACTGGACTGAACCTTGAATTCTGGCTTCCTCCAAACTAAGACTTCCAATTCTCTTGAGAACTAAACTGAGAACCAAAACTGCCCTTTTCCCCAAAGCTCTGCAGACTGAAGCTAGACATTTGAGGTAAACTTCAGAGAAATTCCCACAATAGTTTATGTATAGACAGTCCTCATGCCTGTAGCCTTATGGGCCACTCAAAAGGATCAACAGAGACATTTGAATGACAAACTAGAAATATCCATCAGATTTCCACTGCCTGCTCCCACTCTATCTGAGGGTGCTTCAAACCTGACATCTATAAATCTTCTCATTGGCTGCTGTTGGGACTCGGACACTTGATTTACCATTGGCTCCAACCATTAACCTGTGTTTTCTTTTGTTTCTGTGGAGATGATTTTATTAATTACCTGATTGCTTACATAACATTGGCCTAACTTTGAGAACAACCTCCTAAAATGGGATAACTGTTTAACTGAACTAGACTAAGACTGGTTTGTAAGATATGAAGCAAACCTCTTACCTAAGGTTCAGAACAGAACACTCAAACTCTAAAACTTCACCCTATTTCAGCAGGAAGTAGCATGAGAGGTCATCATCCCAATTCCTCAAGACTGAGAAATGATCATAACTCAAGGGGAAATTGAAACTGTGCCCACAGGATTAATGAGGGTGAAACTAGTAGAAAGCTTAAAGTTTGTTTTTCAATGAACTGTTTCTCCCCAATCAGCTATTGTGTCTTTTCAGATTCCACTAACAAACACTAGCTGTCTCTGCAGAAGCCTGGACTTAACCTCAACCGATATGGTTCCAACCAATAAACAAGCAAGGCCCTGCCCTCCTTACCCAAGATAACGAATCCAAGACTCCATCTAATTTATGCCAGCTGCCAGAGCATACTTATAGCCCCTTCTTGTCCCAAGATAATCTCCTGACATCAGGGGCTAAATTTTGTCTCATTCTGATGTTAATTCTCCATCCCAGATTGAACATGGGATATATGCTCCATCTTTCCTCATGTGTGGTCATGTTTCCAGGACTTTTTGTTAGGATGTATATAAAAGATTCTTTGGATTTTTCTTCTAAATCTATTCCAACACCGACTTGCTTCCTTTAAACTGTACTTATTGAAATTCTTTTAGTGTCCATGTATCTTTGTTATAAATGTTACAGCAAACATAAATCTAGACCCAAGCATACTACCCGCTGTGGTTGCCTGTCAATTGGACTTAATAGAGAGCATGCATCATTTTTAAGCTTCCCAGCATCTATTAACAAGAAGTTCCCCTCCAATGAGGAACCCCTAGATTAAATAAATAAATAAATAAATAAATATTCCTAGATATGTTTATCTAGCAATGAAGGACTTGACCGATCCAAGGCAGACAAGCTAGTCACCCTGGCATCGAGGTTCATAATATTGATCCTTAATGCTTTCTGACGAAAATTTATTGATCAAACGGGGGAAATGATAAAGGAAATGTTCAGCTTTTAGTATTTGTGTTCCCTGTTCCAGGACTCCCAGAAAAGCTATACTCTAACTAATTTACCAAGGCCCAAATGACTCAGCAAAACCTCTAATTATGAGCTCTATTTCTGTACATCTAATTATAGGCTCACACTGTACATATGTGTCATTTAAAAACTAACCAAAAAGAAGTATTTTAAACATACAGATTAAAAAAGAAAAAGAAAAAAAGCCTCCCTGGTTCCATAAGATAAAATCATATAGCCCTACATATACTAACAGCTTAAGATAAAGTCTACAACTTTCTAAAATATCCTTTGTCTAATGATTTATAACTTTTGGTATAAAAGGAGTGTATATAATCCTTCTGCAAATGTTCCTTTTCTGGAGCACTCTCTTCTTTGTGAAGATTGTGTATTCCAGGAAACTGTCCTAACTTGGACTCAAACAAAACACTCTTTCTTTTAGAAATTCCAAAATGTTAGTTCAATTTGCATTGATAATTATGGTATAATGGTTAAAGTAAAATAATAGTAAAAAAAAAAACCAAACTATAGCCACTGTACATTGTTAATGAATTCACAACATAAAAGGAAGTATATTGTGGCATCAATAATATGAAAAGGAGGAGTACATGGCTGAAGCCTTTATAGAAGATCAAAGATAAATTGCTATCAGGCTAACATGGACTGTCTTATTTAGAAGATGTTTTATATTAACCCTATGGTGACCACAAAACAAAAACCTAGAGTAGATCCACAAAAGATAAAGAAGGAAACAGAATATACTACAAGAGAAAATAACCGATCTACAAAAATAGGCAGACACAGAGGGAACAAGAAACATCAGAAATAGAATACAACCAGAAAGAAATTAAAAAGATGGCATTAGTAAATCCTTACATATCAAATAATTACTCTAAATCTAAATGGATTGAAATTACCAATCAAGAGGCACAGAGGGGCTGGATGTATAAAAATATGACCCAACTATGTGCTCTGTAAGATACCCACTTTGGAATTAAGGACAGACATAGACTCAAAGTGAAGGGATGGAAAAAATCTATTCTATGCAAATGGAGATTAAAAAAAAAATCTTTCTCTATTCCAACTGTATGCCCCGGTCCCCAACCACTAACCTTTTTTTTTTTTTTTTTGCAGATTATATTATATTTCCCTCTCTGACTTTATTATATAGGAGAGCAGGAAGGGAAAAGTAATATATTCTGTAAAAAAGCATTTGGAAACAGCAAGTCATGATCAGTGAATATTAAGCAATAATGAGTCAGTGACTTAGTGACAGATTATGCTGAAAAGTATATTAGAACTAGATTATTATAACACCAACAATAGCAACAGCTAACATTTACTGAACACTTATTATGTGCCAGGCATGCTTCTAAATGGTTTTTAGACATTATATACCATAGTTGTTAAGACAACCCTTTTAGGTAGATATAATTTATAGCTTATTGCTTCTGATGTACCCTGGCCTCAGAGACAGACCCTTGGACTGGGAGTTTTCATAAGATTCCTCAAGCCTCGAGGTGTCTGGCTCGCTCAGTTGGAGGAGCACGTGACTCTTGATCTCGGGGGTTATGAGTTTGAGCCCCAGTTGGGTGGGTTGGGTTTTAATATTAAAAAAAAGATTTTATTTACTTATTCATGAGAGACACACACAGAGAGAGAGGCAGAGACATAGGCAGAGGGAGAAGCAGGCTCCACGCAGGGAGCCTGGTGTGGGACTCGATCCCGG
Organism: Canis aureus; assembly: GCF_053574225.1. Lineage (NCBI taxonomy): Eukaryota > Metazoa > Chordata > Mammalia > Carnivora > Canidae > Canis > Canis aureus. The sequence continues at coordinate 55,071,771 of NC_135617.1, read as the reverse complement.
GACTCCGGATCACGCCCTAATCAAAGGCAGATGCTCAACTGCTGAGCCACCCAGGCGTCCCTAAAAATAAAATCTTAAAAAATATATATCTCAAGCCGAAACTGTCTCTCCTGAATCCAATTGATCCCCAAAGAAACTCATGCATCACTACAATGCCAAATGGTTCCAATGTTGGCCAACTTTTTAAAAAAATTCTTTCTTCCTGCTCAGATAAGCTTACAGAAGGATCAGCACATCCATTAGCTTGGTAATGTCTAACCAGGGAATCTGTAATGTCATCAGTATCTTTACAGTTATTTCCAATCTCTATAAGTTAATTCTCCAGGAATTTTTCTGCTTATCATGGCTTAAGGGGTATGACCACCGGTGGCAGTGGAAGGTTGGTGATTGGGTTGTTGGAGGAAGCTTCTCCCCACAAGCACTACTCTCCTAGGAAATGGTTGTCTTCTCTCTTTAGTGTCTTGTTCCTTCTCAGACCCCCAAGTAAGCAAGTCCAGAATTTGATGTGATAGTTAACAGCATGGAGATAAGTTTTGCCCCTTTCAATAAGGTTCCTTCAATAAACTGTTGGTAAATCTCTTTAGAAAAAGGAATCCTCAATCCCACTTGTTTTTGCTTAAGGACTTGGTCACCTATTTATAGCAAAATGAAGTCTCATTCAACATATTGATATCCTAACATTTATCACAATTATAGTCTCCACTTGCGTGTCTGTCTGACTTATGGTTTTCTGTTCCATGCAACAGTAATTAAATGAGAGAAAAATCACGTTTATATTTGTTCACTATTTTATTTGAAGTAGTGAGTACAGTACTTGATGAATAATAAATATCTATTCAAAAAGAAGCTCAAATGTCTAGTTCAATAATGCCATTAAAAAACAATATTAAAGGAAATTTAGTTGTAATTTAGTCATAGATATTAAAAATTTGTGAGTATTGAGATAGACAGGAATGTAGAGGTCCCAAATATACAATTAAAAATCATTAAATATAAATAAAGCCATAGAGAAATTCATGACACAGTGTAGATAGAGAATATAAGAGTTTGTTTCTGTATGAAAAGATTATAGATGCAATTAATTTTTTTTCTTTTTGAATTTTCTATACATGTGAAGACTTAATTGGTTTTTATTTTTTTATTCTTATTTTTTAAGTTTGGTAATTTGTTTATTAGTAAGGAATAGGGATAGAAATATCTCAAAAGATAAAAGGAACCCCATTCTAGTTCACATTCACTTTTCTTCTGTATTTAACAAATACTTATCAAACTTTTGGGAGGCCTTACACTGAACTAGGCACTGTGACCATAATAACTCTGATGACAGTACACAGACTCTTCTCAGGAGCTTAGGAATGAATGAGAGGCACAGAGCAATAAAAGGAATGCTATCCTGCCATATGGATAGCTAGTGTGCTGGAGAATATCTAGGAGTGAGGATTTATCCAGGTTTGGGAAATGGGGAAATTTCTGGAAGATAAAATGCTTAATTTAGGGAGAAAGGTGCTGGCCAACATGAGATCAAAAGTGTCTTCCATTTTCTTTTTTTTCTGACGAAAATACATTTTGAGTTTGCTGAAACCTTAAGACTGTTGGTAGAGAGGAGTAGAGGGGGAGGGTTTTGAGTAAATCACAATATGCTTTTGGGAAACTGACTTATACATTATGTTTCTAAGATGTGATGCTTAGAATTCCTTTGGAGCCATGACTTTTTATTTTCTACACTTCTGTCTCTCAGACACAGAGTGGTTTATTCTTCCCCTTCTTTAATTGGTTTTTAAAATGAACATTTACTATGTTAAAAGAAAAAAAATATAACAGGGGAAATAGACTTTCTTGAATTGAATTTTTAGCTGTTTGAAAAGATTTGCAGTGTTATTTATCATTGTTTACTCGAACTTCATTTTTGCTAAATTGATATGAAAATATTTGGTTACAAAAGTAAATTTATCAGCTGACAAGAGATTTTTGCTTCAGGTGCTCTAATTTGATTGGTTTAATTAGTACAAATTTATTGCTAATAGCCATGTAAAGCAGAGGAATTAACTATAAATACTAGCTGTGGCATCTTCTCTAAGCTCCCTGAGCAGAGTTAGAATTTCCTTCTGTGGGCAATCTTTACTTTACTCTTCCATTATAGCACTTAAAACATTAAAATCCTTGTTTGATTTTTTTGTACAATATCTGGTCAGTACAAAGCCAAAAGCAAGACCACTGATTTCCAACAGCCTGAGTTTGAATTCCAGCTTTGCTATTGATAAGTTGCACGACCTTGAGCAAGTTAATTAACTACTCTCACTTTCCTTATATGTAAACTGAGGGGTAAAAACATATTTAACTCATAGATTTTTTTTTTGAGAAAAGAAAATGAGATAATTTAAAATGCCTAGTATTATGCCTAGAAGGTTTATAATTATAACTATACAAGTTACTATTATAATTTATTATGGATTCTGTCCATATTATGGATTCAAGACCTTTGTTGCTCTTATTTTCTATGCCACCATAGAATTTGTATTCCTATTTTTCCCATAAATTATCTTCCCACTGGAATTAATTAATGAATTATTATTTAGCATATAAATATTTCCAACAGTATTAATTAACATATAAATATTCCCAACAGTATTTGTTGAAGGCCTTTTATAAACTCCCTCTGAGGGATTTGCTACCCCAGAACAAGAGGAAGTGAAATTCCATTTTGCTTTATGTAGTTTTGAAGTACCTGCAATGCCAACCCAAGATATTCTCTTGGCCGGCTTCCCTACTCCCTCTTTCCTTGAGACAAAGGGTCTTGCATCCATGAATTGAGAATGCCACTCATGTCATTTTATACTGGCTTCAGGTAATCTATGTGTGTAATTCCTGTGGTATAAATTTCCCCATCCCACTAAAAATAAGCAATTAGAGAAATAATGAACATATCATTGTTGCTGTGTTCTCAGTTGCCAACATTAATAAAATGGTGCAGAAATGATGGGGTTTTCCATATTTCCTTTTGTGCCAGGAATGATCGAAAAGTGCCTGTTTTGTGAAGGTACCATTTGAGTAGTGGACACAGTTTGTGCCAGATTCTCTTCACCAGCTGGTGCACCCATCCCACAGTTGTTGTGAATATTATTGACTTATGTATGCATGGCTAGTGATTCAGCTCCTCTCTTTTCCATACAACTGCCCCTGAGCTGGGATGATATGCACCTTCCAACACGCAGGAATCAATGATACTGCCATAAAAAGGCAAGTTCCCTTGTTTCAAAGTGATATTCATTTTGACATACAGCCTATGACCTAGAATATATCAGAATGAAGCTAGTCTCCAGTAGAGAACAAATTCTTGCTTATCCTTCCTCCATCCTGTTTTCCTTACTTTCCTTCTGAGAGCATTCCCCAATAAACCACCTGAATCAGAATTCCCCTCCGAGGTTCCCCTTCTGGGAAACTTAAGAGACTTGTTTCCTCCCTCTAGGTTAACATTAACCATTGGATGGATTTTTTTTTAAGCTATAGTCTCATTGAGTATTAGAACTCATTCTAAAATTTAAAAGAGAGAAAAAAAGAGAAATTTGATAATTTAAAAAATTCTCTTTGAGACCATGAAATTCAGATTTAAGCAGCTTTATACAGTATCTGATTTATTAATATTATACATTTGAATTATCAATTATCGTTACATTTGAATTTCAAATTACATTTGAAAATGAAAACAAGCTGCTTTAGAGTTCCTATCTCAGTTGCCTTTTTTGCAAAACAATTTGAGAATTAGGAACCCAAGTTATGTCAGATTGCATCACTGTACAAAACAAATTTGTAATAAGAACAGGATTCATGCTTTTATAAATAAACACAGATATTGTAACTACTTGTCATAATCAGACATGGAGTAGAGAAAAAAAAATTGCCAGCCCGAATGGTTTCCTTCTGATTTGAGAAGCAGCATAATAAAATAATTAAAAGAACTAAATAATCAAAGAAATTGGAATCCAATTCTAGTTCCGACTTAAATAGCACACAAAACCAGGCATTGCAATGTAGAAATCTTGGGGTTTGGAGCTGATGGCCAAGAAAGAATTCTAGAGATATCTTTGGTGTAAATGGTGGTTTTATTAAATCATGAGGACATGACCTGTGTACAGAAAGAGGTGCACTGGGGTTGAGATGGGTCACTGGTTATATATTTTCATGTTGGGAGAGGGTTAGGGATAGTGTAAGTCTCTGAGAAATTTTGGAAGTAAGGTTTCTAGGATCTTGGGGGGGCTAGCTAGTTAGGGAAAAATCATTTATTACTGTTTAAGAAAACCTTAGTCATGAGATCTTTCAGGTGTATATCAGTGGGCTGTATCCTTGGAGGACAGATTGCTAAAATGTATTTTGAGGATTAGAGATAAAGGAAATTCCAAAGGAATTTTTATATGTTAAATTAGATTTACAGGACCCTGGGGAGGTCAGGATATTGTTAAGCTAAGATTGCCTTTGCCTTTAGCAAAGTGTCAACATTGAGGCAGCTGAGCTATAGAGGAAGATTACCAGTTTCAAGGACTTGTCAGTGGGCTGTAGGCAGTAAGGAGATTTAATTCTATTTTTCTCTTGCCTTTATTTCCCACATCAATGTTGCTAAAAATGTCTGTTTCTAATTTTCTGATTGCCAAAAGATGGCCTATTTCCCAATTTGATCTTAAGGCTAAAATAAGAAAATAAGAAAAATAAGATAGTGCCTGATAAAAAGTAGTTTTTCAATGGTTTGCTCCCCTTTTGAGGACTCTGGTCAAGCATTTACTGTCCATTATTAACTACCTCATTTATTCAGATAAAAAATAATAAATTCTGACTGTATGCTTTTTCTTGTTCTCTACTTTGTCCTCTTCTCTTTCCTCCTTTTTCTCTTCCTTGTCTGTTCCATCTTTTTGTCTTCCTTTTTCTCATTTGTAGCCAGGAATGTCCTGGATGATAGCATAGAGAAGATTAAGAAAAATAGATTTCATTTGTTTTGCAAAATAAGCCAACAGAAGTATTCATGTTTCCTTTGTGACTTGCAAAAAATTTGTGCTTATGCTGGCAAAGAGATAGAAGGGAATAAATTCAGAAACTAGTTAGTATTCTTTTTTTTTAATTTAAAAGGTTAAGGGCTTAAGGATATTCCAATATCCTTAATATTGCTTAATAAAACAATATACTTAATAAAATTACCTGCTCTCTATGATTAGAAATCAGCCCATTGATGAGGCATGTTAAATTAAACATTAATAGGAAATATTAGTAGGAAACATTTAATAAGATATGGGTAATGGAACAAAAGTATCTTTTCTTGTTCCAGGTTATGAATTATTTAACAGGCAGTCTGTAGTTTTTAGTAAGAGATGAGTGTTAATAAGAATTATTCTACAGGTGTGATATTTATATCCAGAAACAATTAAGCAATTTTAGTGTGTTGATAACCATCTGTGTGGTTATCATTTAAAGATTTTGCTTATTTTTTTGAAGGAGACTGAGAGTACAAGCAGGAGACGGGGCAGAGGGAAAGGGGGAAGTAGACTGCCCGCTGAACAGGGAGCCCAATGGGGCTTGATCCCAGGACTCTAGAATCTTAACCTGAACTGAAGGCAGACACTTAACCGACTGAGCCATCTAGGCACCCCCAAATATTTTGTCTCCAAAATATTTCACATTGAAAATATAATTGTTCATGTATTTCATTTGATTGAACTAAAGGAAACATTCTCTTTTATGTGTGCTTAAAGCAAGCATCAGGAAACATTTTGGTGTAGGTTTTCCTGACCAGCTTTGTGTTTTATTATAGTAAGATTTTACAAAGCCCATCAGTTTAGTGAACAGTTTTTGATGACCTTTTAACATCATGTTTACTTTCCTTCTTCCCACCAGTACTCATTTCTCTTTGTGGACTTTTGTGGTTCTGAGAAGTGGACTCCACACCTGGCTTCTGACATGGGAGGGGAGAACATGCGACTTGTGCTAAACTAATTCAGAACATGATTCAGGTCACTTTATTCCATAGTGACTGAAAAAAGCATGTGACCTAAGCTGGCCCAGTTCAAATGAACCTCAGATAGATACTTACCTGCCACTATAAAGCTTCTACTTACTTTTCCCGCCTTTGGATGCTGTGTTATCTGGTTCTGTGTCTTATTTTCAGAGTGAGAAGGAAGCTGTTGGAGGAGCTACTGGAGAAGCTGCTAGAGGGTTCAAACATAAAAATGACATAATTCAATTGATGTCTTAACAAGATCATTCTACTGATGTGGAGTTGGACTAGATGTGGACAGTTAGGAAGCTGTGGCAAATATTAAGGACAGGATAGGAAGATAGACAAAAAATGGTTGCTGCGCAATAGTGAGGAAGTATAAGATTCTGGGTATATTGCCTCTAATAAAAATTTTGCCTCCATGACTCCATGAAAACTGCCTTTCTCAAGGGCATCAATGACTCGATTCTTATCCCTCGTCCTTAAAACATTCTTTCTTTCACATGGCTTCTAGTGAAGTGAAGTAAATTTGTTTTTTTTTTTTTTTCCCAGAACTGTTAATGTATTAGTACTCCAGGGCTATCTTTAGATATTTTCCGTTTCCTATTTATACTCACTCCATGATCTCAACAAATCTAATGTCTTTAAATATCTATTTTTATATGTTGAGGATTCCCAACTTTATATCTCACTCTGGAGCTCTCCTCTGAACTTCAGATTCAAATATACAACTATGTACTCAACATCCCTATATAAAAGGCATGCACAACTTATCCAACACTGAACTTCTGATCTTTCCACTGAAACATGATCATCCTGAATTTTCTCCATCTCATGAAATAGCAATACCCAAATTCTAGTTGTTCAGTTCCCAATCTCATACTCTTGATTCCAATCTCTCTCTTACTCCCACCTCAGTTCCATCAGATCTTGATAAACCTTCCATTCAAAATACACCCCTCAATTATTTAAAATTGCTAAGTCTTAAATTGAATAGAGGCCAACATACTCATTATAACTTGGCAATTTTAATTGAGCATCAAATACCCTTGGACCCCATGGCTCCATGACTATCATTCTGGGAAGTCTGAGGCGGCAGAAAGAACACCCAGTCCCATGCCTGTGCTGTTATATTTGCTAAAATCCACTGGTAAAATTTCTTTTTGTTCCTTGATTTGACACATAAGCACCAGTTTCTCAAAACCAGTACAAATACTCACCAACTTACCTGGTTGTCTGCCATCAGTCCTGTACCCTGCCTGGAGGGGTGAGAAGTTGTATCCCATTACTCCTCCTTGAGTTAAATATGTTCTCATTCCTTGAAATTTTGCCTAAGAAAGCTGAGAGGTGACATTAAATCTCATTTAAATTCATTCCATGTTATTGTGTAAAAATCCATTCACTGAGGAGATAAATACCTTGCTTTTAGTTCCATGTTTAAACTACAGCTTGATTTTTAATAGGATTGTGAGATAACCTGCAGGAAAAACCAATACATGGAGAACAGAATTGAGAGGACTGCAGAAAAATGAATCTCATGATTTAAAGACATTGGAAACCTTTGACTTCAGCAGTGTGCCCACTTTTGGTTTTCTTAGTCATACAATTAAGAAAAACCTATATTGTTTATGTCATTTTGGATTGCGTTTTCTTATTTCTGCAACAAGAGAGTACTAACACATCTATACGCTAATTAGTGATATACATAATAGTAGATATGTTGAAACTCTATACTCTGATGAATAAGAATCAAGATTCATAGACTATCAGCTACATATTTTGGATTTAGCACATATGCATTAAATGCAAGTTATGTTCCATATGCTGGTGATATTGGTGCCATAAAGAGGAAAATACCACATCCTTCCTTTCACAAATGGGTAAAAGAGCCTTAAGAAGCAACCCTAGTTATTCTTACGGTGTTATCTTCTAGGGATTTACAAATAGATACATTATCCTACTAAGGGAAAGGAATGGAGTTGGGAATTGAGTTTATAGCCAATTTATAAAAGGTCATAACATTTCAAGTAAATTATTTAATTTATAGGAAAGAGCATCTGTTGGAAGATTTTTAAGCAGAAAGGAAATACATGATGAGTATGCTCTGGGATGTATCGTTTGGTAGTAGTGTACATGGTGAATTGGTTTTGATAGGTTAACACACTCAAAATTGATAGCCCAGTGAAAGGGCTTTTGTGATATTTAAGAATGGTATCATAACCTCACAACCTTGATATTTTTTCTTGTTTCAAGAGTTTATAATAAGTTATTATTTTTCAGAGTTTTTTTTTTCCTTTAAGTTGTCCTTTACTGAAGGTTCCTATACAGAATCATACATTAGACAGGACGCTTGGATGGCTCAGTGGTTGAGCGTCTACCTTCAGCTCAGGGCATGGTCCTGGGTCCTGGGATGGGGTCCTGCAATGGGATCCTGCATTAGGATCCCCTTAGGAAGCCTGCTTCTCCCTCTGCCTATGTCTCTGCCTCTATGTGTCTCTCATGAATAAATAAATAAAATCTTAAAAAATACATTAGAAAATGATGGTCCTCATGTAGTCTGAGCAGAATGATAATATCTAATATTTGTACACTTTTTTTTACTGTCATGAAATATTCAGGAATGTTATGTTGTGATATCACAACAAAACTGTGAGGTAATTGGGCAAGATTTGATACTTAGAAAAATTGCAGCTGAGTTACATAATTGCATGATGGGTGAGTTACGGGAATGGGAGCAGGAGCAGATCATCATTCTCTAGAGATTCTTAGCTTCTCATTTCTCCATTCAGGTTCATAGCAGGCAGAATGGGTCAACACTGACTTTATTCCACCAAAGGAGATTGAATTTAATTTAGTTTCTCAGCTACCTCTTGATCACCTTGATTCAGTGATTAAAGAGTATCTCAGTCTTTTTGCTTGCTCTTCTTTCCTCCCATTTTTCTTCATGAAATAGCAATACCCAAATTGCTATTGAGGATCTACTATGTCCCATATGTGCTGATTAGTTGCATTGGGGAATCCTGACTTCATGGAAGGTATGGATTTCCTTCATCTTATTGTGGGATGTAGGAAACCAATTCACCATGTACACTGCTACCAAACGATACATCCCAGAGCATACTCATCATGTATTTCCTTTCTGCTTAAAAATCTTCCAACAGCTGCTCTTTCCTATAAATTAAATAATTTAGTTGAAATGTTATGACCTTTCATAAATTGGCTATAAACTCAATTCCCAACTCCATTCCTTTCTTTCTTTCACTTTCTTTCTTTTCCTTTCTTTTTCTTTCTTTCATAGAGAGGGTTGGCTTGATCTCATTAATCACTTTCTTCTCCATTTATTTGTTGTCCTTGCAAGCAGTAAGTAGTTCAACCTAAAATTTGTCAAGTCATTACCCTCATACTCCAAATTGCCAATAATAAAGTTGAATAAAATTTGCATCCCTGATAATAATGATGACCTACAGTAATGGAGTTCTTCATATTTAGTAAATAATATAAAATCTGCCCACAGTAAGATGAAGGAAATCCATACCTTCCATGAAGTCAAGATTTCCCACTGCAACTGATTAGCACATATGGGACATGGTAGGTCCTCAATATAAATTCAATATAAATATTTGAATGAAAGGCTAGCTTTTGCTTGCCAGACATATACAAATGGAGCTAGATATCCAGTGGATATTTCATAACAAATATAACTTGATATATATTAATACCCTTAATTACCTTTTAATTTCAGTGTTCTTTTTTTTTATTTCAGTGTTCTTGTTCCATCAAATATATTGTGGTATGTTCCTCTACACTAAATTTTTAGCTATTTTTCCTTTTACCTCCAATTTTACATGCACCAAACAATCAATATATCAACTAATCATTTAAAAATAATAAACATGGCATTAAAGAGAGAACGAACTTCAGAATCAACTAAACTTACACGATTCCTTTAAAAGTATTCCTTCCTTGTATGTATTTATTATGTGTCAAAGGGAAGTTGGCTCTTATTTCTTCCTCTTCATAGAAATAGAAGGGATGTTCCATGTTTACCAAAGAGGTGGATATGACAACTATCCTTTTATTTTCAAAAAACGTAGTGTTCTTTTGCATATAACAGGAAATACCTTAAGGATTTTTTGGCAACACATCCTTTTTTAAAATATCTGTGTCAGTCTCACAAAATATAGTCCACAACTTCCAGGTGAAGTTGATTGGTGGGGGGTGAGGGAGGTGGAGGTGGGAGGGAGGGTAACTCATTAAGGGCTTACAGTGACCTACCCTATGTAATTATATAGTCCTTCTTTTTTTTTTATAATTTTTTAAAATTTATTTATGACAGTCACACACAGAGAGAGAGAGAGAGGCAGAGACACAGGCAGAGGGAGAAGCAGGCTCCATGCACCGGGAGCCTGACGTGGGATTCGATCCCGGGTCTCCAGGATCGCGCCCTGGGCCAAAGGCAGGCGCCAAACCGCTGCGCCACCCAGGGATCCCTATAGTCCTTCTTTATTACGTTGCAGTTTAACAAATTACAATTACATTCTAATCTTATCTTCAGGAGAGTAAATCCATGTTATCTTGCCTGGAGTTTTGGGACTTCCCATACATTTATTTTTTAATTTTTAAAATTTTTATTATTTTTTAAAGATTTTATTTATTCATGAGGGACACAGAGAGATAGAGTGAGAGAGAGACAGAGAGGCAGAGACACAGGCAGAGGGAGAAGCAGGCTCCATACAGGGAGCCAGATGTGGGACTTGATCCTGGGTCTCTAGGATCACGCCCTGGGCCAAAGGCAGCACTAAGCCGCTGAACCACTGGGATGCCTCCTCCTCCTCCTCCTCCTCCTCTTCTTCTTCTTCTTCTTCTTCTTCTTCTTCTTCTTCTTCTTCTTCTTCTTCTTCTTCTTCTTTCTTCTCCTTCTCCTTCTCCTCCTCCTCCTTCTTCTTTTTTTTTTTTTTTTAAGATTTTATTTATTTATTCATGAAAGACACAGAAAGAGAGAGGCAGAGACATAGGCAGAGGGAGAAGCAGGCTCCATGCAGGGAGCCGGATGTGAGACTTGATCCTGGAACTTCAGGAACACACTCTGAGCCTAAGGCAGACACTCAACCACTGAGCCGCCTAGGCGTCCCACTTCCCAAACATTTCAATTCAAATTGGCAAAACTTGGTTTAACTGAGTTCACTTAGTTTGAATAAAAAATAAAACTGTTATAAATTCCTGAGATTGGTCATTTCTGACCCAATGCACTCCTAATTGCTTTCCTGCATAGAAATTACTTGAAGCATTGATTAGTAGCATACAGTCAAGGTAAAGATCTTGTGTTAAACAAATACAGAGAACTAGACATTGATATTTTCCCTCAATTAGCACTTTTTTAACCATTTCCAAATATCCATAATAGTATTTGCAAATAGTCCCCATGTATTAATAAGAATTTAATGAAATTCTGTTGAACATTTAGATGAACTTGGGCACACACACAGTTTTATAAAATGGGATCAATCTTGATTTATATGCACAAACTATCAAAAAGAGAATCACATTTAGTTTAGCAAAATTTTAAAAAATGTGTATTTATTTATTATCCTACTTTACATGTGAACCCATAGTTCAAGATGCTAAGATATAAAAGAAAAATATATTTATTTTTTATTTTTTTTTATTTATTTATTTATTTTTTTTTTTTATGATAGTCACAGAGAGAGAGAGAGAGAGAGGCAGAGACACAGACAGAGGGAGAAGCAGGCTCCATGCACCGGGAGCCCGACGTGGGATTCGATCCCGGGTCTCCAGGATCGCGCCCTGGGCCAAAGGCAGGCGCCAAACCGCTGCGCCACCCAGGGATCCCAAAAGAAAAATATTTTAAATAATAAGAATTTCCCTTAGGTTGGTCTCAAGCATTCAAGATTATTTTTGCCCTTTCCATTTACCATATGTCAGTCACCTAATATTGTTCTCCTTTATCATTTTTCAAGGTTAATTTATAGTAATACTATAATCACTTGGAAAAGCTTTTCAATATCTCCCAAGCATTAGATGATTCATTATTCTCTCCTCAGAGATTACGTAATTCTCTTCCTCCTTCAGATAATTGCACAGAGCTATAGAATATATAGATTCATCTCTTGATAGAAAAAATAAAAATAAAATGGGAGTTAAACAGTAATCTGTATCTGTGGCATTCATTTACACTATACTCTTTGTTATGTTCTTTAATACTTTCTAATTCTTCTGTTTTTGACACTTCTGGTGGACTTTTACATCTTATTTTCAGAAGCTTCAGCATATTCTGGGATTTAGCACATTACTTCACCCACTTCCTAGGAATCTAATGTAGTATTATGACTTTCACAACTTTAAATATCATCTATGCAGTGACGATGGTCCTCAAATTTTTATTTCCATTTTAGACTGAGTCCTAGACTCAACTGCCACTCCATAGCTCTGCCTGTAATCTGCCTGAAACTCAAAATCTGACTCTGCTCAAACCTGTGCCTCTGTGTCATGTCATGATAATCTGTTCTCTTTCCTTTCTTGACTTTCCTTTTTCCTCCTTTCTTTATTCTTCCCTTCTTTCCTCACTTTCTTCCTTCTTTCCTACATCTGTTTGAGGCATAACTTACCTAAAATATGGTGCACATAATTTCAAGGGTATCTAGTCATTTTAGCTTTTACATATGTTTAAAGCTCTGTAACCAGGACTCCAGAGGACTCCCTTATGCCCTTACCCATCAACACGCTACATTTTGTCTATTTCTGGTCACCTTTTTTGTAATTACAGAACAGGTCTTTAAGATAAAGCAGTGCAAGTCAGTAGGATTGAGTCACTATGCAATTTTATGAAGTTATGAAAGGTATTCTATGCCTGATTATCATGGAACCATAAGTCTTAAATGTCACATTGTCAGAAAACATCTTCATGAGTATAGAACAAACGATCCCAGAACTTTATAGAAAGGAAAGTTTTCTTTTCAAATAAATACTCTGCATGAATACGTTTTTATTCTGAACTGTCAGTTAATTTTAATAGATCAGGAAACAGCATTGTGTAGTGCTTAAGAGCATCAGGCTTTTGTCAGGCTGTATCTGGGTTGAGTCCATGCTCTGACCTTTGCTGGCTTATTATATCTGGAAAAGGCACTTACCCTCTTATCCCTATTTCCTCTTCTGCAAAATGCAGACAAAGGACTTTTGTGAGGATAAAATGCAAAAATGCATATAAAAAATTCAGCATAGCATTTGGAATGTAGTATGTTTGCTAATTAACTTTGGTAGCTCTAAGGGGGAAACCAAGAAGAAATTTAGAACTTATTAAGCATCACTAGTATCTCTTACTTCTAAATACCTTGCATGCATTATTTCACTTAAAAACAAAGGAAAAAACATCTCTATTTAAAATAATCAATATCTGATGATATTTTAAAATGCTATACGCAAAGCAAGAGTGCATTTTATAATCGTATTTCCCTACTCTAATGGTTTTGGTTTCCAGACAGTTTCCCATTGTTTTTTTTTGTTTGATTTTAAGATTTTTATTTATTTATTTATGAGAAACACACAGAGAGAGGCAGAGAAATAGGCAGAGGGAGAAGCAGGCTCCCTATGGGGAGCCTGATGTGGGACTCGATCCCAGTACCCTGGGATCACAACCTAAGCCAAAGGCAGAGCCAAAGGCTGAGCTGCTCAGGTGCCTCCCATTAATCATTTTCATGTATGCATATGCATGTATGTGTGTGACTGGTAGAGGTAGTGTTCCCTTCCACTTGCTATTGAAAGAACCATAAAGCCTAAACTTTATACCCAATTACTCTTGGGCAGCCCTAGACCCCTAGGGATTTTTCTCATATACTAACAGCCCATGTCACATCCCCTAAAGTACTGCTTTTTTCCTACTCTTCTTCAGCCTCTCACAGATCTGGAGTCCTAAGGGACTCCCTATATACAGACATCTATTTTTATATTGTTGGAAGAACAACACGAAATTCCTAGAAGTGATTTAAAGATGAGTCCTAGAAGGATTGCTGGATGAAAGGGGAAATGCACATGTACCTTCAGTATTTTGAGTTGGGGAATTAAAGAACTTATTTTTATTTTTTGTAAAAATGTTTCAGACAATGAATTTTCTTATCTCTGCTTTATCTATATCCCACAAATGCAGATAGATAATATTTTTATTCTTTTTTATAGAAATTACATAATTTATATTTATATTTCCCCCGTCACCCAAGATGTTTTTAATAGAGGGTTTTTAAATTTTCAGGTAGAAAGGCTTTTCTTAGTTTCATTACATAATGAAAAAAATATGTTTTATATTGGTTTTATAGAACTTAGAGATTTTTGTTGTTTTTGTCTAATATCTTAACTTTTTTCTTTATTTTTATTTTAGATAGATAGTGGGGGGAGAGACAGAGGGAGAGAATCTCAAGTAGACTCCCTGTGGAGTCCGAGGCAGCAATCTCCCCACACAGAGATCATGACCTGAGCCAAAATCAAGAATCAGATGTTTAACCCACTGAGCCATCTGGGTGCTCTATATCCTTTTATAGGATATAGAGTACCCAGATTCTAGATCTAAATAACTTCAAAATTTTAAAAAGATTTTATTTATTTATTCATGAGAGACAGAGAGAGAGAGAGAGAGAGAAGCAGAGACACAGGCAGAGGGAGAAGCAGGCTCCACACAGGGAGCCCAACATGGGACTCAATCCCGGGTCTCCAGGATCATGTCCCTGGGGAGGGCGGTGTTGAACCACTGAGCCACCCGGGCTGCCCTAGCTCTAAATAACTTCAGAAGAAATAATTTTAATTTGCCAATCTCTCCTTGCTTTCAAAGTGAAAATATCAATAAAGGTCTTTATTTCATTTACAAATGCAATTATCAGCACCAGCTATAAGTCTAAAACTTATATTTAATAAAAATAGAAGGCATAAAATATTGACCTTGTTCAATAAATGTATTGAATAGTGTATATGCAATAAAAGTTTTGAAAACCATGACTCTTTGGGTGCTGCTTATATTTTCTTTTTCTTATGTAGTTTTCTGCCGAGATAATATTGTCTTAATACTTCTGTTTTTAAATTACGAAGGCATCAACATTATGCATTTTTCAACAACTGCATATTTTGTGGATCTTTGTGGGTACTTTGCTTATCTCAGCATATGACGTGTAGATTTGCTTTTGAATTTTTCAAGCACTGGGTTTATTTCTGTTTTTACTCTTCTCTAAATAATATTTAATACTACAGATAAAATTAAAGTTAGCTTTGACCTGGGAATTTCCAGCAAAAGATACAATGGTTTGACTGTCCTTTTCCATCGTCTTTGAAACCACAAGATCTAATTTAGTTGAAAATGATATAATTTGCTTTCACAAACCCAAAATATTGCCATTTTAAATGTTGATTGTATGGTCTAGTATTTATAGTCTCATATATTTTTAAAGATTTTATTTATTTATTTGAGGAAGAATGAGAGCATGAGCAGGTGGGAAGGGGCAGAGAGAGGGAGAGGAACAAGCAGGATTACTACTTAGCAGGGAGCCTTATATGGGGCTTGATCCCAGGATCCTGAGCTGAAGGCAGATACTTAAAGGAATGAGCCACCCAGATGCCCCTAGAGTCTAGTATTTATTAGTTATGTATTTCCAGTCTAGTTTCTATATAGTTAGGTAATTTATCTCTTTTAAAAAGTTTATTTTTTATTTTTAAAAAATTTTTAAATTTTAATCTTGTACAGTGTTATATTAGTTTCAGGTGTACAATATAGTAATTCAAGACTTCATACATCACTCAGTGCTCATCAGGATAAGTGCACTCCTTCAACCCCATCACCTATTTCACCTGTCTCTCCCTCTTTCTCATAACCATCAGGTTAACAGTTTTTATTTTTAAACTCAGTGGGTTCAGTATTACGTTTCTAGGAAATTTTTCATTTAAATAATCCTTTTCTTTGTTTTTTTTTAAATTTTTTATTTATTTATGTTAGTCACAGAGAGAGGCAGAGACACAGACAGAGGGAGAAGCAGGCTCCACGCACCGGGAGCCCGACATGGGATTCGATCCCCGGTCTCCAGGATCGCGCCCTGGGCCAAAGGCAGGCACCAAACCGCTGCGCCACCCAGGGATCCCTCGTTTAAGTAATCTTACAAGGGATGCTTGGCTGCCTCTGTGGTTGAGCATCTGCCTTCAGTTCAGTTCATGATCCCAGGGTCCTGGGATCGAGTCCCACATCTGGCTACCTGCAGAAAGCCTGCTTCTCCCTCTGCCTGTGTCTCTGCCTGTGTGTCTCTCATGAATAAATAAATATGTTTAAAATAAATAAAGCAGGTAAAAATATAAAAATATTTTACATATTTAATTCATTTTTGTACTTCCAATATTTTCATTATACACCTACATAGTCCATTAATTTCCACAAAAATTCACAAGTAAACTTAAAATTTAACAGACATCTTTTTACCTCATTCTCAGCTGTTTTAGCATGTAGTAGGATGGCAATCTACGTAGCTGGAGTCTGCGTGGAGTAGATGCATCCCACATGTGAAATTATGAAGCTTAGTGCTTCTTCTTTTTTTTTTTAATTTTTTTTTAAATTTATTTATGATAGTCACAGAGAGAGAGAGAGAGAGAGAGAGAGAGAGAGGCAGAGACATAGGCAGAGGGAGAAGCAGGCTTCATGCACCGGGAGCCCGATGGGGGATTCGATCCCGGGTCTCCAGGATCCCGCCCTGGGCCAAAGGCAGGCGCTAAACCGCTGCGCCACCCAGGGATCCCAAGCTTAGTGCTTCTTAAGCCTGCAAAGACAGAATGATATTTAAACAACTCATCTTTTCTCTTTTTTTCCATTACATGTTCCTGCTTGTTTTCTTTTTGACATTTATAGTGTGTAATATATAGTTTACTTGTTGGCCTATTCATTGACATAATTTATGGCACAAATATTTGTTAAGGTCTCCTATGTGTGAAACACTGCCGAGTGCTGGGAATACAGCTGTGAAGTGAACAAGAGAGGTAAGATCCTACTAGAATATGACCTTTCTGAAGATAAGGCCTGGAGCTGAGGTTGGTCAGCTTGGTAGGGAGCCTGGTATCAAAGGTTCCCAGACCTAGGGAGAAGCTGCTGCTGGGATGAGCTGGGAACCAAAATTCATGGGAGCTTGATGGAAGCCTGGTGTCATTGGAGCTGCCTAGGGTTGAAGGAGCCTGCCAGGGTTCTGGAGCCATAGGAGCCCCCTGGAGCTGTGGAAGCCTGCAGAATCCAGGATAGATCAGCAGACGAGGTTCATGAGGGTTGGCTGGGAATTTGGAGTCAAGGATGCTGCCTCAAGCTCTGGGATCTAGTTGGGGCCTCTGGATCCAGCAACACTGGTGTGAGCTGGAGGCAGCATTTGCCAGAGTCCACAGGGAGCCCCCTTGTGCTTCAAGAGGTGACCTGGTGCTGAGGTGGGCCAACTCTGAGCTCTGTGGTCAAGTCAAGTGCTCACTTCACTCTATTTCCCCTATGGTCCATGCTGAGCTGCCTAGGCCTATGTTGTTCAAGGGTCAGTTGTATATGGACAGTTGATTTTTGACAGTGGTGGAGAGACAACTCAATGGAGAAAGAATAGTCTTATCAACAAATTGCAGTAGAAAAATTGATGTCCATATTTTTTTTGATGTCCATATTTTTTTAAAAATGAAGTTTGATCCAGACTTTTGCAGTGTATACAAAAGGTAACTCTCCAATTTATCATGGACCCAAATAAAGAAATTAGAAAATGTTGAGAAGATGTACAAGAATCTGAAGACATATTTAAAAGTTATCCACCTATCTCATGATCCAGCCTTTCCATTTCTATATGCCCACAAGAAAAGAAAGCAAGTCTCTTCAAGACTTGCACATGAGCATCCATAGTCAATTTATGTGTAATGGCTAAAACCTAACTGGCTAAACCAACAGTATTGATGAATCTCAAAGTAATTAGGCTAAGTGAAAGAAGACAGAAGTGTACACACTGTGATTCTGCTTATATAAATCTAGAAAATGCAAACTGATCTATAGTGACAGCAGATCAAACTTCAACTTCCTCTGTTATAAAATGACTGTAATCATTATACTTTATCCCATGAGGATATTTGGTAAAACTTCAATGATATAGGTAAGGATTTAAAATGTCAGTGTTGGTTACAGGGTGATGTCAACAAAATGGCAACATAGAAATTTCTAGCACTCATCTCCCACCCAAAGACTTTACAAAAATACCTTCACAAGAGCCAGGATTCTAGATGAGGGATACAGCAATTGAGTGAAGCACAGAAATAAGAAAAGACACAGTAAATATTCACACTCTACCGCCTTCACATCCTCCAGGCCTAGGCAGCTCAGCATGTGAGCAGCAGCAGCTCCTCCCTAGGTCTGGGAACCTCCTTTGATACCAGGCTCCCTGCCAAGCTGACCAACCTCAGCTCCAGGCCTTATCTTCAGAAAGGTCATATTCTAGTAGGATCTTACCTCTCTTGTTCACTTCACAGCTGTATTCCCAGCACTCGGCAGTGTTTCACACATAGGAGACCTTAACAAATATTTGTGCCATAAATTATGTCAATGAATAGGCCAACAAGTAAACTATATATTACACACTATAAATGTCAAAAAGAAAACAAGCAGGAACATGTAATGGAAAAAAAGAGAAAAGATGAGTTGTTTAAATATCATTCTATCTTTGCAGGCTTAAGAAGCAGTACTAGGCTCACAGGTTTCTATTCTAAAAGATAATTTTGTTTAAAGAGGAGATCATAAGACAAAGGTAGATTTCAATTTTTGAATTTTATTTTTTATCCAAGTAAAAATTCATGTAGTAGGAATGACAATGATGTTACAGTGTCTTTCTCTCTCTTTTTTTCTTTCTCTTTTTTTTTGCATGTTGTTTGAGGAAATATGTACTTCTCCATTTTAATTCAAAGTTCTAGTGACCAAAGGTCTATGGTTCTACAACCTTTAAAATTCTCAACTTGATTCTATTCATTAAGTTTAAAGTACAAAATTTTTATCAAAGTCCAAAGCTGTAGTCATTGACTATGCTGTTCGTGTAAATTGCTGTATGAAAGAGATTTCTATAGATCCAAGAGAATAAGATGCCTTACAGTGTGGAACTGTATTTGTAACTAACATGCCTACAATTTTCCCTGTGGTATGTGTCAATTCAATGATGTAACCTTCTTCACTTAGTCCTGTGCAATGCGCCCTAGGCATCTCAGTAAATTTTGTTTTCACATAGGCAAGTAGCCTTGCACTTTTCCTTAAGCAATTCATGCTCACATCCAGCTGTCTTCTTCAAAGAATCACAGTTACTAAGCAGATCTTCATACTCGCAACTATTGGCTGTGAGGAAAAAAAAATGAGTTCCTCATTATCATTTTCCTCACTAAGAGCAAAACAATCTATACATTCAAAGTACACGAGACAGGTAGAACTGGACAAAACAAATCAACATCACTTACACAATGATGGGCTTACCCTTTCTTGAGGGACATATCAGGTGCCTTAGTTGAAGACACTGATTAAACCATTTTAAAAAATTTTGAACTTGGTAGTATGTTTCTAAAATAAATTTCCCCATTTTTCTCCCTTAGCCAAGAAAGCTAGATAAATATAAATAAATCTCTCCACATGCAGTCTAATATGAGAACCACTAGTCAAATACAGATATTTAAATTTAAATTATTCTAAATTAGACAAAGTAAACAATTTAGTTACTTTTTTAAAAAACAATTTAGTTCCTTAATCTTACAACCATATTTTAAGTGTTTAAAGGGCCACATGTGACTACTGACTACTTGTAAGACACATGCTGATTGAGAACATTTCCTTCATTTCATACTATTGAACAGCACTGCTTCAGACTCCAGTGCTTTCTTTCTGAAGAAAGAAATTTATATGGGAAGATAAAGATGCAAAACCATGATAATATGTCTTCTTTTCTTCTTGTATTTCTTCTTAGATCCTCCCTAGGGGCTACAATCTCAACAAATCTCAAGCTAAACACATCATACCACCTACAGTGCTGACAATTTTTGGGTGTGGTCTCCTTCTACCCTTCCCACAGTCTCAGAGAAAAGGCTCTCTGACAACTCAGTAATTTAGGCCAATAACTGGACCAGTTTGAATTTTCTTCCCTACTTCTGACTAGCACTCAGTCAGTACAGGTAACACATACTGGCTATTCTATTCCTTGTTTTCCAATCTCATCCAGTTTTCTTCATTTATTTTGTCAGTAATGCATTAAAGAGACCTTTTTTTCCCCCCCATGGATTTCAGTGGTTTTCTAGCTGGCTTCCATCCAATTGTTTTTTTATACTATTGCTAGAAAGCTCTTTATAAAACATAGTTCTGTCCCTGTCACTCTTATTTAAAATCTTTCAATTGAGTGCTTATTGATAATAGATAAATTCCAAGTTTCTTACCAAATAGCATTCAGAAGAGCTATAAATATGTAACTTTTTTCCTTCTTTAGTTGATTTTATAGCTTTAATCAATATTCTGAATTACAGCTATATAGTTCAGTCAGTAAGAATGTTGACCAATGATGAATGCAGTTGAAGGGTAAAAATCTCAAGGAATGAGATTCATCCCCTCTATTATTCATAATAATTTTTATACAAGTATTCCAACCATAAAAAGCTAACAGCTATTTTTATTTCTTTTCACTACAACTTTAGAAATTACATATATGACATTTATTTTAGTCTCTTCATTTGCAACAATATTTTTGTGGGTTCTGTGAGCCAACATTATATATAGATTTGATTTTGTCATTAAAAATGTGCAGTAAACTACTATCAAATTATAGGGAAAATGATTATTAAGTTAAATATTATGATTCTAATTATACTATAGAAAAAAGTAGTTGGCATAATGAATTCTTAGCACAGAAATAACATAATATTTGGTTTGCCTGTCTAGATTGAGCTATATTGTGATCTTACACCTACAGACTTGCATTTCAAAATAGGACTTTTGACATAATGTCACTAACTTTGATGAAATGAACTATTTACCAGAAACATGTATAATTAATATTAATGGGCCATGCATAGTCACAAAAATATGTTGACAGTAGATCTTTCATTATCTTACATATGGTAATATTCTTTTTGTTACAAATAATATGTAGGTTACTAAAGTGTGTAAAATGTTTACATAAACACACACTGTTCTGTAACATAATTGTCTTCTCCATAAAGATATTATTTATGTTGGTTACTTTAGCAGATTTCTTACCCATGAAAAGAAAATGAAATATCAAACTTTTATTATAATAGCAGGGCAATCACTTCAAACTTACTGCATAGTCCATTGTCACAGTTACCAGGGCAACTAGCACAAGGTGTTCCTTGTTGGTAAGGGTTATTCTTTTTACTCACATTATTGCCACTGAAATTTAAAATACATAATGTCAAATATTTGTCACTTTATAGTTTAGCTTATACTCCCCAAGAGCAGTACAAATTACTAAATATTTTCAGTTACGTTAAAAAAAACTGAAAAATTACAACTCCCAGTGAGCAATTCAGGTAACATTCAAATTAAGAAAATACTTCACATATTGACCCATCTTCTTGACTATAATTCTTTAGGCTGAGCAACTAAATCAGATTAATTGGAGTCTTAAGTACCTAGAGTATCTTTTCATGTGGCAACATTCTCTTCATCTGCCAACAGATTCAGTCAAATTGGTAAGGCAGTACAGCCCTATGTGCTAGCTAGAGGTAGAACATATCCATCAGAGAGCCAAAGGAACTCCTGGGAAGCAGGGGGTTGCTGTTTGGAAAAACTGTTTAATGTTACAATATCATTTTATATCTAAAAGATAATAAAATACAAAATTTCTCTAGTAGAAACCAGAAACAGTAAAGCCCCAGTACATAAGTACATATAATTTTACCTTCCAGATAGAGGTATTGATATTTAAGTAGTGGTATGTGTTACTGGGACAGGGAAAGAAAGAAATTTGTGAGTTTCTAGAGTTGGTATGTGAGAAATTTTTATGTTTCCCAAAAAGGGAATGTTCATTGAAAAGTTTTGACAAGCATGAGTGCAATCACATACAGTTACTTACAACTCACTGGTAATCATTACTACTGGACATTTAGTTCATCTGAAATACAAGAGAGTCCAATCTCAGTATGTCAAGTGAGCCAAGAACACAAGGCCATGCATCTGAAACTCAGTTCCTTCACAGAATATAGGTGAACATGTGTAAGAAATGTGGGTAAGACAAAAACACATTATGGCAGTTCTGGAAAAATGTGAAAGACACAAACATGTTCTGGAAACTCTCTCACCACTGCTTTCCATCATTATTCACTCCAACTCTCACCTCAGATGCCTGGCTTCAGATCCTCCTGTCTTAGAGCCAGCCAGTGGATGCACTATTATAGGATTTCAATTCTTTCTACTAAACCCTAGTAAGTGTCTGCCGGAAAATGACGTTGGAGGTCTATTCACCCTGGAGATGCATATGCTCAAGTTACCTACAGTCTAAAAATAAATCCTGTAGGAGCCTGGTTTTAGGGGCCTCCTTGACTCCAGTGGCAAGGAATTTCAGACATTGAAAGAGATTAAGGTTAACAGATATATTGAGATTAGATTTTCATTATAGCCACATAATTTATTATGGGTAAGTTCAAACATGATCCCTGATGAAAAAACATATTTCCTGCTGCAAGCCAGGACCTTAAAGCATGGTTCATTGTGGAGAATTGGTGAAAACTTCTGAAAACCAAACACTGAAGATGTTCTTTTCTGGACTCTGAAGCACATTAAAGATCTCTTGAAAAACCTTTGAGACCCAAAAGAAGGAATCATCTGTATGGTAATAATGTAGGTGGTTTTTTTTAGATAAGCAGGGCAAGGAATATTTTAACAGGAAGAGCCGAAATCTGTCATCCCCTACTTGTCATTCCACTACCTGCCCTTGATTATCTATTAAGCAGCCATTCTCTAGAGTATGAAGTTAGTGAGAACTGATGCTATCAAATCTAGGGAAATGTGCACTACCCATGCTCATGGATAGCCATGAGCCCAAGGGAAAAGTGACTGAGAGAAAAGACGTCACTTTGTAACTGAGGACACAGAGCTTCAGATTTTGTACTTGGACTGGAGAACGTAGTCTCTTCCATGATAATTTGAATGTATCTTAACTTAAAGCATTTCCAAAGATTTATTCCTTCTGGATGGACCTAGAGGGTATTATGCTAAGTGAAATAAGTTGGACAGAGAAATACAGATACCATATATTTTACTTACATGAGTATTCTAAAAAAAATAAAATAAAAAGCAGAAACAGATAATAAGTACAAAAACAAACTGATATTTGCCAGAGGGGCAGGAATGGGAAGATGGGCTAAAGAGTTGAAGGGGAGTGGGAGATACAGGCTTCCAGTTATGGAATAAATGAGTCAAGGGGATAAAAAAGTACAGCACAGGGACTATAGTCAATGGTCTAAAAGCATTGGATGGCGACTGGTGATAGCTACCCTTGTGGTGAGCATAGCATAAAGTAGAGACCTGTCACTATGTTAAACACCTAAAACTAATGTGGCATTGCATATGAACTACGCAATGATTTTTAAAAATGAAAAAAGGATTTATTCCTTCCCTTCACTGAATTATGTTTTATATTCTAGTTTGTTTACTATACAAGAATTTTCAAATATTAAATTGCATTTAGTGGTATTGCACTACCCTCTAAGGTATATACTTACGCAGGACAATATTGGCAGACATAGTAGTATTTTAGACTCTCTTGATTGGGACAATAGGCAATTCCACATCCAACACGATAAGAAGAGTACCAAACAAGCTACAAATCCAGAAAGGAATATATGAAAGTACATTAAAGAGGGAAAATATTGAAAAAAATAGTGGCAAATGTAAAACCAAAAAAATGGTACAATTATAGTCTGTAGCCAGGTACCCTTCAAAAATAATTAGTTCAATTATTGAAACAAATCACAAATTTTAAAATATTGTATTTTAATGTCCACTAACTATTTTATCCATTTCTAATTCTGAAAAAGTATAGAACATACTTCCTTCCCAAGAGTTATGCCAGCAATGGAAAAAAATGACAGCTCTAGATGAAGTACCAGCCAAGACTATTATATCTATTCAGGCTCTTACCCAAATTGAACATTGGACCTGGTCATAATTCAGAGATGCTTTCATATTAAAGCATTTGTGATGGAAGTATTTTCATTCTTACCTGGGTGTAATGTCCAATAACTGCATCAGAACTCTTAGGTCCTACACCATAGACAAAATTATGGCGCTCCTCATACCAGTTTTGGATTGCATCTGACCAGGGGGTAGGGTCACTTGACATATAGAGATTCTCACCACATTTTGTACCTAAAGAGGAATGGATTGTTCTTGAAGAAGCAATAAACATGCAATGGCAAAAGAAATCAACTATATGAACACAAGGATGTTGCCCTTCAAACACAGTGCCTATAATCATAACTGTTAATACATAATAAAAAGGCTTCTGTATTTCTCAGCCCTAAAGCTGAATAGAAGACAGATCTGTCTTGGTACACCTGGATGGCTTAGTGGGTAAAGAAACTGACTCTTGATTTCAGCTCAGGTCATAATCTCAGGGTCCTGAGATTGAGCCTTACACATCAGGCTCTCCAACTCAACAGGGAGTCTGTTTGAGGATTCTCTCTCTCTCTCCTTCTCTCCCTGATCCTGCCCTCTACTCACACACATTCTCTCTCTAAAATAAATAAATAAATATTTTAAGACAGATCTGTCTAGCATGCTGAGGTTGTCATCAACATGCAAAACTTGGAATAGGTTAAGAAGACCTTATGCTTTAATAATCCTCTGGAGTATCAGAGATACATTCTTTTTTATGCTAAATTCCTCACATATGTAATGTCTCCTGTGCTCTCGGCTTTGTACTGTAAATTTGCAAAGACACTGACCAACTTTTTCTTCTTTTTCTCTTCCTATTGTCTGTCTTCACCAGAGATTTTGCACATATCGGACTCTTTCTAAGTGTTTATGATTATGATTTTGTGTGCACTTGGAAAAAAGTTCTACAAGCAGTCTCTAAGGGCTCCAATTAAGAGGCAACTGACATCAGGATAGATGGCAGATTTCAAAGCTTTTGGGTCCTCTCTTAATCACTAAATCAGAATGCCCTAAGGCCAAATCTTATTAGGCAAAGAAGAGCCTTGCAGATAGTGACATCAGCAAGATGGTGAAGTAGGAAGCCCTGGACTCTCCTTCCTCTAACAAACACCCTGATTCAGCAACAATTCCTGAACAATTTGCCCTTGAGGGAAATCCAAAAGTACCCTGGGAGAATATGAACCCAGACTCACTGTCCCTGCAGGGAAACTGGGACACCCTCTTCTAGAATGCCTATGTTCAGCCCAGTGCCTGTCATCTGATCAGGAAGGTGTCCCCTAGCTCCCAGCTTCTCCCAGGGGAAGCAAAGAATTGGTTCATGTGTCCAGTGTTCCAACCTTCTGCAAGGAAGCTTGCCAGTTGTCTGGCTTCTTGCAACTCTGACAGTCAGGCAGAGGCTAGCCCCCTGAACCAGAATGGAGATGGTGGCATTGGCAGTAAGTACCATATTTCTTCCCCTTGGCTCAACACAGAGCAAGTAATTGAAAAATCATAGTTCTCAGCTTCCTCCTGGGGAAGCAAAGAGTTGATTGATGTGTCCAATGCTCCAATTTCTCCAAGGCTGCCTAAAGACCTGACATCTGTCTTGCCAGTCTTGGAGCTCTGATGGGTTTGGTATAGTTACAGTGCTGCACCCTGGGTGAGAGCAGAGATGGTGGTTTGGATTGGTAGATGCCAATGATCCTCTCCCCAGCTCAGCACAGAGCAAGTAGACAACACCACTGCTGCCTGTTTCCCCCTTGGGTGGGAAACAGTTGGCCTGTGCATCCAATGCCACAGGTTTTCCAGATACTGCTTGAAGAATTGACTTCTGACTTGCCTCTCTAAGAATGTTAACAGGTCTAGCATAACCAAGATTTGGAGCCATGAGAACAGAGATTTGGGTTCATAGTTGCCATAGCTTCCCTTCCTAGTTCAGCACTGAGTGAGCAAATAAAAATCCCAAGCTTCTAGCCTCTTCTTAGATAAGGAAAGAGTTGGATGGAATGCCCAAAGATCTGTCTTTTTTCAGAAGGTTGCTTGAGGAATTTACAATAGATCTTTTCTGACCACAGTTTTAATAGACATTCTCTAAAGTGTACAAATGGCCAACAGGTATGTAAAAAGGTACTCAATATTTCTCATCACAGGGAAATGCAATTCAAAACCACAATGAGATATCATCTTATATCTTTTATGATGTCTATAATGGGGAAAGAAAAGGAAAACAAGTGACGATAAGGATGTGAAAAAATTGGAATCCTGTACACCTTTGGTGCACAAAAAAATGGGGTAGCTGCTGTGGAGAAAAGCATAGAAGTTCCTCCAAAAATTAAAGTAGAACTACCAAATGGTCCTGTAATGCCACCTCTGAGTGGCATTTCAAAAGAATTGAAATCAGGATTTTGAAGAGATATTAGCATTCTTCATATTCATTGCGGCACTATTCACAATAGCCGGTATATGGAAACTGAAATCCATGGACAGATGAATGGAGGAACAAAATGACACACGCATATACACCATGGATGTCATTCATCCTTAAAAAAGAAGGAGATTCTGCAATAATTGAGTAAGACAATGTGGATGAATCTTGAAAACATGATGTTAAGTGAATTAAGCCAGTCATGGAAAGACAACAATTGCATGATCCCATTTATATGAAGTACCTTAAATAGCCAAATTCATAGAATTAGAGTAGAACAGTGATGTCCAAGGATGGGGGGAAGGAGAAACGGGGAATTACCAGTCAATGGGCATAAAGTTTCAGGTAAGCAAGATGAATACTTTCTAGATGAATAAATTCTGCTATACAACATTGTACCTAAGTCGATAATATTGTTTACTAGACCTAATTATTTGTTAAGGGTGTAGGTCTCATGTTAAGTGTTCTTACCACAATAAAATTAATAAAAAGAAAGAAGTGACTTGATGCCCAGAAACTTCTATCTTTTCAAGCTCTCAATTACTATTTATATCTTGTAGCTTGAAAAATAATGTCTATATGCTGCTTAAAGAGAGTACAAGATATTCTTGGCTATCTCTTTTAATATGGATAAAAGAAACTAAGAATATAATAGTAAACTTGCATCTTTAAGACCATTTGTTTTAATCCTCTACTGAATGCAGTCATTCTCTTCATAATTCCATTAACAGAACAACATTAACAATATAAATAATAATTGTAATGACATTACAGGTAAAAATTCATTGCTTTCAAATTGAGCTTGCCTATATATAGGTTATAGTTGCTAATATAAATATTTTATTTATATTTTCTAAAGATTTTATTTATTTATTCATGAGACACACAGAGAGAGAGGCAGAGACATAGGCAGAGGGAGAAGCAGGCTCCCTGTGAGGAACCCGATGTGGGACTCGATCCCAGGATCCCAGGATCCCAGGATCCCAGGATCATGACTTGAGCTGAAGGCAGACACTCAACCACTGAGCCACTCAGGTGCCTAATAATATCAATATTTTGTGAAGGCTTATGCACAAAACTTTTTTTTTCTTTCATAGTATTGATAATATTTGATAAGGATTCAAAAATTCAAAAATGAATCAACAAACCCAAATTATTTACCATGATTTTAAAAATTTAAGTATTTTTAGAGAAAAAATTCAGGAATAAATCACCATAATTTATTTAGTATATCTTATGAATAAAAAGAAGAGATATAAAAACACCAAAGCTATACAATATCACAAAAAAGAGCAGTGGATTAGAAATCAATAAGCCTGATTAACTTTCCAGTATATGACACACTTCAGATTGTGTCTTGAGGAAGTCATTCCTCCCCTGGCCTCTTCTCATCTTTAAATTTGGAGAAATGATAGTACATGACCTGTTGACTCATGAGCTGGTTGGGAGGAACAAATGAAGTACTGTTTCAGCTGTTATTTGCATAATGTAAATGATTAACAAGCACAAAATAGTACCTATAATTCTCTCTCCCTCTACAGATACTTTAATTTTAAAAGAACTACAGGGGCACCTGGGTGGCTCAGTCTGTTAAGATCTGACTCTTGATTTCAGCTCAGGTCATGATCAGGTCGTGAGATCAAGCCCTGCATTGGGCTCTGTGTTCAGTGTGGAGCCTGCTTGAGATTCTTTCTCTCCCTCTCCCTCTACTCCTTTTCCCTCTGCTTGCACTCTCTCTTTCTAAAAATAAATGATAACAATAAGAAATTTAAAGGAGCAGTATAAGCAACATTTATATTCTAAGTCTTTTTAGAACATCCCAGAAGTTCTATTCTATTTGATGTTTCCAATATTATTATATTTGTTCATTTATTAAACAAATATTTACTCATTTACATACTGGTTTTTCGGTCCTCTGGCACGCTGTGTTCTAAAGTGCACTTGTTTGCCCACTTTTGGGCATTTGCTGCCGCATCTCTGTTCCATTCCTAAATGTCATAAGAAAAAAACAAACACTTTAAAAAATCAACTTTAATGAAGCATATAGTTCCATGATCTGATTGGTAGATTGATTTGTACTACTTTAAACTTCTTTGATATATTACATAATCATCAGTGGTGTGAAACCTTTTTGTTAGCGAGGTACGTGCGTGTGTTTTTCTGCTCCAGCACCAATTTCCAAATGAGGAGAAGTTCATAAATGATGTGTCTACTAAGAGAAATATCTAATATCTAATAACATGATAGTATAGGAACCACATGTGGGATTTTTAGTGATGGGGCTACTCTAAATATTCAACATGTAAAGACTTCGAATTATAGTTCCTTTGTAATAAGCAGGTCTAGATTATACCCTATTTCATTTGTAGCCCATTGCATTCAGATGGGAAATATGTAGTTTTATGGACTATATCCTGGAAAGTGGGTTGTTATGTATTCTAAATGGCTCTGATTTTGACAGAAAAGGGACTTTAGTGGGTGTCTGGCTGGCTCAGTTGGTAGAGAATGGGATTTTTGATGTTGGGGTTCGAGCCCCACATTGGGCATAGAGATTACTTAAAAAGAATAAAATACATGAAGGAAAGGGGCCTCCTTTATTTTAGACTAGGGTAGATTGTGAACAAAATTGCAATGACTTCATATTTGATGTCCGAAGATTTGGCTTCTAATTTTGCCTTCCCAACTTAATAGCCGTGTAACCTTGACAAATTATTTAACCATTATAAGGAAAATTAGTTTCTGCTCTGCCCACATTACACAGCTCAAATGAAATAGTAAAACAGAAACAAAACTTGTAAGCAAAGTTCTTCAGAGATGCCAGTTACCAGCTCCCTGCTCTAATCCCTGCTGATTCACACACTAGCCTTTATCACTGCCTCTTACCATCTTTAGCATGTTGCTGGCAGGTGGAGAGACTGATTTCCTTAGTTCATTGTGTTTATTTACAATCTCCTTTTGGACTTGCGTTTGAGTGGTTAACAAAGCAGTAAAGGATGGATCCTAAAGGGAAATAACATTAAAGTTACCCATCTAACATTTGTTAAAATTGCATTTAAGAATGAATAAGTGAATTCAAGGGAGCAAAGATCATTTTAAAAAGCATTCAGTTCAAGTCAATATTAGTTGTTAAGCATTGCCAATGAACCTGAGCCAAAGCTATGACAAATACGAAAGAAGTAATTTGAAGCTTTGAGAATGAGGATGAAATTCATGGCATGACAAATTAAAATCTCCTTTGAGGCCACAGATGCCAATTTCTAGTTTCAAGGGAACTCATTGTGCTTTTTCTCTTTTCATGGCCCTTCCAATCCTGTTATCTCTCTAGCTCCATCCATGTTATTGCAAATGGCAAGATTTTATTCCTTTGTATGGCTGAATAATGTTTCATTATGTGTATATACACAATAATATAGCATATATAATATATATCAGGTATGCATGATATATAATATATGTATCTACATATATGTGTGTGTATATATATATATATATATATATATATATATATATATACTCCTTTATCCATTCATCTATCAGTGGACACTTGGGCTGCTTCCATAATTTGGTTAATGTAAATAATTCTGTAATAAACATAGGGATTCATATATCTTTTCTAATTAGTGTTTTCATATATTTTGGGTAAATACCTTGTAGTCAAATTACTGGATCATATAGTAATTCTATTTTTAATTTTTTTGGAAAACCTCTGCACTATTTTCCACAGTGGCTGCACCAGTTTGCATTCCCATCAACAGTCCATGAGGGTTCCTTTTTCTCTACATCCTTGCCAACAATTTGATTTTTTGTGTTGTTGATTTTATCCACTCTGACAGGGGTGAGTTGACATCTCATGGTTTTGATTTGTATTTCCCTGATGATGAGTGACATTGAATATCTTTTCGTGTGTCCATTGGCCATCCATAGGTCTTCTTTAGAGGATGTTTGTTCATGTCTTCTGTCCATTTTTAATTGAATTATTTGTGCTTGTGTGTTGAGTTGTTTTGGTTCTTTATACTTTTCAGGCACTAACTCTTTATCAGATATATCATTTGCAAATATATTTGTCCATTCAGGAGGCTACCTATTAGTTTTTTTTTAATTGTTCCCTTTGCTGTGCAGAACCTTTTTATTTTGTTGTGGGCCCAATATTTATTTTTGCTTTTGTTTCCCTTGCCTCAGGAGACAGATCTAGAAAAATGTTCCCTCAGCCAATGTAAGAGACATTACCTTCTGTGCAATCTTCTAGGATTTTCATGGTTTCAGGTCTTCAATCCATTTTGAGTTTTCTTTTGTGTATGGGAGTGAGAGTTTTGCTTCTTACCAATTTTGATGCCTTTTATTTCTTTATGTTGTTTAATTGCTGTGGCTAGAACTTCCAGTACTATGTTGAATGAAAGTGGTGAAAGTAGACATCCTTGACTTGTTCCTGACTTAAGGGGAAAAGCCCTCAGTTTTTCACCATTGAGTATGATTTTGGCCGTGAATTTTTTATATTAGGCCTTTATTATACTGAGGTATGTTCCCTCTAGACCTACTTTGCAGAGACTTTTTATCATGAATGGATGTTGTACTTTCTCAAATGCTTTTTCTGAATCTGTTGAAATGATCATATGGTTTTTATCCTTTTTCTTATTCATGTGACATATTGCATTGATAGTTTTGCAAGTATTAAATAAATCCTACTTGATCATGATGTATGATTTTTCAATTGTATTGACATTGTTTTAAACAATAAATTTTATTTTTAATGAGTGGGCTAATAGTCTATAAAAATAATATATCTACATCCTAATCCCCAGAATCTGTCAATATCAACTTAACTGGATAAGAGTCTTTCCAGATATAGTTAAGGATCTCAAGATTGAATCACCCTGAATTATCCAAGTAGGACCTAAATCCAATGGTAAGTATTCTTATAAGAGATACAGGAGAGATCATGTGAAAAGGGAAGCAGAGAATAAGTGATATAGCCACAAGCTTAATTATCACAGTGATTGGTCAAAGCCACCAAAGCTAAAAGACATGGAACAGATTTCCTCCTAGTTCCGCCAGCAGAAGTGTGGCCTTACTGATGTCTAGATTTTAGGCTTCTGGCCTCCAGAACTGTGAGAGAATAAATTTCTATTGTTCCAGTCCACCCAACTTGCATTCATTTCTTACAACGGCCCTGAGAACTTAATACATTATTTAATTATTTATCTGAAATATGGTTTCATCATATATTGAATATCTAAGTTATTAGTGAGATATTTTCTTTCTTTTTTTGGAGGGGGGGTACTAAGTCTTTGAAATCTAGTGTATATTTTACAGTTACAGTATGTAAGCCACATTGTAAGTATTCACTAACCACATATGACTGGTGGCTCTAAGCTAGCAATGAGTACTTTATGATATACCAAACACTCTTGCCCCTTCTCGTCTCAAAGAACCTAGCCATCCCATAAACTTTTGTGGATAGCTTTAGAAAGATTTCCCAATTTAACTTTACCTTTCCTTCTGTGGGTAAAGATGGAACAAGAACAGCAGCCAGAAACACCACGACTGGGAATAAAGCCATTTCTGGGAAATAAGTCAAAGAGAACAATGATCTGCATTAAAACATGTAGTACACAGCTCCCTGACTATGAGGAAAAACCAATGTAGTGACCTTGGTTAGTTTAAAGGAAATGTAATTCCGAAATTCATAAAAAATGTAGCAAGAGAAGATTGTTATTTGGTGCCAGTAAAACCATAATCGAACAAACTTTATCACTGATAGGGACAATAAAAAATAAACTGAAACACTTGACTAATGCTCTTGAAGTATACCTATATAGGTTAGGGACATGTCATCATATTTCTACCTAGTTCTATTGCTCTTAAATACATTAAAAATGTGGAAAAAACAAACTTCTTCAGGGTTAATTAATGTACCTCATTAATTATTCATTGATTTGGGGGGAGAATTTATTTTCAGTGTACACTATCTCTTGGTTTGCTCTGATCTATAAAAAGTAAAATTGCTTGTTCTTTTATTTACACATGATTCTAATCAAGATTCTAAGGTTATGATTACACAAAAATAAATGTACAAGGGAGCTTGGGTGGCTCAGTCGGTTAAATATCCAACTCTTGATTTCAGCTCAGGTCATGATCTCAGGGTTGTGGGATCAAACCCCATGTTGGTGACCTGCACTCAGTGTTGTGCCTACTCTTTCTCTCTTACCCTCTACCCTTCTCCCACAGGCTCATGTGCAGGTGTGTTCTGTCTCTCAAATAAATAAACCTAAAACAATAAATATACAAACATTTTATTGGTGGTTATTTTACTGGCAGAAGGATTAGAAGTTATTTTGATTTTATTACTCTATCTCAAATTTCCCAGTATAAAAAAAATAAAATTACAAGTAATATGTTGAAAATCTAGCCTGTTCAAATTTTCTGAATCCATGATTTGATACAAAATTTGTTTAATATCCTCATTAACTTTATAAGAGACATCCAGCATTGGGTTGTCTGTGTTGTCCTTTCTCAGTGTGTCAAAAAAATTCTTTTCTTGATCCTTTAGATGAAGCAATGAGTCCACTCAGTTAAAAAAAAACCACTCATCTTCTGGCCATTAGTCATAGAAATTATTCTATAAACTAAAGGAATGATGCATTGGTTTGTATTCTTTGAGACTGGTACTCCCAAATTCCTGAAGAGAAAGAATATTCTAAATAATTTATCTGTGATACTTCTTAGGCCTTATTGATTTGTAAACAGTAGACAATTGATACCTGTTCCATATATTCCCTTATTCCTCAATAAAATGCTCAAAAAAGGGAGAAGATTATTTGTTGACCATGTAATGCAAAATTTGCTTTCTAATTTCATCATCATTTCTTGGTGGGTATGACTATATTTTACAGATGAAGAAATTGAGGGTTAGAACAATTAATTTACCTATGCCAATGGTAAGTTCTTAAGTAACTTCAGAAATTAGCCTTCAAGTATAACATCAAAATCAATGCACATTGAAAGGAACATAGTTTCACCTGAGAAAAGCAATGTTTTTGTAGTACACTGGAGGCACTCTTTCCTTATTTTAACAATCCCTGAATTAATACATAGCCATTCATGTTCACAGTAAAAATCATCAATGTGGAAGTATGTATAATATATACAATTTGTCATCCTTTTACATGTCTTCTAGTGAAGGTAGTTTTAAAATAATTGTTTCAAAGTTGTAAACCTGAGAATTATTTATATTACTTATTTTAATATGAACTATAAAGAATTAAAGTTTCAACTTGATAAAGTGAGTAAAGAGTAAAAACTGATTCTCTTAATAAAGATTTACCCATAAAGTTTTGAAAATCATGGATAAATGTGTTAAATATATAATTTGAGCATTGGCAAAACATAAATGACTAGCAAATAAAATATTCACATTAGAATAAATGAGTTACTTACTCATTATCACTTATCACTTACTGTTTGTTATCAGAGCAGGATGAAGTGTTTGCTTTATCTGAAGAAAGAAGGAAGGTGGAAAGGAGGTTAGAGCACAATATATGTTACATCTTTTCTGTTTTAGAAAATTCAGGTTGTGCAAGTAAATCTAAGTCAATAAATTTTTGAAACAGAATTTTTTATACTAGTATCTTCAAATTTCATTGCTAGTTGGCTATCATGGCTTTTGACATTATTTAGTTTTCATATAGCTTGTTTTTAAAGTTTTAAAAAGACAAACCTTACTGAGATATAATTTACATACCATACAATTCATTCATTTAAAGTGTGAAATTCAATAGTTTTTGCATTCCATTAATTGTTACCTATTGCTTTTTTTCTGAAAGTAGATTATGTTTATTCAGTCACTGTACTAAAACATAAGCAAATTTTAGAATACACTATGAAAAGAGTTTGAAACTGATTTCAAGGTGGTGATAGATTTCATCACTCAGCTTCAGTCTTATTCTTCAAATTTATTTTTATATTTAACTTAGTCTCAATTCTACCATTTACTTTTTTCACAATACTGGCAGGATTTTATTTCTTATCCTTTAGAAAAGCATTTCCAAAGACTGATACACATATCACTTTACTTTTTTAAACTTTAACTCTAAATTTAATTTAATTAACACATACTGTATTATTAGTTTCAGAGGTAGAGTCTACTGATTCATCAGTTGTATACAACACCCAGTGCTCATTATATCAAGTGCCCTCCTTAATGTCCATCATCCAATTATCCTTTCCCCCATCTACCTCCTGTCCAGCAGCCCTCAGGTTTTTTTTCCCCCTAGAGTTCCTCATCTCTTATGGTATGCCTCCCTCTCTGTTTTCATCTTATTTTATTTTTCCTTCCTTTCCTCTATGTTTATCCATTTTGTTTCTTAAATTCCACATATGAGTGAAATCAAATGGTATTTGTCTTTCTCTGGCTGACTTATTTCACTTAGCATAATACCATCTAGTTCCATTCACATCGTTGCAAATGGTAAGATTTCATTCTTTTGGATGGCTGAGTAATATTCATATATACGTAAGTCTAGCATCTCTTCTTTATCCATTAGTCTGTTGATGGACATCTGGGCTCTTTCCATAGTTTGGCTATTGTGGACATTGCTGCTATATACATTGCAGTGCATGTGCCCCTTCGAATCACTATGTCTAGATAAATACCTTTAGATAAACACCTAGTAGTGCAATTGTTGGGTCATAGAGTAGCTCTATTTTTAACTTTTTGAGGAACCTCCATACTGCTCTCCAGAGTGGCTGCACCATTTTGTATTCCTACCAACACTGTAAGAGGGTATCCCTTTCTCCACGTCCTTACCAACATCTGTTGTTTCCTGAGTTGTTGATTCTAACCATTCTGACTGATGAGAGGTGGTATTCTAATTAACATGAGTTAATACAGCATGCCTTCCCTCCCTAACCAGTCCTCCTCTCTTCCCAGACACACTAAAATCTGGATACTGCTTTTTTGGCTTAGTATTTTTATAATAACCACTTAAGACTTGTTAATCATTGTGAAGGTAACCAGGATCCTACCTCACAGCTCAATTCCTGTGGGTCAGCATTCCTTTACTTCTCAGTTACCAACTTTCTATGACTTATTGGTTAAGAGCATAATCTTTGGAAGCCATCAGTTTTGGGAAATCCTGTTTCCATTTTCTCTTTTGTAAAATGTGGATTAGCATATCAATAGCTTTGCTTTGAAAAGTGAATGGCATGATATGCATAAAGCCCCTAATACAGGGATCCCTGGGTGGCGCTGCGGTTTGGCGCCTGCCTTTGGCCCAGGGCGCGGTCCTGGAGACCCAGGATCGAATCCCACATCGGGCTCCCGGTGCATGGAGCCTGCTTCTCCCTCTGCCTGTGTCTCTGTCTCTCTCTCTCTCTGTCTATCATGAATAAATAAACAAAATCTTTAAAAAAAAAAAAGCCCCTAATACAATGCCTGGCATATAATAATAAATGGAGATTATTAGTATTTTTATTATGATCCTTTACAATGTGTAGTGGTTTGCTGGTTTCATAAGATCTTTTTATGAATGCATGTTGTTTGATTAAATTGGTAATTTTATATATATATATATTTAATTTTTTATTTATTTATTTATGATAGTCACAGAGAGAGAGACAGAGAGGGAGAGACACAGGCAGAGGGAGAAGCAGGCTCCATGCACCGGGAGCCCAACGTGGGATTCAATCCCGGGTCTCCAGGATCGCGCCCTGGGCCAAAGGCAGGCGCCAAACCGCTGCGCCACCCAGGGATCCCAAATTGGTTATTTTAGAAGTGTCTATAAGATCTGTTTTTACTTCCAGGTTTCATAGGGAAAAAAATCAGCATAATCTAAGTGGAGATTCAAATATTCAAGGCCCAGTTCTACTGGAAATCCTCTGGATAACTTTAAGAAAATGATCTAACATTTGGGCTGTCATAGTCTCACCAGTTTATTGACAGACATACCTATTAGCCTGATAATTTTGTAGAGCTCATTCAATGAGATTGCAATCATTCATTGGGATTCCACAATTCAATAGACCAAGATGTCATATATTCCTCCCTACCAGTCTCCTTTTTCCCTATCCCCATTCACTCAACCTATACTCACGTTTGTTGCATCAGTGAAAACAATGACAAAACCCACATTCATACGTAGTTGAAAAGTTGGCTGCCATTTTTCCCCCTTGCTACTTACTAATGGAAAAGTACCGTGTCCTTTCTTACAGGTGTTTTAAGACTGAGATGACATGGTTCTAAGGTGTCTGTAGGAAAATCATGGTGTTCAGTTTCATAATCCTAGAACAAAGAAAAAGACAATATTTAAAATAAAGATGGGAAGAATAAATAGGTAGTATCAATAATCTCTGTCCCAAACTTCAAACTTTATTGTGTTCTAGTATTACTCTAATATTTTCCTGTAATTTTTTGATCTCACCATTAAGACCATAATATCTTTCTGAGATCAGATTATGTTTTGATGTCTTGGTGTTTCCTTTAAATAACAAAGAAGTGGGCTTCTTAAAGAAGTTCATTTGAAAAATAAAAAAATTAAAAAAAAAGAAGTTCATTTGATTTTCTTAGAATATCACTGCATATTTTCCAGACTTCCAAATCCTTATACACTTAATTTTTTTAAAAAACTACTTACTTATTTAAAAAGGAGGGTGGGAGACAGACAGACAAAGATTAGGTAGAGGGAGGAGCAGAGGGAGAGAGACAAGCAGACTCCCAGCACTAAGCACAAAGCCCACATTGGCTCCATCCCACAACTCTGAGATCGTGACTGGAGTGAAATCAAGAAACCTCACTTAAGGGTCTGAGTCACCGAGGCATCTCCCCTTAGATTTGCACTCTTTTTTCTTTTTTAAGATTTTATTTATTTATTCATGAGAGGCACAGAGAGAGACAGAGGCAGAGACACAGGCAGAGGGAAAAGCAGGCTCCATGCAGGTAGCCTGAGGTGGGACTCGATCCCAGGTCTCCAGGATCAGTCTCTCCTAGACCGCTGAGCCACCAGGGCTGCCCAGATTTGCACTCTTTAGAAGATAATTTTATAAGTGGTCACCCACATAGTATTTACTACATGGACTTGGGGTCACACTTTTATGTCTTCATGTCTTTTCCTGGAAGCCAGTAGATGACAAATAGTCCAGAAGTGTCAACAGCCATAAGTCTAATTGCTTGTAATACACAGTTTCTAATGACTGTGCATTTAAAACACAAATAAGAAACTAAGGTTCTTAATTTGACCTCATGAAGCCCTGTTTTACAAATGACTTCAGGCTTCTCTATGAATCAGAGCATTTCCTGTAAATGGAATGACTCTTTTAAGACAGGTAGAGTTTCCATAGTATAAACATCGAAAGGCACCTTGAAAGTCTTTGGTGAATCGAAGATAAGCAACAAAAGTGAAAGTTGTCTATCTGCACTGCAGCAGCCCATGTGCCCACCAGAGTGCCAGAAGAGGCATGGAGGCCCAGAAGACCTCTCATCTCACAGAACTTTCTCTGTCATGTTTACCCCACCTCCCCAGCCCTGGCCATTTCCTTTCCCAGACTGCTCCAATTCTTACCCTGGCTCCAGAGCCCAGATCTTCCTACAGTGGGGACGCAGCCAGACTGGCTGCTTGCCTGCTGCTTGGACAGAGAGAGTGAAATACCCATCCAAGCAGGTGTGTGTGAGCCACGAGTGACGTCACGGTGCTTTGTGCCTTCAGCGCAGTCATCAGCTCACCGAATTCCCACAACTGCCCCATCTCCCGGTAGTGTCGCGCTGACAAAATCCTACGAAATCCTGCTTTCCCTTGAGGAAAAGAAGTGTCTGCTCACATGCTTGAAGAGTAGAAAGAAGATGGAGAGAGTACTAGGATATGTATATATTTTTTTAATTTTTTAAGTTTATTTATGATAGAGAGAGAGAGAGAGAGAGAGAGGCAGAGACACAGGCAGAGGGAGAAGCAGGCTCCATGCACCGGGACCCCGACGTGGGATTCGATCCCGGGTCTCCAGGATCGCGCCCTGGGCCAAAGGCAGGCGCCAAACCGCTGCGCCACCCAGGGATCCCAAGTACTAGGATATGAAAAGCATAGCAGGTGGTTGAAAAATGAGGCCTTCCTTTTCAGACAAGAATTCCTGAATTAACACAGGTCAGATTTTAAAGAGCAGATTGGTCAAGTCCACAGATATTTAAATCCGCAATGCAAGACCCGTGTAGTGCCAAAAGTGCATTCAGGGTTACGTAAAGTTGGCATTTTGCACGTTTGCTCATAAACACTTGCGTTCTTGCCCCTCTTCCCTTCCAAACAGTTTTGTGGGTAAGAAAGTCAATAATAGTAGCAGGGGCAGGTCTTAGGAAAACGCCTAGAATTCTTGACCCCAGGCTGGGGGCTTCAAGTTTAGCGAGTATATTCCGCTAAATATAGCCACTTGAAGCTAAACATCCTCTTGGTTTAAGATGTATTGCCTGTCTTCACATAGGGCAGATGAGTAATAGATGCAGTTTCTCCTATGCTTAGTTGTTTTCAAGATTTATTTATTTATTTATTTATTTATTTATTTTTTATTTTTTTTTTTTTTTCAAGATTTAAAGGAATGAATTAACTCATCATATAAAAGACAGGTTTGGACAAAAGATGACAGACCAAGGATTAATATCCATCACACATTAGCTCTCTCTACTCCCGACAAAGAGACTTGAAATTTCTTATTCTAACCTTCGAGATTCACCTGCGCACTTCTGTAACTGTAAGAAACTACTATGTCTTGTAGTGCTGAGTGTCATTTTCCTCTGGCAATGTTAAAATTCCAAATGACCAAAGCACAGATATTATTTTAGTTCTCTTTTACTGCTATTTCAGTTCAAGTACCACTAAGTAAAAAAAAAAAAATGAAATTTTGAAATCCTCCTAGCCTGCTATATTCTTATGGTTGCATTCAATCAAAGTTAATTTCTGTCAGTTTGCCTTTCTCAATGTTTACAAAATCCATCACTGGATCTTTCTCACTGGTATATTCATGTTTTCACAATATCTTGCTTAGATTATTAATTTAACATTTCAAATACTTATATCCACAAAATTGCTGCTAATTTATTTATAAATAGAATTGCTTAGTACATTTCTTTTATTAGTGCAACATAATTCATTGCTATCCTATAACAGTCTATAACTTACTATGAATATCCTAGTCCTTATTCAGGGAGACACCATACCTATGATTATTATTTGTTTCCTTAGATGATGTCAGAACGAGAGAAACTTGAGTGTTGTAGTGATAGACATTATGAATACATATATATTTGAGAAATGGACTATATCTCTTTTAATTATTCCTCCATTTCAAAAGCCTAGCATAATCCAAATTACCTAGGTAATAGTTTGTAAGTATTTGTTGAGAGAATAAATATTGACTTGACCTACATTCTTAGGGAATGTAGAGGAAAACACACATCAACTCTTTCCTCTAAAATTTATAGTACTGTAGGAAAAATACATACATTTGAGCATTATTACCAGATAGTGCAGTTTAGTGCTAAGTAATTAGAACCAGAAAAAGCTACAATAATTGTGAATTTTGAGTTGATATTATCTAGGTAAAAATTAGATGGTAGAGTGACATTTGAAATCCTTTTGAAAAATGTATATGACTTGATCAGAAAAAAAAGTTTTGAACACTTGTTTAGAAGGGCAGAAACAGACCAATAAATGTATTACAAGGTGTATGTAAGTCAGAATGATAGGCTGTTGAAAATGTTGGGATAACTTTGCATAGAAGTCTAAGGAGATGGGGCACTTGGGTGGCTCAGTGGTTGAGCACCTGCCTTTGGCTCAGGTCATGATTCTGGGGTCCTGGGATCGAGTCCCACATCAGGCTCCCCACAGGGAGCCTGCTTCTCCCTCTACCTATGTCTCTGCCTCTCTGTGTCTCTCATGTTAAATAGATAAAACCTTAAAAAAAAGAAGTCTAAGGACATATGTTTTTTGAATAACACGGGAAAGGAATTTCATTGATGTTTAGATAATTAGAAAATTTTGTGATCAAATATTATTTTATAAAAGCTATCAAATGGAATATTACTTAGCCTTAACAAGAAGTACAAAGGGGAAAAAAGAGGCAAACAAGAAATGGACTCTTAACTATGGAGAACAAACTGATGGTTACCAGAGGGGAGGTGGGTGGAGGGATGGGGATGAAGGAGGACACTTACTGTAATGAGCACAAGGTGTTGTATGTAAGTGTTGAATTATTATATTGTACACCTGAAGCTAATATTACACCATATGTTAACTAATTGCAACTTAAATAAAAACTTAAAAAGAAAGCTACCCAATAACACTGTGCAGGGTGATTTGCAGGGTGGAGAAATTGGTGACAAAAAATAAGAATGTGATGACAATTTCCCATATTAGTTTTAGAACAGTAGAAATAGAACAAAAGATTGGGGTGTGGAGATATTAGAAAGCAGTGTTGTTGATGAATTTGGTATGGAGGGCAAATCCAGAAGAGAAGACAGCTTGTCGGTTTTGAATTACTTGAAAGCACATCTCCACTATTGAAAGGTAGTACAGGTCGTTCTAAATATTAATGTAAAATCAAAAGTTAGCAGTGTGCTGAGCTCCAAGGAGCAGCATTGAAAATTCCTGAGAGCTGGGGGCTAGCGCCTTGCAAGGATTTTGCAGAGAAATCCACTGTAATTCTTACCCTGTTTCTTTATATGTAGGATGTTCCCGTCCCCCTCCACTCATAAACAAATGGCCTTACTAAACTTGCTCTTAGTTATTATGGCTTTTATTTATTTTATTTTATTTTATTTTATTTTATTTTTTAAAAAATTTTTATTTATGATAGTCACACACACACACACACACAGAGAGAGAGAGAGAGAGAGGCAGAGACAGAAGCAGGCTCCATGCACCGGGAGCCCGACGTGGGATTCGATCCCTGGTCTCCAGGATCACGCCCTGGGTCGAAGGCAGGCTCCAAACCGCTGCGCCACCCAGGGATCCCTATTATGGCTTTTAAAAATAGATTCCTTTGGCTTTTCTAGAAAAAAAATATTTTTGTAAAGACAGTTACTACCTTTCTTTTCTTTAAAAAAAAAAAACTCATTTAATTTATTTTTTTCATCTTGATCAGTGTACTCTTTAATCCCCATCACCTATTTCACCCATTCTCCACACCCACTTTTCCTCAGGTAACCATCAGTTTATTCTATATATTTAAGAGTGCGTTTCTTGGTTTCTCTCTTTTTTCCCCTTTGCTCGTTTTATTTCTTAAATTCCACATATGAGTGAAATCATATAGTATTTGTCTTTGACCTATTTCGCCTAGCGTTATACTCTTTAACTCTATGTTGTTGCATTTTGTTGGTTTTTTAAAGTAAGACTTTGGGATCCCTGGGTGGCGCAGCGGTTTGGCGCCTGCCTTTGGCCCAGGGCGCGATCCTGGAGACCCGGAATCGAATCCCACGTCGGGCTCCAGGTGCATGGAGCCTGCCTCTCTCTCTGCCTGTGTCTCTGCCTCTCTCTCTCTCTCACTGCGTGCCTATCATAAATAAATAAAAAAAAATTAAAAATAAAATAAGATTTTATTTATTCATTTGATAGAAAAAGAGAGCACAAAGCAGGAGGAGCAGCAGAGGGAGAGGGAGAAGCGGGTTGCCCACTGAGCAGGGAGCCTGATGAGGGGCTCAATTCCAGAACTGTGGGATTGTGACGGAGCCAAAGGCAGACACTTAGCCAATTGAGCCACCCAGGCACTCCAATGCTGTTACATTTTGATTTCATTCTTTTTATGGCTGAATTATATATATAACTTCTTTTTTTATCTATTCCTCTATCAGTGATCATTTGGGCTGCTTCCATAGTTTGGCTATTATAAATAATGTTGCTAGAAACATAGGAATACATACATCCCTTCAAATTAGTGTTTTTGTAGTTTGTGGGTAAATACCCAAGAGTGCAATTACTGAATCCTAGGGTAGCTCCATTTTTAACTTTTTGAGGAATATCCATACTGTTTTCCACAGTGGCTGCACCAGTTTGCATTCCCACCAACAGTGCACAAGGATTCCTTTTGCTCCATATTCTTGCCAACAAGTTGTTTCTTGTGTTTTGATTAAAGCCATTCTGACAGGTGTGATGTGATATCTCTTTGTAGTTTTGATTTGCATTTGCCTGATGAAGGATGTTGGGCATCTTTCAATGTGTGCATTCACCACCCATATGTCTTCTTGGAAGAAATGTCTGGTAATGTCTTCTGTCCATTTTTAATTGGATTATTTGTTTTTTTGAGTATTGAGTTGTATTGGTTCTTTATATATTTGGGATACTAACTCTTTATCAGATATGTCATTTGCATATATCTTTGTCCATTTAGGACAAAGTTTTGTTGGTTGTTTCCTTTGTTGTATGGAAACTTTTTATTTTGCTGTTGTCCCAATAGTTTATTTTTGCCTTTGTTTCCCTTGCCTCAAGGAGACAGATTCAGAAAAATGTTTCTACAGCCGATGTCAGAGACATTACCTCCTATGCTGTCTTCTAGAATTTTTACAGTTTCAGGTCTCACATTTAGGTCTTTAATCCATTTGGAGTTTTCTTTTGTGTATGGTAAGAGAAAGTGGTCCGCTTTCATTCCTTTGCATGTGGCCACAATGTATTTTCCCAACACCATTTGTTAAAGAGACTTTTTGCTATTGTATATTCATTCTTCCTTTGTTGAAGATTAATTGACCATATAATTATGGGTTTATTTCTGGGTTTTCTGTTCTATCCTACTGATCTATATGTCTTTTTTAAAAGATTTTACTTATTTATTCAGAGAGAGAGAGGCAGAGACACAGGCAGAGAGAGAAGCAGGCTCCATGCAGGGAACCGGACATGGGATTCGATCCCGGGTCTCCAGGATCACACACTGGCTGCAGGCGGCGCTAAAGCGCTGTGCCACCCGGACTGCCCTATATGTCCGTTTTTAAGCCAGTACCATACTGCTTTCATTACTACAGCTTTCTAATGTAACTTGTAATGAATTGTGATATTTCCAGTTTTGTTTTTCTTTTTCAAGCCTGCTTCGGCTATTTGAGATCTTTTGTGGTTCCATACAAATTTTAGGATTCTTTGTTCTAGCTCTGTGAAAAATGCTATTTTAATAAGGATTGCATGAAATCTGTGGATTGTTTAGGGTGGTATAGCCATTTGTTCTTCCAACCCATGAGCATGGAATGTCTTTCTATTTCTTGGTGTTGTCTTGAATTTTTTCACGTGTGTTCTATGTTTTCCAGAGTACAGGCCTTTCACTTCTTTGGTTCAGTTTATTCTTAGATATTTTCCTGTTTTGGGTGTAATTATAAATGGAATTGCTTTCTTATTTTCACTTCTTGCTACTTCATTATTAGTGCATAGGAATGCAACATATTTCTTTTTTTTTTTTAAGATTTTATTTATCTATTAATGATTGAGAGAGAGAGAGAGAGAGAGGCAGAGACACAGGCAGAGGGAGAAGCTGGCTCCATGCAGGGACCCCGGCCTGGGACTTCATCTGGGGTCCCCAGGATCAGGCCCTGGGCTGAAGGCGGCACTAAACCGTGGAGCCACCCGGGCTGCCAGAAACATATTTCTATACACTGATTTTGTATCCTACAACTTTACTGAATTCATGCATCAGTTATAGGATTTTTTTTGGTGGAGTCTAGGGTTTTCTACATAGAATATCATGTCATATGCAAATAGTAAGAGTTTTACTTCTTCCGTACCAGTTTGGATGCCTTTTATTCCTTTATATTGTCTAATTGCTATGGCTAGGACTTCCAGTACTATGTTGAATGAAAGTGGTGAGAATGGACATCCTTGACTTGTTTCTGATCTAAGGGGGAAAACTGTTTTTCACCACTGAGTATGACGTTGGCTATGGATTTTTCACGTACGGCTTTTATTATGTTGAGGTATATTCCCTCTAGACCTACTTTGCAGAGACTTTTTTTTTTTTTTTTTATCATGAATGGATGCTGCAATTTGTCAAATGATTTTACTGCATCTATTGAAATGATTGTATGGTTTTATCCTTCTCTTATTCATGTGATGATTCATGTTGATTGTTTTGTCTATATTGAACTACCCTTGCATCTTGGGATTAAATCCTACTTGATCATGGTGTATGATTTTTTAAATGTGTTTCTGGATATTGTCTGCTAATATTTTGTTGAGGATTTCTGCATGCATATTCATAAGAGATTTGGCCTGCAGGTTTTTTTTTTTTTTTTTTTTTGTGGTATCTATCTAGTTTTGGTATCAGGATGATACTAGTTTCATAGAATAAGTTTGGAGGTTTTATTTCCTCTTTTTTTTTTTTTTTTCCGGAATAGTTTACAAAGAATCGGCATTAGCTTTTCTCTA
The DNA here is from genome assembly GCF_053574225.1 of Canis aureus. Classification (NCBI taxonomy): domain Eukaryota; kingdom Metazoa; phylum Chordata; class Mammalia; order Carnivora; family Canidae; genus Canis; species Canis aureus. The sequence continues at coordinate 55,026,841 of NC_135617.1, read as the reverse complement.
AATTTTTGGTAGAATTCTCCTGTGAAGCTATCTGGTCCTGGAGTTTTGGGGGAGTTTCTTGATCACTGATTCAATTTCATTGCTGGTTATTGGTCTGTTCAAATTTTCTATTTATTTCTACTTTAATTTTGGTAAGTTATGTTTCTAGAAACTTAACCATTCCTCATAGGTTGTACAACTTGTTGGCATGTAGGTTTTCATAATATTCTGTTAACAATTGTTTGTATATCTGTGGTGTTGGTTGTTATTTCTCCTCTTTCATTAGTGGTTTTATTTATTTGAGTCCTCTCTGTGTTTTTGATAAGTCTGGCTAGAGATTTATCAATTTTGTTCATCTTTTCAAAGAACCACCTCCTGGTTTCATTGATCTGTTCTATTGTTTTTCTCATTTCTATATTTTTTTATTTCTGCTCTTATCTTTATTATTTTATTCCTTCTTTTGGTTTTGGGTTTTTTGTTCTTCTTGACCTAGCTCCTTTAGGCATAAGTTTAGGTTGTTTCTCTAAAATTTCTCTTGTTTCTTGAGATGTGATGTATTCTGTAAAATGTTCCAACTACACTTAAAAGGAATGTGTATTCTGGTGTTTTAGGATGGAATGTTCTGAATATATCTGTTAAATTCTTCTGGTCCAGTTTGTCATTCAAAGTGACTGTTTCCTGGTTGATTGTCTGTTTGGATGATCTGTCTCTTAATGTAAGTGAGGTGTTATAGTCCTCTACTATTATTGTACTACTATCAACTGGTTCTTTATATTTGTTATTAACTATTTTATGCAATTGGGTGCTTCCATATTTGGTGCATAAATATTTACAATTGTTATATCCTCTTGCTGGATTGTCCCCTTTGTTTTATATAGTGTCTTTGTCTTTTGTTACACTCTTTGTTTAAAAGTCTATTTTGCCAGGGCACCTGGATGGCTCTGTTAGTGAAGCACCTGCCTTCAGCTCAAGTCATGATTCTAGGGTTCTGGGATCCAACCCCACATTGGGCTCCCTACTCAATGGTCAGCCTGCTTCTCCCTCTCCCTTTGATGCTCTGGCTGTTTGTGCTTTCTCACTCTCTCTCTATGTAAAGTAAATAAAATAATTTTTAGAAAAGTTTACTTTGTTTAATATAAGTATTGCTATTCTGGCTTTCTTTTGACATCCATTTGCATGATAAATGTTTCTCTATCTCCCTATTTTCAATCTGCATGTGTCTTTAGGTCTGAAATCAGTCAGTTGTAGGCAGAATATAGATGGGTCTTGTTTTTTTGTCCACTTTGTCTCCCTGTGTCTTTTGGTTGGAGGATTTTGTCCATTTACATTCAAAGTAATTATTGATAGTTATGTGTTGATTGTGACTTTGATAGTTGTTTTGTGTTTTTTTCGTTTAGATTTTCTCTGATCCTTTCTTCTCTTGCTCTCTTTCATGGTTTGTTGGCTTTGTTTAGTGATATACTTGGATTTCTTTCTCTTTATTTGTTGCATAACCATTATTGGTTTTTGACTTTTGGTTACCATTAGATTTGTATGTAACATCTTCTAAATATAACAGTCTATATTAAGTTGATGGTTGCTTAAGTTTAAATCCATTTTTACTACTCTTCTACCCATGTTTTAGGTATATGGCATCATATATTATACCCTTTTATTTTATGAACTTGACTGATTTTTACTGAAAATCTTATTTTTACTTCTTTTGTAGTTTTTACTTTACATACTCTCATTTTGGTCTTTATTTTCCACTCAGTCTCCTTTAATATTTCTTGTAGAACTGGTTTAGTGGTCATGAACTCCTTTAGCTTTTGCTCATCTGAGAAACTCTTTATCACTTCTATTCTGAATGACAGCCTTCCTGGATAGAATATTATTGGCTGCAGAATTTTTCCTTTCAGCACATGAATATATCATGCCAATCCCTTCTTGCCTGCAAAGTTTTTGCTGAAAATCCCCTGAGAGTCTTAGGGGGTTTCCCCTGTATGTAACTGTCTTTTTTTTTTATTCTCTTGCTGTTTTTTTTTTTAAAGATTGTATTTATTTATTCATGAGAGACATAGGTAGAGAGGTAGACACATAGGCAGAGGGAGAAACATGCTCGTTGTAGGGAGCCGGATGTGGGACTCGATCCCAGAATTCCGGGATCCTGCCCTGAACTGGAGGCAGACACTCAATTGCTGAGCCACCCAGTCGTCCTTCTCTTGCTGTTTTTAAATTTTTTTTCTTTATCATTGCTTTTGCCATTTTAATTACTATGAGTCTTGGTGTGGACCTCCTTGGGTTGAATTTTGGGGAGAATCTCTTTGCCTCCTGGATCTGGATATCTACTCCTTCCCCAGATTAGGAAAGTTTTGAGCTATTATTTCTTCACATAAATTTCCTACCACCTTTTCTTTCTCTTCATCTTCTGAGATCTCTATAATGCATATGTTATCATGCTTGATGGAATCACAGAATTCCCTAAGACTATTCTCAATTTACATATTTTTTTTCCTTTCTATTACCCATCTGGGTTACTTTCTACTCTCTGTTTTTCGGATATCAAATTGATCATCTGCTTCATCTAGCTTACTGTATTTCCATCAAGTATACATTTGATTTCATTTATTGTATTCTTGATCTCTGACTGGTTCTTTTTTATCTGTGTTAAGGGTTTCACTGATGTCTTCCACTCTTTTCTCAAACCTAGTGAGCATTTTTATGATTATTACTTTAAATTCTCTATCAGGCATATTTATATCTGTTTTGTGTAGATCTCTTGCTGTGATTTGGTTCTGTTCCTTCATTTGGGACTTATTTCTGTATGTTCTCATGTTGTCTAACTCTCTGTATCTGTTTCTTTGTTTTAGGAAAGTCAGCTACTTCTCTTGCTCTTAACAGTAATAGCCTTATAAAGAAGAGATCCTGTAGTTGCATTGCAGTTTCCCTTGTTCCCCAGGGGCTGGTGCTTCAGGGAGCATTCCCTATGTGTGTCTCATGTGTTCTACTGTTGAGTCTTGGCATCTTTTTTCTTCAGTCCAGTTGTCTGCAGAAATCCTCTTTGGCTGTTATGGGCAGTGTTTGGTCCCCAGAAGGGGTGGGTTGTGTTTTAACATGGTGCATAGTGGTTTGCTCATAAAAGGAGACCTGCTCCCATTGTAGCGGGAACTGAAGTCAAGCAAAACTGCTAGTCCTATGCTGTATCTGCATTTTTTAAAAAGATTTCATTTGTTTATTCATGAGAGACACACACACACAGAGGCAGAGACATAGGCAGAGTGCAAAGCACGTCCCTAGCAGGGAGACTGATAGGAGACTCAATCACCAGATGTGGCATCACGCCCTGAGCCAAAGGCAGACGCTCAACTGCTGAGCCACCCAGGCGTCCTAAATGCGCCTGCATTTTAAGATTGTATCTGCTGTTTGTTGTGCTGTCTCTTTAAGGTAAAAGACTCAGCTTCCTACCTCTGGGCTCTACCGGAGCCAGAGCCCACTGATTTTTTAAAAATGCCACACTGTAAGTGCTGCTGGTTGTAAGAATTCATGAAATTAAGCCCCTTTCACTTTCAAAGGCAAATGTTATGGGGATTTGTACTCCCCATTCAGGACCTCTCCAGTGTGAAATCCGTCTTTTGCATTTTTTGTGCCACAGGCTCCCTCCCCACTGTGGATGGCCATGGCCCATTTTATTCTGAAACCAAGTCTTCACACTTCCAACCTTCTTGGATGTGGCTTATTCTCTGCCTTTAGTTGTGGAGTTTGTTCTGTCAGTCTTAGGGTCATTTTCTGGGTTATTTATGTTGATGTCAGTGTTATCTAAGTTGTATCTGTGGGTGAGATGAGCTCAGTCTCCTCCTCCTCTGCTATCTTCCCTCAAGGTTGCATGCAGGCAGTGCAATGGGAGCAAGATTAGAATCTAAGTCTCTGAACACCTACCTAGTGCCCTTTTCCACTCTATATGATTTTATTTTCTTCTCCTTTTACTGTCTTGGCAATACGCTTAAAATGTAAACAGGGTGGTGGAAACTGATATTTTAGCTTTATTCCTGATAGAGAATTCCAGATTGAAAAATGCTATAACACTATTTTCACCTATAACATAAAGTGAAAGCATTTAGTCATTCGCTACTAAGTATAAGATTAGCTAGAAGATTTTGTAAAATATTTCATATTAAGATGAAGAAATTACCTTCTAGTCCTAGTTTTTTGGAAATTGTTTTCATTAAAGGTGTTGAATTGGGCAGCCTGGGTGGCTCAGCGGTTTAGCCCGCATTTAGCCCAGAATGTGATCCTGGAGACCCGGGATGGAGTCCCATGTCAGGCTCCCTGTATGGAGCCTGCTTCTCACTCTGCCTGTGTCTCTGCCTCTCTCTCTCTCTGTGTCTCTCATGAATAACTAAATGAAATCTTTAAAAAATAAATAAATAAAATCTTTTTTTCCCTTAGTATTTTTAACTTTTATTTTTAATTATTTTTTATTGGAGTTCAATTAAAAAAATAAAATCTTAAAAAAATAAAGGTGTTGAATTTTGTCAAGTGCATTATTTTTGCATGTTTTGTGATCATATGATATCTTTATTTGAATATGGTGTATGACATTAACTGATATTTGAATATTGAAACATTTCATTCCTGCAATAACCTCACTTTGTCAGATGTATGATCTTTTTTAAAAATTTAATTAATTAATTGATTAAATATTGTATTTATTTATTCATGGGAGACACACAGAGAGAGGCAGAGACATAGAGGGAGAAGCAGGCTCCCTATGGAGAAGCCCGATGCGGAACTAGATCCTAGGACCCTGGAATCATGACCTGAGCCAAAGGCAGATGTTCAAAGATTTTATTTATTTATTCATGAGAGACAGAGAGAGAGAGAGGCAGAGACACAGGCAGAGTGAGAAGCAGGCTCCATGCAGGGAGCCCGACATGGGACTCGATCCCGGGTCTACCAGGATCATGCCCTGGACCAAAGGCGGCGCTAAACCGCTGAGCCACCCAGGCTGCCCCGAAGGCAGAAGTTCAACCACTGAGCCACCCAGGTGTCCCTGTATAATCTTTTTTTATGTTGCATCTATGTTCATTAGAAATAATAGTCTGCAGTTTTCTTTTCTTGTGATTTCTTTGTCTAGCTTTGGCATAAGGTGATGCTAGCCTGAGTTGGGAAATAGTTCTGTTTTCTGTCATGACATAAACAAAAATTTTCCTAAAATTGTACAACATGCATTATATATAATATATATATATATAGTACATCTATAATCTAGTATTTAACTCAATCTCTCTTCTAGTCAATACTCTCCTTAACTGATTTCTTGCCTGCACTCTTGTTCTCTTACAATTTATATTTTATTGAATCACTGTCTTCTTCAATATATTCTCATGCTTTGCTATTCAACTTATAATGATATCCCAATCCTTTATGTACCCTAGGGCACACCATGTGACTAAGTTTCTGTCTAACTCTTTGGCCTGCTTTCAAAATGATTTTTTACCTTGCTCATTCTGCTCCCGTCATCCTATGCTTCTTGCCTTTCCTCAAATATGCCAACTTTATTTCTACTTCAATAACGTTGCACTCATTATTCTGTTTTCTCCATTAAATCATCTTATTCATCCTTCTCTTAACTTCTATTGTGATTCTAATCCAACCTTAGAGAGGAAGTTCCTGATTCTCCTATTAAAATTTTCCTGGTCTATCCTCATTATTCTCTATTCTGTTGCCTATTTTAGTTCATAACATTTACCATTTCCAATATTATCTTAAGTATTTATTTGAAAAACAATTTCTTTCCTATTTCCCCTATGAAAATGTGAAGTCCATGAAGTTTAGAACCTGGTCTCTCTTGTTAATCATTCTATTTCAATGTACCGAATTAAATCCCTGAGAAATTTTCAATAAATATTTGTTGAATGCAATAATAAATTACATTACATTGTGAAGGTTATTATGAAAGAAATACAAGGATCTGTGAGAGAGAATGGGATGAGTTCTTCAGATTAAATGCTCAAAGGAATCTCTTGGATAAAACTGTGTTTACTTTGAAGGAGTTATTCTAGTAAATAATAGAAGAATGACTTCCAGACAGAGCTAATAGCAAACAAAAATGCCCTTAGGTAAAGAAAATCTTGAGGAACTTGAGAGAATTTAATAAGATCATTGATCATTATTGGAGCATAGAAATAAAGGGGAATGGAATGAAGTAAGATTAGCAAGGAGAGTATAAATAAGATCATTCAACTTCTTGCAGGTCAGTTTAAGAGTAAGAGTAAGACTCCTCAAGGCTCATGCTCAAGAAGTCTATGAATGGCTTGAAAGTAGACAAATTAAGAAGTCTTTCACTTTAGAGATTAAGAAACGTGCTGCAAAAATAGCACCCAGGAGCTGCATTGATGGAAAGCACAGCTTTCCCTATGACTATTTCTGTCCTTGAAATAATTTGTGAATTTTAACACTTGGATAAGGATGTGAGTCTAGTGTGACAGTTCAATCATTGGTATTATCTGAAAGCTCCATGAAAAATAAAATCAAACATTTAGCAATGGAATAGAGGAATTGACGACACTGGGTGGGGAAGTGGTATCTAAAAAAGATAAGATAATCAAGAGAAAAATTTTCCAAGCATTATAGATTCAAAAAAAAAAAAGGTGTTGTTGTTTTTAATGCATCTTTTATTTTGGAATATTTTTAGACTTATGGAAATTTTGCTAATATAGTACAGAGAATTCCCATATACCTTCACCCAGCTTCAATTTCCTCTATTGTCATCATCTTGCATTACCTTAGTACATTTGTCAAGACTAAGAAATGGATTTTACTATCAAAAACAATTCAGGCTCTATTCAGACTTCACCATTTTTTCTACTAATGAGCTTTTTGTGTTTGAGGATCTGATCCAGGAGACCACATTTCATTTAGTTCTCATGTTTTCTTAGTCCCTTCTAGTCTGTAATGCTTTCTCAGAATTTCCTTATTGCACATGACTTTTGTATGAGAAACAGATAATTCCAGGTTATGCTATTTTTAAATGCTTTGTATGAAAGAGATTTCTGTAAAATAAAAAGTAGACCCAAGAGAAAAATACTTATTCTTTGGAATCAAATTTGTAGCTAACATGCTTACAACATCTGTGATAATGCATAGAAATGACGTGGTCCTCCTACACTTAGCCCTCCTTGTCTGTATTGGGCATTTAATAAATTTTGTCTTCACATTTGCAGGCAGCCTTGCAATTATCACTGACAAAATAATGGTTACAGGTAAGAGTAGTCTTCAAATCCTTACAGTTAGAATAATTATCTTCATACTCACAACTATTGGCTGTAATAAAAATAAAAAAATTAGTCAGTTCATTATCGTTTTCCTCCATAGCAGCAACACAAACAATAAATTCAATGTAAGTGGGGAGAAAACTATTGAGCAAACATGTTGGTATCATTACATTATGGTTGATGCAAAGGGACATATTAATCCATTACTTCTTCTAAAATTTGAGCTTTTTGGGATGTTTCTAAAATGAATTGACCTATTTTCCTCCCTCAGAAAAGGAAATACATTTCAATGAGTCTCTCTACAATTACACTGTCCAAAATTATAGCCTTTAACCATATGGTTGTTTAAATTTAAACTTAAATTAATTAAAATTACATAACATTAAAAAATAAATTTTCAGCTCATTGGTGGTACATTCCAAGTGCTCAATAACCAATATGGGGGCTATTTTATCAGGACAGAGCAAATCTTGAACATTCCCATCATTGCAAAAAGTTATATTAGACACTGTTGCTCTATCTAGACTTTAGTGTCACTAATCTTTCTTTCAAGAGTAAGAAATCATTATGAGAATATGTGGATGTAAAAACAGGAGAGAATTTCACAATTATTATCAGACATTTCTACTTTGAAGTCCCTCAGTGGACACAAACACAATAACTCTCAAACTAAATTCATTATTCTACCTACAGGCTTGGCATTTCTTTGGAGTTTCTCCCCAACTCCCAACTCAATTCCCCTAATATCAGAGAAATGAAAGTCCTAACTAAATAATTCAAACCAGGAACTGGGAATCAACATGAACTCACTGCTCTCCACTTTTTATTAGCACTCAACAAGTGCAAGTAAAAAACACTGTTTTTTCTACTACGTTCCTATCCCTATCACTCATTACTATTTCTTTTCATTTATTTTGTCCTAATGTAGTAAAAACTCCATTTCCATTTATTTTTTGAACCCATGTTTTCAACAGTCTCTGAGCCAGCTTCCATCTACTTGTTGCTCCATACTACTGCCAGATCTTTATAAAACACAATTCTGATCTCATCATTCTTCTACTTAAAAATCTTTCAATTGATTGATTATTACTAACAGGATAAATTCCAAACCCCTTAACAAATAGTATTCAGCAGAGGAGTAAATATTTTCTTCTTTAATTAATGTATAGCTTTGATATCATCAATACACTGAATTAGAGCTATACAATACCTCAGAAAGAATGCTACAGTTCAATCTAGTGAATGCATTTGAAATGTAAAAATCTCAGTCAACTGTGTTGTTCATAATTTTAATAACATATCTCAACTAAACAAAAATACTAACTCTTTGTATTTATATCCATAACAAGATTAAACATGAGATATTATATGACACTGAATTTAATCCTTTTGCTAAAATAATTTTGAAACTTCTGTGAGCTAATAATGCTACATACATATTTGATTGACATTTTAAAAGTATGTAAAAATTACTAGCAAACACAAGTGCTAGTGGTTATTAAATTAAACTTGATTATTCTAACTATACTATGGGGAAAATGAAGAATTTAGAACGATGAACTCATTGGTGTATAAAGAATGTTTGGTGTCTGAACTGAAGTGTGTCTGTGGTCTAACACCTTTATATTTTGTACATATTTTCTCTTTATAAAATGTCACTTTGATATAATTGCATTAACTTTGGTAGAAAAAATATTTAATTACAATAAATTATTTCCACAGAAACAGTTTTAGATATGCCAATATATAACAAGTCCAACATAATCACCAATATACATTGATGGTAGATGTTTCTTTAGGTTACATGTGGTAACAGGATTTTCATGATTTTCATTGCAAATAATATATAGATAATGCATAAAAGTTTTGATTAAAAACCCTCTCTTGAATACTTTTACTCTTGTCTTTTGTATGAAGGCATTAGTTAAGTTAGTTAACAATCAGAAGATTTCCTAATTCTTAAAAAAAAGAGGGGCCTATGGCTCTTATGATACTGAGGTATGTTTCTTCTATTCTTACACTGCAGAAGAGTTTTTAATCAAGAAAAAAAAGGTATTTTGTCAAATGCTTTTTCTGCATCTATTGAGAAGATCATATAGTTTTTGTCCTTTCTTTTATTAATATGGTGTACCACATTGATTGATTTGCAGATATTGAACCACCCTTACAGCCCACACAGTTGTGATGTATAATCCTTTTAATGTACTATGTAATATACTATCTACTAGCTAGTATCTTGGTGAGAATTTTTGCATCATCTGTTCATCGGACGATACTCTATGTAGAAAACCGAAAAGACTCCACCAAAAAATTGTTAGAATGGATATAGGATTTCAGCAAAGTGGTAGGATATAAAAATGCATGGAAGCCAGATGAATTTCTATATACTAACAATGAGGTAGAAGAAAGAGAAATCAAAGAATTGATCCCAATTTACAATTGGGCCAAAAGCCATAAAATACCTAAGAATAAACTTAAAGAGATTAAAGATCTATACTTTGAAAACTATAGAACATTTATGAAGGAAATTGAAGAAGACACAAGGAAATGGAAAAACATTCCATGTTCATGGATTGGAAGAATAAATATTGTTAAAACGTCTACACTACCCAAAGCAATCTATACTTTCAATAAAATCCCTATCAAATTACCATCAATATTGTTCACAGAGCTGGAACCAATAATCCTAAAATTTGTATGAAACCAGAAAAGATCCCGATAGCTAAAGGAATGTTGAAAAATAAAAACAAAGCTGGAAGCATCAGAATCCCAGACTTCAAGCTCTATTACTAATCTGTGATCATCAAGACATTATGGGTACAGACACAAAACAGACATATTGATCAATGGAACAGAATAGAGAACCCAGAAATGGACCCTCAACTCTATGCTCAACTAATCTCCAACAAAGCTGGAAAGAATATCCAAAGAAAAAAAGGCAGTCTCTTCAACAAATAGTGTTGGGAAAGTTGGGGAGCCAACATGTGGAAAATGAAGCTGGACCACTTTCTTATACCAGACACAAACATAAACTCAAAATGGATGAAAGAACTAAATGTGAGACAGGAATCCATCAATGTCCTAGAAAAGAACATAGGCAGCAATTTCTTTGATCTAGGCTGCCACAACTACTTGCTAAATACATCTCCAAAATCAAGAGAAATAAAAGCAAAAAGGAACTATTGGGACTTCATCAAGATAAAAAGCTTTTGCATAGCAAAGGAAACAGTCAACAAAACTAAAAGGCAACCCACAGAATGGGAAAAGATATTTGCAAATGTCTTATCATATAAAAGGCTAGTATCCAAAATCTATAAAGAACTTATCAAACTCAACACCAAAAACCCCCCCCCAAAATATTTAGTTAAGAAATGAGCAGAAAATGTGAACTGACATTTCTCTTGAAGAAGACATACAAATAGCCAAATGACACATGAAAAGAAGTGCCCTAATCACTCAGTATCAGGGAAATACAATCAAAACCGCAATAATATGCCACCTAGTACAGGTCAGAATGGTTAAAATTAACAACTCAAGAAACAACAGATATTGGATGTTGAGTATGTAGAGAAAGAGGAACCCTCCTACATTGTTGGTAAGATGCAACAGTATGGAGATTCCTCAAAAAGTTAAAAATAGAGCTACTTTATGACCCAGCAATTGCACTACTAGGTATTTATCCAAAGGATACAAACATAGTGATTTGATTGATGGGGCACATGCACCACACTGTTTATAGCAGCAATGCCCACAATAGCCAAACAATGGAAAGATCCCAGATGTCCATCAACAAATGGATAGATAAAGATGAACATAGAGGAAAGGAAGGAAAAATAAAATAAGATGAAAACAGAGAGGAAGGCAAACCATAAGAGATGCTGAATTCTAGGAAACAAACTGAGGGTTGCTGGAGGGGAGGTGGATGGGGGAAGGGATAATTGGGTGATGGGCATTAAAGAGGGCACTTGATATAAAGAGCACTAGTTATTATATGTAAGTGATGAATCACTAAATTCTACCCCTGAAACTAATAATAAAGTATATGTTAATTAAGTTGAACTTAAATAAAGAATTAAAAAAATAAAAGGTTCCCAGAAGGGACAAAAGAAGTCAGGTCATTTTATCATATATACACAAATTAATGACTTCAAACTTACTGCAGAGTCCTTTGTCACAGTGATATTTGCAGCTGGCACAAGATTTTCCTTTTAGGTAAGGGGTATGTATCTTGTTAACAAGATTACCACTGAAATTTGAAATACAGAATGTCAAACATTTTTCATTTTTAAGTTTAGCTTATGCTCCCAGGATAGCATCTATCACCACATATAACTGAATATCAATGTTTTCCATCAAGTCAAATAGCTGAAAAACTAAAGTTCCCAAAATGTACCAGATAACAATGTAAAGAAAATAATTCACATTCACTAACTTCTTTGACCATAATTTCACAACCTGACCAATTGAATGGAATAAATGGGGTCTAAAATTTTCATAGTGTATTTCATTCAATATGAAAACATTCTTTCTCCCCCAGAAGACTTGGTCAAATTGCTGAAGCAGTGTACCCCAAGGTGCTGGCTAGTGATAAAACATATCCCTTAGAAAGACAGCACAAGTTCCTTAGAAAAGGTTGCAGTATGGAAATGCTTAAAGTTACATATAGTTTTATATTTAAGAAATATAACAATTTCTGTAATATGAACTAAGGAAGGTAAAGTCCTTGGATAATTTTGGCTTCAGATGGGGGGTGTTGATTTTAATATAGTTTTTGGTGTATGTTTTGGGGAGATAGGATAGCTTAGGAAGGTTTTTGAATCTCTAGAGGTTTTGTGTGTGGTTTTTAATGTTTACAAAAAATGAGAAGGTAAGAAAAAATGGTTTTATTAATACTAATCGCTAAGGTGTATTAGTCTTCTAGTAAGTAGCCTACATCTCATTGATGGATATTATTCAAGACAGTCTCAATTGTATGAGGTGGACCAACAACGCAAAGCAATGTATCTGAATCTCATTCCCTGCATGGGATATAACAAACCATGTGTGAGCCCCTGGAAAATGTGAAATACATACAAACATATTCTGGAAACTTCCTCACCACTGCTTTTCCTTATTCACTCCAACTTTCACTTCAGATGCCTGGCTCCAGATCCTCCTCTCTTACAGTCAACCAGTAAGTTTGGATGCACTATTCTAGGAAATTTCCATTCTTTCTACTAAACCCTAGTAAGTGCCTGCAGGAAAATGACGTTGGAGGTCTACTTCTCACCCTGGAGATCCATATGCTCAGGTTACCTACAGTCTACCATCATCTGTTATGGTAATAATGTAGGTGGTTTTTTAGATAAGCAGGGCAAGGAATATCTTAACAGGAAGAACCGAAATCACAATCTTCCATCCCCTACTGGCCACTCCACTACCATCCCTTGCTTATCCATCAAGCATTCACATCCTAAAGTGTGAAGTTAGTGAGAATTGATGTTATCAAATCTAGGGAAATGTGCACCCATGCTCATGGATACCCATGCTCATGGATAGCCATGAGCCCAAGGGAAAGGTGACTGAGAGAAAAGATGTCATTTTGTAACTGAGGATAGAGAGCTTCATTTTGTACTTGGAATGGAGAACGCAGTCTCTTCCATGATAATTTGAATGTATCTCAACTTAAAAGCATTTCCAAAGATTTATTCCTTTTGGATGGACCTAGAGGGTATTATGCTAAGTGAAATAAGTTGGACAGAGAAAGACAGATACCATATGATTTTACTTACATGAGGATTCTAAAAAATAAAATAAAAAGCAGAAACAGATAAGTACAAGAACAAACTGATGTTTTCCAGAGGGGCAGGGATGGGAAGATGGGCAAAAGAGTTGAAAGGGAGTGGGAAATACAGGCTTCCAGTTATGGAATAAATGAGTCATGGGGATAAAAAAGTACAGCACAGGGACTATAGTCAATGGTCTAAAAGCATTGGATGGCGACTGGTGATAGCTACCCTTGTGGTGAGCATAGCATAAAGTAGAGACCTGTCACTATGTTAAACACCTAAAACTAATGTGACATTGCATATGAACTACGCAATGATTTTTAAAAATGAAAAAAGGATTTATTCCTTCCCTTCACTGAATAATGTTTTATATTCTAGTTTGTTTACTATACAAGAATTTTCAAATATTAAATTACATTTAGGGATATTGCACTACCTTCTAAGGTATATACTTACGCAGGACAATATTGGCAAACATAGTAGTATTTTAGACTCTCTTGATTGGGACAATAGGCAATTCCACACCCAACATGATAAGAAGAGTACCAAACAACCTACAAATCCAGAAAGGAATATATGAGAATATATTAAATAAGAGGGAAAATATTTTAAAAATAGTGGCAAATGTAAAACCAAAAAAAATGTTACTATTATAGTCTGTAGCCAGGTACCCTTCAAAAATAATTAGCTCAATTATTGAAACAAATCACAAATTTTAAAATATTAAATTTTAATGTCCACTATTTTATCCATTTCTAATTCTGAAAAAGTACAGAACATGCTTCCTTACCAAGTGTTACATCAGCTATGGAAAAAAAAAATTGACAGCTCTAGATGAAGTACCAGCCAGGACTATTTTATCTATTCAAGCTCTTACCCAAATTGAACATTGGACTTTGTCATAATTCAGAGATGCTTTCATATTAAAGCATTTGTGATAGAAGTATTTTCATTTGTTTCTCTTACCTGGGTGTAATGTCCAATAACTGCATCAGAACTCTTAGGTCCTACACCATAGACAAAATCATGGTGCTCCTCATACCAGTTTTGGATTGCATCTGACCAGGAAGCAGGGTAACTTGACATAAAGAGATTCTCACCACATTTTGTATCTAAAGAGAATCAGATCATCCTTGAGGAAAGAAATAATGCGTGGAATGGCAAAAGAAATCAACTATATGAACACAAAGATGTTGCCCTTCAAACACAGTGTCTATACTCATAACTGTTAATACATAATAAAAGGGCTTCTGTATTTCTCAGCCCTAAAGCTGAATAGAAGACATACCTGTCTTGGTACACCTGGATGGCTTAGTGGGTTAAGAGGCTGACTCTTGATTTCAGCTCAGTTCATAATCTCAGGGTGCTGATTGAGCCCTGCATCAGGCTGCCCACTCAGTCCAGAGTCGGCTTGAGGATTCTCTCTCTCTCCCTCCCCGTCTGCCCCTTCCCCTACTCACACACATTCTCTCTCTAAAATAAATAAATTAATCTTTTCAAAAAAGAAAAAGACAGATCTATATAGCATGCTGAGGCTGTCATCAACATGCAAAACTTGGAATAAGTTAAGAGGACCTTATGCTTTAAAAATCCTCTGGAGTATCAGAGATACATTCTTTTTTATTTTTAATTTTTTTAATTTTTTAACTGAAGTTCAATTTGCCAACATGTAGTATAACATCCAGTGCTCATCCCATCAAGTGCCCTCCTCAGTGCCCATCCCCCAGTTACCCCATGTCCCTGCCTGCCTCCCTTGACACTACCCTTCATTCGTTTCCCAGAGTTAGGAATCTCTCATGTTTTGTCACCCTCTCTAATTTTTCCCACTCATTTTCCTTCCTTTCCCTTATAATCCCTTTCACTATTTCTTATATTCCACATGTGAGTGAAACCATATGATGATTGTCCTTCTCCAATTGACTTAATTCATTCAGCATATTACCCTCCATTCTTTTTTATGCTAAATTCTTCACATATGTAATGTCTCCTGTGCTCTCAGCTTTGTACTGTAAATTTGCAAAAGACACTGACCAACTTTTTCTTCTTTTTCTCTTCCTATTGACTGCCTTCACCAGAGATTTTGCACATATCAGACCCTTTCTAAGTGTTTATGATTATGATTTTGTGTGCACTTGGAAAAAAGTTCTACAAGCAGTCTCTAAGGGCTCCAATTAAGAGGCAACTGACATCAGGATAGATGGCAGATTTCAAAGCTTTTGGGTCCTCTCTTAATCACTAAATCAGAATGTCCTAAGGCCAAATCTTATTAGGCAAAGAAGAGCCTTGCAGATAGTGACATCAGCAAGATGGTGAAGTAGGAAGCCCTGGACTCTCCTTCCTCTAACAAACACCCTGATCTAGCAACAATTCCTGAACAATTTGCCCTTGAGGGAAATCCAAAAGTACCCTGGGAGAATATGAACCCAGACTCACTGTCCCTGCAGGGAAACCGGGACACCCTCTTGCTAGAATGCCTACGTTCAGCCCAGTGCCTGTCATCTGATCAGGAAGGTGTCCCCTAGCTCCCAGCTTCTCCCAGGGGAAGCAAAGAATTGGTTCATGTGTCCAGTGTTCCAACCTTCTGTAAGGAAGCTTGCCAGTTGTCTGGTTTCTTGCAACTCTGACAGTCAGGCAGAGGCTAGCCCCCTGGACCAGAATGGAGATGGTGGCATTGGCGGTAAGTACCATATTTCTTTCCCTTGGCTCAACACAGAGCAAGTAATTGAAAAATCTTAGTTCTCAGCTTCCTCCTGGGGAAGCAGAGAGTTGATTGATGTGCCCAATGCTCCAATTTCTCCAAGGCTGCCTAAAGACCTGACATCTGTCTTGCCAATCTTGGAGCTCTGATGGGCTTTGCACAGGCTCCTTGGGTGAAAGCAGAAATGGTGGTTTGGATTGGTAGATGCCAATGCTCCTTTCCCCAGCTCAGCACAGAGCAATCGGACTAACGCCACTGCTGCCTATTTCTCCCTGGGGCAGGAAAAATTTGGTCTGGGTATCGAGTGCCACAAAATTTCCAGGAGCTTCCCTGAAGACTGATTTCTGATATGCCTCTCTGAGAATGTCAAAATGTCCTTTTTTACGGCTGAATAATATTGCATTATGTATGTGTTCATGTGGGTATACATATATTTATCCATTATCTATCAATGGACACTTGAGTTGCTTCCATAACTTGGCTATTATAATTAATGCTGCTATAAACATAGAGGCATATGTATCCCTTTGAATTAGTGTTTTTGTGATTTTTGGGTAAATACCCAGTAGCATAATTACTGGATTGCAAGATAGTTCTATTTTTAAGTTTTGAAGGAACCTCCATACTCTCTTCCACAGTGGTGGCAACAGTTTGCATTCCCATGAACGGTGCATGAGGGTTGTTTTTCTCCACAGCCTCTCCAACAGTTGTTTCTTTTATTTTTTATTTTAGTCATCCTGACAGGTGTGTGGTGATATCTCATTGTAGTTTTGATTAGTATTTACCTGAGTGATGAGTGATGTTGAGCATCTTTTCATGTCACTGCTGGCCACCTGTATATCTTCTTTAGATAAATGCTTCAAGTCTTTTGCTCAAAAATTTGGCAGAAGATTTGAACAGGTGTTTTTCCAAAGAAGATATACAGATGACCAACAGGTATGTTAAAACTAATCATCAGAGCAATGTACATCATTACATTTCTAATCTAATCAGAAAAATGTACATCAAAATCATGATGAGATATCACCTTATACCTGTTGCAATGTCTATTACCAAAAAAACAAAAGACAACAAGTGATGGTGAAGATGTAGAGAAATTGGAATCATGTACATTGTTGATGAGAATGAAAAAAATAGTATGGCTGTTGTGGAAGACAGTATAGAGGTTCCTTAAAAAGGAAAGTAGAACTACAAAATGATCCAGCAATACCACTTCTAAGCATTTATCCAAAAGAATTGAAAGGATCTTCAAGGATCTGGAAGAGATATTAGCACCCTCATGTTCATTGCAGCTCTAGTCCCAATAGGCAACATTTGGAAACAACTTAAATGCCCATGGACAGATGAATGGATGACAAGATGAGACATATATCTATATATCTATATATATATAGTAATATAATTCATATTATAAAAAAAGAAAAGTTTTGCAATGTGTGATAACATACATAAGCCTTGAGGACACGATGCTAAGGAAATATGCCAGTCACAGAGAGATTACTACATGAGTCCATTTACATGAAATACTTAAAATAGCCAAATTCACAGAATCAAAGAGTGCAATGTAATGGCTGGGGATGAGGGGAAGGAGAAATGAGGACCTACTAATCAATAAATTTCTGGTAAGCGAGGTGAATCAATTCTAGACATCTGCTGTACAACACTGCACCATAGTCAACAATATTGTATATTTACAATACATTTAAAAATTGGTCAAGAGTGTAGGTCTCGTGTTAAGTATTCTTATTACAACAGAATTTTTAAAAAGCATTGTTGCTACAATAAAATTAATTAAAAAAAATAAGAAGAACAAAATGCCTTGCAGCCCAGAAATATTTGCTATCTTTTAAGCTTTCAATATTTACATTTTGGTAGTTTGAAATATAACGTCTACATATTGCTTAAAGGGAGTATAAAATATTCTTGGATATTTTCTTTAATATGGAAAGAAGGAAACTAAGAATCTAACATAATTTGATCTCAAGACTATTTGTTTTAATCTTCTCCTCCTGAATGCTGTTATGGCTCTTCATAATTTCATTATAATGTTAACATCAACAATATAAATAACAAAAAAAAAAACAATATAAATAACAATAGTTAGTTCTACTGAAATTACAGGTAATAATTCACTACTGTCAAAGTGAGTATGCCTATCATGTCTGATAAAGTAAATAAATATCTTATGTAAAGTTTATGCATAGAAGTTTTCTCTCATAGGCTTTTATAATTCTTGAGAATTTTGCAGCTTTTTGCATGTAATATATTATTCTATGCATTATAGGTACACAGACTATACAAACTACTTGACTATTATCAAAAAGTAAAAACTGAATGAACATACACAAAATACGCATCATGATTTTAAAAGTTTAAGTATTTTTAGAGCAAAATTCAGGAACAATTCACATGATTCAGTATATATGTGAATACAAAATAAGGAGATATCCAAACATCAAACAGCTACACAGTACTGCAAAAAGGACAGTGGATTAGAAATCAATAAACCTATCTATCTCTAACTGACATTTCACTTAGCATAATATCCTCTAGTCCCATCTATGTCATTGCAATCATATGTGGAATTTAAGAAACAAAACAGATAAACATAGGAGAAGGACAAGAAAAATAAGAGGAAAACAGAGAGGGAGGCAAGAGATTGCATAAGAGACTCTTAACTGTAGGAAACAAACTGACGGTTGCTGGAAAGAAGGTAGTGGGGGATGGGGTAACTCGGTGATGGGCATTAAGGAGGGCACTTGATGTAGTGAGCACTTAGTGTAGTATGCAACTGATGAATCACCGAATACTGCCTCTGAAACTAATAATACAGTATATGTTAATCAAATTGAATTTAAATAAAAGAATAAAAAATAGAAATCAATAAGCTTGGTTAACTTTACAGTATATGATGCAACTTTGGGATGTGCTCCTAGGATATTTCTCCTATGTCCTTAATCTTTGAAGCTGGAGAAATGATGATAAATGACCTGTTGACTCATGAGCTGGTTGAGAGGAACGAATGAAGTATTGCTTTAGAAATTATTTGTATAATGTAAACAATCAAGGACAAAATGATACTTATAATTCTCTCTCCTTCTACAGATAGTTTGATTTTTTAAGAGAGCAATATAAGCAACATTTATTCACTAAGTCTTCTTACAACATACCACAATGTTCCACAATTCTATTTGATCTTTCCAATATTATTTTACTTGTTCATTTATTAACAAATATTTACTCATTTACATACGGGTTTCTCGGTCCTTTGCTGGGCTATGTTCTAAGGTGCACTTGTTTGCCCACTTTTGGGCATTTGCTGCTGCTTCTTTGTTCCATTCCTAAATGTCACAAGAAAAAAAATACACTTGAAGATTCAACTCCAGTGAAACTTATGTTTTATAATCTTAATCTTTATAATCTTTAATTTACACCACTTTAAAACTTCCCTGGATATATTAATTATCATTAGTATGATAAGATCTTTTTGTTAGTTGTGTGTGTTTATCTGCTCCAGTGCCACTTTCCACATGAGAAGTTCATAAATGATGTGTCTATTGAGAGAAATATCGAATACAATATCTGACAATTTATAATAACACAGGAGCCACACCTAGGATTTTTAGTAAATAGTGCTAGACTAAATATTTATCAATATGTGAACTCTTTAAATTATACTTCAATAGTAATAAACTGACCTAGATCATTCCCAATTCCACTTGCAAACCATTTCATTCAAATGGGAAATATCTAGCTTTTATGGATCGTGTCTTGGAAAGTGGACTATTACTTACCCTACATGGCTCTGATTTGAGGGAGAGGGACCTCCTTTTTTATTTTATTTATTTTATTATTTTATTTTATTTTTCAGATGTGCATCAGTGAGTTTAGTAAAGAAAAATGTGGTTCTGAGAGGAAATAGCTCGCTAGTGTGTGTCGTTTAAAAAAAGCAATGTGAGGTTTAGTTGAGGGTAAGGATTGCAACTGTTGAGAGCACCTTGTCTTCGGTACAGTTAAGGTCTCTCCGTTCTTAGGCACAGGTAAGCCTTGTTCTTGCTTCTTTTTAGGAGGGATATAGCTACTGAGACGAGAGGCCAAACTCTGTTTTTCACGAGATCGTTTTACTTTGAGCTTCATTTTCTTCTTGTCAGGGTCATGCACAACAGCCTGCCTAGTGAGACTTTGTTTCATTGCAAACGTTTTGCCACAGCCTTCCTGTTCACAGGTGAATGGGCGCCTCTCCTCGTGGCTCTGGAGATTGAACACAGTCGTGGAGGTTCTGCCACAGCCTTCTCTTGGACACAAGAGAAGGGACACGTCCCTTTCTGGGGCGTGGGTTTTCATGTGCTGCTTAAGGTAATCCTTGCACTTAAGTGTCTTCTGGCATACTTTACATTTTATGTCCTTTATGGGTTTCTCTCACATGTTTTAGGAGCCCTGTCCATGTTTTGGCCACAAAGGGGCATTTGTCTTTTTGACACATATAGCCCTGGTGGACCTTCCCGAGTCGCTTCGGCCTGCTGGGTGAGGTGAGGTGTGTCCCACGCCTTCATGGGCACACCTGAACAGCGGCTGGCTGGTGTGCTGGCACTGATGGATTCTCAGCTGCTGGTGTTTCTCGAAGGCCTCCTTACAACCTTCAAGAGTGCATACATATTGTTTTCGTTGATTTTCGTATTTGCGTTCCAAAATGTTTGTCCAAGTTTGATTTTGTGTTGAATTTCTGATCGCAGCCACTAGCTGTAGGAACAAATGGCTTTTCCCCAGTGTGAATCAGAATGTGGCGGCTCAGATGGCAGTCCCTGACAGAGGCCTTGCCACAGCCTTCATGGTCACAAACAAATGGTCTGTTACTGGTTTGTCTTCTTTAGGGGTCTATTTGGCCGTGTGCTTTCTCCGTGCCTCCTAAACGTAGCCGCACCTCGGAATCACGAGGCGATCTTTTACAAACTCCAAGCCCAGAGCGGGGGCCTCCTTTATTTTAGACGAGGGTAGATTGTGAACAAAATTGCAATGACTTCATATTTGATGTCCGAAGATTTGGCTTCTAATTTTGCCTTCCCAACTTAATAGCCCTGTAACCTTGACAAATTATTTAACCATTATAAGGAAAATTAGTTTCTGCTCTGCCCACATTACACAGCTCAAATGAAATAGTAAAACAGAAACAAAACTTGTAAGCAAAGTTCTTCAGAGATGCCAGTTACCAGCTCCCTGCTCTAATCACTGCTGATTCACACACTAGCCTTTATCACTGCCTCTTACCATCTTTAGCATGTTGCTGGCAGGTGGAGAGACTGATTTCCTTAGTTCATTGTGTTTATTTACAATCTCCTTTTGGACTTGCGTTTGAGTGGTTAACAAAGCAGTAAAGGAAGGACCCTAAAGGGAAATAACATTAAAGTTACCCTTCTACATTTGTTAAAATTGCATTTAAGAATGAATAAGTGAATTCAAGAGAGCAAAGATCATTTTGAAAAGCATTCAGTTCAAGTCAATATTAGTTGTTAAGCATTGCCAATGAACCTGAGCCAAAGCTATGACAAATACGAAAGAAGCATTTGAAGCTTGGAGAATGAGGATGAAATTCATGGCATGACAAATTAAAATCTCCTTTGAGGCCACAGATACCAATTTCTAGTTTCAAGAGAACTCTAATTGTGCTTTTTCTAGCCATATGAGTGATATTATTTTATAATCTTAATAGTACGCAGTAGAAACATTAAAACATATTCATTCACTTTTGAACAGGCTGCAGCAGGTGGAATGAGAGTGGGCCTCAAATTCATCTTAGGTTTTAAGGAAACCTTGACCTGATATGGTCTGTATTTAGAGAAATAATGTATTTAAAATGTAGTTAGGGAAGGAATGTTCAGGTTCAAAGTGCATTCAATGCTCCAGTAAAATTATTCTTCCTATTATGGTAGATATTGTAATCTATTTTATCATGATCTAATTTCATGGAGTCACTCAGAAGATAATTTTGCAATATTAAAAAATTTCCAAGGCCATTTAGAGGGAACAAAGTCATCCAATTAATGGGCCATTGCCGAGTCTGTTTCTTTTTAGTATTAAATCAGCTGCTGAAATTTTTGGTATATTTTATCATTCTCTGTGTGTGTGTGCGGGGCCAGGGTGTCTAGCGTGGAGATAGAGAACAGTATGTAATTGTTCCCACAAGGTCTAAGATATTTGATGACTTAAAATTACAAATTGCTGTTATGTTGTATGAGCAAGAGTTTCAAGTCTAACTCTGAACAGATAGGGCCCTTTGGTGATTTTCCCTGATACATTGGAGTAAGTTATTCTGTTTTTCCTCCAATACTGAATTTCCTCAAAGCTCTCCAAATAGTGCAAACTTAGGTTTAACCATGTTTGTTGTTGTCACTATTTATTTTTGGGCCTATTTCTCCCACTTGCTTGTATGTTCCTAAGGACAGGGACCAATAGTGAATTTCATTGTATTCATAGGTTTAGCACATTCCCAGCTACTAAATCCTAAGCTAGAAAGGATGTGCCTGTGAAATATTAGCCGTGGCCCACCTCTGCTTTATAATAAAGCATAAAATAACATCCTTGGATGTTTCCTATTGACTTTCAAAAATCTGCTTAATAGAATTTCATTTCCAAACACTTCAAAAATTTGGTCCCTGAGAAAAAAGTCATTATTTCCTCCTTCTTACACTATCTTGCTTTGTGGATACAAATCCTACTGAAGACATGTCTTTGTTGTTGTTTTTAAATGAGTTTCCAGAAAGCTTTTATTAGGTTACAGGGAATATGAAGAGTGTTGAGCATAAAATGGATATAACAAGGTATCTATCTACCCTTAAAGAATTTATTTCAATTCTTTCTCCCTCTCCCTTTGCCCTTTCCTGCATGTGCCCTGTCGCTCTAAAATTATTAAATAAAGTCTTGGTACTCGCTCTGTCTCTCGCCCTCTCTCAAATAAATAAAATCTTTAAAAAAAATCTTTAGAAAAGAGATTCAGAAGGTAGCAAACTTTTTGAATGAAGACCTAGGTGATGAAAAAATTATCTGCAGATTGAAAATTAATTATGGTAACATAATGACTATATTTCTGAATGCCACATGAGTTTTGAACTAGTGTCTGATCCCTGGCTGAGGAGTGCTAGTTATCTTGTTTTCTCAGTTAAAGAAGAATGTAGAAACAGACTGCATTGACCAAACTTCACATTCAGAGTTTTTCTGATCAGAAGATAGACACCTTATATAGGCACCTACCCACCAAACTTTTAAGGGATTAATTGATTCAGTTCTTTTTTTTTTTTAAAGATTTATTTATTTATTTATCATAGACAGAGAGAGAGAGAGGCAGAGACACAGGAGGAGGGAGAAGCAGGCTCCATGCCAGGAGCCTGACGTGGGACTCGATCCCTGGACTCCAGGATCGCGCCCTGGGCCAAAGGCAGGCGCCAAACCGCTGAGCCACCCAGGGATCCCTGATTCTGTTCTTAAGATTATTAAAGTGAAACAGCATAACAGCATATTAGAAATAATTAGAACATTTTATCCTTTATATAATAATTGTAAAACATGAAAAATCCAAATATTTAAGATCTTTACTAAAGTTTCTTTTTTTTAATTTAAAAAATAGGTATAATTATTCTTACATAATGACTATGAAAATAAATGTGGTGATGTATGTGAAGCATTTGAGGTAATATAAATTTGAGATTATATAAATAAATTGTTAGTTTTCTGTGAGGATTATATTGATTTAAATAAAAGGAAATCACGAAAGATCTTTAAACAGGAAGAGTTTCATTAGCTTTTAAACCTGTAAAGCATTGCTGTCAAAAGAAATATAATTATAGCATCAAATGTAATTTTAATTTCTGGGTGGCCACTTCAAAAAAAGAAAGAAACAGATTAAATTGATATTTATAATATACTTATCTGACAGATTAAAAATATGTTTTCATCATGCAATCAATACTAAAATTAATGAAATATTTTACCTTCTTTCTTCACCAACTCTTGAATTCTGCTATGTATTTATGCAGATCTCAGTTCCAACCATCTGTATTTCCAGTATTCAACACCCTCATGTGGCCAGAGGCTATAATATTGGTCACCATGCCTTAGACTTGTTTTAAGTACTTCAGCAACCAAAGAGTACTTTGTGATGTACCTGTGTCTTCCTTTTCACTTTTGAAAATTGATCTAATATCTTTCTATTCCCCAAGGTTGCTCCACATGTTCTAAAAATATTTTCAGCTTCGACCATACCTGTCCATTTGCAGGAAAGAATGGAAGCAACACAACAGCCAGGAACAGCAACTCCAAGAATAAGGCCATTGCTGGGAAAACAAAATAAAGGGAACAAAGATCTGCATTGGACTGTTTAGTGTATGAACTTCTGAGGAATACAGAGAGAAAAACCAAAACATAACAATGTAATGATCTCAGTTATTCCAAATTTATTAGTTATATAACAAAAGGTTTGTTACATGATGCCAGTAGAATGATAATGGATTTACCCAGAAGCAACCTTCCAATGGAGATCCACAGAACAAAAGGAAGTACTTGATTGAAGCCTTTGAAATACACCTATAAATGTTAAGTATATACTACCCAATTTTACCCTAGTTCTACACTCTTGTCTATGTAGCTAGTTTCTGGTTCTGGAAATGGCTTCTCCACATTGCCCATTCAGGAGAAGTAATAGCTCCCAAATGCTAATAATACTTGGGTATTACCATATTAGTTCTTGCTGGTTTCCCTAAGCCCTTCTTAATCCTTTTAAATATACTGTCATTAAGATCTTTTCAAATTATTAGTTATCATTTGTCATTTCTTTCCTGCTATGAGTCTGTCTCATATAAGATACTTGTCATTCTTAGAACTCTAGATAAATCCATTGGGAAGTTAGTACTTTTCTTTAATACTTTCAACTACTCTTTCAACTATACCTATGCAGCCAATGTCCTCATTCATTTCCATTCAAACCTTTTCTTTTATTACAATGCCTCAAATCCCCCTTAAAAAGGCAATATTCTCCTTCTGGATCTAAAAACAGGAGGTAGATTTCTCACTTTCAAGATTAGATTAACCCACCCAATCCATATTAATACTTTTAATAAATTCTCATCGTTGCCTCACTAATTTAACTCCTTGAAATCCTGAGGAAATAAAAACTGGAAAAGATTTAGACATACAATTTTATTACATTAATATTTATAAGGGGAAATCATTATAATTTATTATATGCTCAATCATAGGGAGATAAAATGTCCAGATAAATTAGAATATATCCTCTTGTTAGAGTGTATTAGACATAACAATTATGTCTCCAATGTGTTATAACAAAAAAATGCTTATGCTTCAAAGTTAACAAAATAGTATATGGGAAATCCTTGGCTTCCATTATGGATGAATGTTTGTGCCCTCCCAGAATTCATATGTTGGAGCCCTAGTTGCCAGTGTGGCTGTATTTGTATTTGGGTTTCTAAGGAAGTAATTAAGATTAAATGAGGTCATAAGAATGAACCCTTTTCCAATAGGATTAGCATACATGTAAAGAGAGACACCAGAGAGTCCTCTCTCTCTCTCTCTTTCCCTCTCTCATCTCCATACAGGTAAGAAGATGCCATGTGAGAATACAGTGAGAAGGTGGCTGTCTGCAAGCCAAAAAGAGAAGTCTCACCAGAAACTGACTATCCTGTACCTTGGCCTCAGACTTTGAACCCTCAGAACAGTGAGAAAAATAAATTTCTGTTGTTCACACCACCCAGTCTGTGGTATTTTGTTACGGTAGCCCAAGCAGTGCCACACACATTCCAATAGTTGATATTTGAAGGTTAGGTTATTTTTTAGAAAAATTTTTTTTAAAGATTTTATTTATTTATTCATGAGAGACGCAGAGGTAGAGAGAGAAGCAGAGACACAGGCAGAGGGAGAAGCAGGCTCATGCAGGGAGCCTGACGTGGAACTCGATTCTCGGTATCTATGATCAAGCCCTGGGCTGAAAGCGGCACTAAACCACTGAGCCACCCAGGCTGCCCTGAAGGTTAGGTTATTTTTTAATGAGTCTGAAGGTTCATAAAATGTAGTAATTTGAAATCTTCTAGAGCTACCTATAGATGACAAAAACTATGTCATATATTTACGGTCATATTTAAGATAAGGTAACAGAAGAAATTTTATTGCATTGTGATATTGACAACCTTGATGTGTAGGGAGATCTGAGATACTATGTTATTGTTCTCCTGGAGGACAGTAACAGAAAAAGGACCTCATCCCCTTCTCCCACAAAGTTAACCATCAGACAAAAAGACAGGGAAAGAACAAACGAGATTAAATGGAAATGCAAGAGATGAGTTTATCTTCATCTGGTGAGACATCCTTTTCTGCATTTTCTATAATGACGCTGTATTACTGTAATTACAGTACTTAGAAAAAAGAAAAAGCCTTTTTTTGCAGAAAGATTATTAAGTCTTGGGAAAGTGCCTCTGACTTTGTCAAACCTATTAGTTGCCTTTTGCAACCTGGTGTAGCTAATAGTTTAAACATTATGTTGACCACATAAAAGAAGAACAGATGCACAGTGGTATTAAATTGACTTCCTGATGGTATCATTTCTAGGTAGTGTATGGCTAGGCCAGAACCCAAGATTTCTCTTAACATCAATATCCATTTCCCACTAAACTGTATTATTCTTCTTGGGGCATGGAGTTCCAGGTAAGAATGAAAGCATCTAATGAATTTTCTGCCTTGACAAAAAAAGGCATGCATTACTATAAATCTTTTAGTGACTGTTAAACAGCTGGTGGATTACTAAGCACATTTTAGAAAATTAGGGAAAAAATTAACGCAATCTGAACAATAAAGTCAATCTTTTTCTGTTGTTCCTCAAATATAAAATAAAACTCATCAAACTTAGAAAGCTCAAATATTTTATGGTATTGAAAATATTGATATGATACCCTGTGTATATGTAAGTTTGGTGAAATAATGGAGAACTTTTTTGGCATTTAAATGAGATATTTTTGTCCATTTAGTAAATAGAATAGGAAGGGAAATAATTGGGATGAAAATCACAAAATTGGAAACATTTCCTATAAGGGTTCTACAAAAGATACAAATTATGCAGATGTTTCTACACTATTTTGGAAATTTAAACTTGTTTAGAGCATTATAATATTACTTATAACACTAATAAGAGGTTTTGTTTATACTGTAATGTTTAGGTAGAACAGCAGAAGAGATGGGATAATAAAATGAAAAATTGAAGACAGAAAAGAAAAAATATGGAAAGAAAAATTAACTTAATTCTGTATAAAGCAAACATATAAAGTTAGGGTCCAAAAAAGCTATTTTTGTTTCTTAGAGATGCCTGGCCCTGTATTGGGCAAATCTGAACACTGAAAATTGACACCTGGTACTGTGAGAACAGGAAGAGTGCACTATAGGTGTTAAGAAGCCTGGGTGTTGTCCTTAATTCTGTTTTCCGCAGCTCATCTTTAACTAGCTATATGAAATTGGAAATCTTTATCAGGTTACACTAGTGACATAGGATCACGTCATACAGTTCTTGTGAATGAGGTAAGTGCTGTTAGAGCAATTTGAAAATAGAAAAAAAAAATACATTAAGACATCCTGTCTTAGCATTAACATGACTATTTGTATTATCAAGTGGGATGCCTGTGCCCTTAGCAGGGAGTGTTGCCCGCAGAAATCCCTCAGCTTGCAGGCACTTCAGTTGATTGGCTGAAGCCTCCCATAAGACTACATTACAACTTCACTTCTACCTTGGAGTAATTTTGCTTCTCTCCCCTTCCTTCCTACAGAATTGATCCCAAATGTTTTCTTTAACTTCTGTGTCTCAGATTTTGTGACCTGAAGAACCCAACCTGGTACAGAATTCATTAGGGTAATCTTTTCTCCCATAACTCTAGTCAGGATGGGCTTCTCATTAATAACTTCATTATTCTTTGATCATATGCCCCTTATGCCTCTGATGATGTTAGTCCTTAACCTGGATTTTAGATACATCACTTAAGAATATGAAGCTTTCTAAGTCCCTTTCCCCAAAGAAACTCAGAGGCTTGTCTCTGGGTAGGAACATTCAAAGCCCACCGAATAAAATCTGATTTTATTAAATTTTTCTGATTCATGTTCATGGTTTTATTTCCCTTAATTTCTTTGCATTTGACTTTTTTCTGTAACTGCATTGCGTGTAAAGATGGCTCACTCTATATTTGCTCAGTGACAGAAAGACAGGAGCTTACAAAGTCTCCAGGGGACTCTGATACACTAGTGTCCTTGAGCATGCACATCCTTCTGTTGTGGCCTCAAGTGGGCCTCCTAGAAAATGTAAGAGCAAAAGAGAAAAAAACGATCCTCCCTTTTTTGCAAGTCAGCAGCAATCAATTTCCTTTAATAGATAGACATCCATCAGGTTTTACATACTTTACCCATGATAGTATGCTAGATATTTTTGAGAATGGTCAAGTTAACGAGACAGGATTCCTGCCCGCCCTCAATCTTAGCATTTTGTTAGGGGAGCCCATCATTCTAGTGCCCACAGTGTGAACTGGCTGTACTTTCCCATGTGTGCAAAATGTAAACTTTTATTTTCTTTTGCTTTGGCATATTCTTGGACTTTTGTAGAAGGACAGGGAAGAATCTGGCATAAAACAGAGCTCTGGAAGTTAAGTATTTCAGATACAGTAAATATGATAAAAACCTATTATCAACTGGAAGACCAATACATTCATTTCCACCTCAGGTCTCACCCCCAGGGCCTCCCTAAATAGCAGGTGCAGATAGGATATATTTTATTTGCACTTCCATTTGGTAGAGTCACACAGAAAACATCAGGAAGAATTAGGAAAGTAACTGCCTCTTCCTGTCACTTACTTGCATGTAGATAATTTCTAAACGTGTGTCGTTATACATCTCCTCTGCGATTTCCTTAGGAACAAACCTTAGATTCCTTCTAAATCATTTCCCTTAAGAGAGTTATTTTGCCACATGCTGTCACCAAGTCTCTCCTTTGATAAGATTTTCTCCTCTGTCATTCATAACTTTCCCTTTTTCAAGAGATCAGTAATTTCTCATAAGTATGACTAGAGAAAAGTCAAAGGGATTTCAAAGATTTACGATTCTAAGTGTTGATAATTTACTACTGATTATAGATAGCAGCGCAGATTGTGCCTTTCTGAAGCATAAATTTACATATATACAATTAAGTTATAGCATCTTATTGCTTCTTTACATTTATTTTAGGACCACCACTAAGTTTGAAACACTCACTTAAAAAGATAAATGAGTTGTTTTCTCTAAAGACAGGATACCACTTCTTCTTAATTAATGAAAAACATATATTTACAAAAATTATACAGGCATACCTTGCCTGAAAATCCATTCTATGGAAGTAAGGATTTTCAAATTCTAAACTAAGGAGAATTTATTTAGTTCCTAAGAGGGGAATTCATAAAAGTGTCCATTTAAAAGGTAAGCTTGTAGGCTTCTGTTCCAGTCATGCTGTCAAAATAGGCAGGTTTTTTATTAGCACCTTGATATAAACTCTGGAAAAATGATAGAAGCGAAAAGATAGTGAGAAAATCTGAGGAGAATTAATTCTCTTAGAACCTCTAGTATGTATGCATGTGTGTGTGTGTGCAATGGTATGTGTTAATATAATAAAGATATCAATCCTAAATAAATTAATGTGAAAATTATAACTCTAATAAAAATTCTGATTGGCCCATGAATAACTGAATATACCTTTTATAAGAATGATTAATTGGGGTATATTTTCATATTAGTTAATAAAATAGACTTCAAACTTGTGTTGACAAAAATGTGGATGTTATATTAGGAATGAAAAAAATGGGTCAATGAAAGTGAATAGAAAATTTAAGAGACAGACCAAACAAGGTAGCATAAAAGAGCATTATAGGAAGAGCAGATTGTCTAGCATTTGATTTGGGGGAAATTCCTTTGCTATATGGAGAAAATAAACACCAGATCCTTCTTAAGCATTACCCATAAAGATGAATAGAGATTAAATTTATAAATAGATGAAATGCTTTACATGCAAGTTTTCAGAGCCATATCCCTGTGCCTCTAAGTGAGCTATATAATAATGCTATCCTATGGTGATCTTGTATTTCGTGTAAAGGACTGTGTCGCTCTTTATGGGCTCATTAAAACTCCCAACATTCTAAAGAGTACATATTATTCAATACCCCAGTTTACAGATTTCCAGTCTCAGAATCAGATATTTAATAATAAAATGCCATATGTTTGCATGCAGAAGGAGAACCTGCGGATAAGTCCAGACAGTTTGGCCTCAAAGCCCTAACTCCTGAAAGAAGGGGATGGAAATGTTTCAAACAATTAGACCAGAAAAAATACCATTAAAAGAATCAACACAGAGGCTTTTGGGTGGCTCAGTCAATTAAATGTTCTACTTTTTAAATTGGCTGGGGTCATGATCTCAGGGTGGTGGATCCAGCCCCAAATTGGGCTCTGTACTCAGCTCAGAGTCTGCTTTAGAGTCTGTCCCTCTCATTCTGCCCCTCCTTCTGCTCTCCCTCCCTCCAAATAAACACATGATAGATGATAGATAGATAGATAGATAGATAGATAGATAGATAGATGATAGATAGATAGATAGATGATAGATAGATAAAATCTATCTAAAAATAAAATCTAAAAATAAAAAATAAAAGCATCAACACAAATGTGTATCATGTGTGCGTTATGGGTATGGACACGTCTACATACCAATCAGCACAGAAAAGTATTTGATACAATCTTTTCAAACTTTTGACGTCATATTTAATCTTCCTTCTGGTCAGTTTCTTTCATCTCATCCATTTGTCTGTACTATAGAAAGCAGCCCATGACTCTGAACAAAGTTTGCCAAACTTCTAGACTTCTCATCTAGGGAATCTGTAAAGATACCTAAATAATAGGAGCCACCTTGACAGTTCTCAAAAGCAAGGTTTTTTGTTTTTTGTTTTCCCATTTCCACGTATGATTTACTGCCCTTACTTGAATTTATTAAAAGAAATTACTGGAATTATTAACAGTATCTGATTTAGACATTACTTTAGAGGTCTGACACTCTTCCTCCTAATTTACCTCTTTCTCTTACAAATCTGAACTCAGTTCAGGGGCACCAGCTGATCTTACCACTCAACATTATGGAGTGGTTCCTGGATTTGCAAATCTTCATTGGTTTAATTTCCCTTGATGCTCCTCCTAGAGGGTGAGTCATATAGGCAGATGTAGGTTTTGGTTTAACTGGCAAAAGACAAAAATCCAGATCTTCTCTGGCAGCAGTGTAAATCCTCCCTAAGCTCCCTGGATAGCAACTAGCTGTAGAGGAGAACACTAACAAAATATTTTGAAAGTAAAATCTTCCCTCTGCAGGGTAAATAACTCCTTACATATTGTCATTAGGTATCATTTCTTATTTGCAAAAAAAAAAAAAGTTCTTTTTGGCAATTGCTTCCTTATATAAAATACAGCAGATATTATATTCAAATCTTCATGTAAATGTAGGCTTAAAAAATGTAGCTGCTTGTGTAAATTAACTTATGATCAGAAAACTTCTGAGTCTTTTGCTTTCTTTTTGATTTGAGTGAATTTCATGAGGGAAATTGTATGTTATGCTGATAATTGCTAATGAAGTTTTTTTACCTGTAGGTCAGTGCTATAGTTTTGTTTCAATAGATTTAAAATTATTAGAAATAGCTTCTGATCCTTATTTTAATAATGCCTGTATCAACACATATCCACAAATGTGAATATTAGTAAAATTATTAATATGGAATACATGACACATATGCTTAGTTTTTCATTTTTCTATTAAAGGAAGATCTTGTGTAATTGTTTCCAAAATCATAGATATGGAAATTATATTACTTATTTTAGAATGAAAAGTAAAATTTAATTTGAATATTAAATTTGCTGTGTTTGGAATAGTAGAGCTACATGTTACTTTCTTAGTTTAAAAAGAGTACGAAAGTTAAGCTCATTACTCTCAATAAAAGTTATTAACAACGTTTTGAAAATCATACTCTTTTACAACATACCGTTTACTACTGAAAAACACAAATATATTTGCATAATAAATAGTTCATCTTAAAACAAACACATTACTTACTGTTGATTCTCAGAGACAGGTGAAGCATCTGCTTTATCTGTGGGAAGGACGGTGGAGAGAAAGAAGGTTAGAGCAATATATGTACATTACACTTATTTCCTGTTTTTGGCCAGTATGGTTGTGCAAGTAAATCTAAGTCAACAGGTCTGAAACAGGATTTGTCACTCCAATAGTCTCATTGCTTGTTGTATAACTGCAGTTTTGGCAATATCTTGTGATTCTCCGCATGGCTTTAAAAAAAAATTTTTTTTTTGGATGGCTTTTCTTCAGCTCAAGTGATTTCCTTAGATGTCACCTTTGCTGTGTATTTATTCTCAAGTGCCCCTTTGGCATCTAGAATTGAATTCTCTATAGACCTTGGGTAGAGGGTATTTAATATTTCCTATGTCAAGAATAAGCAGGTTGCAGACCTTGTGCAGAGCTTTTTCTCCTATGGAGTTTAGGAAAGATGTTTCCTCATTTAAAGCAAATGCCTTTCTTCTGGATATTTCCCAGGATGCAAGATGAGTCCACAAGTTGACACATTTACTTACTGGGAGCTCTGATGTGTCCGGTACTGTGGGAAACCACATATAAACTAAATGTAGATACTTGTACTTATGTGTGCATTTCTGCAAGTAAAACTAATTTTGGTTCAATGTGAGGGCTGTGGGGATAATTCTTTAGTGTATTATAGCAGGACTCAATTTGTACAGGATGTCTGAAATTAATGTTGAATTTACTGTAATAGTTTTTAGACTTTTAAATTTATTTGTATATGTTGGAACTTGGTCCATTCTCTAATGGAAAGAATGACCTAGAAACCTTGATCTAAGGAATGCTGGCAGAGGTGGAGGGTGCATCTCACTCACCCTGTGTGACGGTGCACCTCACACCCTCCATCTCACACCCTCACCCTGTGTAAGATGCACCCTCCACCCTCCACTCTTTACTGTGTTCTAAAGCAAATCATACCTACTTTGGTCTCCCTTCAGGTTTGGTCCTGCAACATGAAGCTGTGTACCTCAAACTGACTTTTCACATCTAGTTTGTAGTTTTCTGATTTGAAAAATTGTAAGGCAGAGAGATTGTATCTCCTTTGTGTGAAAATATTTAGGCCTTTAGAATGGATAATGCGGGATGTCTGGGTGGCTCAATGGTTGAATGTCTGCCTTCATGAACCTGGAATCCTGGGATTGAGTCCCACATAGGACTCCCCTATGTCTCTGCCTCTCTCTGTGTGTCTCAAATAAATAAATAAATAAATAAATAAATAAATAAATAAATAAATAAATCTTTAAAAAAAGTCTTTCTAAAAAAATAAAATGGATAATGCAATGCATTCAGATTCTAATTGGATAAACTTGCTGCTTCTAAACAATGAATTTTGTTTTAAGTATGTGTGTTACATGTAGACGCGATGTGGGTGTTCCCACTTCTTTGCATATCCTTAGGAGAATTTGACCCCAAACTCAATTTTAAAACCTCGTTCTTGATTTCCTGATTTTCCAGTTCTGGATTTCTTCTTAGCAAATAATATTGAGTCCTGACAAAGTGTGTGATGATGTGAGGGGCCTACCAGAAGGAATATCAGCCAGCATGTCTTGAGCAATGGCTCAGTTCCTGTATTCTAGTTCAGACGATCAATGGTAAGGCAGGGCTTCTGGACCAGATGTGTACACCAGTGTTCCTCAGTGCCTGGACCACATCTGCCCAGTGGTGCAGCACCATTCAGCAATATGGCTTTTGAAAAAATCCTCCTTTTTCTGCTGTATTCCTGAAGGGAGCTGGTAGCTTCAGTATCATGTGCAGTTAACAGGACCAAAGGACAAGTTTGCTGTTTGGGTCTAAAGTTTGTTCACTCTCAAGACTCACAGAGTAATTTGAGATAAACCATCACCATGGATGTTTGCTACACCTTGTTGCTTATTATATAACTTCTGTACTATAAGTAAGTTGTATGTTTTAGATTCGGGTAAAACGAGGTCGAGAGTTACTGGAATGTTAAAAACAAGGGATTGATTCAAGGTGGCACATGGTCGAAGCATGTCACTGACCGTGTTTCCTTCTCTTCCAGGGTTGCCATGTCATGACCTGTGCCTTGAGAATCTATCATCTATATTTTTTCATAGGTTTCTTTTCTCCATAATTGGTCCTTCTTTAATGAAAGATTCAAGTAGAGTAAATACTTTCTGTCTGCTTGGCTCTGGGGAGAGTTGTGTTTTTGTATACTTCGCAGGATTGACCCCTTTTCTATAGAAAAATTTGAAATCTGGGGCACCTGGGTAGCACAGTGGTTGAGCATCATGCCTGGTGGAGCATCCTAGGGTCCTGGGATGGAGTCCCGCATCAGGCTCCCTGCAGGGAGCCTGCTTCTCCTTCTGCCTATGTCTCTGCCTCTCTCTGTGTGTCTCTCATGAGTAAACAAATAAAATCTTAAAAAAGGAGAAACATCTGAAATCTAAACTTTTGAAACTGTTCTCCTTGTGTTTTAGAAGGTACCTAGAACTTGGGCAAGAGTAATAAATAAGTGTGTTAGGTCCCCTTTCACAGAAACCAGACATTTCAAGAGGCAACTCAATGTGATTAAGCCAGGCCACTGGGATCCTGAGTGTTGGCAGCAGGGCCCTTTTGAGGGTGGCACTCTCTACTTTCCCAGGATGATGGATTGAAAAATGCTTTGCTAACGCTGCTCCTGGCCACACCTGGCCCAGGTCCACATGTGATCAACAAGCCTGGGAGGGGAAAGAGGAAGCTCACAAACAAATAAAGAGTCAATTATTTCTGCCAGCACATCTGTGCTACTGTTAAGCCCAGAGTCGTCCCTTTCCCATGGAATCCTCCTCATGATGGGAAAGATGCACTTGCTGTGTACAAAATGTTTTCTCAAGACTGTTCAAATTGTGCGTGTGGCTTTAAAACATAGAATTGCTATTCCTGATTTAGCTATTGATTATTCCTGTAAGAGTAAAGGTGAGCTTGTGAACTACAGAGATCTAAAAGATTTGACAGTAATCTGTTGGACTTTATTATTTTGGAGAATATTTTAGTCTTTTATCCTTGTAAATGGAAGTATATAGTACCTTAATAACATAATGAAAAAAGACCCCATAACTGATTAGTATTTTTAAGTTCCAAGTTCTTATGATATTAACTTTTATTTTCTGGTTGT
The DNA here is from genome assembly GCF_053574225.1 of Canis aureus. Taxonomy (NCBI): domain Eukaryota; kingdom Metazoa; phylum Chordata; class Mammalia; order Carnivora; family Canidae; genus Canis; species Canis aureus. Next base: position 54,991,845 of record NC_135617.1, on the reverse strand, counting down.
ATAAAATTCAGTATATAACAGTCATCTACATTACATACTAAATTATCATCATTTGGTTCGGTTAATCTATGGAGGGATCTATTTAATTGTTCTGGGCTTTTTTCCATATCTCAAAAATGAAGAGAGTTGGACTAATAAAATTTCTGTTTTTTTCTACTTTCAAACTGTAATGATTCCAAATACTGAGGAGTATTTATACTAATTTTATAAATGAGGGAGTATAAATTAATAAATCATATAACACATACCTAGCACTGGCAGACCTTTCTGGGTGCTCATGTTAACATGTAGATGGCACAATGGGGTGAGGAATTCAGTAATTTCTATTCATTTTCATGTGTGTGCTAGCTTTATGAGTTTCAGGGTAAAGTACTAGAACTGACGAGTGCCTGCTCAGCAGATGTATAATTTAATTACAGTTTATTAATAAGTTAAGTAATTAGATATTACTCTAACTGCTATCGAGATAGAGGGGGTGCCTGGGTGGCTCAGTGGTTGAGCATCTGCCTTTGGCTCAGGTCATGATCCCTGGGTCCTGGGATCAAGTCCCACGTCAGGCTCCCTGCAGGGAGCCTGCTCCTCCCTCTGCTTGTGTCTCTGCCTCTCTCTATGTCTCTCATGAATAAATAAATAAAATCTTAAAAACAAAAGAACTCGAGATAGATTGTACCATAAAAAACAATTTAAAAAAACCCTGCTAACCATTAGGCTGCCATGTGTCCAGTTAGTTCCTAAAATATATTTTATTTTACATAAATGTGAAGTGAGGTGAGAGTTCTCAATAAGCTAAAGCAGCCACTTGGATAAAATCACCTTGGAAACATCTGTGCAGCCATTTTTTTTATGAGACAATGTGTTTCCTGGGCAAGACCAGATCTAGAAGCACTCAGAGCCCATTCTCCTCTGTACTTAATTCATGGTGTAAATATTGTTAAGAGCTTGGGATTTGTGATCTGATGGACAGGAATTACATTTCTATACCAATGTGTACTGAGAAGTTATTTTTCACATCCCAAAATGGAAATAGTATTATTATTTTATTTAATTGTGAGAAAATGTGATACTGTATGTAAGTTGCCTGCCATGTAGTAAGAATTTCTAGTGTTAGTTCCCTCCCATTATCTGCTTTTTTCTTTCTGTGTTTGGAGAAACTTGTCCCTAACTCTTGTAAGCCATGGAATTGTACTTGAAGTTTCTGAGAGATGGTTTGATTTACGAAGGTATAGGTAGTTATGTGGGAAATTACCATAAGAATTGGATAGAAAATGGCATAAGCATGGAAAATATAGGGACATCTGGGTGGCTTAGTTGGTTAAATGGCTGCCTTTGGCTCAGGTCATGATCCCAGGATCTTGGGATGGAGGCTGGCATCAGGCTCCCTGCTCCACGGGGACCCTGCTTCTCCCTGTCTCTGCCTCCTTTTCTCTCTCTCTCTCTCTCTCTCATGAATAAATAAATACGATCTTTTAAAAAAAGGGAAAATATTTTTGGTTCATAATTAATACTTAATAGATTTCCTCTAACTTTATATTCATTGTAATGGTTATATGATCATAGGTGCACCATGATATATAAGGCTTATTGCTTATTAAATATTAGCACCCCTATTATTAAGTTAAACAAACGTTTTTTTAAATGTGGCTATCTTGGTCACAAAATACCGTACACATACTGGATTTACAGTTTGACCTCAATCTTCCAAAATGGTTGTTTGCAACCACCTCTTTTCCTTCACCTGCCATAATTAGTTTGTCTTTTTCTGTACTAATATCCGCCATTGTCATTGTTGGTCCTTTATGACCCATCCCTCCCAACTATATCAGTGAGATCCTTTCATTTTATTCTTATTTGCATATCAAACTTTATGTTAAAAGAGCAAGTCACTTGCTCTTGTGTCTATATTTTAAATCCATTCCAACAATTTTAATGGAACTTTTGATTGAGCATCTCAGTGATCATTGCTATTAAACACTACATCCTGCTTAGAGAATGTTACATTTCTTATTCCTTAAAATTAATAGTCTGTTCTTGGGTTTTAACCAGTATACTTTAACCAGATTGTCTATAACATAAAATAAATAAAGCACAGGGGCTCCTAGGTGACTCAGTGGGTTAAACGTCTGCCTTAGGCTCAGGTCATGATCCTGGAGTCCCAGGATTGAGCCCTGCCTGTCACCTGTCCAGCTCCCTGCTCAGCAGGGAGCCTACTTCTCCCTCTGTGCCCCTCCTCCCATGTGCACAGGCATGCACTCTCTGTCTCAAATAAATAATAAAATATTTTTAAAATACTCAGATAAATAAATAAAGCACAGCTTCCCTCCTTCCTGACCAGCCCTCCTCTCATCTTAGACATAGTAACTACTGTATGCTGCCTTGTTGTCACTTCTGTGCTGACCACTCGAAAGGAACTAGTTACTGCAAAAGGTGAACAAGATCTCTGTCTGAAAGTTGACCTCTCCTGGCCCAACTTTCTATCACTTTCACTTCCCAGTTACCAACTACCCATAGCTTACTGGCTAATAGCATAATTTGGAAACCATCAACTTTAGGAAATAACTTTCCAAGCCTTAGTTTGTCTCTTCTGTAAAATGTAGACTTTTGTAGGCTAGGTTTGCTTTGATGATTAAAAAGTTTATTGTACATAAAACTTTTAAGATGATACGTGGCATACTGATACTTTAAAATGAACATTTTTATTATCTTCTCCCAAGCCTGCTCTTTGCTAAACACATAAAATATTTCAATTAAATGCATTTTGTTTGATTGAATGGTTAATTCAAGGGTATTTATAAGATCAATTTCTTCTTGTAGATGTCATAGGAAAGAATCATCAGTATCATTTAATCAGAAGTTCGAGTATTTAAGGCCCAATTATGTTGGGGAACATCAGGATGACATTAGGAAAACAAATGATCATCTCTGTGTCCTTGCTAAGAAATTGAGAGCCACCAACCCTCAAGTTTAAAGTTGAAGTTCATTTTAAAATTAGCATTATCTCATCAATAAAGACACATTGCAAATAATCATCATAGTGACTCTTTCCTTTGTCTTAGGAGATGTTGAGGAAGATAAAAAAACTCAATACCAGGGAAGGTTTTGCTAGTATATAGGAAGATAGTGAGAAGAGAAAGGAAAATAGTTTGTTCATCCTCTACCCTCTTCACTAACATCTGTGGGCTCCCCTTTGCTGACTGCATACCTCTCTTCATAAAAATTCAGAGGTCATAGCAATCAAACAACTTACAAAGACTTTCATGATTATACATTCCTAGTTCCATGATAAACGCTTTGTATTTTGAGGTTTCAGAAGTGCTCAGAAAAGCCAAGTGGGCCTCTGTACATTAACCTATTGATGCTTGACATCCCTTATGTTTGAAATTCCCTTAAGAGAGAGCACAACTGTCCATCATCCTATTGAGGGCAGACTAGTGGAGCATGGATGGCAAAGATGCATTGAGGGGTGATCGGGTCATAATTTTTGGATTTAAAACCATGATTCTTTTTTGTATTTAAATTTTGACTAGTTAAGTCACTTACTTAGGAATAGTATTCCCAATTTCACAGGTTATCACACTAAGAAAAAAGATATGTCAGAGGAGATATTTCATAAAATTATAATTTCAAATCAGAAAAGCTAGGTGCCACTGGGCAGTGTTATACAATAAGAAACTATTCCATCAGAGTAAAAATTACAGATAATTAATTTGTCCCTAAAAGGAGAAAGGCAAACCCTACAGAGAGTAATCTTATGTCTGCAAGGTGATTCTTTTATATATATTTAAATGCATGCAATCCTAACATGACAGCATTTGCTTTTTCAGCTACTTCTGCCTGAAAGGCCCCACATTATTTTCATCTTATCTTTCTTAGATGCAGTTAAATCCAAGTCATTCTATGTGGAATGCTAGGTTAGGATAGAGAACATTAGACTTCATTTAGTAATAGTTCTCAGGGGCCTCTGGGACATTACTGAAAACTCCAAGACTGTCTCAGTGCCATAAGAACCTCCTCCATGATTTCAGTCAAGGAGTCCGTGTTCTGCTTTTTCCCTGTCTGGTCCTTTGGCTCTGATGTGTGTCACTTCATCATGTTTCCTGAAGAAGAGTAGTCATGTTCAGAATGGGTGTATGTGACCTGACATCTTGTGTTCTGTCCAATGATCCCAGGCCCTTTAGTAAGCACAGGTGGTGGTGTAAAATAATGAACAATCATAACCATGTGGATTTCTATGACAATTACATGAAAATAATTTCAAAATCATTTCCCACAGGGAGTTTGTTTTCTGGCCAGTTTCTCTAAGTCAACTGAAAAAAAATGTGCATGTGGAATTGTCTGCAATTCACATGTTGTCTCTTCAACTCCTAGAATTTCTCCTACTCCATCTTGTTGTTATTCTTTCTGTTGGCCTCACTATCTTCCCAAGCTGCAAGAAGAGAATGATTAGAACGTCCTTGAGATTTTCTATGTAGCATGATACAATTGGTCAGATTATAGTCATTTCCCCAGGGACACTCCTTATTCAATCCTAGGTTATTTTGCTCAATATACACACTTATACTTAGGCAATAAAGGCAACATATGATTTAGTCAGTACTTATTGTATGTATAATTTATTCTGTCTTCTGTGAGGTGAAAGAGAAGAGATAGTAGATGATTCATTTGGACATATTCATACAGTATTCCTAATGATATAATCAAAACTAACAAAGGCATTTTAGTTTTTTAAAGCTTATGAATTTTTGTATTGTTTTATCTTTTGCTTTGCTTGATTTCATCCTTAATATACAGAATCAGAATCTCTGAAAGTGGAGCTCAGATTTCAGCATTTTTGATAGGCTTCCTAAGTGACTCATATTTTGGGAACTCTTTTATTTTATTTTATTTTATTTTATTTTATTTTATTTTATTTTATTTTATTTATTATTTTTTTAATAAAATAATTTTTTATTGGTGTTCAACTTACCAACATACAGAATAACACCCAGTGCTCATCCCGTCAAGTGTCCCCCTCAGTGCCCGTCACCCAGTCACCCCCACCCCCCGCCCTCCTCCCCTTCCACCCCTCCTAGTTCGTTTCCTAGAGTTAGAAGTCTTTATGTTCTGTCTCCCTTTCTGATATTTCCCACACATTTCTTCTTCCTTCCCTTATATTTTGGGAACTCTTTTGAAAGCCATACATATGAGCAGGGCACCTGGGTGCCTCAGTTGCTTAAGCCTCTGCCTTAGGCTCAGGTCATGATGCCAGGATCCTGTGATAGAGCCCCACATCAGCTCCTTGCTCAGGGAGCCTGCTGAGCAGGGAGCCTGCTTCTCTCTCTGCCCCTCCTTCCAGCTCTGCTTCTCCCTCGCTGTCTCTCTCTCAAATACATAAACAAGATCTTTTCAAAAAGCCATACATATGGGGAGTCACTTAAAAAGTTTTCTAAACCTGGTTAGAATGACCATCTAGTTCGTGATACTTTGAAGGTGACAGAGGACACTATTAAAGTCATTGTTAAGGTTAACCTATGTTTATCAGGGACTTCCTAGACCAAGAAGCATTACTGTTCTAGTAACAGTTGAGTACAAAGGCACATGTTTTGAATATAAAATCCAGGCCAGACTGAAAGTTTTGAAATGTAATCTAGACTGTTGGCTTCATATTATCCCAGTTCATATTCAATTAGAATAGCAGATTATCCCTCCAAGTTATTACTACTCCCAGCTCATCTACTATATTCCAGCATCTCTGTCCTAGATTAAGCCTTCATCATTTAGCTTCTAGATCATGGTAGTGGCCTTGTAATGGCTCTTGCTCTCCATGTTTGTCTTCTTCCATTCTTTCTTCCCATCTGATGCCACAGTAATGATGCATAAATTGTCATTTTGTTATCATGCTTGAAATTTGTTGATGTTTCTATATGATTTAAACTATAATAATAAACAGAATAAGCAGTAAAATACATGCCATAATAATATTGATATGAACAAGAAATAACATAGGCATAAAAAGAACACTTGTTTAGCCATTGTAAAACAGTACTTAAACATACCAGTTGGTGAATTGCCACTGCTGTTACCCTTTTAAGTGCTCCTTGCCCTACTGCAGAACTTCCTTAGCCTCTGCCTTCAGAGCCCACATGGACATTCACACAATCTGGTGATAGACAAGGTTAAGCCTGGCATAGAAATGCCCTCTTGGACCTAACTCTCCTCTTATGCCTTCAGAGAGCTCTAATAGGTCAGTGCCTGTGTGGTACACTTAAAATAACTTCCTTTTCATGGTATACAATTCTTCATGATTTGGCCTCTTCATACTTCATGTGCATGGCCCAGCTTCTCCCACTCTGTTTCACTGCTCTGAAAAACGACATCTTCTCCCATCTACTTGGGCACCTGCCTTCTGGACCACTCTCTTTCCTTACTTTCCTTCCTTCCAAATTCTTACTTATTGTTTGTATCCCAGCTTAATTGTTTTTTTTTTCCCTTAGGTCCTATAGGCATATTTGAATATGTTCCTTAAGCTCACATCTTATTATCTTTAACCAATAATTTTTAAATGTGGCTTTATATACATGTTCATTTCCCTTCTAAACAGTAATATTCTTGATCCTTGGATTTTCAAATATATTTATACCCAATTCTTAGCACTTTTCCTGTACATAGTATATGTCAAAATATATTGACATATAACAAATAAAGAATTAATAAATAAAGAATGCTTATTGGAAAGAATACATAAATTTTAAAAGTTGTTTAAAATTAGTGAGGTTGACATGAATGTGATGCATTTTGAGCTGAACTTTGCAGGAGTAAGGGACATGCTGGATAGGAGATAAGAGTGATTCACATTCCCAAAAAAAGCCAACAACAAAAACAATGCACAGGAAGAGAAATGAGGACTTAGGTGAGTGGAGAATGGCAACACTGGGTTAGTAAGCAAATGACAGAGAAAGAAGAGAATTACCCCGAAACATTGTACGTCAGTTTGAGATGTTTAGAGCCACACTCCTGGAACCAGTAAATCCAAAGCTTTATCTTCTCACAATAGACTTGGGTTTGTAACAATTGGAAGTTTGTTCTTCCCTGCGGCTTGGTTCCAGCTCCATACAAAGTCATCATCTGTGTCCCAGAAGGAAGTAAATCCGTGTTAAGCATTAACTAATCTTTCTTTGCATGTACTTTCCCTGAGCTTATTATGTTCACTCAAAGGTCAACTGATGGTGCTTAGGCCTGCTGGTTCATTGTTCCTTAAGCAAATGGTTCTTTGTCAAATGTTAATCCCCCTAAATTAAGGCTCAAGGAATAAAGAAATCCATTTAGTAATTTATGTGGATTTGCTACACCTGGCACAGTTCCTTGCTTTTTGTCATGTGACCTTTTAATGGTAGTTTTAATAATTCACTGGTGTTTAAAGATCATCTATGACTAAATAGAATCCAATTCTTACGACTGTGAAACCATAGTTCTTGCCTCTCATTCAGGAAAACATCTTATCTGCCTTTAATATGAAGCTTACAGAGTAATTGCAGTTGTCTGTGTTATTATTTCTACCTTTCTAAGGTTAATAGTTGTCTCTAGAATACTCAGAGTGATAGCAATCTAGCCTTGATCCGGTTAAATAAATTCTAGCTTAAGATTTTATGATTTCTTCCAAGTTATACAAAATTGTAATGACTTATGTTTATTTCATTTTAATCTTTTTTTTTATTTCATTTTAATCTTAAGCAAAAGTTTTTAGGACAGTGGGATCCTCGAGTGAGAATAGAAAACATTATAATTACAGGCTTATTCATATGAAGAATTAATGCTAATCCCTTTGCATGGTGTTAGATTATGTTATTTACTCAAGTGATACTGTCCTTGGCAAATTTCTTTCTTACCTGGGGTAAAGATACTTCTCTTCTGTCTGCTGGACAAATTTTTAGATATAATTACCACATGCTATTCTCCAGTTTTCTAAATTTCACTCTGTCTTGAGTTACATAAAATCTCAAGAACATATAGTAATAAATAGGAGAAGTTGAAAGTTAAACTATACTCTTATCACCAAATTTAATGCTTTGTCTTCTGTGATTATGTTGGAGTCCCCTGACTTAAATTGTGAGATTTCTAGGTGAGATATCAGCATTAGGTGAACGGGCAATCATCAAAAATTGCACACTTTCATGGATATTCAAGTATCTTTCCTGCTGCAGAACACCTGCTGTTCAGCCCTCTGACTGTAGCCTCTTCTCAGTTCAATCACCAACTGGTAACTATATGTGTTAGTTTTCTTTCTACAACTGGGGTTAATTATGTATATATTTCATGGGGGTAATTGTGAGAATTAAACTAGTCTATACCCGTAAAGCTTTTTCAGAACATTGCTTAAGACATGAAAACTTCTATTATGATTATTGTCACCATTGTTATGAATATAATTCTATATGTTTAATAAAGACTCTTTCCTTTTGAGAAAACACTGAAGGTACAAAATATGTGACTGTTATATCTGAGAGTAATTTTTCAGGACTTCCATCATTAATTGCATGAAAAGAGAATTCTTTATTTTTAATCTTCAGACCTTTGGTTAAATGTGGCTTAATCCTTGGCACTTTTCTTCTGAGGTTCCAGCTAGCACAGGAAGTGCTAGAATGGATGTAACTGGATTTGTTTTGCAACAATAAATTACAAAAAAATAAGGACTCACTGTGAAATACTAGAACTTAAGTAAAGTCAAATATTTCAATGATTGAAAGGACACTAAAAAAAAGGATGTTAATTATCGAATGATTTCTAACCCAAGCCCTTAGCATTAGCAAACACACGATCTTTCATATCCCTTTGCAGTAAACACAGAGACAAGAAATTTTCTGCACTTGGAACTATTCATACAGTGTGGGTTTTGTAGCTCTTCATAATTTGTTTTACTAGCATTTTGTTAGCTTTTCTCTCTTCACATTGCTCCAAAGCAGATCTTGCTCATGGATTTCACTTATATGTACTTGCATTTTGAATATTGAGGTCCCCAACCAGGAGAATAGAGTCTACTGGCAGTTGCCAGTGCTGTACTTAATAGAGAGAACTCTTGGCCCATTTCCAGGACTTGGCTATATTTGCAAGGGAATTGTGCAGATTCCTGGTATGGAAGGAAGAGCAGTGGTTATGTTCTCAGTGACTTTATACTCAGAAACTTCTCTCTCATACTCTGACTTCCCTGAAATCAGAAGCAAAAATAAGAAGCAAAGCCTTCCTACAGAAATTTCAGTAATGCACAGTCTGATACAATGGTTCTCAACTCTATTGAATGCAATGCTTCCATTTTGTTTGTTTGGTTGGGTTTTGTACATTACATCTCCATTATTTATTTTTTAACTAGAAGTTTATACTTTATTCCCAATGCTTCCCTTTTATAACAAAATCTTTTTTAACATCTCCTTTACTATTCTAAAAGAAATTCAGGGAATAACATATCCAGGGTTTCCCTAGAGTATGTGAAGCCCTGAGAAAATACTTCTTGTGGGATCCCTTTCTATAACCATTTATCTCACCTAAAATCAGCATGTAAACACCATTCTATTAGCTCAATATCATTTGATCCTATATAAAAAATACTACACTGACCAGTGAGAGCTATCTATTCACCAGGCAGCCCATCTGTAAGTAAAGTCTTGCCACAGAGCTTGAGGTATCCTCTGGGTTCAATTGTGTTGCTTTAGTGGGTACCTAGACCCCATATATAGTGCTGAAGGTTGGAGAGCAGCCCATAGGGGAGTAACAAGTCCTGGGGCCCACACTTCCATGAGACTTGGGTATTTTTGAGGATGTTACTCCAAAGCACAGGAGCCCTTTTGAGATCCAATTAAATACATCCATGGGGCAGGAACCCAAACATTTGTCTAGGCACAATTTTTTAAAAGCTTGTCATTCATAATTCCCATGTGTAATGTAATAGGCAAACAAAATCATTCATAATAAATTATACATATTTCAAGACAAAAATGTTGATGCATGACTATGCCAGAAGACTTAATGAAATTGTCAGATGATCACAGCCTCTTTTGATGAATATATCTGTAGTTAAAAGAACAAGAATGTCATGAGCTATTTTGTACAAGAAGTATAAGAAATGAAAGAACAGATATATAGATGGACATCAGAAAAAATAAAGTTAGGATAGTTAATGAGGAATCTGATATATCATTATATGATCAAAGAAAGAGGTGAATAACCTTAATGAATTTGAGATTTTATGGAAAGAGAAAGACTGGCAAACTGAAGAAGTAAAAAAGACTTTCTTATAAGTAAACTCAGCATTATTTATAAACACATTACTAAAATAACTCTGTGCTATGATGTGAGTTTCAGGGGACTACTGAGCTTTGCAGTGAAAACCTTTATTTCAGTTGAGCCATATAAATAAAAATTATCAGCTATTGAGGTTGCTGCCTGTGTTCTTCTCCAGGATTTTGATGGATTCCTGTCTCACATTTAGGTCTTTCATCCATTTTGAGTCTATTTTTGTGTAGGGTGTGAGGAAATGGTCAGTTTCATTCTTCTGGATGTGGCTGTCCAATTTTTCCAACATTATTTTGTTAAAGAGACTGTCTTTTTTCCATGGGATATTCTTTTCTGCTTTGTCAAAGGTCTGTTGACCATAGAGTTGAGGATCCATTTCTGCATTCTCTACTCTGTTCCATTGATCAATTTGTCTGTTTTGGGGCCAGTACCATACTGCCTTGATGATTATAGCTTTGTAATATAGCTTGAAGTCTGGAATTATGATGCCACCAACTTTGGTCTTCTTTTTAAATATTCCTTCAGCTATTTAGGTTATTTTCTGGTTCTATACAGGTTTTAGGATTATTTGTTCCTGTTCTGTGAAAAAAGTTGGTGATATTTTGATAGTGATTGCATTGAATATATAGATTGCTCTAGCATAGACATTTTAACACAGGCAGCAACCTCTGTGACCTTGGTCATAGCAACTTCTTGCTAGACATGTCTCCAAAGGCAAGGGAAACAAAGGCAAAAATGAAATATTGGGGTTTCATCAAGATAAAAAGCTTTTGCACAGCAAAGGAAATAGGAAAACCAAAAGATAACTGACAGAATGGGAGAAGATATTTGCAAATGTCTAATCAGGTAAAGGGCTAGAAAATCTATAAAGAACTTATCGAACTCAACACCCTAGGAACAAATAATCCAATCAAGAAATGGGTAGAACAGATATTTCTCCACAGAAGACATACAAATGGCCAACAGACACATGAAAAAATGTTCAGCATCACCCAGCACCAGAGAAACACAAATCAAAACCACAATGAGATACCACCCCATACCAGTCAGAATGGCTAAAATTAACAAATCAGGAAATGACAGATGTTGGTGAGGATATGGAAAAAGAGCAACCCTCTTACGTGGTTGGTGGGAATGCAACCTGGTGCAGCCACTGTGGAAAACAGTATGGGGGTCCTCAAAAAGTTGAAAATAGAGCTACCCTATGACCCAGCAATTGCGCTAACGGGTATTTATTCCAAAGATACAAATGTAGTGATCCCAAGGGGCACCTGCACCCCAATGTTTATAGCAGCAATGCCTACCATAACCAAACTATGGAAAGAGCCCAGATGTCCACTGAGATGAATGGATCAAGAATAGGTGGTATGTATATACAGTAGAACACTTCAACCATTAGAAAAATGGAATCTTGCCATTTGTAACAATGTGGATGGAACTAGAGGGTATTATGCTAAGTGAACTAAGTCAGTTGAAGAAAATTATCATATGATCTCACTCATATGTGGAATTTAAGAAATAAAACAGGATCAGAGAGAAAAGGAGGAAAAATAAAACAAGATGATATCAGAAAGGAAAACAAACTACAAGAGACTTTTAACCTAGGAAACAAACAGGGTTGCTAGAGGGGAGGAGGGTGAGGAGACGGGGTATCTGGGTGACAGGCCTTAAAGACAATACATGATGTAATGAGCACTGGGTATTACATAAGACTGATGAATCACTGAACTCTACCTCTGAAACTAATAATACACTATATGTTAATTAATTAAATTTAAATAATAAAAAAGAAAAAATGACCACTTATTATTAAAGCTAATAGCAAAATATCAGTAAACTATATATATATATGCATATATATCTAAGAACATGGCTTCTTTATTATGTTTTTTTATTGAAGTGTAATTGACACACAGTGTTACATTTCAAGAAGTTTTGAGAATATAGATTCTTAATTTTTTCTCTCGTGATTTCTCTGAAGTGCTTTCTGGATCATGGTTTCAGCCTGTCTGAATTTAAAAAAAAATTCCATGAGGGGCTCCTGGGGGGCTCAGATGGTTGAGCATCTCTTGATTTCAGGTTACATCATGATCTCAATGTTCTGAGACCGAGCCAAAGGGCAGGCTTCATGCTGAATGGGGAGTCTGCTTCAGGATTCTTTCTCACCCTCTGTCCCTCCCCCTTCAAATAAATAAATAAATAAATAAATAAATAAATAAATAAACATATATATATTTAAATTAGATAAATAAATACATTAAAAAAAGAGCCTATGGGATGGTGTTCCCCAGTGGTTAGAGAACAGACTATAAAGAGTCTCCAGTACTCAACTCTAGACAAGATGCTCATTCTTCCTCTACTTAACATTTTCTTTCTCTACTTTACATTTTTTAATTTGTAAAATGGGATAATTTACCTTGTAGTATAGTTCTGAGTATTAAATGATTTACCATTGGCAAAGTGCTTAGTCCAGGGGTTAGAGTAAGTTCTCAGTAAATTGAATCTATTACTAACCCATGTGAAAAGGAAAGGCAGTTATAATTTGTCACTTAATTAGTTGATTCATTTAATAAAAACTTGTTGAGCTCCTACAGTGGGTCAGATAAGGTTTTATGTGTTGCAGATGCCCAAATGCATAAGATATAGTCTCCTCTTCAAATAATTATTTGGAATACATACAAAGCCAGATAAAAAGAGAATAATGTACTGCAAGATATTACTTAAGCAGCTCTCTACTAAACCATAGTAGTCCTCACTCTTCCCTTGGCTACAGCTTAATGGAAGTTGTACTATATACATTCAAGGTATCATGTAAAAGACAAAGTCAAAAGAAAACAAAAGACTGTGTATGTCAAAACTTCAGTAGTGGTCTGTTTCATCACTAGGGAACAGAATTAAGTTCTCAGACATCGTAGTTTTGGAGAAATCTCCTTTCATATATAGGAAGTAAGAGTCAAATTGCAAAAGGAATGTATAGTCAAAGAGCCAAAGTTCTGGTGTTCTTGTTTTTTGGTTTTGTTTTGTTTTTCTTTCAGTTTAGACCTCTGTGTTATATGTCTTATTAGCTCCGTGGGCCATTTTTCCCTTCTTGGCAGGGTCTTAGATAAAAACTGTAGCCAATAATCTCAAGTATACCAATCACGGTTTCAGAGACATGTAACTTGGGAACTAGAAATTATCTCAGATTATATACAGATAATATATCATTTTTCAAATAAAAAGTCCAGAGAAGTGAAATGATTTGCCACAGTTAAAAGCTAGATAGTGACATGGTTATTGATAGAACAATTCCTGTTTCTTTTTACAGTGATCTTTGTTCTATACCAGTGGTTCTCACATTTTTACTGCACGAGAAATATTGAAGAACTTGTTAAAACAGATTGCTGGATTCCACCTCCAGGGCTTGTGATGCAGTAGGTCTTGTAGATGCACCAGTAATGTGCATTTCTAACAAGTTTCTGGATGTTGCTGTCGCTGGCTGGGAGGCACACATTGAGAACTTTGTTCTAACAGCATGCATCTGAGGCCTCGAGTCTGTTTGATATAAATATTTTTAACCCCAAGCTTCTGAGAACTTACTACTGTGCCTTTCTCACTATAAATCTATATTGTCTTTTTCCTCCTCATGACACATACCATCTTTCTGTAGTGTACCTAAAGGCTCTGTTTGCTAATGGCTTGCTCTGAGAACTGAAGATTTCCTGAGAAGCTCATTTTTTATTTAATTATAGATTGATTAATGTATGCATGCTTCTTAAAATACAGAGTTCTTCTTAAAATTTAGAATACATTTTTTAAATCACACCACCCTCATTTTCTTTATTGATCAAAATTATTCTCCATTACTGTTCTTCCCCATAACTATCCAACTGGTTAATGGAGTCTGTAGTTAATTCTGGTCACAATTTCCAAAGTCCTGATCAGTCCTATTATCTCCAGCTTCCTTTCCTATACTCTTTTACTACCTGAATTCAGGTGGCCAGACCAGAAATATTCAATTAACCTGCAAGGATTATACTTTTTTCTTTTCTCTTGTTACAAACTGATAAAAGTCATCCTTCTAAAGACTTCAGTATTTAAATAATTTCAGGGCTTTGAGAATATAATAAGAAAAAAATTAATGCTTTTGGCAAATGTAACTGCCTTATTTTAGTTTTTATGTCATGAGGTAATTTTTACATTTCTAAAAATGCAATTTTGTAACCCACAGCTATAAATAACACATTTAACTTAGGCCAGTTACTTTCCTATGGTATGTTTTCAGAGGAAAAAAAACCCTTAACATTTGGACAAAATTTAACTAGCATTTATGGTCAGAAGTATTCTGAATCAACTACCATTTCTGCTCACTTCAGGACTGACATGTAAAAAACATGAAAAATGAAGAATTACCATAAGACAGCATAGTAACCTACCTTGGGGACTTTGAAGGGCATCATGTTCTCATTAATCTCTTTTTTCTTCTTTTTTTGGGTAAAGATAACAAAGAACCACCTGAACACAGTTTTTAAAAAAATTTATTTATTTTTGCATGGGCACACATGCACGCATGAGAGAGCAGGAGTAGGGGGAGGGGTAGAGGAAGCAGCAGATCTCCCTCTAAGCAGGGAGCTTCAGCAGGACTCCATCCCAAGACCCTGGGATCATAACCTGAATTGAAGGCAGACACTTAACCAACTGAGCCACATGGGTGCCCCTACATGAACACATTTTAGAGCTAGAGCAGAGCCATTATGAAAGTTAAAACTGATCCCCCCCACCCCCGGCAGCATTTAAACACACTCGTATTCAGAAGCCATACTTGAGTAGAGATTTATTTTGAAACAAGGTTTTTTTTGGCAGGGTGGGAGGTTGCATCTTCTGAAGCATTTTATGAGGTTTAAATCATCAATCAGTCTTCAAGACAACTTCTGTATGATTCTGAAGAGTTAGAGGAATCTGAGGGCATCCAAGGAAAGAAAGTGAAGATTCAGCTTATTGGTCTCAACTCTGGGCTCAGAGAGGTATTCAGCATGCCTGTCTACCTAATTTGGGGGGGGGGGCGGGGCGGAAGTTCAGTGCAAAATGAAAATGGTAGGCCCCATGTCCAAAAGGATGAAGAATTACAAGATGGTAATGGTAGAGCATTAAAGCAATCATGGGGCTCTTCTGAGAAGGGGGTTCTGTGTGGCTCACTGCAGAGGTCACATGTCTGTGTCACCGAGTCTCCTTTCAGGTTTCCTTCAGGGTTGCAAAGCTCAGTTTATCTGCATAGGAAAAGACTGGTGATTCAGAACAGAAACTGTGAAAGCAAAGGATTTTTATATGGAGCCTGTGTTTACACTTTTTGGCAAATCAAGAATGTTGAGTGATATATATGGTATATGCGGTATAAATGAGAAGCACCACAGCAATAGAAGTTTTTCTCTATTAGAAAGTTCACATAAATGCTTGGAGAATATTAAAATAAAATTTTTTTTAATATTTTTTTTATTTATTTATGACAGTCACAGAGGGAGAGAGAGAGAGGCAGAGACACAGGCAGAGGGAGAAGCAGGCTCCATGCACCGGGAGCCTGACGTGGGATTCGATCCCGGGTCTCCAGGATCGCGCCCTGGGCCAAAGGCAGGCGCCAAACCGCTGCGCCACCCAGGGATCCCTAAAATAAAATTTAATAAGGTCTTTTGGAAACCATATTACCCACATAATTCCATAAAGGGGGTCACGCCTCATCAGCACATTATTTGGTAACTCAAATAATACACTTTACCCATGTTATGTAGTATTTATTCTAATGCAATTAAAGCTTTTGCTTATTTTTTTTCTCTTACTCATAGGTCTGTGAACTCTTGGAAGAATTGACTATCTTGTTATAACATCAAGAACTAGTACTCAGTTTGGTACAGAGTGGTTGCTCAAGAAATATTTGAAGAATGAATACTTGAATGAGTGAGCGAGTAAATGAACCCACTCTCAGAACAAGGTTGTTATTTATAGGACACATTTAATATGCATAAATAGTTTTAATCTTTGGGACGAAAACTGTCTTTCTTTTGTTATTATACACATAATACATCCATATGATGACATCAGTGATGTCTACTCCTAATAGACAATGCTTTTGTTTATGTCCCTTGAATTCAAACTTGGGTCTTTCTTTCATGATAGGCTGCATCCATACTGTGACTCTGCTCCTCATTCCCTCTGAGTCACCTCCGGTACTGTCTAAGTACTCCTGAAGCTGCCTGCGGCCCCACAGCCTGGCACAACTCATCAGAACTTTGTGTGTGGTTGAAGGAAACAGTGGAAATTAAAATTAAAAAATCATTTGCAAATTGTATTCGTGTAGTGATTGCAAATTATGCTACAGCCTTTGGGAAATCTGTAATGTAAGAGACCAAGGAAAGTATTTAGATTGCTATTCTAACTGGCTTTGCAAACATAACTGGTTTTTATGCAACTGATTTTGCAGGCAATGCTCAAATCCACTGTTTCTGTTTGCTTGTCTGTGTCTCAATCTGGTTTCATAGAAACCCAGGAAAACACTTGAAAACTGTTGTCACAAATTCAAACTGCTTCAGAAAAACCGGTGAAAATCCATCACTGATGTTTGCCGGTACTCTATGAACCCTGGGATAGATTTTGTTATTCTAAGACAAAATAATGAATTGGTTTATCAAAACTAAAACCAAACAACCAATAAACAGACAAAAAAACAACCAAGAAGCAAAACAAGAAATGAAAACAAACTCAGTGGTTTCAATTCCTACTGAAAAAAAAAAAAAAAGGCCTATGGTTGTAGTAAAGGAAGATTCAATATGAACATATATAGTGATGTATTTCCATATGAGAAAGCTCATCTATTCCATGCCATCAGAGAAAATATCCGGGAAAATCATGGGATTCCAATTCAAATTTAAGGTGCAAGTTCAGCCTGGCATCGTAGAAATAAGAAGTTTCTACAGCTGCGTTATGTATTGGACAGAGGGGTTAGCTGTCTCCTGAGTGAAAGAATCCCATATATGAAATTTACAGTGGATGGGTTTTATTTAAAGAATAGATAGTTTTAGCAGAGTTCACACCTATTTTTCCATTTCCCTAATTGTAATGGATTCAATATCTACAAAAATATGTTGAGATGTAATGGATTCCATAATATAATATCTACAAAAATATGTTGAGAAATTGAAAATATGTTTGAATCTGCAAACAAAAATAAAAACAGAACCAAATTTTCAGTTTCCTGTCCAGCATGGAGGGAACTTACAAGTTGTCAATCTGTGCTAACACAAGTAAAAAGCTGAACAAACTGGAAAATAAACTCTTTTTAGATCTGTCAGAGATGTTAAGCCACAGGACAAACTGCTATCTCTAAAACTGGGCAGAGAAGACAGACAGATAAATACAGATAATCTCACAGTTTACCAGAGTGGAAATCCACTGCAAAAGAACTCCACAGAAACCAGTACCACAATAGCAAAACTGGGACTGAACCTGAATTCCAGAGGCTCAGTGTAGACAAGCATGAAAGATGAAGACTCCAGGGGAACCCAGTGGCTAGGGGCTCCCACACGCACTTTTGTGTTTTAACTACAGAAGCTCTATCAAGTCCTCATAGTAAAGATCTGAGAAAAATCCCCTCAGACTTCTGGCTGGAGGTAGGAGGAAAGTAGCTATTTCAAAATAGGTCTGATGTTCTGATCTACTTGATAAAGCCTGTCTTTAAGAGAAATAATTTTACCAGAGCCTAACTTACTGGGGATTTATCAGAATTTAACTGACTTGAAGGAAGGGAAAAATTCAACTTAGCTTGTTCTAGTCTTCCACATAAGTAAGTTTTATACTATCTCCTGCCTCCTGTGGCCATCCTGTACCACCAAAGGGGTTGAAAACAAAACAACTCAGAGCCATATACTCACTAAAAGACTAACACTCAATTATAGGACTATAGAATAATTCCCACACCTTACCAGGATATTACTGAAGGCCTATTCATCACAGTTCCTTTTACTTAGTACATGTCTTTTTCCACCGAAAAATTTGCACACAGATGTTTATAGCAGTTTTGTTCATAATTGCCCAAGCTCAGACACAACCTAGATGTTCTTCAGTAGGTGAATGGTTAAACAAATTGTAATACATCCAAACAATGGATTATTTAAAGCTAAAGAGAAAGGAGATAGTAAGCCATCAAAAGATATGGAGGAAACTTAAATGCATATCATTAAGAGAAAGAAGCCAATATATCAAGTTGCTACCTATCTGACCTTCTGGAAAAGACAAAACTATGGAGACAGTAAAAAAAAAAAAAAAAAAAAAAAAAAAAATTTCAATGTTTGCCAGAACTTAGAGGGCAGGAAGGGTTAAATAGAGCACAGAGAATTTTTAGGTCTGTGAAACTATTCAATATGGTATATTATAATGATGGATACATATGATAACACATTTTTCAAAACTCTTAGAACATACACCACCAAGAATAATAAACCCTAATGTAATAAAACTTTGGAAATAAGAATGAGTAGGTTCATTGATGATAAGTTCATTGGAGGTTTATTGATTATAACAAATGTACCAATTGGTTGCTGGATATTGACAAGTGGGGGAGTTTGTGTGTGTGTGGAGACAGGGGTACATGGAAACTCTGTATTTCCTGTTCCATTTTGTTATGAACCTAAAACTGCTCTAATATATATATATATATAATATAATAATTTATAATATATATATTTTTAAGACCCACTCCAAAAAAAAAAAAAACACCAAATGACTCTGACCAAGAAGATAAATATTTTCTCACCAATATTAGACAAGAAAGGATGGGGACACCTGGGTGGCTCAGCGGTTTAGTGCCTGCCTTCAGCCCAGGGTGTGATCCTGGAGACCTGGGATTGAGTCCCACATCCGGCTCCCTGCAAGGAGCCTGCTTCTCCCTCTGCCTGTGTCTCTGCCTCTCTGTTTCTCTGTGTGTGTGTGTTTCTCTTATGAATAGATAAATGAATAATCTTTATAAAAAAAGACTTTTAGAAAAGAAAGGATGACAAATTTAAAAACAAGTTAACATATCTACAACTCAGCTGGATCTTAAAAAGATTATTAGTGTAAAACTTGGAAAATAAATGATTCAGACTTCTGATAAAGACGGAATAGCAGCAGTAGATAAACTGTCCTGTCTGAACAGCTAAAAACAGGCAGAATCTGTGAAACAACACGAAGGAAGAACAAAGAAGTTGACCCCACAGTTGCCCTATTTATTGTCTGGAGAAAGTTTCCAAACTATAAGGTAGGGAAAGGAATCTTGGGATCTACAAAGTAAGGAGATAACAGCTAAACTATCTTCTTTTGTATATAAACTCATATGCTTTTCTGATTAGTTATTCCCCAATTATTTCACTCCTTTTTGTTTTTTTAATCAGGCATTCCCATCTTTCTTGGTTTATTATCAACACATTGAGTTAGGAAACATAAGCTTTGCTAAAATCACTAGGAGACTCCTAATAACTAATTAAAATATGAAATTACCTAAAAGCAAAGTTAATGGAATGATAAAGCCATGAAATCTAGCACATTTTTTAAAAAATAATTTCTTCACAGCTTTATTAACTAATGTTGCTTGAAATCAGATATTTATATACAAGTTTTTTTAAATAAAAAGCTCGCAGAAAATAAGTGAATAGTAATCTCCAAGTATATGAATTAAGTAAGTCAAGTCGCAACCTTGGAGGAAACAAGTAAGTCTCACACTTTCAGTTTGAACCCAAAACCCAAGGCAATCCCACTATCTTATGGTAACACCTTCATTTTAAATTTCTTTTCTAAATTGGTTTACCAAGTAGAAAACTAAGTATTTTTAGTGTATATAATTTTAGTGTATATAATTACAAAATGTGACTATAGGTTATATAGGTAATATAGGTTATATAGGTTATATAGGTAATGGGGGCTAAGGAATGCACTTGCTCTGATAAGCACCAGGTGCTGCATGGAAATGTTGAGTCACTATATTCTATACCTAAAACTATGTTAACTTTCTGGAATTTGAATAAAAAAAATAAAAAATTAAAATAAGTTAAAAAAATAAAAAAATAAAATTTCAATTACATTTATTCTACATATGTATATTATATATATTATATGTGTGTATATATAATACATAATATATAATATACATATATTACATGTATATAATACATGTATTATGTGTATATATATAATATACATATATATCATGTGTATATATAATATACATATATAGAATAAATGTGAAAGTTTCACATATATATAAATATATATACACACACACACACAAATTTTTTTTTTTTTTTGAGAGAAAGACAAAGAAAGTGTGAGCAGCGAGTAGGGGCAGAGGGAGAGGGAGAGAGAGAAATCCAAGCAGGCTCCACATTTAATGAAGCCCAATGTGGAGCTTGATCTCAGAATCCTAAGATCATGAAGATCATGACTTAAGCTGAAATCAAGAGTCAGACACTTCACTACCTGAGCCACCTGGGCACCTCTAAAATGTTTTTTGTAAATATATGTATATTTTGTGCATGTATGTATGTGATTTGTAAGTATGTGTGTGTGTGTATGTGTATACACATTTCATACTTTCTAGGTTTGCAGTGAATTCAGTTTTTCTCCCCAATCTTCTAATTCAAGGCACTGATTCTTTTCCCTACAGTTTTATTTATTTATTTATTTATTTATTTATCTGCTCTAGCACCATTTGATATTTTGTACTGGCAGTACTTAAATTTCTCACCTCTGGGTATTTTTGTTTTTGTTTTTGTTTTCCCCTCATTTCAACTTATTTTCAATCTCATTGTCTTCTTAAGTCATTTTAACTTCATAATTTTTTTCTCCATGAAATGTTCTTGTTCTCTAAACATTCTTCTTTGTCTTAGGCTAAATCCTATACAAAAGCATAATAAGTGGGAAATATCAGAAAGAGAGACAGAACATGGAAGACTCCTAACTCTGGGAAACGAACTAGGGGTGTGGAAGGGGAGGTGGGCGGGGGGTGGGGGTGATTGGTGGCGGGCACTGAGGTGGGCATTTGACGGGATGAGCACTGGGTGTTATTCTGTATGTTGGCAAATTGAACACCAATAAAAAAATTATTATTAAAAAAAAGCATGATCTCCAAGATATTCTAGTGTCTTGTAAAGTTTTTAATAGGTCTTTCTGTTTGACGTCTTAAATTCACCTTTTATTTACTTTCTAGTAATAGTTTAACTGAGCCCATTTTCACCCAAAGAATGCATTGCCTTTGTCCCTGTGAGCTAGATAGGATCACATTGCAAAGTTCAAAGGAACTTCTAGTTCTTTTTCTCAAAGACATGAGGCTTGCTCTGGATTCCTCTTTCTCTATCTAGTTGGCTGGAAAATGTCAACAATTGATCTTCCTGCTGGTAGAGATGAAAGCCAGGTGCCAGTGCTAACAGAGACATCTGGCTAGCTTGAGTCCTTGGAAAAGCTCAAGAAATGTCTACTTACTCATAATGACTCTAGAATGTCACATCAGAAAGAAAGAAATTTCTATGTTGACATTTTGGGCTAGATCGTGCTTTGTTGTGAAGGTTGTGCTGTGTGGTATAGGTTGTTTAGTAGCATGCTTAGCCACAGCTACAAGATGCCTATACTACCTCTTCTCATCGCAGTTGTGACTAACAAAAATATTTCCATTTTTTGGCAAATGTCCTCTATAAGAAGAAATTGTCTCTGGTGAAAACCACTAGTCTAAAGACTAACTAATGTAGAAATTACTACCTGTAAATAGGTTGATGCCTTTAAAAAACTCTTAAAACATGGCATTCGCTTAGGTGTTGGGTGGAAGGAAGTGAGTGAAGCGGCATGAAGACTGGAAGGTGCTGATCATTTTTCTGCAGTGGCATTTGGTAAAAACGACTGCCTATGGGATTGTGGTAGGGAGAACACATTTCTATAGAGCCTAAAGCTACAGAGAAAGTGTTTAGAAAGAGGCAGAATGGGCAGCCCGGGTGGCTCAGCGGTTTAGCGCCACCTGCAGCCCAGGGCGTGATTCTGGAGACCCAGGATCCAGTCCCACGTCAGGCTCCCTGTATGGAGCCTACTTCTCCTCCTGCCTGTGTCTCTGCCTCTCTCTCTCTCTCTCTATGTGTCTCTCATGAATAAATAAATAAAATCTTTAAGAAAAAAAAAAAAAAAACAAAGAGGCAGAATATCAGTTGTCACAAGCTGTTTTAAGCAAAATGCTACAACAAAATAATGTGCATATCCAGGAACAATCTCCCTTGTTCCCTGAAACATCAATTGGCTAATACACCAGGCAAGTGAGCTCTCTCATGGTTGGAAAAGCTAACTGTCCTAGTCCCACAAACCACAAGAGAAAGACTATCACAGTTTTACTCAAAGGGCTCCCATTTGGACTTCTCAGCCAAAAATATGAGGCATCATCGGCAAATATCAGGTTATAGGTGTTGCCTTCCCACTCCTGCCTGCTTTTTTTAGAGGCCCACAGGTCTTAAAA
Source organism: Canis aureus (assembly GCF_053574225.1). NCBI lineage: Eukaryota > Metazoa > Chordata > Mammalia > Carnivora > Canidae > Canis > Canis aureus. Next base: position 54,969,095 of record NC_135617.1, on the reverse strand, counting down.
TGAAGAAAAAGAAGTGAGCCCAGAGGAGGAAGAAACAAAATTAGAAGACATTTTTGGGTGAGCTTCTTTCACACAGAGATCTGGATTTTTCACAAAGTTGAAAAGTCAGTAGCCTGGCCTTTAAAGGTTTTCAACTGTGTAATATATGAAGAAATCCTTGATTTCTCATAACTGCACCAGCAGAGAGGAAGCCAAAAGAGCTGTGCAGTGTCATAATGTGGCCCAACTCCCCAACATCTGCTTCTGAGATGGCATGGAAGATTAGGAAACAAGGAAAATTTCCCAGGTGACCAAATGTGGGGTGAAGAAAGGACAATGAATAATAAACTTCCTCCCAGAGAATGAAACCAGTCTAACTACGGAAGTTCTTGCCAGATCGGAGAGCTTTTGAAATTCTGAGCCAGCACCATTTATTTCACAATTGTGGTTAACAAATGACTTTTTCAGGTGAGGGTTTTTAATTGCAGCTTTCCTATTTCTCTTCCACCCTTTTATGTTGAGTGCGTACAGGTGTCAGAGGAAGGAGAAAAATAAATGACTCCCCTTTTCTGTTCACCAGACTGTTGGGCTCCCCACTGGATCACATGGAAAAGATTGTGCATCACCCAGAGATACTCAACTTTGAGGAGGATGCAGTAACTGGACAAGACCTTTGATTATACTTCTTGGAGAAAGTATGTTTTCTTTATGCAGGAAAGACACACAGATTCTTGTACATGGGTATGGGGTGGCCAGAGTGATAGTCTATCAGAAGACATTACTGTCCTCTCAGTATTTATCACCCCTCCACCTCCTTTTAGCAATAGAATCTATTGTTTTTTTAGTTGAGTACAAGGCACCCAGCTACAGAGAATACATTCCCAAGTCTCTCTTGGAAAATCGGCCTCATCACACAACTAATTGACAACAGAATGCATAATAGCCAACAGAAGAAAAATTCCTGAAACTTTTGGGTCATGTATGCAAAAGAAACATTGCCTTTCACTAAGTTCTCCCTTGGACTGGATATCAAATATAGAAGTGCAGACAGACACCTCACATACAGAGATGTATTTATTGACAGTAAAAGATTTGTGTCACTAATTTGCTTTTCTAGATGATTTCATGGAGAAGAGTCCACCTATTTGCCCTGGACTTTTGTGCAAGAGAATAATATGCTATAATCTTGTTTCAATTACAATAATTTTGGTTTTCTTTTTGACTTAAGTCAGTACCAAATACCATATATTATATCTTCTATGGGATTACAATGGAATTATTAATATTTTCCTTTGAAGTTTCACATGTATTAAGATTATATTTAAGTTTAATCATTCAAGATGTTGAATTTATAGAATTGATCTGGTGCTATGGGACATAGGTCATTATAACTGGGATAAATTACTCTGCATTTTTACTCTTAATTGTTAACAGCATTGCCCGATGCCAGCTCTTTGTCTACAGAACTAGGCAAAATGTTTTCTGATAACTGTTTTCGTTTCTTTTGCATTTCTGAGTATTTTCTTATTCTACTTCCTAATATGGAAGAGTTTTTATATCTCTTTCTTTTTCATGACTATACACATATTTTTAAAGATTTTTTTAGTTACAATAATAATATATTAATAAATAAATAAAAATCTATTAAACAGTATCTGCTTTAAAAATAAAACAGTTACTTATTATTTAAAATCTGGATTTAATTTGTAGCTCCCATATATATATATATATATATATATTTACTCTTGTGCATCCCCACACAGACATAATTCCTTTCTTGGGTTTAATTTCTTTCCTTTTTTTAACTTCTTGAGTTTGATAAATACCTGTCATTTCTCTCCCTTCTTATTTAGTAAGAAACTTCCTTTTAGCAGAGCTTTGTTATCCATGAGTTCTTAAATGCAATTATTTTTCTTGATTTATTTGGGCACTTTTATTGTTTAAAAGTTTGTTAGCTTCTACTCCACCCTTCTGCAACAACTTGAGTTTTATCTTGTTTCAAGTAGCAAAAGAATGCTAAAGCTGGAGTGAAATTAAAAATAAAAGAGAGCTTAAGCTTATTCAACTCACTTTAATATGCAATGTAAGAGTATATCCTTCCTACAAATCACAACAGTGAAGTTCAAATGAGATCTTGAAGAGAGCAGGCAAATGTGTGACAGAACCAAATGAGTTGTGTTGTTGTATTGATGTTGAGAGTTCCTGATAGTTGATCACTTGGTCATTGTCTAGGCCTTGGTATAGAGGTAAATTATAAATAAATTCAAGTTAAAATGTAAAGCACTAAGTTGAATTAAAGCCCATGCATGGATAGGAAATAATGGAAAGGAATATTGTCAATTACAAGTTGCTGAGGGCTTCCACTCCAGGAAGGACTTTACCTTCCAGGAGTTCCAGACTAGCTCCTCCTCCAGTGCTCACATGGCTGACCTTATCTTCAGTGCCCCATTTGGCACAGCAAGTAGCAGTGTCTCCACCTCCTATAATGGTGATACAGCCCCTGGAAGTGGCTTTCACAATTTCATCCATGAGGGCTTTTGTTCCCTTAGCAAAGGCATCCCATTCAAATACCCCCACGGGTCCATTCCACACAATTAACTTGGCTTGGGCCACAACTTGAGCATATCTCTTGTTGGTCTCAGGACCACAGTCCAAAGCCACCCAGCCAGCAGGTATGCCTGATGCTACGGTAGCTTGGCCAACCTTTGCATCCTCCTGAAACTTGTCAGCGGTGACAAAGTCAACAGGAAAGGTAATGTTCACACCATTTGATTTGGCTTTAGCCATGATGTCTTTGACAATCTTGGCCCCCTCTTCATCAAAGAGCGATGCACCAATATCCATGTTGTTGAGTACCTTAAGGAAGGTAAAAGCCATTCCACCACCAATTATCATCTCATTGACCTTGTCCAGCATATTTTTGATGAGTTGGATTTTGTCTGCCACTTTAGCTCCACCAAGTATAGCCAGAAAGGGTCTCTCTGGGTTTTCTAAGGCTCTGGCAAAGTAATCCAGCTCCTTTTTCATCAGGAATCCAGATGCCTTCTGAGGCAGGTTCACTCCCACCATAGAACTGTGGGCCCGATGAGCAGTGCCAAAAGCATCATTGACATAGACATCCCCTAGTTTGGATAGTGATGCTCGGAAGCCTTCTATTTTATCTGGCTCAGCTTTAAGCTTATTTCCAGAGGAATCTTGGCCTTTTCCTTCTTCCTCTACATGAAAACGCAGGTTCTCCAGTAGGATAACTGAACCGGTAGCTGGGTTGGCACAGGCTTTCTCCACTTCTGGGCCCACACAGTCATTTAGAAACAAAACATCCTTGCTCAGCAAAGATTTGAGCTCAGCAGCAACAGGCTCTAAAGAATATTTATCTGGCATGGGAACACCATCAGGTCGACCTAGATGACTCATAAGAACTACTGACCTGGCTCCATTATCTAGACAGTACGTGATGCTTGGGATGGAAGCTTTGATTCTCTGGTTATTTGTAATCTGGTTCTTCTTCATGGGAACATTAAAATCTACTCTCATGATGACTCGCTTCCCTTTAACGTCCAGCTTGTCCAAAGTTAACTTCTTAGAAAGAGACATTCTGACTACAAAGACAGAAGCTGAAAGCTAGATCTCAAAGCTGAAGAACCGCTTTACTGCTGCTGAGAGGCTGGATAGATGGTGCTTTCCAACGCCTTTCCCTTGGCCCGCCCCTTTCTTCTCATCACTGTTTAACATAGGGCAGACATTGATTGAACTGGGGAAAAGGAAACTTGGCTCTGTGATTGGCTAATGGTCTTGTCAATCTGGATTTGGAATGTGTGGTCCGTGCAGATTCAAACTGCCAGTGCAGAGCCCTAATCCGGAGTAGTGATATCTGGGTTGGAGGGAGAGGTGGGTAAATAAAGAAACCCTGGATTAAGCGGTTTAGCGCCGCCTGCAGCCCAGGGCATGATCCTGGAGACCCTGGGTCGAGTCCCACATCAGGATCTCTGGGTGGAGCCTGCTTCTCCCTCTGCCTGTGTCTCTGCCTCTCTCTCTCTGTGTCTCTCTCATGAATAAATAAATAAAATCTTAAAAGAAAAAAAAAGAAAAAAAAAGAAGGGTTCTGAGGTCTAAGAATATTGGTGGTTCTCTTTTTCCACATCCCTCTAGACACTTGATCTTATTCTTAAAGCGAAATGAAGTGAAACAAAACAAAAGAGCCTCATCCACATCAAATCTTAATTATATTGAGATAAAAAACTCCAGTGCTAAATAAATAGGTGATTTGAAAAATACAGGTTCTATGACTCCTTGTTTATTAAAGGCAACATAGTATGCTCTGTTAGTGGTATAGCTTGATACCTACCTTTGGCTTTAGATATAGTCTATGGTGAGTGGGAATGATTTGTTTTTATTACCTTGTTTATTCTAAGACTACTGCGAGAATGCGTGGTGGCTTCTTTAGGAGAACCCCATAAGATAAAAAGGATAACAATAAAATACTGAAGGTGATGGTGACTTTTCTTTCCGACTACAAAGTTATAAGACCTTTCACTTTTCTTTTTAGCTCTCTCTTTGATTCATTCACTTGTATAACTAAGAAACTGAGCTGAAAAGAGGAATGATTTCCATGCGGATAAAAATGTTTATTTGAATTGAAAATGAGTGAGAGATTTTATTTTGGAGAAAGAAAACATAACAAATTGGCTTAATAATAAAAACTGGCTTTGTGATTAGTTGATATGGCAGTTTCCCTAAGCTGAATGAACTAAGTATATAGCATGGAGGCTTCAACAAAAATATATTTGAGGCATGACCCAATAAGATGGCTATAATAACGAAAAAGACAGTAAGTGTTGACAGGGATGTGGAGATACTGGAATCCTCACATATTGGTGGTAGAAATGCAAGATGGTGCAGGCACTTTGGGAAACAGTTTGATACTTCCTTAAAATATTAAACATGGAGTTATCATAGGACTCAGCAATTCCACTCTTAGATATGTACTACAATGGTAAAATTATACTCTATACTCTTGTAATAACTAAAGTCCCAAACTCTGACAATAATAAGTGCTGTCAGAGATATATAGTAATAGAAACTCATTTATTGCCGATAAGAATGAGGTATGCCACAGCCACTTGGAAAACAGTTTGGGAATTTCTTGTAAATATAAGCATAGACTTATAATATAATCCATCGATTCTACTCCTAGGTATTTGTTCAAGTACACAGAAAACTTATATTCTCTCAAACTTCTATGTATGAATGCTTAGATCAGTTTTATTCACAATTGCTAAAAAAGAATGCTTTTCAACTGATGACATCTATACAGCTGTAGTTATATCCATACCTACAGTTTTTTTGTGTTACTGAAGTTAAGCTGGAATAAGTTTAACTTTGACAGTTATAAGTTCAGGATATTAAGGGTATTTCCCTTCATAATCACCAACAAAAATAGGTACAGAATATACATATTTTAGAATATTCCTAAAATAAAAGGAAAATGCTATTTTCCTGCATAGATGACACAAAATCATGAGTACAACTTACATGCATTTTACTGACTAAATAAGTCGGACATGAAAGTATGTAGACCTTGTATAATTCCATTCACATGACGTTTGAGAAAAGATGAAACAAAGGGATAGAAAGCATATCAGTGTTTGTCAAGCATTAGAGGAAGATGGAGGTGGCCAACTATTATGGGGATGTAAGGGGAGGTTTTTAGTATGATAAAACTTTTCTATACAGTAATATAGTATTGAGTACAAGTCTAAATCCATAAAATTATACATTATAGAGACTGAACTTTAATGAATGCAAGTAATATAAAATGGACCAGGATGTTCAGAATTCTCAGAGTGGAATGCAGACTCTGACAAACAAGACAAATTGTATTTCAAAATATGGCAAATACCACTAAAGGTGTTGGGATTAAAAAGATCACAAGTAACTTTAGAAAAAAGGTTTCTAAATGATAAAGTTGAAGACAAAAAGAACCATACACAAATGTAATCTTCTTATTGAAAAATTTGTTTATCTTTTTTACTCTTGGAATCTCTGATTTTTACTTCTGCCACATGTTTCTTCGACTTTTAGCCAGAAAAAATTTTCAGTGGTTTAGAAGTTACGGATTAAGTTGGACCTACCTACCTGGATATTTCAAGACAAATTCTCTATCTCAAATTCCATAACTGAATTAATAGCTACTATTACTGTAACTTTGGTTTATAACTAACTCTACACTTTGTTTTCTACATGATTTAGGATATTAGCGCATTTAAAAAAATTAATAGTTTATGTCAGGGAGTATAAAATGTATTTAGATGTAATTTTGTGTAACAACTGAAAGTAGTAGGGACAGATATAAAAGGACAGAGTTTTTGTGTTACTGAAGTTAAGCTAGAATAAATTTAACTTAGACTTTTATAACTTCAGGATATTAAGGGTATTTCCCTTCATAATCACCAACAAAAATAGCTACAGAATATACATAAAAGTAACTGAAAAACAAATTTCACTACAAAAATTAAAGAAGGACCAAAAAATCCTAGTAATGCAGGAAATAAAGGGCAAACAAAATATAAGGCATATAAAAAACAAATAGCCAAATGACAGAAGTAGTCCCTCCTTATCAGTACTTAATTTAAATGTAAATGGGTTGAACTTTAATTAAAAGACAGAGGTTTGCAGACAAAAAAGAACAAGAATAGCTATACTAATACTAGACAACTGACTCTAAATGGAAAAGGATCATAAGAAACAAAGATCTTATATTTTAATAAAAGACAATATAGCAAGAGGATATAAAATTATACACATTTGCACATCTACTAGACCATCAAAATATATGAAGCTAAAACTGGCAGCATTAAAGGGAAATATAGGTAGTTCTCCAACAACAGCTTACATCTATCCTGTGACCCATCAATTCTAATCTTAGATGTCTATCTGAGATAGTTGAAAATATATGATGACAAAGTTTTTACAGGAATGTTCATAGTAGCCAAAAATTTTGAAATATTCCAGGAATAGTCATAAATTGAAATCCTACTTAGAAATGAAATTTACAAACTCTTTTACATACAATAACATTATCATGGTAAATATTAACTCAAAAAGCATCATGGTGTTAAAAGAATTCTTTCATAAATGAGTGCATAACGTGATTCTATCTATATGAAATAACACAAACAAGTTAATCTATAGTGAACAAAAATTATAAGAGTGCATGCATCTGAAGTAGAAGTACGGGAACTTTGAGGGGACATGTGGGAAACTTCTGGGATGACGATACATTTCTGAATGTTAATAGTTTGTGTTACACTTACGTGTTTGTAAAAATCCTCAACAATCTGCAAAATACTTTGAAATGCATCAAATATAATGCATGGATAGAAGGATAGCTATGTGGACGGATACATGGTAAAACATATGTGGCAAAATGTTACTGATAAAATCTGGGTGTTGCATATATGAGTATTTTCTGTGAAGTTCTTTGATTTTATTGTTTATTTGAAAAATTACATGATTAGAAAAATAACTTCTTGATGTTGTTTATTTTGTTGATTAGTAACTTCTCCTGAAGTCATTAAATATTTCTACTTACATGGTGAAGAACAGGACTACAAAAAAGAGCAACTTTTTTTTTAAAGTTGAGGTTGCTTATAATACATTTTTAGAATTTATAGTAGTACTTGTGTGTGCAGTTATGTAATTTTCTGGAGTTACACTTAAATCCCAAGTGCAAACATGGAAGATTTGCACAGTTGAATATATTGTGTTTGTAGTTTCATGAGAAAGATACACAGTTGGTGTTCTTTAAAAATAAGTTTCAGAAGCTAGAGGTAGATTCAGTATGTTTACTAAGGCCTTATACATTTTCAGCTAGAACTAAAAAAAAAAATTGCCCTGGAAATGTATGGAACAGAAGGCTTGAGTCCTATTTCTGGAGTGATTCAAAGAAGGTAGCAGTGCAGAATGAAGCCTGAACTACCATTTTCTTTTTTTTTTTTTTAATATTTTGTTTATTTGTTCATGAAAGACAGAGAGAAAGAGGGAGGCAGAGAAGGAGGGAGAAGCAGGCTCCCCACAGAGCAGGGAGTTCGATGTGGAACTTGATCCCAGCACCCTGAGATCACGATCTGAGCCGAAGGCAGATGCTTAATCAACTGAGCCACGCAGGTACTCTGAATCATTATTTTCTCAGCCTGATTTGCTTTTAAGGAAAGTCAACTTTTGCTAAATATTAGGAGCTACTATGAATAATAGAAATGTTGAATCAGAAAGTGCAGAGTTCATGTAATACTTAAACACATTTAATTTTTGTCATCATTTAACTTCTAAATATGTATGGTTCTGGCATTGATAGCATTTCATTGATTTGTTTATAAGTCACTAATAGTGACTTACATTATACCTTAGATGAAATTAATGAACCATTGATACCATTCCAAGGTTACCATGCTTCACTAGCTTATACTTTGAAACACTTGAATTGTGTTTTATTGTGTCCATGTTTTATTTGTGGAAGATGTTAACAGTGCATAGCAAGGAGTTTCTATTTTTAGAAAAAAAGTTTAATAGTTGCTTGTAGGAGTGAAAAGTCTAGCCAGTGTGTGTAGGAGACCCTCAAGGGAGGCCTCCTTGCCACTTTCACTCCTTCTGTCTCACACATTGCTTCTTTTCTCCCAACCCCACGTTTACTTTCTAAACTTCCCTCCACAATGAAACATGATCTTTTCTGTCAATACTACTTCACTGGTGCAGGATTTATTTTTGGAATTTTTTTGCAACCTGAATTCTTTGGTCTGCATTTATTTGTGAGGGGATGGGGTACTGGTGATGGGCATTAAAGAGGGCACATGATGTTATAAGCATGAGGTGTTATACACAAGTGATAAGTTATTGAACACTACATCTGAAACCAAGTATGTACTATACATTGGCTTGTTGAATTTAAATTAAAAAAATTACATGAAAATGTCCAGTCTTGCATGAGTCATCCATGTCAAAGAGATAATTTCTGCCACAAAAAGCTGCATGGGTCAATAAATCAGTCATTATAGTGATAAATACGATCTGGTTGTTCCGAGTATTAATAGACAATAATTGTAATTCTTAGGTATTGAAGACCAAACCATGAAACATGCTGCCCTGCGTTGACATCTTTTTATAAGGACAATTCACAGTGTGCCCTCCACTGAGCTTCCTTTTCTGTCATGTAACAACATCAAACACTGAAGATATTTTCTCCCTAAATTAAAAATTCTGATGGCATGACCCCACTTACAGGTCAATTTGAAATGTCTTCTTAAAATCTAGTCTTCATCTATTTTTACAAACCTTTACATCATTCTGCCTTTCTTGGGGAAGTTTTCTTGGTTTTGCTTATGAAAATATCCTCTATTTTTTTAGCAAGTCCTTAAATGGCTACTAGCCTGAGGGCTTTTGCCCTTAATGGTGACTGAACTCTATCATGTGAAGATTTCATTACAGATTATTAAATGTTGGAGATATTTTAAAAATCCTATGAAAATTGATACATGTTATGGGTAGAATCCATTAATATTTCTAGTAGGATGCCTTTGAAAAATTTGGAGCGGTTTATCTTAACTTCACCTGTCGACTTTACAATATACATTCCATTATATTATACACAGAGTTTTTGGTGCTGACCTGACCAATAACCTACAGTCATTCAAATCATTTTAGTTACTAATTGTTATGAATTAAAAATAAAGCAATCTCCCTTTTAAAGAATGTTTTTAAATAATAAATGAAGTAGTAAATTTCCTTTTGATACTAGCAGCAAACTACTATTTTTGCATTCTAAAAAATGTCCCAGAGCACTTAGGATCATTCTAAAAGATTAAATAGGGGCAGTGCAATGCAATGTAACTTTTTACAGAGTACAGGATTAGTTTAAAAATAATTCACACAGTAACATCATGCACAGATTAGAAATGCATACATTTTAAAGTATATTCTTTTGTTTTGTATATCATTCTATTGTCTCTCCATCTAGTCATCTCTACTTCTAAAATAATTCTGTTATGTAAAACTTACTATTTCACATTTTGTTTTTATAATCTGATTTTTTTTATAGAACATGCAAAGGACACACAAATATGGCCAAGATTAAATGGCTAAGTTATCTAAATAACAAATAGTTAATTTTTTTAAAAAAATTTATTTATTTATGATAGTCACACAGAGAGAGAGGCAGAGACATAGGCAGAGGGAGAAGCAGGCTCCATGCACCGGGAGCCCGACGTGGGATTCGATCCCAGGTCTCCAGGATTGCGCCCTGGGCCAAAGGCAGGCGCCAAACCGCTGCGCCACCCAGGGATCCCCCAAATAGTTAATTTTTAAAGAATTTTCACATTCTGAATTCTTACACATCTCTGTTTTTAATCATTAATTGTGGAAAGCACTTAATAAGACAACTCTTGATGAGACGGCTGCTATAGGAACTTCAATTACAATGAGATTAATAAGACATTATTAAAAAGACATTATAAGTACTAAATAAATAAGACAAAGCATCACCAGTTCAAAGTAATCCCCCCCCCCAAAAAAAGATTGATGTGTTTCTAAGATTAGGTTTTGTTTCATTTTCCCTGAAAAGTCCAAATTACAGATACTGTCATCCTGAGTAACAAGAAAATTGTATTCTGAAAGTTATATTTTTAAAAGATGTTCCAAAAGGAATACATCAATTGAAATTTTATTAAGAGACATTAGAAGCCAGAGAGTTTAAAATCATAATGTTATTTTTAACTTATTAGTAACTTTGGAGTGGTTTTCTAAAGCTATTTCAATTTTTTAAAAAATTTACCTTTAAGCATATTTTGTTATTCTAAAATAAAATAGAGTTATTTCATCAAAACCAAAAAAATTGTAAGTAGCTGCTTATTTGTCTTCTAATACACAAACTCAGGAGATTCAATTTACTATATAAATTTGTACTAATGCATAGCTCAAAAATTTTAATAGAAAACAAAAATATGTGATATCTCTGAGCCTTTTATTTTTATATATGTATTTATTTATTTAGAGAACAAAGCATGCACAAGCAGGGGGTGGAGCAGAAGGAGCGGGAGAGAGAGAATCTCAAGCAGACTCCACACTGAGCATGGAAGCTGTCATGGGACTGGATCCCACCACTCTAAGATCATGACTTGAGCCAAAACCAAGTATCCAACACTTAACCTGTTGAGCCACCCAGGTGCCCCAAAAGCTTTCTGTTTCTTAAGGCTACTACGTTATCATAGTTGTGGTGAATCTGATAGAGTTGCATAATACAAACATATTTAACAATTTAAAAACTATATCTGGGATCCCTGGGTGGCTCAGCGGTTTGGCGCCTGCCTTTGGCCCAGGGCGCGATCCTGGAGACCGGGGATCGAATCCCACGTCGGGCTCCCGGTGCATGGAGCCTGCTTCTCCCTCTGCCTGTGTCTCTGCCTCTCTCTCTCTCTCTCTCTCTATCATAAATAAATAAAAATTAAAAAAAATAAAATAAAAAACATGCTGAAGATTTAGCCATAGAGAAGGGGTACAGGTGAGGAAGGAGATTATTGTAGTTTGCATAAGCTCCAGCTGAAGGAAAGACAAATAAGAATGTATCTTTTTTTTGTTCGTCTTTTTGTGTTTTTTTAAGAATGTATCTTTGTATCTCCAGCATAAACTAGGAAAATTGGGAGTTATTAAATCACTCCAGGAGACAAGGACAATTGGTTTTAAGATCCAAGCTCAAAAGAAATAGTTTTGAAGAATATGTACATTCAAGTGAGCAGACATCAGTAATTTCTGTACAAGATGGAAATGTGAATTGATTTCAGTTTTAGGTCAGAAGAGGGTTATAATATCCTAGGGTAGTACAAGAATATTATAGTGAATGATAAATTCATCCATTGAAGGACACTTGGGTTGCTTCCACCTTTTTGCTATCATAAATAATGCTGCTATGAGCCTGATGGTAAGAATATCTGGTCTACTCCTTGCTTTCAATTCTTTTGCATATAATACCTGGCAGTAGAATTGTTGGATCATACAGTAATTTTATGCTTAATTTTTTGAGGAATTGGCATATTGTCTACCACAGTGATTATATAATTTTACGTTCCCAACAGCAGGGCTCAATGGTTCCAACTTCAACAAATCCTAGCCAACAATTGTTGATAAAATTTGTATATGCACATGCGTATCTGGAAGTGATGGAAACCAGGCAGAGAAAATAAAATTGACAGAGGAAGGTGACTTGATGATTGCCATTTTTCCTATTTACTGTTAGTTTGTTTTTCTTTGGAGATAGTTGAATTTTAGATCTACTTTCTATTTTAGAAATTCCAACATTCATTTTTTATGGGATATAGGTGATGAGTAGAGGGAAAGTATAGGTAAAAAAGAAGAGGCATTGATTACTTTGTAATGAATAGGACAATGTTCAAAAGGAACTTGAATATTGATATTCTGTACATAGGCTGTGGGCTGTGCATAAGACTCATTTCTCGATCATGTTACCTAGTATATCCAGGGATGATCAAAATCATGTGTTAACTTTCCCTGACTCATTCTTACTGAAACAAGAAAGCCTAGTTATGAATTTTCCCTAAGAACCACAAATGGCTATCATTGACCCCGACTCATTCTCTTTTTCCTTCAAACTCAAGTGGAAAATCAATAACATAATGATGTTTGCTTGGTTATATTTATATTTTATATAAATATCAAAGGATGTAGGGTAATAAACACCATGTAGTGTTAGCATAAAGACATACATATAGACTATTGGGAAGGATAGAAAACCCAGAAATAAACTGTTATATATATTGTCAAATGATATTCAAAAAGAGTCCCAAGCCTTTTAATGGGGGAAAAACAGTGTTTCCAAGAAACAATATTGGGGAAACTATATGTCCCTATGCCAAAGAATGAAGTCCTCCCTGACCTTATACCATTTAAAAATTAACTCAAAATGTATCAACAACCTAAATATAAGAGCAAAACTGAATAAGAAAAGGGTTAAGGTATAGGCAGGGAGAGATAAGGGGCCCTTGACTAGGCTCTAAAAGAGTGAACTAGAGATAAGATCTATTTCCTACCACATGGCCCCAGATGTTAGGGATTATTTTCCTTTAGCAGGTACAGTGTGATCACAGAAAATGACCAAACCTCAAAGAAGTAAGTCATGAAGGGTGTTATCAATTGTCCTTGCTCAAACAAAGACAGCAAAAGAATCTCAAAACCACAAGCTCTCTGATCAAGTTTTCAATAAAATATCAGCCTAAAAACCTTCAGTGGCAACCCTGCCAGGACTCCCCTCACTTCTGAGAGGTTTTTCTGTATTCTTGCTTAGTAAAAACTCTATTGTTGTATTCTCTTCTTCTTTCACAAGATTCATTCTTTGACTCTGTGAGACAGGAACCTAGCTTTCTTGCTTCAAAACTGTAAAACTTTAGAAGAAAATGGGGGAGAAAATTTATGGCATTGACTTGGTAATGATTTATCAGATATGAGGCTGAAAGCACAGGCAACAAAATAAAAATAGATAAATTGGATGATATCAAATTACAAATTTCTGTGTAGTAAAGGACACAATAAACAGAGTGAAAATGCTACCGATGGAATGGGAAAAATTATATGCACAAAAAAAAAATAGATCTGAGAAGGAGTTAGTATCCAGAACATATAGAGAACTCCTGCAACACAACTACAATTAAAATTTTTTAAAAATCTTGGGGCACCTGGGTGACTCAGGCAATTAAGCATCAAACTTCTGCTCAAGTCATGACCTCAGAGTCCTGAAATCAAGCCCTGGGTCAGGCTACCCTGCTTAGCAGGGAGTCTGCTTCATCCTCTCCCTCCACCCCTTCCTCTGCTTATGCATACACACACATGCTCGTGCTCTCTGTCTCTCAAATAAATAAAATCTTTTAAAATCTGAGTAACATGTAGAATTGTTGAATCAGTATTATACACATGAAACTAATAGAACACTGTACATTAATTATACTAGAATTAAAAATAAATTTTAAAAAATGGGCCAATGACTTGAATAAACATTATCCAGGGAATACATACAAAATGGCTGATAAGCCCATGAAAGATGTGCAATATCACAAATCATTAGGGAAATGCAAATCAAAACCCCAATATGGTGCCAGCTTATACCCATTAAATTGTTACTAACAAAAAGCCCAAAATATACCAGGTCTTGGTGAGGATGTGTTGAAATTGGAACTCTTGAAAACTTTTGGTAGGAATATAAAAATGTATAATTGCTATGAAAAACAGTATGGTGGTTTCTCCAAAAATTAAAAATAGAACTACCCATAATACAGCACTTTTATTTTTGTGTATAAAAGTATTGGAAGCAGAAACGCAGAGATATTTGCTCACATGTTTAGAGTAACATAATTTGGAATAGCTGAAAGGGGAAAATAAGCCAAATGGCTATTCACAGAATAGTGGATCAACAAAATGTGGTCTATACACAATGGAATATAATTCTGCTTTAAAAAAGAATGATATTTTGACACATAATACAACACGCATGAACACAGATTTCAGGATATTTACTCTGTGAAATAAGCCAATCACAAACGGGCAAATACTGTGTGTTTCCATTTATGAGGTACCTAGCACAGTCAAACTGATAAATAGAGAAAACAGAATGTGGTTCCTAGGAGCTGAGGACCCAGGGAAATAAAGAGTTACAGTTTCATGAGTACAGTTTGAGTTTGGAAGGCTAAACATTTCTGCAGGTGAATGGTGGTGATGAGTGCATTATGATGTGAACATATGTTATGCCACTGAGCATAAATGCCACATAATTTTAAAGTGGTAAATATGATGTACTTTATGGGAATCTCTGTACTATAAAAAAGTAAAGGCTATTATTTTTATTATTTATAAATATGACAAATGTAATTTACAAATGAGACTGACATTTTACAATTTTGTGAATTCCTATAAAATCAAATGTGTAAGGAGAGAAACGCAGTGGGCCAGGTGGACATATGCAATGAGTTGGTAGAATGACTTTTAGTTGTTCCCACCTTTTTGTCATACATGCTTATATCACTTAAACAATGTGTGTATTTTCCAACATACAGGTTGCCTGTATAGAATAGTTAGTTGCTGTGTTCTGATCTAATGATGTCTATTTCTCTTTCTGGAAATATTTAGACTCATAATAATACCTGCCTTCAATTATATCTGACCATGAAACTGGATAATATGCCAAATTCATATTTCTTCCACAAGTAATCTCCAGACTGATTGTGCTCTCCAGACTGGTAAATATTGTTCCAGGATGTTTTCTTATTTTTAGTTTTTGAAGTCCATCACTGATCATATATGCAACATCCTACATAAAAGGAGGCAAATTCAGTAGCATCTCTGCTGGCAATGCCCTCTCTTACAGGTAAGTGAATTTGTGGTGCTCAGATTTGGTGAGAAATTGAGTAGGAGATGATGTGCAAAGTCTGAAATCAAATGAACTAAGTTTTAGTCTCTGTCGCTGCAAGCTGATGGAGAAAGGTAAAAGCAAATGAGAGAAGTCTTTGGGTTGTAACAGGACCCATGACTTGAAAGCAACCACACAAAGGTGTTCATCATGCAAGGACCTTGAGGTAAACATTTGTTCATTTAGCCATTCATTCATGGTGTGGGTTCCTGGTAAAGCATGATATTCAGGAGGGATCTGCCTTCACCTCGGACAAAGACCACATTGCTAATGCACTGCTCCAAGTCTCCACATTGTCTATCACGTTTAGAGTGTTGTAGCCCCTTACTCACCCTTCTACTCCAAACCCAGCGTCCTCCAGCACTGCAGATCCTTCCAGCAGAGTGGCCACAAGTTCCAGTTCAGAAGGCCCAAAATATGTGGAAATCAAATCCAGGGGGTCCACCTGACAGTCATGCCTGCCTTCCTCTGCATTGTGTTTTGTGTCTCTCTCCTCAAAAATACCTCAACTTTTATCTGAACTTTCCACACCAAGGAAACCAAAGCAGCTTAAAAATCTGGGAAAGTATATTTATCTCTTGTTCTTACCACATTAAACATCAGTAGTGGTTGGCTCAGGTATTGAACTGCTTCTGTAGGGCAGGCAATACAATTCTTGAGCAATTTATGCCACCTGAATTTCTGCCTCAGGTCAGGAAATATGAATTTGAATAACTGAAAAGCATGAGATGAGCACATTCTATTCAGAGGGATTATAGAGAAAAGATAAGACAGAGCACAGAAGTTAAGCAAGAAATGAGTACAAAGAGATTGACAAAGAAGGAAAACACATTCCATTAATTCATGCAGGACTTTTCATAGATTTGTAGAGATTTTACAATAAATAAGTTGATACTCAGAGTTCTATCAGTTCATTTTGTGACTATGTAATGTATGGGAATATCTGCAGTTACATTTCCTGACAACTTTTAATTTTGCTATTTTTAAATATTGATCTCATTAATTACAAATAAAGATTTTGCTAGAGCTAAAACTTCAAGGAGTAGGTCCAAAGGAAAACAATGTTGCTTTAAACAGAAATTATTCTCAAATTTAATTTCTTTGAGTATATAGGGAAAGGAAGAATTATTTTATAGAGATGATCATAAATTTTTGTGTGTGTCTCCTTTCAAATTCTGTATAGGATATCAATCTGGAAACACATTCCCAAATTGGAAATCTGCAGACAAGTTAATATGGAATTTTATGGAATATAGATGGATTCAATGTCCAAGGACTAGGAAAGCCATTAACTATTGGCATTATTTTTTAGAAAGTTTGATCTGCTTAATAAATTTAAGAATCCACAGGTAATTTAAAGTATATCTTATAAATGAGCTCTAATTATTTCAAAAGGAATTCCTTTGAGAACATAATAGTATTTTCTCTATTATTGGGAAGAATCTAGAGATCTGCATGTTTACATATACATATAATTTTTTTGCAGTTGTTTGAAAAACTATTGTTTTAAGATAAGAGTGTGCATAGGGAATTAGATAATATTACTACACATTGCTGTGCAGGTTCAACTCCAGCTTCTGCTAACATTCTAATAACAATTATAACAATTTATTTAAGTCACTCTACTTTGGTGGGGTGTGTTACAACTTTGCAGCAGTGGGTAACTTAATTTTTATTCTAATCATTTTTCTGAATATAGACTGTCACGCTTACTTTTCTGTTACTCACTTTCTACATCTTCAACTAGGAGACAAAGATTTCCTGGCTTTGGCAACACTTCTATTGTATATCTCTAATTATAATCACAAAAAGGGGCTCCAGGCTGTTTTGACAGGCTGATGTATTCATGCCCATGTGTACCTAGTAGTTTTTCAAATCCTTGTTCAACTGAACAAAGGGGAAACTTATTTCTAATTATTTATAGTACCTAGAAAATCAGATGGCTCTTATTCACTGGTTCTTGTATTTAGTTTCTGGCTTTTTATAATCAAAGAAAAAGTTGTAATGAACGTTCATGTGCAAATGTTTGTAAGGATATATGATCTCATTTTTCTTGGTTAATTCGTTAGGAGTGGAATGGAAAAGTCTGATGGTTACTTTTTTACTTCTAAGAACCTACCGTTTTCTTTCTTTTTTTTTTTTTTTTAAGATTTATTTATTTATTCATGAGAGAGAGAGAGAGAGAGAGAGAGAGAGAGAGGCAGAGGGAGAAGCAGGCTCCATGCCGAGAGCCCGACGTGGGACTCGATCCCTGGACTCCAGGATCGCGCCCTAGGGCCAAAGGCAGGCGCTAAACCCCCGAGCCACCCAGGGATCCCCGAACCTACCATTTTCAAATATGGTTGCAGCATTTAACATTTCCACCAGCAGGACATTTGAGTTCCAATTTCTATTCTTTCTTGTGGACACTTAGTCTTCTTAATTTTTGTTTCAATGGGTTATAGTTCTATCTCATCATTTAATTTGGAATTCTTGAATAATAAATGATGCTGAATATCTTTTCATGTGTTTATTTCCTGTCTGTGTCTTCTGTGGTGAAGCATTTGTTCAAAACTTTGCAATTTATATATATTTTTTGGTCTTTTTGTTGTTAGACTTTTTATGTAAATCTGAATACAACTCCAGTATCATGTATGCAATATTGAAGTAATTTCTACAAGTTATGCAGTTGTGTTTTTGTTGCTCAAAAGTATCCTTTCAATATCAATTACATAGTCCTAGTTTTGAAAAAAAATCCAAATTATCAATTTTTTCATTATGAACTTTATTTTTCATTGATTCTAAGAAAATTTTGCCTACCATCTGTCACAAATACTTTTTCTTGTTTCTTCCAGATGTTGTAGATGTTACATTTATGTTAAGGAAGGGGCACCTGGGTGGCTCAGCGGTTGAGCATTTGTCTTTGGCTCAGGTCTTGATCCTGGGGTCCCCGGATGGAGTCCCACATCGGGCTCCTGAGCCTGCTTCTCCCTCTGCCTATGTCTCTGCCTCTCTCTCTGTGTCTTTCATGAATAAATAAATAAAATCTTAAAAAGAAAGAAAGCCTACATTTATGTCAAGGATCCATTTTGAGTTAACTTTTAAGTTTCAGTGTATGAATTAAAGTTCAGTTTTTATGCATCCTTTTTCAATGGTATGTTTTGCAATTTTGTTGAAAATAAATTGATCACTTAGGTCTAGATGAAAATAGTATATTATCTTCATAACCTAGAATTATAAAATAATCCTTCTTTCTAACATAGGCATTTAGTAACATAAATTTTCCAGTAAGCACTGCTTTAATTTTATCCAAAATTATTGAATACTTGTTTTTATTTTCCTTTAGTTCAAGTAGTTTCTCAATTTTCCATTGTTGTCTCGGGCTTCATGAGTTATTTAGTTGTGAGTTATTTAGTTTCCAAAACTTATGAAGAATGTTCCAGATAGGGATGTCTGGGTGGCTCAGTGAGATCTGTCTTCGGCTCCGGGAGTGATCCTAGGGTCCTGGGATTGAATCCCGCATCAGACTCTGTAGGGGGCCTGCTTCTCCCTCTGCCTATATCTCTGCCTCTCTCTGTGTGTCTCTGTAAGTAAATAAATGAATTTAAAGAAAGACTGTTCCAGATATGTTTCTATAATTGATTTCTAATTTATTTTCACTATAGTCAGAGATCATATGAGCTGTGAATAAATTTTAAAACATTGAGATATATTATAAGGACCAGAATATATTCTATCTTAATAAATATCTGTGTGTACTGAAAAATAGCATGTATTTTTATAGAGAGGGCGAATTTTTAAAAAATAGCATAAAAATCTACTTTAAAAAATGACATAAGAAATGGAAATAATCTATTATCTGTCCTATTAGTAAGTGGCTGAAAATTTAGTGCAATTTAACTTCAATTCACATTTCTGTTAAAATTTATATGGAATGTGCATTCCACTATGCTTTGTACAGGGTCTGGGCAATAATGATGACCAATAATCTGTATGCATATAGGGAAATTTAATAATTTGTTTTATGAAAAAAAGAATAAATTTATTATTAAATATTAACATTTCCTTTTATGAAGCAGTAATCTCTATTAGGAAACTAGCCACGAGCTACTAACTTGCATTGGAAAAAAATTTCTATGAGCTCTTATCATTATTATTAAAGGTAAAAAAGTAGTGGTGTAATCCTCTTTCCTGATTAATCAAACAGAATTAGTATTAACAAATTGAAAGAATCATACAGTAATACTGTGGATAGATGAACAACGCAAATATTTTGAAGTATTTGTTTTATCTGCCTAATATTTTATTGATTTACCTATTTATGCTTCTCGCTAACATACTACTATTGCATAAATATTAGGACAAATTATTAAATATTAAGGCAATTTAGTATTGTTTAAGTTTTGTTTGTCAAATAGAGACTATTTTCTTTTTTTAAATAATGCTTATGCCAACTACCATAATTTATTGAGCATTTTTTATATTCTAGGCACCATGACAGCAGCTTGACATGTGAGATCTCATTTAATCCTCTTTGAAACTGCTGCAATCTGTCCACTGTTCCCTTTTACAGATGAAAGAGCTGAGATTTACAGAGGATAAGCAATTTTCTCAAGGGCACGTGTTAGAAGTGGTAAGATTGGAATTTGAGCTATGAGAGATGAATTGATCATGACCTCCCAAAAGCAAAGAGGAGACCAGGAATAGGTCAAACATGATTTGTGGCATTGCACTGATGATTTCTATTATTTTCAGGTTTGAAATTTGGTACCTGAGCTGTCTTTGTTTTCTTAATGAATGCAAAGGGCCTCAGATAAATATAGGGACAGAATGAAATGACTGAATCACCCAGATCACAAATATATATATTTTATAGGATCTCCGCACACTAAATTCTTACTGAACTCTGTTACTACTTACTAACTCAGGTAAGCTTGGAATGGGACAAACTCATGATATGAGGACTAAGATGGAATTTTAATTTTATTAAATTGATGTAAACTAGAATCATTTAAAAATAAATAAAGCAAATCATCTCCAACTTAAATTAATCCTTAAGAAAGGATTGGTGTATTGCTGAGATTAGGTTGAGTTTCATATTCACATAAGAGTTCAACATGTAGTTTTGTCCCCAGAAATAGAGAAAATTGTAATCTAAAACTTTTGATTTGTGTTTCAAAGTGATTCTTTCAATTAAAATCTTTAAAAAATAATTAGAAACTAGAGTTCAGATTCATACTAATAGTTATTTTTCTCATGATACTTCAATTATTAAGATTTTTTAAAATTTAGCTTTAAAATTGTTTTTGTCATAAGATAAAGTAATATATTGGTTATCTAAAACTTGAAAACACCTTCTAAATGCCTGCACAATTGTCTTCTAATATACACACTCAGGGATCTCATTTTCTTACCTTAATTTTATTAACTGCAGAATTTACAACTTTCTATAGGAAATAGAAGACTGTGCCTATAGCAATTAGCCACTGACATCTCATAAAACAAACCTTTTCATCCTTCAACACAGTGATGTTATATCCTCTAGAGGTCTGCAAAATGTAACATTTAGCTAATCGAAAGAAAGAATGAGAATGCTGGTCTGTGTTTCCAGCATTAAGTAGAGGAACTGAACAATTTTCTTCCCCCTAGACCATGAAGGAGACAAGAATAATTAATCCTGACAGCCTTAACAGGAATATCCTTTAAGAATATATATACTCCAAAACACAGTCAGACAATATCAAATTCCTATAAGGTGGAGACACAAGCAACAGATGCTTACTCTCTGTTCTTCATCTAACTCTGGAGATGACAGAAATGAGACAGGAATTTTAAGAGAGCCTCTTTTTTAGTTGTAAAACAGATGTAATGTAGATGGATCCTAAGATGGTGGGATCACTTTTTTTGCAGAGGGGCGGGGTGGGGGTTACAAAAACATGGCCTCAGCAGGAGATTTTGAAAGTCCAAGGAGAGGAGATGAGCTGTTGTATAGGATTGTTGTTACATGGTTTCTCTCTCCCTCATGCCCCATGGAGGTCAAGCCAGTGACTGAGAAAAGATGGGCTTAACTGGGGTAACAGTTGGAAGAGATGTGAAGTTTCATGAAATTCATGCTGATTAGGTTTGGAATTTAGGTCAAAGCAGTCATCAAAGTAAGACATCAAATGAAAAGAAATTTTCATTTAAAATGAAAGCTTTCTCCTTTAAAAACTTAAAGGAGAAAGAATAAACTTGTACCCTAATCCTAAGAACAGTGGTGTCCTAGAGATAGAGTCTAAATATGTGTTGCTCTTCCTTTGCCAGTTATGAGTAATGTTGAGATGATGCTGGAGGCAGATAGAGTGAGGAGCCAAGAACCCAGAACAACAAATATACTTAGTTCTAGCAGCCTCTAGCCTTGGCAATTAAAAGACATGCGGCCAGCCAGGAAGAGAAGTTGAGACAGAGATTCAGAAATGTAATCTTGAGGACAAGAAATTTCCATTTGTGGGGACAGACGGTAGGGAGCAGATGACTATCAACTGTAACATAAAACCTTTCAGAGCAAATGTCCTTTTCCAACTCCACCAAGCAAACCACAAAACATAAAGTCAACATGAAATCCTTCTGATTCCTGGAGATATAAGTAACTAAACTAACAATAATATGCCTAGGGAAAAATTCAATATATCTGAATATCCCCAGGATTATGAGAGAAAGACAACAAATAGACAAAATATTCCAAAAGAAACCTAAGTATTAAAAAGTCAATATAAAAGGGAAAGGAGAAAAAATGAGTGGGAAGTATCAGAAAGGGAGACAGAACATGAAAGACTCCTAACTCTGGGAAACAAACTAGGGGTGGTGGAAGGAGGTGGGCGGGGGGGGGGGGTACTGGATGATGGGCACTGAGGTGGGTACTTGATGGGATGAGCAATGGGTGTTATTTTGTATGTTGGCAAATTGAACACCAATAATAAATTTATAA
The DNA here is from genome assembly GCF_053574225.1 of Canis aureus. NCBI lineage: Eukaryota > Metazoa > Chordata > Mammalia > Carnivora > Canidae > Canis > Canis aureus. The sequence continues at coordinate 54,946,713 of NC_135617.1, read as the reverse complement.
AAAAATAAATAAAAATAAAAAGCCAATACAAATTTAAAATGAACTCAACAAAAATCTTTAAGGGAAATAAGTATAATGCAAACCTGAATGACAATCAAGTGATTATAAAACATAACTAGCTGGTATTGGGAATAAAAAACACCAGTTGAAATGAGAAACTCGAAAGAAGCAGATTATATAATACATGAGACATAAAAATCAGTCAAGAATGAATTAGTGAGCAGATAAATATTAGTGTGCAGAAATCCAGAATGAAAGGGACCAAATGTCAGAGAGATGAGAATAAACTTAAGATATATGAAACTAAAGAAAACTTTAATATTCATTTAGAAGGTCATAGAAATAGAGAAATTATAAATAAATATAAAATATTGGAGAAAATAATATACAATAAAATAATGACACATGATCTCAAATTAAAAGAGGTTATAATATACTATGTGAAATAACTATGTTTTAAAACAAACATATTTAGCACAGTAAATTTAAACAAAATCAAATCCAGGAAGAAAATATTTAAAATTTCCGTAAAGGAAAAATAAACTCCATGATAGGATAGATTGAAATCAACATCTAACTTTTCAAAGTAAAAATAGGAAAATGAGGAGATACCTTTTAATTTTTTAAGGAAATGTACATTTTATTTTGAAGGTTTTAAAAAAAATATTTCATGTATTTATTTATTTAGAATGAGTGTGAATGGGAAGAGGAACAGAGGAAGAGGGAAACAGGGATCTCAAGCGACTCTGCACTGAGCACCGAGTGTGGAGCCCCACAACGGGGCTAGATGTCATGACCCTGAGATCATGACCCTGAGATTATGACCTGAACCAAAACCAAGAGTCTGACACTTAACTGACTAGCCACCCAGGTGCTCCTTGGAAAAGAACATTTTAAACAAAAACTTTAAGTCTTGTATTTGCATTTTAAATAAGATAATAAAATAAAGATACTTTAAGTAATGAAAAAGTTAAAATATTTGTTTCTTTTGAGGCTGTTTTAGAAAACAAACAAACAGAAAAAGACACAACAAAACAAAACAAAACAAACAAGCTCTGGATAGATTCTTTCACCAGGAAAAAAAATTATACTTTCAGAACAAATCAATGAGCCATATGAAATAAGAAGGACACAAAATGTTAGAAAGATCACAGCCTAAATAACAATCACAATTTTTAGAGTTTTCTGTAGTAAATAATATATGACTAAATTTAAAAAACATTTCCTTGTAGCTTTTGTCTATTTATTGGAATACTGCCCTGGTTTGTTAGGATTGCTATAACAAAATACCCTAGAGTGATGGCTTTTAAATAACGGAAAACTATTTCTCATAGTTCTTGATGAAAGTCCAAGATTACAGTGTGCTTTATTGGGTCCTGGTGAAAGGACATCTAGTTCACAGACTGCTGACTTCTTGCTACGTCCCCACATGATTGCAGGTGCAAGGTAACTTTCTATCAGAGCATTAATTCCATTTCTTGAACATTCTGCTCTCATAACATAATCACCTCTCCAAATCCAGCCTCCAAATAGCATTGTGTGGGTCATTAAGATGTCAAAATAGAATATTTTTGGGAAACCAACATTAGAGCCTTAGCCAAAACCATTTTTTTGATCATCTAAATTTTTATATGGTTTCCTTGATGAACTACTAATAAATTTAAATATAAAATTCACTTGAAAGACATACGAATAATTTTTGCTGAACATTTGCAGTAGGAGAATGTATGTTTGTATGTATATTTATATACTGTTTATATATTTTATATATAGTACCATTTTTTATATTTTTATCACTTTGTCAGATCTTATGAGCTTTAATAACTGCCCTTCCACTTTAATAAATGAAATAAAGAAAATTTAGTCAAAGTGAAACTCATTGGCAATTTCATTTTACTTATTTATTGGAGAGAAGAGACACAGAGAGCAGCAAAGATAGTGAGAGAGCACAGGTGGGGAGGAGAGAGAGAAGCAGGCTTCCCACTGAACAGGGAGCCTTATGTGGGGCTCAATTCCAGCACCGAGATCATGACCTGTGCCAAAGGCAGATGCTTAATGACTGAGCCACCCAGGTGCCGCATCATTGGCAATTTTAAAGAACAATTTAAAACTCTATCAAAGAACTTAAAAAGGAATCTGGAAAAATAATATATTACGTTCATGGGTAAAATGGTAATGAAAGAAACAAATATTCCTCAAACTACATGTAAATTAATGCAGTGGCAATCATAATCTAGTAGGACATTTTTAAATTGGAGGATAAACTTAAGTCAAACTATCATTTTAAAATGAAACAGTTCATTAATTTTTAAATAAGAAGATAAAATAAGGACTACTTACTCTATCAGATATTAAAATAAATATTAAGTCATAATTGAGAAAAAGTCACAGGGTGATTTAAATAGACCAGGGAGGCAGAAGAGAAAATCCAAATACAAACATTGTATATTTAGACATTTGGATTATAACAGAATTTGGATCAAAATTAATGGTAAAAGAAAGCAGTTAATATAGAACATGATTTTGAAAACCTGGCTTACTCTAAGTGGAAAAATAGATCCTACTTTGTTTAAAGTATTTTTGAAAAGGTTTTTATTATAGAAAATATTTTTTGTAAGAAAGAATTCAGTACACAATGAGACTGGAGATGCAGGAGCTTCTCTATCAGTCCTATAAAGTATTTTATGTAGGAAAGGTTATTTCCCACAAATAGATGACACCTAGTTAGAGGATGAAACCTGAAAGACTAACATTATTATACAATTAATAATTAGCAAGTGGTTAATATATATCCATAGTTTAAAATGTTTTTTTTTTTTTTTTAATGCCAAGATTATTTGGGTCACCTAGGTAGCTCAGCTATTTGGGTGTGTCTCCCTTTGGCTCTGGTCATGATTCCTGGATCCTGGAATTGAGCCCCATGTCACGTCCCCTGCTCAGCGGGGAGCCTGCTTCTCCTTTTCCTTCTGCCTCCCCCCAGTCTTGCTCTCTCTTGCTATCTCTCTCTCTCTCAAATAAGTTAATAAAATCTTTTAAAAAAATCAAGATTATTCACATGTGGTCATATTAATACCTGCATGTAAAACAGATATAGATATTGTTTGCTAAAAATATTGCCTTGGTTTTGATTGTAAGGAAGACGTGTGTGTGTGTGTGTGTGTGTGTGTGTGTGTGTGTGTGTTTGTGGCATCCTTTCACTTTTGAGATTATCTTTTCCAATATACTATGTCTGTATTTATACTACTAGTACCATCATTAAAGTTGATATGCAACTTCAGTGTTTCAGAATTTTCTGAAAGCAATTGGAAAGGGGAGAAGACTTGATTTGCAAATGATCACATTCTGTGGGACTTTTCTTTTACAACACCTGCAATTTTTATGCAGTATGACTGGGCTGTAACTTTCCATAACCAAATGCTAACATTGTTAGCTAAAAGCAATCACAGCATCTGTAGTTACATAAATGAGTTGAGTTTTCCTGATGACTCTCTCTTGACATTACTCAAAAGATCAGTACAATCCGTGGATAGACCAATAATGGATAAACCAATACAGTCCACAGATAGATCCAATACAACCAATGGATAGTCTATCCATGGACTGTATTGTATGTATGACACAGAATGGAGAGAAGTGTGTCTTACTTTTGTGATGCACATAATCTTCTTTTATCCAAATATTGAATTAAAATGAGTAAAGAAATTTAAAAAAATTAGTAGAACTGGAGTATTGATTCATCTCAAAATGTTAAAATTTGAGCAAATATTTCTAGCATTCACTTTCCCCACATCAGTACTCTCAATACCCCTAAGCCTTCCATGCATTTTAAGTTGGTTGGTCTCGTGCTGTTCTATTGTCCTCAAATAATCATACCATTTGCAATTCTGTTTATTTGGCAAAATCCTTCTCATTCTAACTTGTGGCTTCCTGACTCTCCAAAGTAATTTATGTTTGTCTGGCACTATTAATATACTGTGGATATGTCTTTAACATTGCAGTATTTTTCCTATCTTGGCTCTTTCCCAAGGACAGGCACATACAGACATCACATTTTTTTTTAAGTCAGTTATCCATCGTTCTTCCTATATTTTCTACTATGCAGTATCCTGGAGAAATCTGATGTCAAACAGGTATTTTTTTCTTTATAAATAATATATTTTCTTTACTTTCTATAGTGTTTTAATTTATCTCTTTCTTTTATTGTTTACTTTTAAGTTACATAATTTCCACAATTTTTATAAGTAGGAATGTTGTTTTCATAAATGTTATTTCACATGCACTAAAATGACTATATCTACATATCCACGTATTAGATTTTAAATTGTTTGTATAAAACAGAGGTTCATATGGAAAGAGGGGAAAGAATAAGACAAGACAAAATCAGAGAAAGAGACAAACCTAAGAGACTCTTAATCATTGGAAGCAAACTGAGGGTCACTGGAGGGGAGGGGTGTGGGGGAATGGGGTAACTGAGTGATGGGCATTTAGGAGGACACCTGATATAATGAGCATTGGATGTTATATAAGACTGATGAATCACTGACTTCTACCTCTGGAACCAATAATACATTAAATGTTAATTAATTGAATTTGAATTTTAAAAAATAAGGCAAAAAATGGTTTCTGCTCCATTGCATCCCATTCTTAGGAATATGTAAACCAAAAATTTAAATAATGAGAATATTCTTTAATATTTTGGATGGAAGAGGAAGAAAAAGATTGCAATTTAATGTATCATCCACTGAATTTGCAAAATCGAAATTCGGCAATAATGTTCAGATATAGTACAGAGTTGACAGAAATGATGCCGGCCAATCAGAGCAGGGGTTAGAAACCCAGCCCAGACATTTATTAGCAGTTTTACCTTAGACACGTTTAATTCATTTCTTTGTATCTCAGTTTCTGCATCTATAGACGTGTCCCATTATTCACACCCAAAGTTTGTTCCAAAGATGTAATATGCCATGAAATAACAAACGTGATATGTTGAATCTTTTACCACATGCACAATTAATAAATGACAACTTATATTAGAAAAATTGTGGAAATTATGTAACTTATATTATATTATTTATAAAAACAGTACAATGTCAGGCACCTCAATTACAAATTATGAAAAATAAAAATTAATAGCTAATACTATATAGCAGGATCTGTTATGGATTCAGTACATATTTTCCCTTGCTTTATTCTCACAGCTTCCTTACAAGGGAGGCACTAGTACTATTATCCCTAATTGCAAATGAGAAAACCGAGGCACAGTTATGTTATTAGGTGGGTGTCAGCAATTGCTGTTCTACAAGTAAGATAAAGGATAAAACTTCTCAGAGGGTGTGGGACAAATCACCTCCTTAACACTCTCATTTCCCTCTTTGTGTATGTCCCCTTGAAGGACTGCAACAGACTGTCAACAAAGTGTTGGAAGTTTTTGTTTGTTTACTGTAAGTTTTTATGAAATCATTTAGCTACTCTTCAGAATAATTTTAGGATATCAGTCTCAGTAATTTTCCTTGATGGCTAAAAAGTTTAACTATCATATGTATATGCTGCCATCTTGTGGTCATGTTCTAGGATTAACCTTCATGTGAATGAATTTTCTGAACCATGAGGCGAATCTTGCCTGTTATGACCAAGTTAACAAGTGCTTAGATCTGAAATTTATTGGCTAACTCAGGGATGCTTGCATGCATGCATGCTGTGATGCATTATCCATATCCTTTTCTGCACTGAAAGACTCACTCCTCCAGCAGCTGGAAGTCTTGGCCACAGACAGCTTCTACTGTCTGTTGTTTTCTCTAAAAATTGTCCTTATTTATGGCAGTAAACTCTTCTCTGGGGCAACTCATATTCAAGAACTGATAGATGCGGCAACTGTAAATGCTGGGTGATATATATATATATATATATATATATTTTCTCCCAATTTTATTGAGGCATAATTGACATACAACTCAATATAAGTTAAAGGTGTGCCACACAATAAGGTGACATAAATACATTAGAGAATATCACCACAGTTAGTGCAGTTAACATTAATTTTCAGATGTGGTTAAAAGTTTTTCCTTGTGATGAGAATTTTTGGAATCCACTTCTCCAGCAACTTTCAAACATGCCAACAGCAGTGCTAACTATAGTCCTCATGTTGTAGATGACATCCCCAGGATTGATTTATCTTATAACTAGAAGTCTGTACCTTTAGACCACCTCCCTCCAATCCCCGAACCCCTCCCCATCCTCAGGTAACTACAAATCTGATTTCTTTTTCTATGAGTTTGTTTGTTTAGTTTCTACATATAAGTGAGGTATTATAGTATTTGTATTTCTCTGTCAGATTTAATGACACTTGGCAAAATACCTTCAGGATCCAGCCGTGTTGTCACAAATGACAGGATTTCCTTCTTCTGTATGCCAGAATAGTATTCCATATATATTCCATATATATATATATATATATATATATATATATATATATATACATATATACATATATACACACACACACACACACACACACAAAAGAAGGAAATCCTGTCATTATATGCATTATATGCATTATATATATTCCATATACATATATACATATAAATATATAAAATATATAAATAAAATAATAATATATTATTATATATACATATAAATATATTAAAGTATATATAAATAAAAATAAATAAATAGTATTCCAAATATATATACATACATAAATAAAATGATTTTATTTTTAATATTTAAAAATCTTTAAAAAGATTTTATTTATTCATTCATGAGAGACACAGAGAGAGAGAGAGAGAGAGAGCGAGCATGTGAGCAGGGGGAGAAGCAGAGGGAAAAGAATTTCAAACAGACTCCCTATTGAGTGTGGGGCTCCATCTCATGACCCTGAGAAATCAAGAGTCAGTCGCTCAACTGCCTGAGTCACCAGCCTCCTCCAGCCTCTTTATTCTGTTTATACTTATAGGGACTGGGTGGCTAAGTGGTGGAGCATCTACTGCTCAGGGTGTGATCCCGGGGTCCAGGATCGAGTCCCACATCGGGCTCCCTGAGGGGCCTGCTTCCCTCTCTGCCTGTGTCTCTGCCTCTCTCTCCTATGTGTCTCTCATTAATAAATAAATAAAATCTTTTAAAACAATAATATTTTCTACTTCTGTAGGAAATGCCATTGGGATCTTGATGGAGGCATTATAATCTCTTATAATACTCCTTTTTTGTGTGGTTCATCCATGATTAAAATCACAATTTAAAAAAAATATCACTATCACTATCATTGTTGCGATAAGCCATGAAATCTGGCTTTAACAGGTGGTTTTAGTTTCACATTTCCTAATCCTGCAGATTGACATTTTTTTCTTCTTCTGAAGATCTCTGCTTAGCAATTGCGTTTGTCTCTTCATTCTTATTTTTGTTCCTTCAATTTGCAGCTGCTAATTTTATACCTTTATCCTATATACTTTGTTTATGAACCAGCTCAGCTCTCATATTCCTTTTGAAATGTTACTCAGTTTTACCAATACACAATGTTTCATCTCATCCATCTCATTTTTTTTATAGTTTAACATTTAAATCAATTCATTTTTAGTTTTTTTGTATTTAATCCCCAATATGCAAGTTTCTGAAATCAGAAAATATACCGTCCATTCATTCTTTTACCTGTTAAGCATCTCCTAGTCATACTTACCTGCTCATCTGGAAACCAAGGGGTTTGGGGCCTATTTTTCCTAAGAAAGATAAATAGTTAAGAGTAGGTACTGGGAATTGGTCCATTTGCATTTGTATGTGGGTTCCAGTACTTATAACTTCAGATAAGCTACCTAATTTCTCTGAGTTTCAGATTTATAATCTTTAAAATAAAGATGTTATTATCTACATTATAAGATTATTGAAGAAATGAAATGAGTTAATGTAAGAAGGTTCTAGAAGAGTGTCTGCCAATAATAAGTACCATATGTGTGTCAGCTACAGCACTTGCAATCTAAGAAGGCCTATGACATTCATTTTAAATGTTTTGTTCCAGTAACATTTTAGACTAAGATGTCCAAGAGATAAATTTCAAAATCATTTTTCTATTCACCTGCTTCCTCTTTGTCATTTGCATAAGGAAGCTGCCGCTTAGAATTACTCTCCAGAGCCTGCTCTATTTCTAACCCTTGTACTCTAGGCCAGTCCAGAGTTAAGGGAACCAGAAAAAGGTTGCCCAAAAACCTGAGTGATACTTCTGGTAGATGATACATATGTAGTGTATCACTTTGTACACTTGAGACTTCTCTAAATTTGTTTTGTTTTATAGCACCTCGTCTGCCCACACATTGGGTTTATAGTGGAAAGACAATTTCTCTTATCCTTTATGGGATGCAAAGGAACTGGGAATTAGGTTTGTTAATATGGGTTTATCTGGCAACACCACCTGACTTAGAATCAGGACATCTTGATTCTCAGATGAGTGTCTAGCTTCTAGGATGCTGCATAATGAAGACAGTTATGAATTGCCTCTCTAACTTAAAGCTTGCTATGCTGACAATACTGGCAGCAGCAGCAGCTTCAGCTGGGAGTTTGCAGTGGTCTCCACCCCAGACTTTCCAAATCAGGATCTCAGAAAGTGGGGCCCAGGAGTCTGTGCTTTACCAAGTTCTTCAAGTAATTCTTAGTATGCTCAAATTTGAGAAGCATTGTCCTAGGGTACATTATGAATGAAATTAGACTGAGTTGGAATTGTTGCTCTGTCATTTAATAACTATGTGATTTGGGGAAAGTTGCTTACCACTTCTGTGTCTCCCTTTCTTCTGCTACATTATAAGTTTGTTTATGAAAACCAAACTTTTGATATATTAAAAGTGCTTAGAACTTTTAAAAAGTCAGTAAACACTATTACTATTATTGGCATCATTGTTGCTGTTTAATTAAGATTGCCATTTTCAGGGCACGTGGGTGGCTCAGTGGTTGAGTGTCTGCCTGTCTGCTTAGGTCATGATCAATTCTTGAGTGCAAAGGCTTTTACTGAAGCCCCTACCTGGCTTTGCCACACAGAATAAGTACATATGGGGAAACTACATTCTGTCAATATCATTACATAAGCTACTGTTTAATGAGACTGCAGCCAAGCAAAACAAATAGAAAGAAATTTGAAAAAGAGTTGGGAAATATTTACATTCAATCTAGATTGGACATGGGTTTTTGACTTCTTGTGTTCACACAATGTTTTTGCTCACCATTTTCATTGGAGGACAGGGGAAATTTAAAGATAAAATATTTAAAATGTTTACCCCCCTGAAAATACTGCAATCAAGAGTCAGAAACTGTCCTTCAAATATTTTCATTCTTACCTTCCTGTAGTTGTTTCCCTCATTTTCATTCCCAAATGGAAAATTTGTGGATATGTAATTTGAAATTTTTTGGATGATAGGTAAATTCAGTCTTAAAAGCATAGGATGTACAAGCCATTTTATATAACAGGCTTGAGCAATGGAATGTAGAGCAAGGCAAAAGGGTCCATAGCAACCCCCATCTGAATATAGGCAAGCCCAGCAAGTGATCCACTTCAAAATATACATAGACTCTAAATGAGTGGGCTACTTACAACCAGACAGTTACCCAGAAAGGGAAATTTCCATATATCCCCACACTGCCACACGTTCCCTCTTTAAAAACTGCCCCCAACTACTGCCTCATGACATATAGCGTCTCCTCAGCTGTCCTGCCCACAGCAACCTTGCAGCATATTCAATAAACTTCTATCTCCTTTGTTCTGCTTCAGGTGAATTCTTTCCCTGCCAGCACCATTGGCTTCTCCCCAGTCATTGCCCCACATTTGGGGGCGGGGGGGGGGTGGGAATCTGATCAGGGGAGATGTCACAGAAGGTGTTTTTAACTCTCTAGAGACGGTTAGCTGTTGCTATTTTTCAATAAGTTGCAATCTTGTGTAATGGAATTCCGAATCCACAAGCAACTTAAAGTATATCTTAATATATGAATAAGATATTTATTTCACTAATTATTTCAGAAGGAAATCTTTTAAGAATAGATATTTTTGGTATAATTGACAAGAATCTGGGCAGGAATTGGAAGTTACACATAAATACATAATTTTTCTTTGTCCTTGTGTTTGAAAAGCCATTATTTAGGTTAAGAACATGCATAGAGCATTAGGTAACATTACTGTGAATTGCTTGTGTAGTTCCAAATTGATATCCTATGCAAGATCTTGAGAACAGACACTAGCAAATGTATCGCCATTTTTATAAAATAATTTTTCTTTCCCTATAATCCTTGGAAAAATTTGAGTAAATATCTGGTTAAAGCAATACTGTTTTCCTTTGGACCTATGAGGTTAATATTCTAAAAAGCAAGAAAAGTGAAAGGTGTCAGGAGATGTTATCACAGATGGAATTATTTTTCATACATTTCATATAGTCATAAGGTGAACTGAGACAATTGTATATAAAATGTCTACTAATGCATGAAAACCAGGCCTACATGAATTTAATGAAACTGTTTTGTTGTCTTGTAAAATATCTTCATACTCATCTTGCTTCTGCTGATATTTTACCAAAAATTTATTTGAACCACTCTCTTTTGTTGGAGTATGTTATAATTATTCAGTGGTAAGCATGTTAATTTTTATTCTAATTGGTATTCTGCATATAAGCTTTTTTTTTTTAAAGTGGGATTGTCTTCATTTTGCTTTGCAAATAATGTGGTTTCTACACATTGAAGGTTTGTGACAACTCTGTGTCTAGCAAGTCTTATCAGTGCCATTTTGCTAATAGCATTTGCTAATTTTGTGTCTCTGTGTCATATTTTGGTAATCTTGCAATATTTCAAACTTTTTAATTATTATTAAATTTTGTATGGTAATCTGTGATCAGTGATTATGACTTGCTGAAAGCTGAGATCATGGATAGCATTTTTAGCAATAAAATATTTTTAAGTTAAGATCTGTACCTCTTTTTTAGATATATGCTATTGTACACTTAATAGACTACAGCATAAACATAACTTTCATGTGCACTGGGAAATCAAATCATTCATTTGATTCACCTTATTGCTATATTTACTTCATTGAAGTGGTCTGAAACCAAACCCACAGTATTTCCGAGGTGTGCCTGTATACATAATCATGCTTGCTTTTTTGTTATTTACTTTCTATGTTGTACTCTTGGGAAGACTCATGGATATCCTGGCCTTACCGACAGGCTATTGTAACCCCAATTTTAACCCCAAACAGTAGCTTTGTAGTGGGTTTTGACAGGCTGTCGTTTTGTCCTATCTGTACTTCCACTACTGTACTGTGTACCCAGTAATTTTTCAAATCTTTCTTCAATTGAACTAAAAGAAATTTCATAACTCTGAAAATTTATATTATGTAGAAAATTTTAAGCTTCTTATTCACTTGTTGATAGTCTGTTGAGTGATTTCTAGTTTTGGATCAATAGAAAAAAAATGCTATGAACATTCCTGTAAAAACATTTGCATGGACTATGATTTCATTCCTCCTTGTTAAATACATTAAGAGTGGAGTGGTCAAGTCCCATGGCTGGTTAATGTTTAACTTCTAAGAAGCAGCTGAACTGTTTTTTTTAATAAATTTATTTTTTATTGGTGTTCAATTTGCCAACATACAGAATAACACCCAGTGCTCATCCCGTCAAGTGCCCCCCTCAGTGCCCGTCACCCATTCACCCCCACCCCCCGCCCTCCTCCCCATCCACCACCCTTAGTTCGTTTCCCAGAGTTAGGAGTCTCTATGTTCTGTCTCCCTTTCTGATATTTCCCACACATTTCTTCTCCCTTCCCTTATATTCCCTTTCACTATTAATTATATTCCCCAAATGAATGAGAACATATAATGTTTGTCCTTCTCCGATTTGAAAGGGGTTGTACCATTTAACATTTCCTTCAGCAGAGCACGGAGTTCTAGTTACTCCACATTTTCATGGTCATCTGATCTTCTTAATTTGTCATCCCAATGGGTGTATAGTTGTATCCTGTTTGATTTTAATGTGGATGTTTCTAATGGTGACTGTTATAAAACATCTTCTCTTGTTTGCTTTTCCCCTCTTTATGTGTATATCTTCTTTGGTGAATTGTCTGTTCAAAACTTTTCAAATTATACTTTTTTCTTGTCTTTGGTTGGTGTATCAGAATATTTATATAAATCTGGATACAGTTCCAGTATTACATATGCAATTTTGAATTCATTTATATCATTTTTGAATTGTTTCTGTTACTCAATAGTGCCATTTCAAAATCAAACACTTCTAATTTTGATAAAGAGTAATGATCAGGGCAGCCCAGATGGCTCAGCCGTTTAGCACTGCCTTCAGCCCCGGGTGTGATCCTGGAGATCCAGGATCGAGTCCCACGTCGGGCTCCCTGCATGGAGCCTGCTTCTCCCTCTGCCTGTGTTTCTGCCTTTCTCTCTCTGTGTCTCTCATGAATAAACAAATAAAATTAAAAAAAAAAAAAGAGTAATGATCAATTTTTTAAAAATAAATCTTGTTCTTGGTATTGATTCTAAGAAATCTTTGCCTACCAGAGGTTACAAATATTTTTTTTTTCTTCCAGAGAAATCTTTACAAATATTGGTTTACAAAGGTTCCAGGTATTATTTTTTCTTCCAGACAGTCTAGAGTTTCACATGTTACATTTATACCAAGTAATCATTTTGAGTTAATTTTTAATAAGTTTCCATATATGAGTCAAAGTTCAATTTTGTTACACATGTGCATATCCAATATTCCTACCTCATCTGTTGAAAGATCTGTGCTTTCCCCACTAAATGCAACTAGGTTGAAAATAAATTGATTACATATGTCTATTTCTGGACTCTCTTCTGTTCCACTGATCATTTCTGTATCTTGATGCAAATACCGTCTTGATTACCTAGAATAATAATAATAATAATAATAATAACAATAATAATAATAATTTCATCCTTTTCTTACATAGGCATTTGGTCTAATAAATTTTTTCATAGGTACTTCTTTAACTGCATCCTGCAGATATTTGAATCTTATATACATTTTTTTTGTTTTATTAAAAATGCTTTCTAATTTTCTATTAGAATTCTTCTAGGCCCCATGCATTTTTAGATGTGCATCATTTAGATTACAAAATTTGAGACTGTTCCAGATATGTTTTTGTGATTGATTTCAATTTGTTTTTATATTAGAGATCAGTGTAGTTTGCATATTTTGAAATTGTTTTAAAGCACTGAAACTTTCTTTTAGGGACCAGAATTTGTTCCACCTTGATAAGTATCTATGTGTACTGTAGGATTATTTTGAGTTCAAGTAATCAAAACACACTCGCTGCAGGAAAAGCTCTTTGCCTCCACTCAACTGCCTAAATTTACATTGGAATGGAGAACCTATACCAGAAAGAGAGCTATTAACAGAGACTCCTCTCTTTACTTAAGAAACTGCGTGATAGGTCAAGCTTTGATTTTCAAAACATTTCCTTTCACCTTCCTGCTAATGACCTTCTCTCCTTTGAATCCTCAGGCTCTACCCCTCTCCTTAACTTATATAAATTTCATGCCACCTCATTGTCTTTGGAATTCCATGTCTGTGTGGATTGCCTTTATATACACCCATTCAATTTGATTTTCGTTAATCTGTCTCTAACGTCAAATGATTCTAAGTCCAACTAGAAGGGCCCAAGGTAAGAAGATCTTCCTCCTTGACAGTACTGAAAAAGAGTGTGTACAGTACCAGAGAGGGTTGGTTTTTTTTTTGTTTTTTGTTTTGTTTTGTTTTTGTATGTGTGTGGGTGCTTTTTTTTTGTTGTTGTTGTTTTGTTTTGTTTTTTCTTTGTATTTGAGAGCCATATACAGATCAATTTGTTGCAGGTATTTGATCTTACACAATTGTGGAGATGACTGAAGTCTCAGCTGAAAGGCTGAATTTAGCTTCTAAGGTTCATTCTGTAAGGCTTATTCTTCACAACTCCTGCTGGAGATTAAAGCTACTGCAGAGGCAGTTGGGAAGGATAATGGATTAAAGAGATTGAAAGAAACCCAGGACAAACTGGAGCCAACATCGAGATCTGAAAATCCACCAGGATGGACACTAAATCATGTCCATTCTTGATATCACTTATATAGCGGTACAGATGCCTGACAGAGAGCTGAGGCCCTTCATCTTGGGGTTAATTATTCCTACACCCAGATATTGTAGAAGATGAAGGAGGATCCAGAGGAAGATGGAGCAGTTGCCATCCACCCACCTGCTGCTTCTGATTAATAAGCGGTGGATCAGCAGCAACATCCAAGAGCTACAAAATGGCTCCCACTTCACTTCTGCCTTCCAAATCTGCCACAGGAATCTCCCGCCTGGCCCCAAGCATCCGGACATTCATTAGAATGACTATTATGGGAAGTGTATTTCAGTCTATTCAAGTTCATCCATATTGAAGTGGCTTCATGTTTTCTGTTGATTTGGTTAAATGTTCAATAAAGGTCAAATGGCCAATTCAAGTTGGCATATAACAAAGCAGCATCATGTTTTCTACTGATATTGGTTAGGGATCTAACAAATGTCCGATGTGCTTGGACAACTGACAGTGTTACATCCTTTATACTGACACTATTTTCTCTATATGTTGTGTCAAGTTTTGAGCAAGGGATGTTGAGTTCTCTGTATTTGTGGGATATTGTTTTGTTTCCTTTTGCTGTATATACCATTTTTTTCCCAATAAAATATATAAAATAACCACTTCATCAAAGTTTGTTATTTTAGCAGTAAATTTTTTTTTCAGTAAACGTATCCAATATTTAAATGGTGAAGGACAGAACCACCAGGAACAATGTGAAGAAAAAAAAAACACTACATATCAAAGCACCGTTGATACTGCTTTTTAAAAAAATCATAGAATTTATCATAGTGTTTGTATAATTAGGCATGTAATTTTCTATAGATGCACTTAATACCATTATAAACAGGGATATTTTACATAGCTAAATATCCACACATATAATTTTAAAATATAGATTGATGAAACATTTCTAATGCTCATTTCTACCACAGAAGCAGGAGGTAGATTCAATGTTTACTAAGATTGATTCAATTTTCATTCAGACTCTAGGCATTTTTGCTTTGGGAAGATTAGGAGTCTCATATTTCTGCTGAAATTCTGTAGTAGTAAAATGTTCATGATGCTATGTCTTATTACTATTACCTGATGGGAAGGTTTAGCAATTTGGTGCTCATAAAAACATGAATCTTCTGGCTTCTGCACACAATGATACTTTCGAAAGTTCTGTAAGAGTTCATTTTTTTCTATGTATTTACAAGGTGGGTAAATGAAGCAGTGGGAAAGCCATAAATGTGCTAAATGCTAATGATGACTTTTCTGGAAATAAGCAGCAAACATCTATTTGTATGTGGTCATTGTGTCACCATGAGATGGAGTCAATTTATATCAATGAAAATTGTTCTTATGGCCAGCTTTAGTATGGTTGCATATCACATATTTACCAAAGCAAAAGAAATCTCTGCAGTTGAGAAAATTACCCAGAGTGGAAATCTACCATCTATCTGTCCTCAATCTTGTCATCATTGCATTTTTCAAGTGTTCTATAATTTTTAGCTTTTTCTTTTAGATTCTTTTCTCTTGGTGATCAAGATCTATAGAATTTAAATACTAAGTTGAAAAAATTTCATGAGGGGGATCCCTGGGTGACTCAGCGGTTTGGCGCCTGCCTTTGGCCCAGGGCGCGATCCTGGAGTCCCGGGATCGAGTCCGGCATCTGGCTCCCGGCATGGAGCCTGCTTCTCCCTTTGCCTGTGTCTCTGCCTCTCTCTCTCTCTGTGTCTATCATAAATAAATAAATAAATAAATAAATAAATAAATCTTTAAAAAATTTCATGAAACAGTGTATTAGGTCACATTCACTGTCATAAATGGGTGCAAAGACAAATATAGACTGGATGGATGACGTCATCATCATTGCCATGTGACTTAATTCCTGGTAGTTTCTGAACACAGACTTGGCTCAAATGACATACACTTAGTAATAGTTTGCCACTTCTTTGTGTTGTTCTCACATTGCTTTGACAGTATTTTGGAATTTTATGCATTTTCAATTGACTCCTCAAAAAGGTTAATGAAAAAAGAATACTGAATGTTATTTTTGTTTTGTTTTTCTGTAAAAGCAAAAATCTTCTGGGTTTTTGAGGGTTAGAAAACCATCCTTGCTGGGATATCTGGGTGACTCATTCAGTTAAGTGTCTGTCTTTGGTTCAGGTCATGTTCCTGGAGTCCTGGGATCCAGCCCTGAGTCAAGTGCAGGCTGAGCAGGGAGTCTGCTTCTCGCTCTCCCTCTGGCTGCCACTCCCCCTGCTTGTGCTCTCTCTCTCTTTTTCTTTCATATAAATAATTTTTAAAAATCCATCCTAGCCATTTATTAACCTCAAACATGTTAATATTTAGTCTCTTTGTACTCAGTTTCTGCATCTGTGTGACCCATTTATTCACATCCCCAATTTTTTCCAAATATTTAATGAGATACCCTGCGTGATAAAACTGTAATATGATAAATCTTGTTCTACATGCACAATCAATAAATGACAGTTTAGATTAGAATTAAGTGTAGTATCAGGCATCTTACTGGGAAATTGTGTGTAATAAAAGTTAATAACTAATACAACATACCAGGGTCTGTTATAGATTCAACAGATATTGTCTCCTCTTACTATACCCTCACAGTAACTCTACAAGGGAGGTACCAGTATTATTATCTCCATTTGCAAATGAGGAAATGGAGTCACAGATGTTATCAGGTGGGTGTCAGGAACAGCTGTTTTTTTTTTTTTTTTTTTTTTAAGATTTTACTTATTTATTCATGAGAGACAGAGAGAGAGGCAGAGACACAGGCAGAGGGAGGAGCAGGCTCCATGCAGGGAGCCTGATGTGGGACTCAATCCTCAGACTCCAGGATCATGCCCTGGGCTGAAGGCAGACGCTCAACCTCTGAGCCACCCAGGTGTCCCAGCAGCAGCTATTCTAGAGGTAAGATGAAAGGTAGAACCCCTTTACCAGAAGGTGTGGGACAAATCATCTCTCTAACACTCTCATCCCCTCATTGCGTATGTCCCCTTGAAGGATGGTAGCAGACTGCCAACAAGTGTGGAGGTTGTTTTTACTATCAACTTTTTTGTAAATCATCCATCTACTCTTTAGAATAAGTTTAGGATATTCAACTAACAGAGCTTAATTATTTTCCTTGGCTTCAAATAAAAATGTAGCTATCATATGTGTATGCTGCCATCTTGTGCTCAGTTCCAGGATTACCCATCATATTATTGAATATTTTGTCATGAGATGAATTACTCAATAGCCCGACACAGAGTACTAACATGATTTTGCAGCATTTAATTATTTTGTGCAAAAAAGACATATTTCTGTAAAGGTTATATGTAACCGAAAAGTACAGATGAGCGAACACACCTTCTCCAGGGTTAAGATCTCCTGGGAGTAATAATACTAATGTACTTACTAGTAAGGAAATCTTGCCCATTACGGCTGGGTTATCAAATGCTTAGATCTGAATTTATCAGGCTAACTCAAAGATGATGCATGTGCGCATGCTACGATACATTACCCAGGTCCCTCACTCCCCCAGCAGCTGGAAGTCCTGACCGCAAATAGCTCTACTGTCGATTTTCTCTTAAAATTGGACTTACCATAAGCAATCCTTTCCTTGGGAAAATCCGCATTCAAGACAGGTTGATGTGGAAACTGTAAATGGCAAGCAATATATATTTTTGTGTATCTTGTTGTGGGGGCTGTTAGGTCTCTGACTCCATCCTAACTCATCTTCTCCAATCCTGCTTCTCTCACTACCTCCACAAGGAGATATAAAACTGGAGATCTTCCCCCAGTAAACATTATGCATGCTAATCTTTACCAGAGTCTGATTATCTGATTGGGCAAATTACCTGCAATATGGATTATATAGTTTACAGTTCACATATCTTTAAAAAAGATCTCTAAATATTACCTCTGCTAATGTTAGCATGATACTCATATTTAGGTGATACACCCATGTTTAGCACGGTTGTAGTAAGACATAAATTCTGGTCTTAATGAGTGGTTCTATTTTATCATATCCTAACCCTATGCATTGAGTTTTTTTTCCTTAAACAAACAACAACAACAACAACCTCTGCCTGGCTGTTGTGTTTGTCTTTTCAGTTCTAGTCCTGTTACTTTAATTAACTGCTGCTAATTCTATCAGCTTATTACTATGTCCTGTGCATTGTTCCTGGAAGAGCTCAGCTCCCTTTTCCCCTTTGCAATGTACAGTTTCACTGTGCACTTAATCTATCGTATGATCTCTCCTACCTTTCTACTTTACCACTTAGATGAATTCATTCCTTCATTACTTCCTGATGTTTTCTTTGTATTTTTCTGATGTCAGAATTATATTGTCCTCTCTTTTATGTTCAGATTCACTGATATTTAAATCTTCACTTGAAATAAAGGAGACAATATCCTCTACATATATGTTACATTTTGTATGTTATCAGTGCTGAAAACACATTTTGTTAAATTAAGGAACACAATTTTCCTCCCACTTCACAAATGTATATATATAGACATACTGATGAAATAATAAGGCATTTAAACACCTCCAATTAAGCAAATAATAAGACTTGCAAGTAATAAGACTTGACTTTTTGTTTGCTTTGTGGATTATTTTAATGATCAGTTTAAAATAGAAGTAAAGTTATGAAATAAAAAATTACACTGCATATTAGCCAGGCTGGTAAGACAAACATCATGGGGATTGGAGACACAGGAAAGTAGGAGAAGGTGTTAACAGGGACAAATAGATCCTCCTCTTCCAGAGGTCTTTGCCAAGATGGCCATTTATACCATCAGTTGAATTTTGTCAACCTGAGAGCTACAAATCACATGATTTTAACATGAGGCAGGTGTTGAACTGGACATTTCACTTCTGGAGTAAGGAAGTTTAAAATAGTTGAAGCAAATGGTACTGGAGGGTATTACGCTGAGTGAAGTAAGTCAATCGGAGAAGGACAAACATTATATGTTATCATTCATTTGGGGAATATAAATAATAGTGAAAGGGAATATAAGGGAAGGGAGAAGAAGTGTGTGGGAAATATCAGAAAGGGAGACAGAACATAAAGACTCCTAACTCTGGGAAATGAACTAGGGATGGTGGAAGGGGAGGAGGGCGGGGGGTGGGGGTGAATGGGTGACGGGCACTGAGGGGGGCACTTGACGGGATGAGCACTGGGTGTTATTCTGTATGTTGGTAAGTTGAACACCAATAAAAATAAATTATTATAAAAATAAAAATAATCTTTTAAAAATAAAATAAAAAAAATAAATAAAATAGTGTTTCAGGAAGTGTCAGGATAGGAGTGGGTGGTATTGATGTAAATCTATTGATGCCCATATATGATTAGTAAAATTTAGGATCTCAAGTATAATTGAAACCAAATGAAACTTAGCAGAAACTACTGAAGCAAAGTAAGGTAAAAGATGTAATCCAATAGACATTTTCCCAAAAGCACATTATAGTTGCAAATAACAAAGATTACTTTATCTTCTTGTCACAGAGACAACTAGCTTTGCAGAATTGTTGAACTGACTGTGGGCTGCATCCGAAACTACGTTTTTGTATCTGACAGTTACTGTATTCATCATAGTAGAGGCAGGGGTTAGCTGGAAGGAAAAAACATGTTTTCAAAATATTATCTCAAAAATTCACCATTGCTGAAGAAAGAGATAATCTCCTTAAAGACATAAAAGGAATTATCCCCCTGTGCTTCTGAAAACTAGCAATCTGTTTTCTGTATCTGTGAGGTTTTTTTTCTTTTTTAGCCACATATAAGTGAGATCATGCGGTGTTTGTCTTTCTATATCTGACTTATTTCACTTAGAATAATGCCTTCAAGATCCATCCATTATGTCATAAATGATAAGATTTCCATTTGTCTTATTGCTGAGCAGTTTACATAGTATATATATCATATACATGTATATCATATTTTCTTTATCCACTCATCTGCCAATGGACTGTGTTTCCATGCCTAAACTACTGTAAGTAATGCTGCACTGAGCACAGAGGTTTAAATATCTCTTTGAGTTAATGTTTTTATTTTCTTCAGATAGATATCCAGAAGTAGAATTGCTGGATCATATGACTGTTATATTTTTAATTTTTGAGGAGGCTTCAAATGGCTTCCTATAGTGACTGTACCCATTTACATTCCCATCAGCATTGCACAAGGATTTCCTTTTCATCACCCCCACACCCCCACTTATCTCTTTTTTGACGATAGCTATTCTAACGAATATGTGGTATATCCCTGCACTTCCCTGATGATCAATGATATTAAGCACGTTTTCATCTAACTGTTGGATGTCTTCTTTGGAAAAATATCAGTTTAGTTCTTCCAATTTTCTAATTGGATTTTTTTTATTAGGCTTTATATGTTCTTTATATATTTTGGAGATTAACATCTTATCAGACATATGATTTGCAAATATTTTCTCCCATTCAATGGGATGTCATTTAATTTTGTTGATGGTTTCCTTTGCTGTACAGAAGCTTTTTAGTTAGATGGGGTCTCATTTTTATTGAAGAGACTGTCTTTTCCCTTTGTATTTATTTGGCTTCTTTGTTATAAATTAATTGACCATATATGCATTGGTTTATTCCTGGGCTCTCCATTCTTTTCCATTAATATATGTGTCTGTTTTTATGCTAATACCATACTATTTTGATGACTATATATAGCTTTGTAATACAGTTTGAAATCAGGAAGTGTGATATCACTAGCTTTATTCTTCTTTCTCAAAATTTCTTTGGCTAGTTGGGGTCTTTTGTTGTTCCATACAAATTTTAGGAGTATTTATTCTAGTTCTATCAAAAATGCCATTTGAAGTTTGGTAGTGATTGCACTGAATCTGTAGATAGCTTTGGGTAGTATGGACATTAAAAAAATATTAATTCTTCCAATCCATGAGCATGGAATATATTTCCATTTATTTGTATCTTCTTATTTTTCACCCATATCTTATAATTTTCAGTATATAGATCTTTCATTGCCTTGGTGAAATTTATTCTTAGATATATTTTTTATTTTTGATGCAATTACAACTAGGATTTTAAAAAAAAATATTTTTCTGATAGTCTGTTGGTAGTTCACATAAAAATCATTTGTGTATATTGATTCTATATCCTGGAATTTTACTGAATTCAGTTATTAATTCCAATAATTTTCTGGTGGAGTTTTTACGGTATTCTATATGTACTATCATGTCATCTGCAAGTAGAGTCTCTTTTAGTTCTTCCTTTCTGATTTTAGTTACTTGTATTTCTTTTTCTTGCCTAATTCCTCTGGTTAGGACTTCCAAAACTATGTTGAATTAAAATGGGAAGGGTAGGCATTCTTGTCTTGTCCAGGCCCTTAGAAATCTTTTCACTTTTCATCATGAATATGGTGTTTGTTGTGGTCTTCTCATATCTGACCTTTACAATGTTAAGGTAAGTTCCTTGTGTGCCAAATTTGAGAGCTTTTATCATGAAAGAACGTCAAATTTTGTCAAATGCTTTTCTGTATCTATTAAGATAACTATATGATTTTTATTCTTCACATTGTCTGATTTGTGGATGTTGAGCCAGTCTTGCATCCTTAGAATAAATTCCACTTGATTGTGGTGTATGATCTTTTCAATGTACTGGTGCAGTTGGTTTGCTAAATTTTATTGAGAGTTTTGCATCTATGTTCATCAGATATATTGGCCTGTAATTAATTTTTATTGCAGTGTAATTGTCTGACATTAGTATCAGGGTAATGTTGGCCTCATGAAATGAGTTTGGAAGTGTTCCTCTCTTTCCTATTTTTTGGAGGAGTTTTAAAACTATTAGTATTAATTCTTCTTTAAATGTTTGGTAGATTCACTGGTGAAGCCATCTGGTCCTGGGCTTTTCGTAGTTGGGAGGATTTTGATTATTGATTCAATATCCTTACGAGTACTTAGTCTGTTCAGATTTCCCATTTATTCATGATTCAATCTTGGTGGGTTTTATGTTTATTTCTTCATAGTTTAGTCTTTGTAAGTTGTCTATTTTTAACTTTAGTGTATTTCTTCCAATTAGTTGTTCAATTTGTTGCCATACAATTGTTCATAGCATACTCCTATGCCCCTTTTTGTTTGCATGTATCAGTTGTAATGTCTTCTTTTTAATGAGTCCTTTTCCTCTCTTCTTCTTCTTCTTTTTTTTCTTCTTCTTCTCCTTCTTCCTCTTCCTCTTCCACTCCTTCTTTTTATAAGTGTGACTAAGCTAAAGATTTTTCTATGTCATTTATCTTTAATGATATTTATATATAATTATATTTATATATAATTTATTAATTTATATGTAATTTATATATAAATTTAAAATTTATTTATAAAATTTATTATAAATTTATAATTTACATGTAATTATATTTATATATAGTTCCCCTATTTTATAATATAAATTTTGTTTTTATAAAATTTATTTGAATTACACTAAGCTGCTTATGTCTGCACATTTAGGTCTTATGCTTTTAGCATTGTCTCCATTCCAGTGTGAACAAATCGGAGAATTTTAAAAATATTTCTCTTCTCATGCATTTATAGATATGGGCAAAAAGTTTAAGATATGCATTTTTATGTCACAGATTTAATCTTCTTGAGTAATACTTTCTCTTTCCTATTCTGATTTTACTGCTATTACATTTTTTATACCACTATAGACATTGCTTTTGTATCTTGGATTTTAAAAACCTACCCCATTAACCCAGCATAGATACTTAGTAGATATTTTATTTTTCTCCAGCTACAGTTCTTTTCAGAAATGGGGTGCAAAAAGTGAAGTTGAAAGTAAGAGAAAGAAAAGAAAGCAAAAGAATAAAGGAGATTTAAAAAGAAAAATATCTATTTATCCATGCATCTACATATCTATCTATTTATCTAGAGAGAGGTAATTTGAGAAAGAAAATCTATTTTCTTTACTTTAAGAATAATCAGAGTGACTTGGTCAGGTGTAGGAAAATAAGTCTTCTGGCTTTCCAAGTCTGAAGTTAAAGGGTATTTTTCCTGGGTTAGTTATTTCTCTACAAACTTATTGAAAATTATTTTATTAAATTTATACTCAGGGATTAGGAATTATGTTTTCAGGAAGCTCTGAAAAGGAACTTTCACGATCTAGTAGAATGAACATGTAATTGGAATTCATTTGAGTAATACTACATTGTAGTTAGATTTATTTAAGAAATAAAAGGAAATGCTGTAAGGGGACAGTGTGACCATCAGCCAATATCTTCCGATTTGTCAGTAGGAACATAGAAGAATAAGGGTCACTCAGTAATAAATTATATGCCCTAAAAAGTGGTTAGGAAGGTAGGGGAGTTATGGAGCAGCAAGTAAGCTGAAAACACTGATATCCTGAAAACAATATTTCTAATTTCAGGGCTGCAATAGAGAGCCCAGAAACTTTTTAATAGAGCAGAGTAAAATGTATGCTTATATTAACATCTTATCCAGTTTTTTCCTATGAGTGTCATTAAACTTTGGGTGGTGGTGGTGGTAAGCTGAGTTTTGGCCTAAACATTCTAATATCCATTCCAATAGATTTAATCAATCACCTTCTTGGTAATTCAGAGAGGCGAGGTAAGAAATAATGTTGACCTTTCCTGTGTGATGAATCAGAAAAAGTTATAGAAAAGTGAAATATTTTCAATTGCTTAATTTGAAGGATACATGGCTCCTGGGTCAATGGTCAATATTAAGCAAATTGAATGTAAAACTTACTACAAAGTTTATTTTCACAGTCATTTGGGCAGTCTCCACATGGACTTCCTGCGTTATAAGGTTCATTCCTTTTGGCAGGATCATTTCCCCTTAAAATAAAAAAAAAAGAATATAGGAAAAAGTGATATAATAAAATTGATACTTGGACAATGAATATAAAATTTTACTTACTATTTCTAATCAACTTTAAAAACAATTTTTGAAAACCACTTCTAGATAATGATGATAATCTTTAAGATAGCTTTAAGATTTCTAGACTTGCAATGATGGCAATTTATCTTTTTTGAATGTATAACAGGCAATAGTGGGTTTTGAAAATGTTTTGAAAGAATTTACCCTATTCAGAGAGTTAAGTTTTAACAGGATTGGTACCTATGAACAGTCAGGTTTTAACAAGCAGAAGAGCTTGTTAATAATTGGTCATTTTTCTTTATTTATACCCATTTTTCTTTATTTATTCCCATAGGAACTTGGTAGGCAGTCATGTAAAAGGGCATGCTAAGAAAATTTTAAGTGAGTCAACTTGGAGATGTTCTATTTCATTTTGTATGATATCATGAGAAATGATATATGTTACTCTCATTCAGAAACACATGGAGCATTATAAAAGATGAAAAACCCTCAGTATGGCTAAATCTAAAGTGGTAGAGTTGAGGGGGAGAGAGTAGATGAGAATTTCTAGTTCTAAGCTAATATGAAATTCAGAGATGACAGTCTTACCTGCAGATAGCTAAGAAAACAATATGGATTATAGCTTATTCTTACTTAATATGCTTGAAAAATAAGGTAAATGTTTTGGTTAAAACGGTATTCTAGTTGATATTTTTCCATTTGATATCTGAATTCTTAGTATTTCACTTTATTTTTTCCCTTCTTTATTATTATTATTTTTTTCTTTTTGGAGTGAGTTTTATGTCCAATGTGGGGCTTGAACTCATGAATCTGAGATCAAGAGCCACATGCTCTACAACTGAGCCAGCCAGGTGCCCAAAGTTTCACTCTATAAAATAAATATATTAGTTAATTCATTAAGGGATTTTGTCAGACACTTAACCTTATCTTTGCTGTAGAAAATTCTCCTATCACAGCTCCATGTATGTTTTACTTTTGTGTAATTGTCAGTTCACCAGAGACCACCACCAGGATTTAGTACAACTGATGTGTTGTGGATGCAAAGAGATCTTACTGTCTTCAGTACTAATTATATAGATAAAATAATAAAAAATACTAACTACTAAAATCAAGAAATGATAAGATCAGAAAATATCTAGAAGTATTATATAAATATATCTATTGAATCTATTCTAATACTACAGACTTCATTTAATGTATAAATATGTAGCGTATTAACAGATAAATAATTTTAACTGATTCATATTGACTATCTTTTGTTTTGCAACACACATGGGGGATAGTAGTTAAATGTCATGTTTGGAGCTCATATTATTATGAAAAATTTGCATATTGAGCTCTTTAAGTACAGATAGCTGAAGGACACACATGAAGACTATTCATTAACTTTCCTTAGCAGAGTATATTTAAACAGGCATTTGTAGTGAATTATTATGGGACCATATCCAGCTCTGAACAATCTCTAATTTCTCATCATTACTAATGGATCACACAGTGTGCTCTTGTGGGCTTCTGCAATCACCTTTATCTGAAATTGATCTTATTATATAACCACAGTTGATAGGGTAAAAGAGTCCACTTGCCCTTCGCTGAAACAATCAGATGATCTCTTCTAGAAGTTGTTACTCATATCTTGATAACATGTAAATTTAATGTCTAAGGAAAAGACATATACCAATAATTAGACTAAAAAGCTAAATACAAGAACACTTCAATTTTTCTGTTTGCTTAGTCTTAATACTCCACAGTATTTCTGCTCTAGCATTCTAAATATACTCTTGAATTGTTGAAATAAATATCCTTGTTTCTTTGCTTATGCTGACTAATAGCACGAAGCAAGACTACTGGCAATAACTTTCAATTTAGACATTCTATTAATGAAATATAAATTTATTTAAAAAATATAACAAAAATTTGTGTGTGCGTGTAATGATTTTAGGTATTGGCTAAATGACATTTATCTCTAAAGTTCTGCTTAACTGAAGTGAAATATTTATTTGAGTTTTCTTTTATATGGATTGAGAAACTGAGTTATGAAGAAAGATGTATTTCTAAAGGCTTTGTGAAAAACCAAGCTGCATAATACATACTCATGACAATAGTGACAAATATAGAGATACTGAGTCAACTTTCTTTTGGGGCATGATGATATTCCGCAGCCAATGAGATAAGAAGTGGCCCAAACAACCTGTAATGATAAAGAGAATATTTAATTAATAATTTGACTTTTGCTAAATGATTACAATATTAATATTGTTATCCGGGGTTGAAAATAAACATGCTTGTTTTTAGGATGCCTTAAACATGGCTTATTAGGAAGTCCTAGAAACAAAGATTTCCATGTGTCTGGATAACACACACATATGTACACTTATTGGCTGTCCTTGATCCTGGTTGATTCTGTTATCAAATCTATATGAAAAATCAGGTAACATGATGAATGCTGCTTGGTGATTATATAAGAATCAAAGCATGGGAGGAACTTTACTCGATCAGAGAATAGGCATGGTATAGAGTTGAGAATTGGCCATCGAGGCTAAAGAACTCAGGTTCAAATTCTATCTCTATCACTTACTGGTTGTATGGTACTTACCGATTTACTTTATGTTTTGAAATTTCTTTTTTTCTAATTTGCAAAATGGAATAAAATAATACTATCTTCTACATCCTAGATGTATTGTGGAAATTGAATAATAAATTTTTTAGGTGTTTAGAAGCAGAAATATTAAGTTACCATCTTAATGTGATGGAACAAATGGTCTGGTTGTAAATAGTGGGGTTAGTCCACCATTATCTAAAAGAAGTAAACAGTAGGAATTGAAGTTACAAATTTGTCAGATTTTTATCTCTTTGGATGATCATTTTATTTTTATCCACTGTTTGATATTTAAATTATATGAATAGAAATTTTATAACATTCTTGGATTCCTAGAATGTATCTTTTTGTACAATAAGAATGCTATTTGCTAGTCTTTTATTTAGAACATTTGCATTGATGTCCATAAATGTTTAAGTCTATGATTTTTAACTAGGCAAATAGTCTTGAAAAAGCAGAACAAAAAAAATAAATAAAGCAGAACAAAGCTGGACGTTGTATGCTTTCTAATAGCCTTAAGACAAAACTATAGTAATTAAAACAGTGGTACTGGACAATAAACATAAATCTAGGAAATAAACTAGAGCCCAGAAATAAATTTTCATAAATATGGTCAAAAGACTTTCAACAAGGGTGCTAAGACAATCCACTGTGAACAGGACAGTCTTACCACAAATACGTTGGAAAAACTAGATGTTAACATGAAGATAAATGAAGTTAGATCTTACCTTCCACCATATAAGAAAAAAAAAAAACCTCAAAATGGATCAAACACCTAAGTATAAGAGCTGAAACCATAAAAACTCTTAGAAGTAAACATAAGGAAAACACTTCATGATATTGAATTTGGCAGTGATTTCTTGCATATGATGCCAAAAGTAGACAGAAAAGACAAAAATACATTGATAAATTGGACTTTATCAAAATTTAAAACCTTTCTGCTTCATAGGATACTATCATTAGAGTGAATATGCAGTCTATGTACTAGGAATTAATGTTTGCAAATCATATGCCTGCTAAAGCATAGATACCTAGAATATATAGAGACCTTTTACAACTCAACAACAAAAATCCAAATAACTTGATACAAACCAGCAACTCTAATTGGAGATGGAACCTCTATGGAAGTAATTTAGGTTAAATGAAATCATGAGTGGGACCATGATATGATAGGATTCTTGTCATTATAAGAAAAGGCACCAGAGTGCTGGCACTCATGCTCTTACTCTTTCTCTCTCTCTGCAAGCATGCACAGAGGAAAGGAAATAAAGTTTCATGAAAGGACATAGTGAAAAGAAGACAGGAAGAGAAAAACACAAAACTATGCTGCAGAAGTTCACAGACTTCCAGGCTCCAGAACTGTGAGAAAATAAATTTCTGTTGTTTGATCCACCCAGCCTGTGGTATTCTGTTATGGAAGTCCAAGCAGACCAATACAGCATGGATGTGAAGAAATCAGAAATTTCATTGCTGTTGGAGATGTTAAATAATGCAGTTGTTGTGAAAGACAGTATGCCCATTCATCAAATAATTAAACAGAATTACCATATGATCTAGCAATTCTACTTCTGGTGTATACTCATAAAATTGAAAGCAGGATTTGAACAGATATTTGCACACCAATGTTCATAACAGCATTATTATCAACAGTCAAAAGGTGGAAACAACCTAAATATCCATCAGTGGATGAATAGGTAAACAAGTGGCATACATATACAGTGGAATATTACTCAGCCTTAAAAAGGAATAAAATTTTGACATATGTGAAACATGGATGAACATCAAATGAGGATATAATGCTAAGTGAAATAAGGCAGACACAGAAGGACAAAAATTGTATGATTCCAGTTATATGAAGTATCTAGAGTAATCAAATTCATAGACACAGACAATAGAATGATGATTGCCAGAGCAGTGGGGTGGATGAGAAGTCATTGTCTAATGGGTAGAGAGTTTTAGTTTGGGAAGGTGAAAAGATCTGAAGATATGTGGTGGTGATTGCTGCATAACAATTTGAATGTAGTTAGTGCTACTGAACATTAATGCTACATAATTTTAAAAAGATTAAAATGGCAAATTTTATAAAGTATATTCATATATGCATATATAAATAATTATTATGTGTTATATAGTGATAGATATGTACATTAAAATAATTTGTGTATATGTTTTATGCATATATACATATAATCTTACCATAATAACAAATAAAAAATGTAGAGGATTCTCTGTATTATAAGGTACTATAGTTTTCATTCTTTACAAAGATTTAAATGCAATTTATAAGTGACATTGATGTTTTACGATTTCATTAATTCCCCAAAGTCCAAATTTATAAAAAAGACTAAACAGTTAAGCAGCTTTTCCAAGTCATCTATTGAGGGAATCACATTTTCTTGTGTTCCAAATTATAACAGAAACTCAGTGGGTCAAGTGTAAGTTTGTGATAAGTGGGTAGAATGATTTTCTCAGCTACCTATTTCCCATGCATACTTATAGCCACTTAAACAATGTGTATATTTGCAAGTATGCAGGTTACCTGAGTATAATGCTGAGTATAATGCTCAATGTCACTGTCCATTGGTGTCCATTCCCCATACTTGAAATATTCAGATTCATTGTACCAGATTTTAATTACATTTGACCATGAGATAGGATAAGTTGTCATATGCATGTTTTCTCCACAAAAAGTATCTAAAAGGGAGAAAAAAGTCTGGATCATACTCGAAGAAACTTAGAAATATATTACAAGGATATTTTGTTCATTTTCATTTTACAAATATTTCGTTGGTCATCCAAGCAATGTCTTTTTTTTTTTTTTAAGCAATGTCTTATAAAAGAAAGCAAACTCAGCTGTGTCTCTGCTGGCATTCATCTTTCTCATTGATGAGTGAATTTTTGATACTTAAATTTGGTAAGAAGTTGACAGCAAGAGATGATGTGCAAACTTGGAAATCAGGTCAACATTTCAGTGTCTGCCACTTCCAAGCTGTTGAGGAGGATGAATCCCATCCAAGCAGCCTATGGGTTGTAACAGGACCCGTGACTTGAAAACAGCTACACAGAAGTATTCATTATGCAAAGACCTTGAAATAAACATTTGTTCATTTAGCCATCCACTTGTGATGTGGGTTCTTGATAAAAAATGGTATTCAGGAATGATCTACCTTTCTCTGGGGCAGGAAAAACTCACACTGCTTATTCATGGGTCAACAACATTGGGCAAAGATGTCCAATAACCTGTAAATATGGAAGTTTCATTAATATTTTAAAAATATTTTGTAATAAGGATCTCATAAGCGTTAATAATGTCTCCTTGTGTAGGAGGTACTAATAGCTTTACTGGAAACTAACAGTGATCCACCTAATATATATACCATGAGATGGAGACATTTTTGATCACCTTTGTTCTCATGTACAGCTCAGTAGAGTTGAATAGAACTCACCTTTCAACTGTATTAGTATTTCAGAGCCAAAGATAACCCTAGGGTGATATTGTGTGTAGCTGAAAAAACTATGTAGAGTGGAAAGCTTCTAGTTATCCAGTTGTCCACCAGTTATCATTGTATTACTCAACTATTCTGTAATATTGAGAGCTTTGATTCTTGTTTCTGACCATCAGAATCTGGAATTTGAAACTTGAATACCCAAATTTAAAAATTAACAAGAAAGGAGCTCAGTGGGCCACAATCCACTGCTATTTATGGGGCCATGTCATAGACTGAATGACTTAACTTACCCTTGCCAGGTTACTTAATAATCCTTAAGGACTTTTGAGTATGGAGGTGAGTCATGTAGACATATACCTACTTGTAATTCGCCTCTTAAGTGAGCTGCTCTCTCTTAATTCACACTGCTTTGACAACACTCTGGCGTTTTGTGCAGCTTCTTCACTCCAATTCTACAGTGGAAGAGTAAAATAGAAGCACTTGGTCTTATTAGCATTTTCATTACAGTATTCTAGTTTGTTCTTTCTAAAAATCCATGGCTAGCAATATCCTCCATTTTATAAGCTAACAATTTAAATAATTATATTAAATGTCCTGATTGGAAGGGGAAGATAAAACCTTTAACTCACTATGTTAACCTTTGAATTTACAAAATCAGAATCAAAATCTGATAATAACATTCATATATACATTCTCAGAAGTGTGAAAGAGCTTAAGTAAATGCTTTCAGTAAAACAGATCAGGGTTGGAAATCCATTCCATTATTTATTAGTAGTTTTATTTAATCTTTTTGAACCTCTTCTTATTTGTGAAATGTGACCCATCATTCATGCCTAATGGTTTGTTCTAAAGTTTTAATGTAATAATTCATGAACTGCAACTGTGATATGACAAATCTTATACTATGTGCTCAATAAATAGACAATGGCTATGTATTGTGTCACATATCTCCATATAAAATTATAAGTAATAATAAATAGTAGCTCAAACTATATGCCAACATCTGTTACCAATTCTGTATGTATATTTTTCTTATTTTGACTCACAGCAACTCTACAAGGGAAGTACTATTATTAGCTCCATTTGCAAATGGGGAAACTGAGGCAGAGAGATGTTGCACTATTTCTCAGGATAACACAACCAATAAGAACCCCCAGAAGAATGAGAATCTAGGTTATTCTGTCTTCGTAATATGTGCTCTTAACTCTTAATGTGTGTCAATTGTGCTGAGTTGAAGCATTTTGTCAGGTGTATCCCCAAGTAAGTTGAAAGGCAGAAAGTGTTTCTCACTAGTTTGGGGACTGACAAATGTTCTCCCTAACACTTTATAATCTACACATTGTGTACATCCACTTAAAAGACTGTCCCATTATCTGCATACAACACATCACCAATAAAAGTTGTAGACTTTGTTTTTTCACTACAGACTTTGACACAAATCATTCATTTACTCTTTAGAATAAGTTTGGATGACACTTTTTTTTTTTTTTTTTACACCTAGTACTAAAGTCCTAGCCTCAGCAATCAGGCAACAAAAAGAAAAGGCATTCAAATTGGCAAAGGAGAAGTCAAACTCTCCCTCTTTGTAGATGACATGATACTGTACATAGAAAACCCAAAAGACTCCACCCCAAGATTGCTAGAACTTATACAGCAATTTGGCAATGTGGCAGGATACAAAATCAACGCCCAGAAATCAGTGGCATTTCTATACACTAACAATGAAACTGAAGAAAGTGAAATTAAGGAATCAATCCCATTTACAATTGCACCCAAAAGCATAAGATACCTAGGAATAAACCTAACCAGAGACGTAAAGGATCTATACCCCAAAACCTACAGATCACTTCTGAAAGAAATTGAGGAAGACACAAAGAGATGCAAAAACATTCCATGTTCATGGACTGGAAGAATTAATATTGTGAAAATGTCAATGCTACTCAGGCAATTTACACATTTAATGCAATCCCTATAAAAATACCATGGACTTTCTTCAGAGTTGGAACAAAATCTTAAGATTTGTGTGGAATCAGAGAAGACCCTGAATAGCTAGGGGAATATTGAAAAAGAAAACCAGAGCCAGGGGCATCACCATGCTGGATTTCAAGTTTTACTACAAAGCGGTGATCATCAAGACAGTGTGGTACTGGCACAAAAGCAGACACATAGATCAATGGAACAGAATAAAAAATCCCAGAAGCGGACCCTCAACTTTATGGTCAACTAATATTTGACAAAGCAGGAAAGACTATCCACTGGAAAAAGGACAGTCTC
This sequence comes from Canis aureus, assembly GCF_053574225.1. NCBI lineage: Eukaryota > Metazoa > Chordata > Mammalia > Carnivora > Canidae > Canis > Canis aureus. Next base: position 54,914,448 of record NC_135617.1, on the reverse strand, counting down.
TTCAATAAATGGTGCTGGGAAATTGGACAGCCACATGCAGAGGAATGAACCTGGACAATTCTCTTACAGTAGACACAAAGATAAACTCAAAATGGATGAAAGATCTAAATGTCCCTGGGACAGGAGAGCCCAGGACAGGAGAGCCCGGGACAGGAGAGCCTGCCCCAGAGAAGCAGGAACTTTAACAATCCGCACCGGACTCTTCCCGGAGGGAAAGGTGCTCAGCGGGGAACACGGGCAGGACCGCAGGAGGGCGGTGGGGCCCCCAGCCTCCCGGGGTCACTAACAGGAGGTGCCCGGGGGACTGCGCCCCATACCCCGGGGCCCAGCGCGGTAAAGGGCTGGAGCGCCCGGTGGGGCCTCAGGGAGAAGCCGGGGGTCGGGGGGGCTCCGGGCGGAGGGGGCTGCCCCTTGCTGCCTTCGGGAGCTGCAGCCCCACGAGCGATGCCAGCAGCGCAGGCCCTGGACCAAAGGCGCGGGGGACACAGCCCAGGATCCTGTGGTCCCCCCGGGACAGGCGGAGGCGGGGAGGACACAGGACGGTGAGGACGTTCCTGCCACAGCACCCCCGAGCTGTGCAGGTCAGCGCCCCCCGCCCGGGAGCATCCAGGCCCCTGCGGACTGGGAGCTGCGGGAGTTACTGCCGGAGCTGACTCCAGGGCTGGAGGGCTGGACGCCGCCATGGGGTTGTTCTTCCTGGTGTCACCCTGTGCCCTGGGGGCGGGGGGCGGGCACCAGGGAACAGGGGCCTCATGGGGTAACCAGCTCCCACTAAGCCTGGCACCCAGTGGGGGGAGGCGCAGCTCCCCTGGGTGCACACCCCTGAGAGTCAGCACAGCAGCCCCTCCCCCAGAAGACCAGCTGGAAGGACAGGGGAAGAGCAAGTTCTGGACCCAGCAGTGCTGGAAAGCTCCAGGGGAAGTCGAGGGATTTACAGTATAAAGAACTAGAGGGTACTCCTCCTATTTTTTCTTCCTTTTTCCAGTACAACTCCTTTTTATATCAGACTATAAATTTCCAATTTGTTTTCTTTTCCCACCTTACTACAATATTTTACCAGCTTTTCATTTTGAAGATTCTTCCTTTTTGACTTTCATATTTCTACGATTACAGGTCCTAGATATATTTTCCACTTCTAGAGTCCTTCAATATACCCAACTTAATTTTGTGAGATATACAAGATATGTTTTCTTTGTTGTTTTGTTTTGTGTTTTTTTTGTTTGTTTGTTTTGTTTTCTCTGCCTCGTTTTGTTCTACACCGGTGGAAGTTAATATCTTCTAAAACATGACCAGTATGCACCCAGAACCAAGTGGTATACGGTGCTGGTTCATTCTGTAAGATTCTTCAGTCCCATTCTGTCCCCCTCTTTTATCTCATTTAGGTTTTGGTGGTCAATGTTGGGGCTTTCTACAAGTATTTCTGGTTTATATAAATTTGCAACTGAGCATCTTCTAACATACAGAACTTAATACACTCAGAACCAAGAGGATCACCCTGTAGGACCCCACAGGTAAGCTACATTCCCCTCCACTACAACTTTGTCATCACCATCTCCCAGTGCCTCCCATTTTCTTCTTCTTCTTTTTCCTTTTATCTTTTTCTTTTCTTATTTTTTCTTTTTTCTTCTTCTTTAGGATTCTTGGCCTTTTATTTTTTACTACTTTGTTGTAAAATTTGTTATTCACATTAGTGGCCTTTGTGTTTTATTTCATTCTGATCTTTGTTTTTCAATTTCTTGTCTCTGACCTTGTCAGAATCATCTAGGGTAAAATTTACATAGGTTGTGGTTGATACTCTTAATTCAGCCCACTCATACAGCCACTCTACACTGAGCAAAATGACTAGAAAGAAAAATTCGCCACAAAAGAATCAGAAGCAGTACTCTCTGCCACAAAGTTACAGAATTTCGATTACAATTCGATGTCAGAAAGCCAATTCAGAAGCACAATTATAAAGCAACTGGTGGCTCTGGAAAAAAAGCATAAAGGAATCAAGAGACTTCATGACTGCAGAATTTAGATCTAATGAGGCCAAAATTAAAAGTCAATTAAACAAGATGCAATCCAAACTGGAGGTTCTAATGATGAGGGTTAATGAGAAGGAAGAAAGAGTGAGTGACATAGAAGACAAGTTGATGGCAAGGAAGGAAGCTGAGGAAAAAAGAGAAAAACAAAAGACCATGAGGAAAGGTTAAGGGAAATAAATGACAGCTTGAGAAGGAAAAAATCTATGTATAATTGGGGTTCCAGAGAGCAGCAGGAGGGACAGAGGGCCAGAAAACATATTTGAACAAATCATAGCTGAGAACTTCCCTAATTTGGGGAGGGAAACAGGTTCAAATCCAGGAAATAGAGAGGTACCCACCTACAATCAATAAAAACTGTTCAACAGGTCAACATTTAATAGTGAAACTTGCAAATTCCAAAGATAAAGAGAAGATCCTTAAAGCAGCAAGAGACAAGAGATCCATAACTTATATGGGGACAAATATTAGATTAACAGCAGACCTCTCCACAGAGACCTGGCAGGCCAGAAAGGGTTGGCAGGATATATTCAGGGTCCTAAATGAGAAGAACATGCAGCCAAGAATAGTTTATCCATCAAGGCTCTCATTCCGAATAGAAGGAGGGATAAACAGCTTCCAGTATAGACAGAAACTGAAAGAATATGTGACCACCAAACCATGTCTGCAAGAAATATTAAGGGTGACCCTATAAAAGAAAGAGGAAACCCAAAGAAATAATCTACAAAAACAAGGACTGAATAGGTATTATGGTGACCCTAAATTCATATCTTTCAATAGTAAATCTGAACATGAAGGGGCTAAACGATCCCATTAAAAGGCACAGGGTTTCAGAGTGGATAAAAAAGCAAGACCCATCTATTTCCTGTCTATAAGAAACTCATTTTAGACCTAAGGACACCTCCAGCCTGAAGACGAAAGGTTGGAGAACCATTTACCATTCAAATGGTCCTCAAAAGAAAGCAGGGGTAGCCTTCCTCATATCAGAAAAATTAAAGTTTATCTCAAAGACTGTAGTAAGAGATGAAGAGGTACACTATATCATACTTAAAGGATCTATCCAACAAGAGGACCTAACAATAATAAATATTTATGCCCCTGATGTGGAAGCTGCCAAGTATATCAATCCATTAATACCAAAGTAAAGACTTAGTTAGATAATAATACACTAATACTGGGAGACTCCAACATGGTGCTTTCTACGAATGACAGATCTTCTAAGCACAACATTACCAAAGAAATAAGGGCTTTAAATGAAACACTGGACCAGATGGATTTCACAGATATTTACAGAACTTTACCTCCAAATTCAACTGAATACACATTCTTCTCAAGTGCACATGGAACTTCCTCCAGAATAGACCACATACTGGGTCACAAATCAGGTCTCAACCAGTACCAACAGACTGGGATTGTCCCCTGCATATTTTCAGACCACAATGCTTTGAAACTTGAACTCAATCACATGAAGAAATTTGGAAGAAACTCAAACACGTGGAGGTTAAAGAGTATCCTGCTAAAAGATGAAAGGGTCAATCCAGAAATTAGAGAAGAATTAAAAAGATTCATGGAAACTGTGAGAATGAAGATACAACCATTCAAAATCTTTGGGATATAGCAAAAGCAGTCCCAAGAGGGAAATACATCGCAATACAAGCATCCTTCAAAACTTCACAGAATTAGAGAACTCACATACACAAGTTAACCTCACACCTAAAGGAACTGGAGAAAGAAAAGCAAATAAAACCTACACCAAACAGAAGAAGAGAGTTAATAAAGATTCGAGCAGAACTCAATGAAATAGAAACCAGAAGAACTGTAGAACAGATCAACAAAACCAGGAGTTGGTTCTTTGAAAGAATTAATAAGATAGATAAACCATTAGCCAGCCTTATTAAAAACAAAAGAGAAAAGACTCAAATTAATAAAATCAAGAATGAAAAAGGAGAGATCATACCAATACCAAGGAAATACAAATGATTTTAAAAACATATTATGAACAGCTATATGCCTATAAATTAGGCAATCTAGAAGAAATGGATACATTTCTGGAAAACTACAAACTACCAAAACTGGAATGAATAAAGAGAAAACCTAAACAGGCCAATAACCAGGGAGGAAATGGAAGCAGTCATCAAAAACCTCCCAATACACAAAAGTCCAGGGCCAGATGGCATCCCAGGGGAATTCTATCAAACGTTTAAAGAAGAAACAATACATATTCTACTAAAGCTGTTCCAAAATGGAAAGGGACGGAATACTTCCAAACTCGTTTTATGATGTCAGTATCACCTTAATTCCAAAACCAGACAAAGACCCCACCAAAAAGGAGTAATTGCTGACCAATATCCCTGATGAACATAGATGCAAAAATATAAACAAGATCCTGGCCAATAGGACCCAACAATACATTAAGAAGATTATTCACCATGACCAAGTGGAGCTTATCCCCATGATGCAAGGCTGGTTCAACATTCATAAAACAATCAACGTGATAGATCATATCAACAGGAGAAAAAACAAGAACCATACGATCCTCTCAATAGATGCAGAGAAAGCAGACAAAATACAGCATCCATTCCTGATCAAAACTCTTCAGAGTGTAGGGATAGAGGGAACATTCCTCAGCATCTTAAAAGCCATCTACGAAAAGCCCACAGCAAATATCATTCTCAATGGAAAAACACTGGGAGCCTTTCCCCTAAGATCAGGAACACGACAGGGATGTCCACTCTCACCACTGCTATTCAACATAGTGCTAGAAGTCCTAGCCTCAGCAATCAGGCAACAAAAAGAAATAAAAGGCATTCAAGTTGGCAAAGAAGAAGTCAAACTCTCCCTCTTTGCAGATGACATGATACTGTACATAGAAAACCCAAAAGACTCCACCCCAAGATTGCTAGAACTCATGCAACAATTTGGCAGTGTGGCAGGATACAAAATCAATGCCCAGAAATCAGTGGTATTTCTATACACTAACAATGAAACTGAAGAAAGTGAAATTAAGGAATCAATCCCATTTATAATTGCACCGAAAAGCATAAGATACCTAGGGATAAACCTAACCAGAGACGTAAAGGATCTATACCCCAAAAACTACAGAGCACTTCTGAAAGAAATTGAGGAAGACACAAAGAGATGCAAAAACATTCCATGTTCATGGACTGGAAGAATTAATATTGTGAAAATGTCAATGCTACCCAAGGCAATTTATACATTTAATGCAATCCCTATCAAAATACCATGGACTTTCTTCAGAGAGTTGGAACAAATCATCTTAAGATTTGTGTGGAATCAGAAAAGATCCTGAATAGCCAGGGGAATATTGAAGAAAACCAGAGCCGGGAGCATCACCATGCTGGATTTCAAGTTTTACTACAAAGCTGTGGTATCAAAACAGTGTGGTACTGGCACAAAAACAGAATAGAGAATCCAGAAATGGGCCCTCAACTCTATGGTCAACTATTATTCGACAAAGCAGAGAAGACTATCCACTGGAAAAAGGACAGTCTCTTCAATAAATGGTGCTGGGGAAATTGGACAGCCACATGCAGAAGAATGAAACTAGACCATTCTCTTACACCAGACACAAAGATAAACTCAAAAAGGGGGAAAGATCTAAATGTGAGACAAGATTCCATCAAAATCCTAGAGGAGAACACAGGCAACACCCTTTTTGATCTTGGCCACAGCAACGTCTTGCAAGATACATCTATGAAGGCAAGGGAAACAAGACCAAAAATGAATTATTGGAGCTTAATCAAGATCAAAAGCTTCTGTACAGCAAAAGAAACAGTCAACAAAACTAAAAGACAACCTACAGAATTGGAAAAGATATTTGCAAATGACATATCAGATGAAGGGCTAGTATCCAAGATCTATAAAGAATGTATTAAACTCAACACCGAAGAAACAAACAATCCAATCATGAAATGGGCAAAAGACATGAAGAGAAATCTCACAGAGGAAGACATAGACATGGCCAACATGCACATGAGAAAATGCTCCGCATCACTGGCCATCAGGGAAATACAAATCAAAACCACAATGAGATACCACCTCACACCAGTGAGAATGGTGAACATTAACAAGACAGGAAACACAAATGTTGGAAAGGATGTGGAGAAAGGGGGACCCTCTTGTACTGTTGGTGGGAATGTGAACTGGTGCAGCCACTCTGGAAAACTGTGTGGAGGTTCCTCAAAGAGTTAAAAATAGACCTGCCCTATGACCCAGCAATTGCACTGCTGGGGATTCTAAAAGAGCACCTGTCAACTGTAAGTGCAATACATACATCAGGTACCAACACTCACAATGCAAGAAGGCCTGTGATAGCTACTGACTTATATTGTTTTGTTTCAAAACCCTTTTCTATTTTAAGATCACCAAGAGATAAATTTCAAAATAATTTTTTTATTCACTTGCTTCCCACTCTTCATCATTTACATGAGGAAGCTATCCTTGGGAATCACTCTCCAGAGCCAGTGTTATTTCTAGGCCAGTCCAAGGTTAAAGGGACTAGGATAAGGTTGCCCAAAACCTGAGAGATTCTTCTGGGAGATAATATATATGCAGTGTATCACATAGTACTCTTGAGACTTTCCTAAATTTGTTGTTTTATAGCACTTCGTCTGCTAACACACCAGGTTTATAGTTGAAAGATAATTCTCTCTTTTTATAAGCTGCAGGGGAATTGGGAAATATGTTTGTCAATATTGTTTTATCCACAGCACCACCTGACGTAGAATCAGGACATTTTGATTCTCAGATGAGTGTCTAGCCTCTGGGATGCTGCCCAATGAAGACAGTTATGAATTGCCTCTCTAACTTAAAGCTTGCTATGCTGACAATACTGGCAGCAGCAGCAGCTGCAGTTGGGAGTTTGTAGTGGTCTCCACCCCAGACTTTCCAAATCAGAATCTCAGAAGGTGGGGCCCAGGGGAATGTGCTTTACAAGTTCTTCAAGTAATTCTTAGTATGCTCAAGTTTGAGAAGCACTGTCCTGGGGTAAATTATAAATGCAGTTGGACTGCCTGAATTGGAATTGTTGCTCTGTCATTTAACAACTATGTGATTTGGGGAGAGTTGCTTACCACCTCTGTGTCTCCATTTCTTCTTCTGCTAAGTCATAGGTTTGTTTGGGAAGATCAAGCTTTTAGTATACTGAAAGTGAATAGAACTTAATAAAAAGTAAGTAAATACTATTGCTATTATTAACATTGTTGTTGCTGTTGAATTAATCTTACCATCTTCAGCATGTTGCTGGCTGATGGAACTACTCCTCTCCTGAGGGTGTTATGTACAGTCAGGATTTCTTCTTGGACAGTTGCCAATTCAGTGAGGAGTGTATTATATGGAACTGAAGCTAGTTTTGCCTGTGATCAGAAAATTATTTATTAGTCTTACTTCTTTTATGTGTAATTCCTCATGTATGTTACTTATAGGCCTATATCAATATGAATTTATAATTTATGTTGAATAGACAATAATATTTAGCATTTAAAAATTTACAATTGCTCAAAGGATTAGTTTCCATTTCTCTAGTGCTAGTCTTGTGGGTTTCTTTTTTTTTTTTTTAAGAGTTTATTTATTTATTCATGAGAGACACACAGAGAGAGGCAGAAACATAGGCAGAGGGAGAAGCAGGCTCCTAAGGGAGATCACGCCTTGAGCTGAAAGCAGATGCTCAACCACTGAGCCACCAGTGTCCTATCTTGTGAGTTTCTGAATGTCATCTGACATTATATAAGTACCGGATATTCTGTGATTAGGGTTTTTCAAATTTGTAATTGGTACCTTGGGCCATCTTAAAGGACTTTTAATCAAGCAATATAAACCACAGTGGAAGGTATCTTGATATCACACCTTTACTGACTAACTCCTTTTCTTGGCTCCTATCCCACCCCATTTCCTGCAGATGTTCTCTTTGCTTCCTAGATAAATCACTTGCACTTGAAAAGTGGCTACTGGGGGATCCCTGGGTGGCTCAGCGGTTTAGTGCCTGTCTTTGGCCCAGGGTGTGATTGTGGAGTCCTGGGATCAAGTCCCACATCAGGCTCCATGCATAGAGCCTGCCTGTGTCTCTGCCTCTCTCTCTCTCTCTGTTTCTCATGAATAAATAAATAAAATTTTAAAAAGAGAAAAGAGGTTAAAGGATGTGTCTAACTTAAGATATTAATTATTGAGTACAAAGCCTCGTGTCTTCAACTCAGATTCTACCTTTTTGTCTTATTGCATATGAAAAAACATTCACATTTGCATACATATGTATAAGTATAAAATAGAATTCAGATCAGCTACAATCCAGAATTCATGAGTATTATTTTGTTTACCCTTCATCTTGCAACTAAGAAGAAAACTAAACAGCCTTAATATTTTAGGTTAGTATTAATTGCTATAAAGAGCAGCTTCTTGTGCGTGTGTGTGTGTGTGTGTGTGTTATATCACATGCACTTCATTACTTTTGTTTAAAAAGTAGCAAAACATATGTAGTATAATTTGAGTAGTATCTATTCCTCAAGTACCATAGGGCTATTAGTAATTTCTGAATGGATAGGATCCAGTACCAACCTTGCTTAATTATAGTAGTTATTGTCATTTATTTTATATCAACATAAAATAGGAATGGGGAAAAAACATAAATATGGAATCCAGAAGATCCCTCTAGAGACTGTCTCTTGTGGATATTATTTCCTCAAAAGCATACTCATGTGGTACTATTTTGCTCCCTACTGCAAGAAGCTCTGGTCTAGACTAGAGGAGAAGTGGGGAACCACAAGAATCCCTTTATCATTTCCAGATTATTACTTTCGTCCGCTCCTCTGAACTCTGCTCCAGGGAAACTCACAACATATTCCTCTACCATCTCATACCTGAACATTTATTCCCCTAACATTTTCCTGTCACTTCTTCTTATTCATTGAAATTGGGTCTCCTGAAACAAATTCATCTTGTCTACTTCCATTTTGGTAGTTAACTCAAGGGATTTCAGCATTCACATGGATGATTCCAGCCATCTCATATCTCAGGCCTTTGAATTCTTCCTCTCTTAAACCTCTTCTCCAAGTCTCTTTAGTCTCCACCATGATGGTCACAATCTACATCTCATAATCACTCCAAATGCCAAATTACCTGGTCAAACTTTTCCCTATCTGATCATGATTTCCTGCTTTCCAGATAGCTAAGGTCATCACTCTATTTTCAACATAATATAGCATTCTAGTTCGTTCTTCATTTTCTCTATTTTCAATATTGTCTTTTCTTTCTTTTCTATTCATGTTCTCTTATTTCAACAACTTTCTTGCTAAAATAATGAATACTTTTCTGCTCATCGTCATTTAAGAACACTCCCACTTTGGAAGGGATCAAAAATTTCCCTGCCTGCACAGAATAAGATAAACATTGGCAGATAAATATCCCACAAAATGCCAGATATTGGCATATCATCCCAAATCCTATGTCTAATCTCAAACTGTCCCTGAATTTTGCTCATCAATTCTACTAATTTATCTGGTTAACTCACTTTGTCTTCACAGTGTTATTGCAAAACTTGTGCACTCAACCCAATTACATTAACCTCTCTCAATAGATTCTGGTATTTCCTCCTTTCCTCAGTAAAGAGATGCTATCTGAGGGCAGCTGTTTCAACTTCTCTTGGCCGGTCTACCTATAGGCTTCTATCTGTTCTCATTCTTTCCTCCTTATCTCTTGTGGTACTACTGAACAGATTATACTTTCTTGTTTTTTTTAAACCATTTTATTGAGGTATAATTAACATGTGAAAGCTATACATGTTTAATGTAAACAATTCAATGAGTTTGGGTAAGTATACACTTATGAATCTATCACCACCATCAAGACAAGCAAAAGATAAACATATCAATATCTCTCAAAGTTTCCTCCTGCCCTCTTTACAATTAATTATTATTATCTTGTGTATGTTGTAAAAGCATTTAATATAATATTTACCCTCTTGGCAAATTTAAAACTGGATTTCCACATGCAAAGGCTTGAAATTAGACTCTTATGTCACACCATACATTAAAATTAACTTGAGGGATCCCTGGGTGGCGCAGTGTTTGGTGCCTGCCTTTGGCCCAGGGCGCGATCCTGGAGACCTGGGATCGAATCCCACATCAGGCTCCTGGTGCATGGAGCCTGCTTCTCCCTCTGCCTATGTCTCTGCCTCTCTCTCTCTCTCTGTGACTATCATAAATAAATTAAAAAAAAATTAAAATTAACTTGAAGTGGATTAAAGACTTAAATGTAAGACCTGAAACCATAAAACTCTTAGAAGAAAAAATAAGGAAAAAGTTCCTTGACATTTATCTTAGCAAGCACAGACAATAAAAGAAAAAATAAACAAGTAGGATTGTATCAAACTAAAAAGCTTATGCACAGCAAAGGAAACAATCAGAAAGATAAAAAGGCAACTTAATGAATGGGAAAAATATTTCAAGCTATATATTTGATAAGGAGTTAATATCCAAAATATAAAAGGAACTCATATGACCTATCAGCAAAACAAAACAAAACAGCAAAACAAATAACTCTCTAAAAAAAAAAAAGAACCTAAACAGACATTTTTCCAAAAAAAAAACATAAATGGCCAATATATATATGAAAATGTGGTTAACCTCATTAATCATCAGGGAAATGAAAATGAAAACCATGATATATCACCAAATACCTGTTAGGATGGCTATTATTAAAAATAAGATTTCAAGTGTTGTTAGGATGTGGAGAAAAGGGAACCCTGTAAACTGTTAAGACATAATGGGAAAGTGACCTAAATTTCTGTGCCTCACTCTTCTAATTATAAAATGTGAATAATCGTCTTTACCAAGTTGGGTTTATATGAGGATTAAATGAGTCACTCTGTATAAAAGCTTAACATAGTGTTAGGAAGGAGAATAAGTGCAACATAAAGACTGATAAAACCATAATCATATCCAGAAAATATAAAGTAATATGTATTTCCTCTTCACCAAGGAAAGAATTGGTAAAAACTCATGTAAGCAAATCAATCTCTGATTGTTTGGTGAAGGATCTGGATTCTTTGGCGGGTTCACTGGCTGTGGTTTGCCAACTCTTGGTCTAGAAAGTTGTAAAGCAAATTCTAACTTAATCTGCCTGCAATAATTAAACTGTCATACAATAGGGGAGATAAAATCAATGTGGTTCTCAAAAAAAAAAAAAAGACATAATGGAAAATATGCCATAATGGAAAATAGTAGGACAGTTCCTCAAAAAAATTAAAAGCAGATCATTCTTTCAGAAACTATTTCTCTCAGCCCCGGTGGTGCAGTGGCTTAGCGCTGCCTGCAGCCCAGGGTGTGATCCTGGGGGCCCCGGATCGAGTCCCACATCGGGCTCTCTGTATGATGCCTGCTTCTCCCTCTGCCTGTGTCTTTGCCTCTCTCGGTCTCTATGAATAGATAAATGGAATCTTAAAAAAAAACAAAAAACAAAAAACAAAAAACACTATTTCTCTCCAATGTTATTTACTCCATTTTCTTCCACATTTCCCCAAATCTCACATTACTCATTATTTTTCCATTATAATTAATCTCCTATTACTCATTATCATTCCAACCATTTTTTTATCCTTTCTGTTGGCATTTATTCATGATAATGTTGCTCGTAACTTAAACAAACAAAACTCTTCATTTATCTCACTTCCCTATTGCATCATGGACTTTCTACTTTTCTTCCCTACCAAAATTCCTGAAAAATTTGCAAGTACTGACTGTCTTTAATTTCCCACCCTCTAAGTAATATTGTCTACATTCATCCTTCCCCTATGTGTTCCACTAAAACCAACGTTCTATACCAGGAATGGTATACCTCCTCCTTAAATAACTTCTTCCTCCTCCCATGCAATAAGCAATGTCTAGAGAAATTTCTGGTTGTCATGACTGAATTAGGATGAGTACTCCACCATCTTGTTGATAGAGGCCAGTGATTTTGCTATACATCCTTAAAAGGCTCAGGAAAGACTCCCTGAGAATTATTATTAATAAAATAATTATTCCATAACAAAGTGTCAGTAGTTCTGAAGTTGAGATACTTTGCTTTGAAACAACTCCTATTAAGGTCACTAACAAGTTTAATTTATAAATTCAATATTTTTTTACTGTTTCATTCTATTTGATCTGTTGGCTGCTAACTCCGATGCCTAAGCTCCCAGTGTAGAAATAGTCTTTCCATTTAAGGGACAACACATTCTTCTAATTTTTCTCCTATCTCTCAGACTTCTTGTTCTTCACCTGGACTGACGAGCTATAGCCTGGCCTCCTACTGGCCTTCTAGCCTTCAAATACATCCTATCACCTCTATACCTTCCTTCCTATTCCCCTATCCAGTCTTTCACAATTTATTCTCCAGTCATCCACCAGAGTAAACATTTCAAAATACTGAAATGATGGAGTCCCTTTCCTTTTAAAAGTCTTTCAATAATTTCTTAGAAAGAAAAACTATTTTTTTACAAGGCCTATGAAAACTCTGCTGACCTCTCAGCCTCTATTGAAGACATGCTCCCCTACTTTTCTTTAGTCTCAGTGATTTTCTTTTAATCATTGTAATGTTCCAGTTTCTATTCTGCCTTGGAATATTTGCTCAAGGCTGTTCTCTTCATTAGTATACTTTTTCAGCTTGCTCTACCAAGTGATGCCAGATACCAGGCTGTCTCCTCGAATGTGGGCTAAGTGACATACACCAGCCAAGTACTGATTAGGTCTGAAAGGCAAAAGTTGCTTTCTCACTTTCTTCTTTCTCTCTGATAGTGTCTATACTTCAGATTAGCTTTTCCTTACTGTGAAGTGTGAAGACACCCCCCCACCCCCAACAAACACACACTGGGGGAGTAAAATGGGAATAGAGCCAAAGGGGAGGAAGGAGAACTCTTTAAGATTGTACTTCCACTGTATTTGAGTATTATTGGTTATTGGATAAGAGTTCTACCTGGTTCTTTGGGGGAGAGGTGAGTGATAAAACCTAAATCAGTACCCCAATAGTCTGATGTATGTATATTTTAATTTATAAAATTAAATGTATATAGGTTTTAATTTATAAAGGTAAATGCCTCCCATTTTTGACTCCTATCTAGCACATGAAAACATAAAAATCACTCATTTTCTGTACCAAAGCTATTGACTTCAGTTCATCATAAAAATATTTTGGGTATTCTGAAAAAAATGTAATATTTTTGTCATTGAGGCTACTTAGAGGTACATATCATTGGGTGACCAAAAATATTAAGGACTTCTTCTTTACACCATTGAGTGTTTTGTTTTTATTTTGTGATTGGTGAAGTTCTTGTCTTTAATAAGTAGTGAGGGGCAGGCTTCATATATTGATTACAGGCTTACAGTTCCTCACACTTCTCTTCTTGCTATTCACACTTTCATTTTATATTTAATTTTGATGTGATAAATTTTTGTTACAGTCACAAATCAGATAGTATAATTGGGATATTTATGGAATACTTGCTTTTTTGGGTAAAAAACAAAACAAAACAAAAAACCCACAACAGTATTTTTCCCATTTAGTCATGAGGAATGCATGTTACATTATAAAGAAGTTATTCCTGCTCTACATTCTCAGTTTTTTGAATCATCCAGAGGAGCTATAATGAAATTGGCATGAGCCCAGGAAGCCAAACTGGTTAGGTTAACTTTCATGTTCTTCCACTTCCCAGTTATCTGACATTGGCCAATTACTTCCCTTCCCTGTGTTTTGGGTCTTTTCTCTGCAATGGGAAATTAAGAATAGTACTTGCTCAACATGGCCTATGGTGAGACCGAGGTGAATAATGGGCCAAGTGTCCTCACAACAGTGTCTGTAACAAAATGAGTTCTACAGGGATAGCTCTTATCCTTTTCTGGAAAGTAATTTTGAAACATACAATCCTCACATACTCTTATAATCGAAATAGGCAGGAAGCCAGCAGCAGCAGCCAAATACAAGAAGTATTTCATTGTCACCCCTGAAAAGAAAACATAAATTTAGATTATTGTCAACTTCTGGGATTGTGTTTTATAATAAACCTTTTTTTCAAACCACTTGTATGGTGTATTTGCATTTCCTGCAAAAAGAAATCTTCAGGATCAGGACAAAATTGAATATGTTAATCAGTGGAACCAACAGCGGAAGACAGAACTGTGGTGGGAAGGATAGATTTCATGTCTTAATGCCCAGAACCTTTGAATATGTTGCATTATAGGACAAAGAGAATTAAGGTAGCAGATGGAATTCAAATTGCTAATCAGCTGACTTTAAAGTAGGGAGGTTGGGGTGCCTGGGGGGCTCAGTTGGTTAAGTGTCTGACTATTGATTTCAGTTCAGGTCATGATCTCAGGGTCCTGAGATAGAACCCTACTTTGGGTTCCATGCTCAGTGGGAAGTTTGCTTAAGATTCTCTCTCTCCCTCTCCCAACTTGTTTGCATGACTGCATACATACATGTTCTCTTTCTCTCTCTAAAATAAATAAATCTTTAAAAACAAATAAAGTAGAGAGATTATCCTGGAATATCCATGTGAGCTTATAGGGTACTTACATTTAGAAGAGGGAATTAATGTCAGTGATGAATCATGAGAAAGACTGGACCCATCATTGCTGCCTTTGAAGACAGAAGAAGGGAACATGAGTCAAAGAATGTGAGCAATCTCTGGAAGTAGAAAAAGGCAAGGAAATGAATTCTTCCCTGGTGCTTCCTTGTTGAATCTTGATTTTAGCCTACCTGGTGAGACCCATTTGGACTTTTGACCTCCAGAACTCTAAGATAATAAATTTGTGTTGTTTTAAGACACTACGTTTATAGTAATTTGTTACAGTCACAATACGAAACTAATATGAAAACATAACAAGATTATATTTGAGTTCTCTATTGCGTATAGAGAAGAGATGTGATCATAGTCTTAGTAACTTATATACACGACTTAGAGATATTCTGTATATATGATCACTCTGCTAAGCATGGTTGTCATCGTGAGACAGGAAAATCAGAGCTAATATACACTCTCCTTTATTTCTGCTTGATAAGGTTTCTGACTATAGGTTATTAAATTTACTTAGTATAGGTTATTAAATTTGGTTAGCACCTTCTTTTAGCAATCTGCCAAGCTTATTCTGAATTCATCCTGCTGAGTGGAAAGCATTAAAAGCCAATAGTTTAGTTCATATTTTAAGGTAAAACTAAAAAACAAAACAAAACAAAACAAAACAAAAAAACAGATGGAATGACTTGTGCAGAATAATACACATGATGTGATTTGCTGTTTTCCTCAAGCTTCTCCTGCCCACTGCCAAAGAGGGGGATTCTGTAAATCAATTCTTTCAGGAAACATGAACACGCAGTCTCCTCTTTATCACTCTTTTTTTTTTCAACTCTTTCTTTCCCTTCTTCACTTTCTCCTTCTAAAATGTCATATACCCTCAAAACTTTTAGATTCATAGTAATATAGCAATATAAATCATGAAATATGAATTCCATTCTTTTACTTAATCCTCAAAACATCCAGTAAAACAGACATTTTCCCTCTGAATTAACTGAAAAAACATTTAAAAAGAGCTTCTGCAATATAGATTGATATATATTTCACAAACACATTAATATTTATACCCCACCCACACTTAAGTGTTATTATTCAAGTTGATCCCCATGATGAAGCTGTCTATAACTTCTGTTCTGTTTTCTGAGGGGAAATATGAGGTGATGGTGTGTATATTCTCATTGTCTTAATAGTTATAATTTTTTCTTAAGTATACACTAACATGTACCTTAATTATACCTCAAAAAAGCTGTTATAAAAGGTTTAAGAACTAAAAAAAAGTTACTTGTTTCACACCAATTGAACAATTGGCATTAATAATTTAGATTTTATCTTTCAAGTATTTTTTTTCCTTATGTACAAATTTAGTACTTAGATTTACACATAGAAAAATTTATATAAAATATTGTATCCTCTTTTTCCCAGAATTTCAATTATTATACTGTACTTCATTGTTATTATACCTTATGCATATTTTAAAACAAATATCAAGCCATTTTTAGGATTTTTTTAAAGAATAATTACAGGATTTGCACTCCAAATTTGAAATCAACTGAATTTTTTAGAGTTTTTTTAAAGATGACATAAATCTAATTTTTTTTCTAAGTGTACCTGATACATAATAGTGTTTAATAGATATTTAATAAATTAGTTTTGCACAGTTGAAATAACTGGCTAATTCAGACACACACACACACAATCTAATAATTCACTATAGTGCAATATAATAAAACTTATACTGGTCCTGGAGCTAAAATACTACAGTTTTATCCTAGGATCTCCTATTACTTATGATGCTGGCAAATAACACGAATTCTCTGAAAATCAATTTCCTTTTGTTTAGAATGAAATCCAATATGATGGAAATACAGATGGCATATCAGGACTATATAAAACAATCAGCTCTTTAGAGTTTAAAAATTTTTTTTTTCAGAATGCTGCAATCTGCTTAATGGGCTTCATAATCCAAGTTTAAGAGTATATCATATTTTATAAGCAGATTCTAATTAATTATGACAGAAGGTCTTTGAAAACATACAGTACTGCCCACGTTATTGTAAATATATAAATACACCTAAGATATTTTATATTCAAATATTTTATCTTTCTTCTGTGATAAACAAATTAAAAAATCATTATTTAATGGTATGAGATGCATAAGGAATTTGATACAATCCTGTATAGGGATGATTTAATGCCAGGATCTGTATCCTAAGCAAGAATTGAAAGCAATCACAAGATAACTATCAGGACTCTTGAGAATAATTATGGGAAAATTAGTGTCGATGGAAATCAGTTACCTTAGCATTTTTAGCTCCTCCAAGGAACTCTGACTTTTTATTTCAGTAGCATATAATTTATTAATTACTAGCTATAGCTTCCTTGGTGGCTGTGTAAAACATCCTTCATTTTCTTATTGATATATAATTGACATGCAATATTATATCAGTTTCAGGTATACAACATAGTGATTTGACATCTGTATACAGTATAAAATGGTCACTACAAAAAGTCATCTTACAAAGTTAACACAATGTTAACTATATTCCCTATGCTTTAATCCCTAAGACTTGTTCATTTCACAGCTAGAAATTTGTACTTCTTAATCTCCTTCACCCATTTCACCATCCCCACTCACCCCTCACGACCTCCCCTTTGGCCACTATCAATCTGTTTTCTATATCTACAACTCTAGGTTTTGTTTTGTTTGTTTTGGTTTTTAGATTTTGTGTAAAAGTGAAATCATGAAGTATTTGTCCTTCTTCATCTGACTTATTTCGCTTAGCAAAGGTAAGGGCAAACAAAAGCAAACTCAAAATTCAGGGGACTAAGCCAGAGGGTAAGTGCTAAAACAGAACCCTCAGGTCTTTGAGTCCAAGTTTTGGCTTGAGGTTTATGAATAGGTAAAATGTGCACACTCAACCAAAAACTCCTCAGAGAACAGAGGCTACAAGGAAAGGAGGAGGATACCTTTGTTTAAGAGTCAGACATACACTTGGAGCAACTGAATCAAAACATGAAGGTAAGGTTTACATTTGGGCATCAGTAGTATGTGAAGCATTTTTGGATGAGGATTGAATGCAGGTAACTATGAAGGTAATTCTGTTGGCCAAGAATTATTATGAAGTACAGATTTGGGGTCTGTAGAGACAGAATTTGAGGGTCAAGCTGAAGGGATGTAAACCACAGGCAACAGGCAGAGATTTTGGCAAACAGGGAATCCTGCAGAAGTAATCCTGTACGAAGGTGTAGACAGAGAGGTTAGAATTGGAGAGCACGTCTCAGAGGTAAAGTAGAGGTTGTAGGGGTGGGAAAAGTAAGTGCATCCAGAGTGAGAGGTTTTGGGGATCAAGACTGAGGCATATTCACTAGAGTATTATAACAGGATTGGTCCTATGGCCTGGACCAGGGCTATACCTCCAGAACGGTCTGAATGATTGTCCATTGCTTGAAGGACTGCAAACCTAGGAACCAAGTGGGTCATTTTAACCAAGGAATTTTAGATGCATAGACTCAGGGAAGGGCAGTTTTTCTGAACAGAAGTATTACGGGAACAGCAGATATATCACCTCCCTGACTTCAGTATCAGTACCTACTTAACACAATCATTTCACATGCAGTAGGCAATGTTAAGCCAAAACTCTTAAAATATTTTCAGATAATAATACCAGAAACTTGATACACTGATCATTTAAATTTGTTTTCCTTATATTTCTGTTTTCTGATTGTATTTCTTCTTAATATATAACTAGAACATGGATATTTGCAAATTTTTAGAGGAAAGATCAAGAATGAAGGAAAGACTGAGGAGAATGGATTATGGCCTTCTAACATGCCCTTGGGAATGCCTTCTCACATATTAACTTTTAGATCATGACCTTCCCAAAAAGCATTTACATGAAGTCCCTTCATTGTCAGAACCAAAGAAGTCATATGAATAAACTCTATAAGGAATACAACATCAATATTTTTTATCCTCTTTGCTTCTGTGAATTTGTCAATTTAAAAAAATTAATAAGGTAAAAATTTCATTTAGTAAAGTACCTAAATTTTAAGTGTACAAATTGACAAATTTGTGAATATGTATATACCTGTGCAACCACAATCAAAGCAACTAGGAGGATCCTTCATTCCCCTTTTTACTCAGTTAAGTTCCAAGAGTAAAAATCATTCTGGTTCCATAACTGTGGGTTAATTTTATCAATTTGAAATTTCATGTAGGTAGAGTATATATATTTTTGGTGTTTAACCCCTTCTCCTTAATATTATACCTGGGAGATTCACTCATGTTGCATGCAATGTTTATTTTTGTTAATAGTTGTGCAGTATCCTACTGTGTGTAGACAATACAATTTATTTACCCATTCTATTGTTAATGGAAGGTTCATTCATTTTCAGTTTAGATCTATTATGAATAAAACTTACATAAACATTTTGCCGATTTTGGTGCATATTATTATTCACTTTTTTAGGGGGGGGATAGATACCCAAAAGTGAAATTACTGGATTAAATGATATACATGAGTTTTCCTTTAGTAGGTATTATTAAATACTTTTCCAAAGGAATTCTAGAAATTTATACTTTTATCAACTTTACATCCTCACCCATACTCTGTATTCTCAGCTTTTTTTTTTTAAATTTATCCCTTATGTTTTTGTAATAGTATTTCATCATAGTTTTTAATTTATATTTGTCTAATTACTAATGTTATTGAATGTATCTTTATATGTTTATTAGCCACTTTGATATAAACTTTTATATATTACCTTTTGTGAAGTCTCTGTCAAATCCGTTGCTTGTTATTATAATTAGATTGTCTTTTTTACTATTATAACTGATTTGTAGGGATTCTCCATATGTTTTTGATATGAAGTATTTGTCAAATGTATGTGTTGCAAATATCTTGTTAGTCTGTGCCTTATTTTTTGAACTCTTAATTGTATCTTTTGTTAAACAAAAGATATTAATTTAAGTATGTCTGGTTTGTCTTTCTTTTTTTATGGTTAATGTGTGTGTGTGTGTGTGCATGTGTGTGTGTGCACATATGGGAGAAAGAGAGAGAGTAAGAGAGATCCTATTTAAGAAATTTCCATCATCCCAAAGTCATGAGTCATGAAACTATTTTCTTCTAGAAACTTGATTCAACACTGATGAAAATGTTGGAGACTTCTACTGTAAGATATTAAGATTTACTATAATACTGTAGTAATTAAGACCAAGTACTAGAGGCACAAGTATGGACATGGACCAAGGCAATACAATGGAATACATAAACAGATTCATTTATACACTTACCTGATTTATGACAACTCATGAAATACCTGGTGGCTCCCCAAGGTAAAATGTGAAAACAGCCTACCTTTAATTAAAAGAGAGACAGAGGGTCATTGCTTATTTGAGTTTGACTGGCGGGTTATTTTGGCAGCAGTGTCATCTAATTTCTGAAATAGAAGAGACCTACCTTCATACATTAGGATCTGTGTAACTACATGGTAATTGGCCCTACATGAAAAATAGTTTTTCTTCAATCTACTACAAGAAATTTATGGGAATAATCTGAATTACTAATATTACCTTACCTTTGTATGTATGTGTAAGTTTATTAATCCCTTACTAAAAGCATGGAAATAACAAGCATTTACTTTTAGATTTAATGGATGGTGTTAAAATAAGACCACGTATGCTCTCTTATTTTACATTGTGACAATGTGATTACATACTCATTTGTCATTAACCTCACTTTTCAAATAAGTAAACTGACACTTAAAGACAGTATACAACTTACCAAGTTCATACAGTGTGTAAAATTCAGTGTCCTGAATGAGAACCAGATATTTGGCTATATGGTGTGCTCTGGCTTTTAAACAATACCCTGCAGGAAAGATTTGCTCTATGAGGAAGTCAGTGCAAAGAAAATGCTTATAAGAGATCCAGGAATTTACAGCAGAAAAAGAACATGAGTGCATAGTAATGAGAACAAATCTAAAGACTGTGAAGATTGCAAGTCATGATTGTGTATGCATTTCAAGTTTAGGATCTAGACCGCATCATCAATGGACCTCACCAGTCTTAAACTTCCACACGTTGAACAAGTTGCAAAGATTAACTGCATGATTCAGTGGAGCCGCAATCAGATAACCAGAACACTGAAAGGGAAAGTGGCCCCGTGGCCCAGATAAGAGAAACGATTTATCAGCTTTATTACATGCATGCATGTAATCATTCAATAAATATTTATTGAGGTATTACTAGGAACTGTGCCTTCTTGTAGACATTGGAGACACATTGAACAACCAAATTTAAACTGCACAATCCTATGAAGTTTGCACTCCACTCCCTGCATACTGTACCGTCAGTGTGTTTATGGCAAATGTATTATGAATGCCAGGCACTTTGAGGTTCTAGAAATGAAAAGATAATCTATTTTCCTTGGGAACTTCTTGTCCAATAGGAAAACTGCCTGTAATATGGGAGCATTGTATCAGAAATTTGTCCAGAAGTTATGTGGAAACAACTAACTGAAAAATCTGGATATACTAAATCATATTATACTACATACTAAATAGTAAAATATGAAATACTCCAGATGTTATTTGAGCAAGATGACAATAAATAAATAGGACCTTAACAGCAAAGAAGAATGGCACAAACAGAAATCAGCTATGGTAGTAGAAAAGCCACTCTAAAATTAAGTATCATCAGATATTTTTGATTTATTATTCTAAAAACTTGGGAAACGTCTGTATTTATGAGTGCGTGGCCATTTTATGTTGAAGTCTCTATCTACATGACTAACCAGCATCTTTTTCTTTTTCTCTCTTTTTCCCCATTGCAGATTTTTTCTTTGTTCTCTGGAAGAAAGAAGACATTGTTATTTAATAATAAAGTTTTCCTCGGATCCTTCCTGAGAAAGGTCAGTTGAATATCTACAGGGAACAAAATAAGGTAAAAAGTGTATAATCATATGCTATTTTGTATTATGTGTTGAGGTGGGAGATATGAAATAAAAAATAACAGAAGTTGGAGGCTCTGGAGACAGAATTTTCTGGTCTCATCAAAGAGTTCATAATGAGTACCTGGAAAATGGTCTATGGGAAAGGAGGATTAAATATCACTCAAAAATTGCTCACTGTTTCATAGGAATATTTCTGTTGCTGTTGGTAAGAGATTTAACATTTTGCAGACAGAAAACTTGACTTCTGAAGTAAAGCTCACAAATGTCTGAGCAATTTTTTTTTCCTCCCACATCTTAAAAAGAAAAATTGAAAAGAATTCTGTTGCTTCATCAAACCAGTATGGTCTATGTATTGGAAAAGTATAATTTGTCATTGACTTCTTGCTGTGCTGTTGTTTATAAAGAAGACTGTTGATTCAATAGCAAGTGTTTATGGAAACTTAATTGCTTTGGTTTTATCTGCTGGTCCTGTCAATTCCTGGCATTGCTCTACCCAACACAATGCTGCCCATATTTATATCACTGATGTCTTCATATAGAGTTGCTAACCAGCTTCAAATATGGTTTTAAAGGAATTTGGGAAGTGTTGGAAAGCAAAGAATAACTTGATTTGCATGTGAGCCCCAAGCATGGATGCCAGTTGGCTGCTTCTGTTCACATCTCTCCTATTTTCATACATTGTTCTTTTTCTGTTTAAGCTTCTTAGCATAGTAAGAAATGATCTGCAATGACTTTTTTTCTAAAACAAAAAATCAAGACACATTGGTCTAACATATGATATAACAACATGATGGAATATTTTTAATTGGAACTATCCCAGAAAACTCTCAAGAGATAGATGAAGACTAATGTGTTTGTAAGCACATGATGTTTGTGAAAATATATGCATTTAAGAAAAACTTTAAAAAATCAATTATTTACTTAGAAAACATAAAACAGATAACCACAGAGAAGGAAGAAACCAAGATCTATGTGTTAAACATGATTTGAAAATGAAGCCTGTACAAGAACAGTTACATATATTATGGCTATAACACCCTAAGGGCAAGAGACTACCTGGTAATATCTCCTGTGTGGGATTTATGCTGTTATGCACGTGCACACGCGAGCACGCACACACACACACACACATCATTTCCAATTCAGAGGTTTCACTCTCATTTTTCACTGGCCCCAGATTTCCTCTCTTTTCTCTTCTACTGTGGCTGAAATCTTATGAGGCTAATTCCTTTTTCACATCATTCAAGAAAATTGTACTTAGGCTTCAAAGTCTTTTCTGTTGCAAGGCCTCAACAACTCTAGACTTACCTGGAATCTTGGGCCCAACCACTTGAAATTCTCTAGACTCTGAAATCCAAATATGTGTCATACAGAATAAACTCAAGTTAATTTTTTGAATTTTATTCTAAGCAACCTCTTGGATGTCACAGCCTTTGAACTTTCCCCTTCTTGTCCAATAATTTTAGCTTCTTAGGGGTGGAAAATTTTTCCCTTCTTCCCCTGTTTCTTTAGTTAGTCTAATAACTAAGTTGACATAAGACAGATTAACAGGAGAAAAACAAATTTCTGTGTACTGAGTCCCATAAAAATATGAGCCTCATAGGCAATTGAGGTTTTAGATGCCATCTGGAGCTAATGGCAAGGAGGTAGGTGTCTGGGGCTTCAAAGGGGAAGAAAAGTCACGGAAACATCACAAAAGCAATATTTGGTAAACAGATGTTTGCCCTGCCCATGCAAATAAGTCTTTCTGATATAAAAAGTTATCTATGGTAATAGCTGTTTTCCTGCTAGAGGTCCCCTATCTAAATTCCTTTAGGCAGTTAAGAGAGACAAAATGTTTTCCTGAGTCTGCTGGGCCTTAATTGCCTTCAGCTCAAAACCACATGACAAAACACATTTTGGAGTCATATATTCGGCCTCCCTCAATTCCGTAATCTGGAATGAAAGTTTGCATACACTCTTCTATTCAGCTTCATTTTAGTTCTTTACCCTTATAATAAATTACCCCAAAGGTAAGTGGCTTAAAATAATAAATATGACCCCTCACAGTTTTGGGGGATCCGAAATTTGAGAACAGATTCACTGAACCGTTTTAGCTTGGGGTGTCCCATTGATTATAGTCAGATGCAATTATCTACAGGTTGTAGGCATTTATCTCTCTGGTGGCTTCCCTGCTTCCAAGTTGACTCATTCATATGACTTTCAGGTTGCTTCTGATTGTTGGTGGGAAACTTTGGTAGTTCTATGGATTGGCTAAAGTCCTTACAGGGCCAGCCCGGTGGCTCAACCAACGGTTTAGCGCCGCCTTCAGCCCAGGGCCTGATCCTAAAGACCAGGGATGGAGTCCCACGTCGGGCTCCCTGCATGGAGCCTGCTTCTCCCTCTGCCTCTGTCTCTGCCTCTCTCTCTGGGTGTCTCTCACGAATAAAAAAAATAAAAAATAAAAAATAAATTAAAAAAAAAAGAAAAAGAAAAAGAAAAAGAAAGCCCTTACAGCTTCAGGGGGAAGCTGCAATAATTTGTATGATGGGCTTGGAAGTCACACACTATGGTATTGGGTGGCTCATATACATCGTGGGTGCCTCAGCAGTTTGGCGCCTGCCTTTGGCCCAGGGCGTGATCCTGGAGTCCCGGGATCGAGTCCTACATCCAGCTCCTTGCATGGAGCCTGCTTCTCCTTCTGCGTGTATCTCTCTGTATCTCTGTATCTCTCATGAATAAATAAATAAAATCTTAAAAAAATACTCAAACTGTGACCTTTAAAAAGTTGTTCTCTCAAACTGTTGGGTCTTTGCTGACAAGAATCATGTCTCAGTTTCCTTCCTAAAAAAAAAAAAAAAATGGTATTCTATTGGTCTCAGAGACTAGCCCTGATTCAGTCAAGATCACACAAAGATGTAGGTAACAGGATTGCTGGAGCCATTTTGGAAGTAACTGCAGCAAACCCCTAATTCCATGCTCTTTCTACTTCTATATCCAGTTTTTCTGTCTCCAACTTAAAGGTTTGTAATTTCTTTCCAGTTTTCAGATAGACATCAGTAGGAAGTTAGAGGTATAAAAGTCTGTGTCTTCTTTCTCAGAAGTTAAGTCGTTAACATTATGCCTTTAACTTAAATGGCAGAGGAAGGACAGATAGATGAAATGTACCCATAACCCACTGAAAAACTTCCTAAGCAATGCAAAGTGCCAAAATTGTATAGATCTCTCTAAAAGATTACTATAGAGATTGAGATATGTTAATTTGTATCAGTCAGGGGGCCAACAGGAAACAAAAGGCATTTCCAAGTAGGGTAATTTGAAGAGAGCTTAATAAAGAGAATTTCTGAAGGTCTGGGTAGGCTGTAAAGAGACCACTATGGACAATGCAATAGCCAGTAATGGTAAGTAAATTTATCACACTGAGCCTGAATGGATTAGGGAAAAGTGGAGTTATAGGAAGCCAGAAAGGGAGAAAGAGAGTCTTTGGAAAAGGGCTGCCTGACAGGGAGTTGTACTCTTGGGTATAGGAACACAACCAGGTGCGAAAATCCTTCAGAGAGGGAGGTGAAGGAATAAACACCCCAACCTTGGCCAACTCAACCTGAGGCCCAATTCAAGAAAAACTGCGGATACCGGAATTATGCAAACATGTGTGTTTTACTTTCTTAACTTTAGTTCCCTGTGAGACCCAATCACATTTCCTGTTCTTAGGTTTTGAAGGGAATTGTGTTCTGCTTCAAATCAATTCCCAAATTGTGCTTTAGGTAGTCTATGCAAACCTTAGTTTGTGTTCCCAACAACACCCACATGTTTGCATAGACATATGTCAACATCCATTCTTTTACTATGACTCACACTGCATACAGATATATTTCACTCATGTGGAACAAGGACTGAAATAGGACCTAAAGTGTATGTTTATCATTTGAGTTGGTGAGGAAAGTTGCAAAGCTTACTGTGTGTGACAGAAAACTCTAAGACTGCATTAATAACTAGGCAGAAAAGAGCTTTGTTTTGCCAAAGAATGAAAGTTTGGGAGAGAAGAAGAGTTAAAGGTAGAGTTCAACCTGAAATTAAAGGGTTGCCTGAAGTAGGTCCAAGTGCTTAAAGCCTGTAGGGTAGAGTGGATGAGAAGTCAATTATGGAGTGAGGATGGCTGGGTCCAAATCCTGTGGCTGCTTCTTACTAGGATGATTATCACTCAACATCTCTGTGCTCCAATGTCCTTATTTCCATAAACACGTAATCACAATGCCCATCTCTCAGGGTTTCTCTAGTGATTATTTTAACATACCTGAAGCACCATGATGAGTTTCAAGCATTAAGTATTAGTTATTCTGATTGTCATCATTACCATAAATCTAATATCCGTGAGAGGGCCTACAACCTGAGAGAAGAAAGATAGCAAGAAAAATACAGGAAACTTTATTTTGAAATGACGATTAAATATCATGAATTGGGAAACATGACATGTGTATTTACTATGTAGAAACAGAATTTGGTGTTTTCCTTCCAACATGATGCATTCATTGATTTAATGAACACTGAGTGACAATTCCATACCAGGTAGCCTACAAAATGATGAAGACATGGTTGTGCACCAAATAGCCACCCTTTGAGAATGGAGACTACATTACAGTGATTTCATGGCTTCAGGAAACAGATACAATAATGATAACAAAAAGAAGGATGCTACACAAGAAGTCAATAAGATAGGTGATAATCCATGTTGAAGAACATGAACTAGAAATAGGTCACCAGGACATTGTGAGAGCATCCTAAATAGTGAGCTTGAAAATTCCTCCTATATCCTCATGTTGAGCTGTTTTCTGTATGTAGGGAATACACTATTTAAATTTGTTCTTATATATGTGTGGTCAGACTTATGATATTTCAGGATGAAGTTTATATTATTCAACAGCAAAAAGAGAAATGAGTAGGGACAATGTACTGAGAACTCAGTTATGTTAAATATAAGAGTGTTCTTTTTCCTAATATGTCCGACTTATACTGTTATTAAAGTTTTGATTTGTAATAAAATTATCCTAACAGTAGATGGAAGATTTAAAGTTGTTTTTAAAGCTTAGCAGACACAGGTGACAAAATATAAATGGAAACCCCCTTCATCTCCAGATTTCATTTCTCTAAATAATTTAATTTTAGTGGACTGAACCATTAATGTGAGCTACTAATATATTTTAAAGGTTTTCAGACTGGTAGCCACAAGCAAATACCTATTTATGACTAATTATAACTAATTAGTTGGTTGGCCTAAATAGACTTTGGTTTCCTTATTTTTAAAATAAAGAAATTGGAATATATGCTCCACAAGAGTGTTCTGCTTGAAAATACGTCATGTTGAATTTTTAGCATTTCCCCACAGTCCCGAAGTTGTCTTGTTAGGAAAAAATAACTATATGAGAGGGGCACACTTCTAGTCAATGATAGAGCTTTAGCAAACCCGAAACTAATGTGTATGTTTTCCTACCAATGACGGATTATCTGATTATTTTTCAGCAGTTTTGAAAAATAAACGTGGCAATTCATAATGTTAGAACTAAAAAAATTGGGATGCCTGGGTGGCTCAGGGGTTGAGCATCTGCCTTCCACTCAGGTCATGATTCCAGGATCCTGGTTTCGAGTCCCACATCGGGCTCCCCACAGGGGGCCTGCTTCTCTCTCTGCCTGTCTCTGCCTCTCTCTCTGTGTGTCTCTCATGAATAAATAAATTAAATTCTTTAAAAAAAAACTAAAAAAAATATTTATTTTCTTAAGGCAGATATTAATGCTCAATGCTATAAATTCTTTTTTAATAAACCCATCTGATTTCAGATAACTGAAGACACTCAAAAGAATTACATTTTTTCTTTGTGTTCTGCCAGAAAAGTTCAAACTGTAAATGATAACCTTCTAAGAGTAGTGACATTTGATTTTAACTAGAAATGTAAGAAAAAAAACCTTCCAGTTTTTCTGCACTTTCAATTAAACAGATTGAGTCCTTTCCTAATTCATCTCTTGTGTTTGGACTTTACAGAATTGCTTTTTGCTCCCTTGTACTTCTCCCGAGGCCCGTCTTCCATCAGCCTTTACTAACTAAGCCTGGCAAGTGGAAAGATCATTCCCACATGGATTACATAGCACAAGTATCAGTACTCCTACATCTTAAAAATCTAGAATCTAGATGAAAATATGGGCTCTAACTTCTACAAAAAAAATGACTTAGAGGTAAATTGTGCCTTGTTTTAAGCATTTGGTTTTTCTCAGGATGTGCACTACAAAATCATGAAGTAAACCTGTAATGTATTTGACTCAATAATGTCAAAACTTCTGAATACACTTCCTACGCTATTGTGTCCCAGTGGAATCCCCCAGTGTGTCTTCATAGATTTTATGATATATTTTATATCATTAGTTAATAAATTACTTCCTTCAAAATTTGGACCTGCCTACCTCTTTGCTCCAATTTGCTTTTGTAACTTCTTAAACCTCATTTGGAAATCTCTGCTTTTGTTTGTTGAGTAAATCATTTCCTAGCTGCTTCTGGTAGGGTGGATGAGATAACACAAGGAGCATGTTTACTTAACATATAGTCATTTTACTCCATTAAAAAAAAAAAAAAACCTGGCTCTTTTTACTGTATAATTACTTTTCCTGTTTTTGACTTTGGTACCTTTTATTTTATGCCAAAATATTTGCTGATCTATGGCTGTCAGCTCATATTTGAGAATGAAGCCATGCAAATGCTGACTGGAAGCATAGTATGTGGGGGGCGGTTAGCAGTCCTTAAACGACCATAGAGTAATCACACTTCAGAGGGGCTTTTATTTTGGAGGTCACCCTGAGATACTGAGCGATTTACCTGTCAGAGTTAGGTAAACTGTGTTGATGGAGAAGGATATCTTATGGGATGCTTAAGTCCAGGTATGGCTTCTCTTGGTTTCCAAAGTGAATTCCAATCAACAATGAAATTTTAATGCTTATGACTTTTTACTCTTGCTGTTTTCCTCCTCTCTTCTGTTTCTTTCTTTCTTTCTTTCTTTCTTTCTTTCTTTCTTTCTTTCTTTCTTTCTTCCTTCCTTCCTTCCTTCCTTCCTTCCTTCCTTCCTTCCTTCCTTCCTTCCTTCCTTCCTTCCTTCCTTCCTTTCTTTCTTTCTTTCTTTCTTTCTTTCTTTCTTTCTTTCTTTCTTTCTTTCTTTCTTTCTTTCTTTCTTTCTTTCTTTCTTTCTTTCTTTCTTCTTCTTTCTTTCTCTCTTTCTTTTCTTTCTTTCTTTTTAAAGATTTTGTTTATTTATTTGAGAGAGCATGAGAGAGAGTAGAAAGCACAGTGGGGAAGGACTGAGGGAAAGGGAGAAGCAGACTCCCAGCTGAGCAGGGAGTCCTACGAAGGGCTCTACCCCAGGATCCCAAGATTATAACCTGAGCTGAAGGCAGATGCTTAACCGACTGAGCCACCCAGGCTCCCTTGATTTTTTTTGTTTCTGATTCATGCACAGTCAGTAAATTATTCCACATTGGTGGGTGCTAATAATAATTGAGAATTAAATTTTCTCTTTTGATCATTTGATGTTCTTGGTTGATGGAGAATAGAAATCTGTTGTCTACTGGGTGAGAGATGATGGAGAATCCAGTTTGTTAGTTATTTTCATTTATTTGTCATTTTGCAAGCTCAGATAGATGAATAATTACATGCCTTCTAGTGAAGGAATGTGTGAGTTTTTGTGTTTGTTTACTTGTGACCTCTGGCTGAAGTTGTAGCACTGAAGCTATAAGCTCTGGATGTATTTGCACATCTGTGAGTCTATATGTCTATAATCAAGAAAAGCATTGATTTTCATTGTGTGATTATGGAATGTGTCCCTACCTCCAAAAATTATTAGTAAATTCTTAAAAAAGGGATGTGCATGACTGTACAAAGTGTGCTATGTGAAAAAGAAGGGCACAGAACAATTAAAGAAATAATTTTATTCAGTCTATTGCAATAAGGAAAGAGGGATGGGGAACATCTCAAAGAAAAGGATGAGTCTGGGGTTTTAGAAGCAGGTAAACTAAGGAGTCATCAGTGTATGAGAGTCATGAAGAAGGAAGGAAAATTGTCATATCTCTAAATATGAGAGCAGGATGGTCCTTTGTGATGAGGCTTTTCTCGGAACACAGAGATTGGGGGGTTCCTTGACTGTTGTTCTAGGAAAACAGTGCTCAGATAAAATTCAACATTCACAATTACATGTGTTCAATTAATCTCTCAACATGTTTGTGTATGACACTCAATTCTTCTTTATACCTTCCATGTTCCTCTCTGTACAATAGAAGTAAGGTTATTTTGATTAAAAGTTATAAATAATTTGTTAGTGAAGTTTATATGAGGAGCAACACTGACAGAAATATACAAAGAAGGCAAAACTATTTTATCACAGTTGAATTGGAGAAGAAGCCATGACATAGATTAATGTTTTTACAAAGTTTTCTTGGTTTCAATGGGCTTCCTTCTTTGTTTTATTGGTAAATGCCTTCCTCTCCATTAGGAAAGATTATTATTCACCTTCTATGTAATATGCCTAGATAATGAAGATTCCTTTTCTTACCAGAAATATTTTTAATTATTTTGAAGGAATTAACATACTTAGCTCTCTGTCTCTGTGAGATGTAGGAGCCTAATTGTGACAGGGTGCATTGCTCCACATTATAAAATTACTTTCTGTTATAAAGATTTGAGAAGTTTATTTTTATTTTGGAAAAAAAACAATTAGCAAACTGAGGCAACATATGACCTCCCTCTAATCTTGTCCATTACTTTTCTTCTGGCTCACCTTGGACCTTAAAAATCCTACAGCTCTCCACTTCAGAGTAAATCAGTTGCCTTTGTTCTAGTCTCTCCCCCATTGCAAAAATCTCTCCCTCTTCCTTATAATAATCTTTTTGAATCTGTTTTTGTTAAGCCCAGATTTGTTACTGATTTGACATAATTACATTTGTATAAGAGCCATAATTTTCTCTCAAAAAAATTTAAACACCACAAATGTCAAAATATGACAAGCCTTCCTCCCCAAGGGAAAAATCTTTTAATTTAAAGAGTAAGTGATAGAATTGGCTGCTGGTATTCTAGAAGCAAGGAGGAAGATTAGAATTTAGAATTCTGACTTAGTACATAGAGATTACTGTGTAACATCTTTTTATTTTTTTCTTATAATTTATTCTTGCTCTGTGCTTCATTTTGCATTCCTGAATCCCAAGCTTTTTTGTTCAATTTCTCCAACCTATAAATCTCTCATTTTCAGTGTGTGTGGGGGATCTGGCTGTAGAGACAAAGAACACCGAAGAAGGGCTGGAGAGGTTTTGCTCTTCTAAATAAAGGCTTTCATCAATTATTCTATTTCTTGTATATCAAATATTTATATATATTTGTGTTTTCCAGACTAGGCTATAAATTTACATTTTAAAAATATTATATTTCTCACTGATTGTAGCAATAAGACTTGTAGGCATATTTGTTTGTTGATCAAATATGTGATAAGCTTATAGTCACCATATTGGTTTATACCTATAAACTGCAAAAATCTCTAAGAGCTTGTTATCTTCTTTTATATATAGTAAGATATTTTGAGTTTTTAAAATTATTTATTATTATTATTATTATTATTATTATTTATTATTATTTTAAGGACAGGCATCATCATTCAAGTATTTTTATACTTGCATTTGTTGAGCTTTGCATTTCTACTGTGGCAAACCAGACTGAGTTCCTCTCTGAATTTGAAAACATCATTAATAGTACAAACTTTTTAAGTGTGAGAAAAAAAGGATATTTAAAGGGAGCCCTCTACATGTTCTACAAAGGGCTTCCCTGAGTCTAAACAGAGAAATGACTCAGGAATTCCTCTGTTTAGGAGTAGAGGGGAAATGTGCTGTAATTTTAGCAGCACCAAAGAGTGGTACAGATGGGATACCAAGATAGCCAGGCAGATGGTGCCAAAGCAAGAACGGCAGCTGCTGGGGCATGAGCACAGAGCAGATGGTACACTGACATAGGCCATGGCAGCTATCAGCAGTGAGAAGTACAAGTTCACTTTGGAAAATTCTACAACAGCTGTCCTGAACGTCGTACAATATGAAGTCATTAATTTCAATGATCATTTATTTGTGTGCACTGGTATGGAAGTTTAGGTGAAGACCACTAATGGTCATTGATCAGAGGATACCTCTGTAAAAATAGTCATTGATTTCATATTTTCAGTAATCCGATTGACTAAAGCCACTGATTCATTGCATGTATCCTTTCAGGATAAAGAGACCTAATATTGGCACTAGGGAGCATTGTTGATGTTTCTCAAGCACTACCAAAACATGTAATTTCTTAATCCTTAAAACTAGTTTTCCTTAAGGCATAAAAACCTTCAGATGTATAAGAAACGCACAGGATATTGGCTTTAAAAATGCAAATTCCTGAGTTCTTTCCTGAAATAGTTACATCAGGAATTCTAGGAGTGAAGACATAGACAGGTTTCTGTCAATAACAAGCTTCTCCAGGGATTCTTATTCATACTAAATTTAGGGTCCTCATCTTAAGGATAGTTGGGGAGAATTAGAAACAATGAATATATGTGTGAAATAAAGTATAATTGCAAATGAAAGAAATATATTCATTGTCTGCAGATTGGAAGTCAGATGGGATGGTTTTGACGTTATATATGGCTAGATCCAGAAGCTCTGATGCCTTTTCTCCTTCTCTTTCCGTTTCTCAGGTTCGCTTGTCTTCATTGAGCCTCTGTCTAGAAAGCAGGAAGCTTTACCTTCCAAATAATTTCTTTACTAATGACTCTTCCAACAAGTTATATTCTCCTGGAAAACGATCATCCCCAGGTCTGCAATAGGGACTTTTTCATTGGCTGGCAATGGTGGGAGAAATGTGTATGGATCATTTGAGAAATTGAACATAGCTTGATTGAACTTTTAACTTCAGCCAAGATGAGGATGGGCCTGAAAAATCAACAGAGTGTGGTATCCCTCGGTGGCTCCGCAGTTTGGCGCCTGTCTTCGGCCCAGGGAGTGGTCCAGGAGTCCCAGAACGAGTCCCGGAATTGAGTCCCACATTGGGCTTCCTGCATGGAGCCTGCTTCTCCCTCTGCCTGTGTCTCTGCCTCTCTCTGTGTCTCTCATAAATAAATAAATAAATAAATAAATAAATAAATAAATAAATATCAACCTAGGGCAAGTCAAAATAGCCAAATGCTAAAAAGTTTAAATCTAATTATTGAAGAAATTAAAACACTGAAAGCTTTACTCAGGCAATTGACAGGTTTAGACAATCACTTTAGAAAGATCACCTTTATCATTCATGATATTCTTACATACAAATATTGTTCAGACTCCTGAAATCTGAACAAAGGAATCCTAACAATGGATCTCTTCTCACATCTCCATCTTCCTACCTCAAAATGTGCTCCTTTTAAGATTGATAAAAGTATAAAAAATAAATATTTTTAAAAGAACTTACTATGGGACCCATAATTTGTATTTCTGCAGTGTTTTATTCCTAGGACAAGAGTAGTTCAGTGTTTTGTCCACATTAGAGTAGAAGAAGAAGGAGAAGAAGAAGAAGCAAAGAAAAATGTTATTCATGTAAGGAATTTATATCTTTGTGCCATGCTGGCAAACTTGATTGTATTTGATTCTCTGTGATATGAAAATGTCCCATCTGGAATGCCCCTGATTTTCTCTGGGGTTCCTGGGTAATTCTGTCAGTTTAAGTGTCTGCCTTCAGCTCAGGTCATTATCTCTGGGTCCTGGAAAACAGCCCCATGTCTGGCTCCTCGCTCAGTGGGAAGTCTGCTTCTCACTCTGTCTCTGCCCCTCCCCCTGCCTGTGTTTTCTCTTGCTCAAGTAAATAAAATCTTAAAAAAAATAAAAAACCGATTTTCTCAATATTCTTACCTAAATATATATTATAATATTTCATGTTTATATACAATATGTTATATTAAATATAGATTAAATAAATAAAAATATATTTTATATATATATTTAATATATATAAATATATATTAAACTATATATATATTTTATATAAAGATTAAAAGTTGTCAAATTTGGGAATTTGTGATAAGAAAAATAGTTCCCCATAAGTAAATGTTTAAGAACTTAACATGTAATGTCACTTGATTCTCACTACAATTCTACAAGGAGGTCCTAAAATAATTTCCATTTTTCAGATGAAGAATTTGATAATATAAAATATTAAATATCCTGGCCAAGATCATGTAAGAAGTAAGTGGCAAAGAAAGGACTTGAAAGTTTTTCGTCAACACATAAATTCTTTTTTTTCATTTCTATGATTTTATTATTAAAAACGCAGTAGTTAAAATGTTAAAGTTTGACCTTCTAAGCCAGGAACAGTGATTTCTCAACTCTGGAGACTAACACATAAATTTTTTGTTTTGTTTTGTTTTTACAGTAATCTTTTATTTTTTTATTATTTTCTAAAGATTTTTTAATAATAAATTTATTTTTTATTGGTGTTCAATTTGCCAACATACAGAACAACACCCAGTGCTCATCTCGTCAAGTGCCCCCCTCAGTGCCCACCACCCAGTCACCCCCACCCCCCGCCCTCCTCCCCTTCCACCACCCCTACCTAGTTCGTTTCCCAGAGTTAGGAGTCTTCCATGTTCTTAATCACTATGGCCTTCATGGCCAGTGGCAACAGAATTTATCTTCAATTTCCTAATTCATAAAATGTATATGACATTACCCCATAGTGTTATACCTGAGAATATTAAATGAAACACACATGTGCACAAAATGGTAAAGACGATAATTTAAGCTTATCATTTGCAATGTGTGAATTCTTGAATCACTGTGCCTTTGGAAGAAACAGTTGGAGTATTGCTTGCTAGTATGTTTATGTTCTTAGGATCAGAAGTAATTCATTTTGTATTTGTTCACAGTATAATGGCTAGAGATGAATGAGGGCTGAGAAGTATGGGGAAATAGATGAGTATTTAGTGTTACTCAGTGAAATACATCCAACAAAATCATGTTTTGATTTCAAGAATATTGTCATGATATAATTTGCCTAAAATGTCATGTAATTATAGGAAGTATTTAAGTGGAAGGGGAAATTTTGACCTAATTTTCAAACACTTTAAGGTATATAATTTCATCCTTTATAATCTATTTTAGTTTTTTATAAGGATTCTCACTTAATAAATGGTCTTCAAATCACAGATTTTTAAGGAAATACTTCTGACATTTATATATCTTTATTTTTATAGGTAATTGTAAATTACTCTGCTTTTCTCTTAACACAATGAGACTTTATATTCCTGGTTTTAAAATATGAACAATTGAAACAGCCAAGTTAGATGGTGGAAATTTCTGTCTCCTTTGCTTCTAAGAACCAGGTTTTAGTCATATCAGGATCCATAATTAGCAAAATTCCAGCAGAATCCCTCTTTCTCATGCAGAGTCTAAATAAAGAATAGCAAAGAGTCACTTTTTATTTATAATTATTAAACACTCTACATAAAACACATTCATGAGAATGTATTCCTTGCTTCTTATAAAATTCTGAACTTTTCTTATGATTTCAGGGGCACATTATGAAAATATGGCTAATATTTTATAAATATGT
Source organism: Canis aureus (assembly GCF_053574225.1). NCBI lineage: Eukaryota > Metazoa > Chordata > Mammalia > Carnivora > Canidae > Canis > Canis aureus. The sequence continues at coordinate 54,879,309 of NC_135617.1, read as the reverse complement.
AATTGATTTGATTAAGAGCTTATTTTGCCTACAAAATTTCTTGCTTCATAACTTTCTATCAGTATATGATAATCATAACCAAGGAAATAATTAATTTTAATTCTAGGAATTCCTTTAGGAATAACTTATTTTCCTGGCAATGTTCATGAATACTTTCAAATATGCCAAAAATAAATCATGAGAGAGTGCTGTTTGTCAGGATATTAGCCCCAAAATGGGTTATTGTCAGCATCTAGCAGATGTGAGGTGATGACACAATGGCAGGTCATATCCCCAAATAGATTTGGCAGTCCTTTGAGTAATAGAAGCCAAGGCATGCTAATCTTGGCTTAGGCTAAAATATCCCTCTAAAATTCCTGTTCTTCACTAACCAATAAGGTGTCAAGGCTTCTTAGGCCAATGAATATATCTAACCCTAAAAGTAAATAACCAAAAGAATAGGCTGTATTTAACACCTATGTTATGTGTAAGCCATCTCTTAAGAGGATTTACAGATAAAGAGGAGCCATTTGACTTGATGAAGGTGAAGTTTATTCTAAACAGAATATTAAATTCTTAATTTTATATTTTATTTGGTCCTTTTACATCTGGTGGATCTGTGCCATTATTTTGATAAGTTAAACTTGTTTCTACTTATAGACATATAGGTATGGCTATAAGAAGCTCACTTACTTTAGGGGAACCCATTCTAAAGTACTTTTCATAAAATATGAGATTATGCTTGCAAAATGGATTCAATTCACTAGTAAAAACATCCATAATTTGCTATAGATATTTACTTTTTAATAAAGTAAAAGAACTGAAACTAATCTACTCATATCTAATGAGTAAGTCCACAGATGACATTGTAGACTTATTTTTAAGAAAGCCTTAAGCAAAAAAAATTACATGACATTTGTTCTTGTAATCAACCAAACTTTCCCTATCTATTCAGAAGGATTTTCTTATTTACCAACTTTCTAATATGTTTCTTACTCTTCATTATAGGTAACTCAAAAAACATGTTCACCATGTCTGAACTTAGGTGGTAAGATGAAGACTCATTAGTTTACATTTAGTGTTAAGAACCTGTCTTAGGGGCACCTGAGTGGCTCAGTTAAGTGTTAAACTCATGATTTCGGCTCAGGTCATGATCTCAGGGTGATGAGATTGAGCCCTGTGTGGGACTCTTCATTCAGCATAGAGCCTGCTTAAAATTCTCTCTTCCTCTCCACTTGCTTCACCCCTTGTTCCCATTCTCCCTTTTGTCTAAAAACAAAACAAAAAGCAAAAACAAACCTGTCTTTATGAGTATACCTACAATGCAAAGGTTTTAGTCTTCAGTCTTGAATATGCAAGCACTTTGCAAAATGTTTTGTGAACAAAATATATATTCAGAATACCTCATTGTCTGAATTTTGAATGAAGGAATAAAGAAATAACATATACTGTTAGAGTAGTTTTTAAGATAATAGTGACTATGATGTCATCTCTCATTTTGTATCTTTACTGCCAAATGCTCAGCTAGCCACTTTAACAACAACCCTGGAGTGTGTTCACTGTACAGAAGACAAAGAGATTATGTTCTTATCCAAAGACATAGCTGTGTAAATTTTGAACTAGGATTCTAATCCAGAGTTTTGTATTTCTCTGCTCATGATCTTTCCAGGGCATGACACTGATCTGATCTTATGGACATTTTTCTCATATTAGGCTTTTTGGTCTAGATACCAATATTTTCATGAAAGTCAAAGAGCCATGCTTTCCACTAATAAATTAAGAATTGACATAGACATCAAAACATATAGTATTGGAAGTGCGTAGTTAATTTTTAAAAAAGTTTTTATTTATTTATTCATGAGAGACACAGAGACACACAGAGGCAGAGACACAGGCAGAGAGAGAAGCAGGCTCCCTGCAGGGAGCCCGATGCGGACCCAATCCCAGGATTCCAGGATCCGTCCTAGGCTGATGGCAGACACTCAACTGCTGAGCCACCCAGGTGTCCAGAAATGTATAGTTAATTTTGTTCACTGCAAACATGTTGGATTTCTTTCACCTAATGAGATTTATTCTCTTATTTTATTTATTTTTAAAAATATTTTATTTATTTATTCATGAGAATACACAGAGAGGAGAGAAAGAGGCAAAGACACAGGCAGAGGGAAAAGCAGGCTCCATACAGGGAGCCTGATGTGGGACTTGATCCTGGGTCTTCAAGACCAGGCCCTGGGCTGAAGGCGGAGCTAAACCACTGAACCACCCGGGCTGTCCTATTCTCCCTATTTTAAAGCAAGTTTATAAAGCGCATTAATACCTAAAATATTTAACCTCTACGTAGTAACATTGGTTATTAATAGTGCCCAGATTGACTAGTGAGCACCAACTTTTCACGTCATTTTATGGATCAGATTGCACAGAAAGCTTCTACTGTTTTTTGATTTAGGTTTCACTATTAGTGTACTAATCAAATCACATTATCTCCCAACACGGTATTTGAAATTTGGTTACTGCAGTGACACATTTGCATGTAATTTTAACTCTTCCTTCAGCCTGACAATAAAAGGGAAAGAAATGGCAGGATAATGAATTAATAAGAGGTTGGGTATAGGAAGTTTTTATTATGAGTGTAGTTTGAGAAAGATAAATATTTATAAAAAGATATAATCTTGTAAAGCATTAAAAATGAATTCTATTTGACTTCTGAGTCCTCTTCTTTTTTAAAACGTCTCCACAAAGTAGTATATAGCCTTTAGTAGCCAACAAAATGCTATGATCAACTCAATGGTGTCTTTTATTTCTTGCCATCCACATTTACCTTTCATTTTAGAATGGGAACCAGCTTTATTGTTATGTGAAAGTTTGGGATAATGAAAGCAAGGAGGTAAAACTAAATGCAGATGTGTATACCTTGGTATTTTCAAGAAAAGAACAGACTTCTAATATGCTTAGAAATCCCAACACAACCCCCTTTATAAATATATGTCTTGTTTTTAAGTAAACAGATAATGAAAAGGATAAAATTTGGGGCAACCAGGAGAAATACTGACATAAAAAAGTCCCTGTCAGGGACACATTTGGTATAGTATTCAACTCTTGATTGCAGGGTGGTGAGTTCAAGCCCTGCATTAGGCTTAGAACTTATTTGGAAAAAAAAAAAAAAAAACTGTCAGAGTCAATCTTAGGAGGACACTGCCTTACACAAATATGGAGTGATGGCAGATGCTACATAATAAAAAAAAAAAAAGGGATCCCTGGGTGGCGCAGCGGTTTAGCGCCTGCCTTTGGCCCAGGGCGCGAACGTGGAGACCCGGGATCGAATCCCACGTCGGGCTCCCGGTGCATGGAGCCTGCTTCTCCCTCTGCCTGTGTCTCTGCCTCTCTCTCTCTCTCTCTGTGACTATCATAAATAAATAAAAATTTAAAAAAATAATAAAAAAACGGAAACAAAACACAGTATATATCTTTAAGTTATATACATACTTCAAAGTTGTTATTAAGGATACAGCACAGAAATTTAGAAGAGAGAAAATAGAAGAGAAGTGAGGACCTGGTGGCTGATTGTCCTAAAATAGAATACTAAGATTCCCCAAAATGGAATATTGCAGAATGTAGTCCGTTAAATTCAAAAAGCATTTATTGAATGCCTGACAATTTCTTACCACTGGCTTTTATATATATAAAAGCCTGTTTCTTTTTTTTTATTTCCAAACTAAGTCTTGTTTATTAGCTAGTAATCATTGGTCTAGTTTTATTTCATGCTTACAAATACCTGGAATATTTTGCCAAAATAAATCAAATGATTTATTTGAACATGAAATGATACAGAAAAACTAATTAGGATTTTACTTATATATTCATCCAGAAGTCAACAAGTATTTATTGAAATCTACTAAACAGCCAGGCCTTAAGCTAATATTACCAAAGTTAATTTTATTTATTTTTATTTTTATTTTTTATTTTTTATTTTTTAAAAAATCTGTACACCCTTTGTTTTTTAAATTTATGTATTTTTTTAATTTAAATTCAATTTGCCAACATATAGCATATTACCCAGTGCTCATCCCATCAAGTGCCCCCCTCAGTGCCCGTCACCCAGTCACCCCCATCCCCTGCCCACCTCCCTTTCCACCACCCCTTGTTCATTTCCCAGAGTTAGGAGTCTCTCATGTTCTGTCTTCCTTTCTGATCTTTCCCACTCATTTATCCCCTTTCCCTTTTATTCCCTTTCACTATTTTTTATATTCCCCAAATGAATGAGACCATATAATGTTTGTCCTTCTCCGATTGACTTATTTCACTCAGCATAATACCCTCCAGTTCCATCCACGTTGAAGCAAATGGTTGGTATTTGTCGTTTCTAATGTAAAAGCTTGTTTCTTATGTTCACTCTTAGAAAACTATTTTTATTTTTATTTTTTAATTTTTTATTGGTGTTCAATTTACTAACATACAGAATAACCCCCAGTGCCCGTCACCCATTCACTCCCACCCCCCGCCCTCCTTCCCTTCTACCACCCCTAGTTCGTTTCCCAGAGTTAGCAGTCTTTACGTTCTGTCTCCCTTTCTGATATTTCCCACACATTTCTTCTCCCTTCCCTTATATTCCCTTTCACTATTATTTATATTCCCCAAATGAATGAGAACATATAATGTTTGTCCTTCTCCGACTGACTTACTTCACTCAGCATAATACCCTCCAGTTCCATCCACGTTGAAGCAAATGGTGGGTATTTGTCATTTCTAATAGCTGAGTAATATTCCATTGTATACATAGACCACATCTTCTTTATCCATTCATCTTTCGTTGGACACCGAGGCTCCTTCCACAGTTTGGCTATCGTGGCCAACTATTTTTAAAATATCAGATATAATGTAATTATTTTCATGGCTTTCTTCTCTCCATAAAGTATATATTTTTCTTACATGTTCAAATTCTTGTTCTTTACATTTGTCATCTGACTTAAATCACACTGTAAGAATGAATCTTTATGTTATAATTTAGTAAATCTTGATAGAACCCTACTCATTGAAAGATAACATTCCAGGTTCAGATGCACTATGGGCTAGAAAATCCCTCAAAGAAGACGATGTGGCGTAAATAAAAATAAGAGATAAAAAGTGTGATTTATTTTGTGTTCCACATAGAACTTAGCCATGCTCTATACAGAGTAGTATTTGCCCCCAAATACTTTTGGCTAAGTGAAAGAATGGTTCAAGTTTATTTATTTTTTATATATTGCCCCATTTTCATAGGAAGACTAGAACAGAAATTTTTGAGAGTTTGGGCACAATTAAATTTTGACACAATGCTAAATTTGGGCATAATGCTAGTGTTACTAGCATTGGTAAAATTAATACATAAATATTTGTAAGAAATCATTTCTTTCCAATGGAGGAAAAAACTATTCTATCCATTTCTGAATAGCATATATATTTCCTCATTTTGTTTCTGCAGTTTTAAATTGAATAAACTAATAAGAAATTTGATTTATGCTATGTTTATTCTGAATATTCATATTACCAATTTAAGTATATTTTTGTACTGAGGCAATAAGGTCATTTAATGAGATATTAGATTTTTTAAAAAAACCTTTTGTCTCAAATACTAATTGATGATACTTTAAGATATTTTATGAAGTAAGATTTGTACAAGATAAAGTCAATTGTATGTATTGATAGTATTCTGAGCATGTATTTTGTTGAAGACTAAAACAATTTATACATTAATAGATCCTAATAGGTATGTTTTGACATATTGAATTTTGTATCCATGGACTAAATATATTAAAACTATAAAATATTCTGTATACCACTCTTAAAAGTAATCTAGGTCTCTCCACACTTGTGTCTAGAACCTCATGCTCAAATACATATCCTGCTTTTATTTGAGACCTAATATATTCTGTATTTTTTCTGACCTTTGGATTTTGTAGTGAACATAATTGATTATAAACCTGCCCAAGGTTACATAAATATATATTTTAGAAAATACTTTTGAAAGGTCTTCTGATAAATATGTTTGAGATAATGCACTGAATCCCAATACTAAAAAACACACATGAAGATGAAACATTATTAATACACATTTTAAAAAGCACACTTGTGGTCAAAAGCAGTTAACTTTATCTGGGGGACAGAAATAGTATGAAAAAAACACAAAATAGCAACTCAAAGAGGCAAGCTTACAGGACATCATAATAATGTGCAGCAGCTTTGTGTTCAACTCCTACAAGGAGCAGATTTAACAATGTTCCACCACTATAAAGGCACAGAACATGGGTTTGTAAGTGGAGACTGGAAGTAGCTTTGACTCTAGTTAGGATGGGTAACCTATGATAAGCAACATCTCTGGAATGTCAAGGAAGGGCAGTGACAATACCACAATCATGAACTGGGCCAAATGACTTACTAACTCTGGAAATGGATTGTTTGTATTTCTGTAAAATGACAACACAGAATCAGAAATATAAAATCTGGTTTTCATATAAGAACTCTGGGGCTCTGGAAAAAACAAGTGCAGAGCAAACAAACATGGAGGAGTAAGTGTGGAGAGAAAACAACCAGTCGGCCAAGAAATTTCTTCCCAAAATATGGCTGTCATAAGAAAAATTAATTTAATGGAAAAGATCCCAATAAGAAATTACTCCTGAGGTAACATAAATAAAAGAGTAATCTAAAAAAGAATTAAAATAAAGCTAAATAAGCTTCTCAAAAATATGACTAGCATTCTAAAAATAAACAGAAGGCTATGAAACAAAAACAGTTGGATATGTATCAAGAACTGTTGGAAATTTGAAAAAGAACACATTAGTAATCTCAAAAACAAGGAAATATAGTCACTCAAATGCATGATCCCTCACTTGCATAAGGAATCTTCAGCTCATTCAAGATTAAATGGATGGAGTTGATTTTATCATGAAAGGGCCAAGGATTCACAATGTTATTATACACTAAACAACCCTCAATTTGAAACACCCTTAATAAAGCTTTGACTCTGCCTGGTAGAACAAAAAATAAAAAAAATAAACCACTAAGATTATATGTCAAGATTTCCTATATCAGTGAAGTAATTCCTCCCAATCCAGACTCACACCCCTTAATATATCAATGCTCTGAAAAGCCTGCATTGGAAAAATAAAATAAGATGAAACCAGAGAGGAAGACAAACCATAAGAGACTCTTAACTGTAGAAAACCAACTGAGAGTCACTGCAGGGGGGTGGATGGGAGGATGGGTTAACTGGGTGATGGGCATTAGGGAGAGCACTTGATGTAATAATGAGCACTGGGTGCTATATGCAACTGATAAATCACTAAATTTTACCTCTGAAACTAATACACTATATGTCAATTAAATTGTATTTAAATATATTTTTTAAAAGCCTGCATTGGTATGAGCTATTCTATGAAGACCAGAGCTAAGAGGAAAAGAAGAGCAGCATATATCTCAAGGATTTATTTCAATGTCAAGTAAAATGGCCATGCACTTGGGTTTTCTAATATCTAAGATCTCCACAGTCGTCTACTTGAAATAGCCATGCATCTCAGCCTTCTGCCTAACTAGGGCCATCCATTGTTACCTGCAGGGCCCTCCATGCTAACTGGGCCACTACCATTCCACCCAGAAAATATTTCTAGGGAAAAGAAAGTCAGCTGATAGATGACCATTGGAGCACTATTTTTTCATTAAAGAATGTATTTATTGCAATAGATTAAATGGTTACAGAACATTTGTTAAATCATTTGTGCATACATGACTCTACTTAATGCTAAATAAGAAGAAAAACATTAAGTACAGCCCATTTAGGCCCTCAGGGTCTGGATTGTGTGGTATGTTGGAAATGTTCAGTGAGCCAAGAAGCTGTCAGCACCACGGCTGCTGATGCCAAGAGAGGCCTGAGCAGCCTGCTCAGTGCTGGCACTCTTCTTTCCCTGACAGTGATACTGATGATGAGAAGGACACCACGGCTGTTGTTCTGGTCCTTGTCAGAACAAGGAATCACAAGTAGGTCTATTTGAAACAGCCTTGCAGTATCTTCTAGGAACCAAATACAAAACATTCTTAGCTTGTGTGAGACAGAGGGGGATCAGAGGCAGGCTGACGACTACAACTAAATATGGTAGAGACAATGCTTTATCTTCCACAGCTATATTTCTTTCTACTGGTAAATGAGATTAATGTGGATTTGAGAAGAGATTCAGCCTTCTGCTTAGCTCACAAAATTGTATTTCCAATTCTACCACTAAATTATTTCTGTAGCTACCCAGTACAAATGTAAGGTCAGATAGCTTTGGAGTTTATGCCAATATTCAATGCTTATAGTCAAGGAAAGGGAAAAAAAATCCCAAAGATATAAGTAAAGGATAATTAAGGAACCAACCAAATCTGACTCAATCTGTTCTATTAGAAGTGACAATATTCTGTCAAGGCAGGCATTCATCAACAAGAACATTATAAATGATTATTAAGTAATCAATCAATTATGAAAATGACTACTGAATGCAATTGATATTCTTTAATTTTGTGATGACATAGTTCATATAGTATTATGAGGACATGTTTTGCAATTTGTTTTCCTTATTAAGATTGTAGGTTAGATATCATTTGTTTGCTTATATGTTAACAACAAAATCTACCATAAGGAACACAAATCATGAAATTAATAAGGTTCTGAAAATGCTTTTTTAATGTCAAAAGAATTTCTGTTTTTGCAGTACCTGTGTGACCTAATGTCTTGGGCAGATTTTAAATATCTATCTATCTATCTATCTATCTATCTATCTATCTATCTATATTCACACACACACACACACACACACAAAAGAGCAGCTCTATCTATCACCTGTGGATGTATGAATTCATATATGTACCAACCCTCTGGGTTGCTGAGGGGAGTAGTTGGCATATTGAGCAATAACTGGCAATATGGTGTGCCCACAGTAGAATGTGTTTTCTTTCTTTTTATTGTAAGGAGTATTAAGACTGTTAAATTAAAAATGAAGAATTTTCTTGAGGGAGTGTTTTTATTTCTTTGCCATCCTAATGAGATTAAGCACATGCTAATAATGATTTACTGAAAACTTACTGTGTTCTGGAGGTAGTTTGCAGAACATAGAGCAAATATTTTCATTGCTAAGAAATTGTACAGTCTAGTCTGATCAACAGATTCTTTTCATGGGAATGCACTGTTAAGTGCTCATGATTTATTATTTCACCCTTGGGATTTATGTTTCTCAACACCCTGCCCCCTGCGACCCATATATATTTTTTGTACCAGCTGTCCAAAGTTCTAATACATTCAATTCTGACATAAAGAATTTGAGTAAAACTGTTGATAGTTTTCCTCAAGACAATTCTTTTAACATTATTTAAATACTTGCTCACTAGACACATAGACAATCCAGTCTTGTATTATTTATACATATTCTTATGTCGTAACTCTGTGCACCATTGGATCTTAAAAAGTCTACATTTGTTTTAGTCAGTGCTTGATTCCTAAAAATGCAGATTTGAACCTGTTCTGGAAACTTAAGGATCCTTATCTGATGAGAAAACACATCCACAAGATTCAGCCTGAGCTTGTCAAGTAACAAACGAGGGGTCAAAGGGGTGTGGCATATAGGACATGGGATTTGGAATCAGGCTATTAGGGTTCTAATCCTAATCTAATCTAATCCACCCATAGTATAACTACCTGGTTGATTACTGGCAAGATCTTGAGCCTCTTTCCAGCTTCATCCTCTATAAACTGGGATAATATTGCCTAACTCATAGATGGCCGTGGTGCCTGGCAAGAAAATGCATATAAAAACTTTAGGACAGTTTCTGACACATGTAAATACTCAAATACTTGTATATATGTTTTGGTATCTCCAATTCATTTGTATTATAGAATAGAACTGTAGTGTTCTGATAATGATATGAAGGTATCAATACAAATTAACTTATTCAACAATATATATTACTATTTAGCGAATATTTTTGGTTTGTATATTTGTTTTCTATGAATTATTAAATTGTGAAGATATAGCTAGACATCAAGAGAGACTCTTTTTAAATATATTTTATTTATTTATTTATTTGAGAGAGAGAGAGCATGAGCATGAGTGGGCACAGGGAGAAGCAGACTCCCTGCTAAGCAAGAAATCTGATGCAGGGCCTCGATCCTAGGACTCCAGGACCATGACCTGAGCCAAAGGCAGATGACACTTAACTGACTGAGCCACTCAGGTGCCCCCAAGAGTGAGTGATTTTAATTAGTAGTGACGGAAGCCAGATTACACCTAGGCACCCCAAGATTGATATTTTCAACAGATGTGTGGTGTAAATACAACAGAAGGGTTCAAAAGACCAGGTATTATTGCAGCAATTAGCAATTAAATTCCCACCCCAAATATATATACATCAAGGAGTTAAGAAAAAGAATATACCTATAAAAGAAGTGTTATATAGTAGATTCTGACATCAGAAAGTGGACTACTCACAGTGGTATATAAGTTAGAACAAGAAGGATGGCTAGCTTCCAAGGAGGGAAGAGATTCTATACAGAGTACATCCCAGTGCAAACCATTTTCAACAATTTGTATATTTGAAAATATTTGACTTAAGCTCTAGAGGTCTTTTCAAGTATGTGAATAAAGACTATATCAAGATGAATAACCATCATGTTCAGTTTTACACTGCTAAATTAATTACTTCTCTCTAGTACCTAGTTACCTGTAAAACAATATAAGAAACATTCAAAATAAAGGAAGAAAGAAGTATAATGTGCTGACAGAGAGTATACCAAAAGGTACATGAAAGCATACAAGGAATGTGTGCTGATTCTGGAGGAAGGATCATGTACTTTGTTGTCATCTATAATTATTGGTCTCAAGTCCTATGGCACTGTTGCTTAAAAGGTGCCAATGACTCTCAGCATTAGCAATGCCTGATGTAGAAGCTTATCCCATTTAGATGTTCCAGGTTTAGATTGTTGAGATGATTATTTCTTATATTATTTCTTATATTAGGGAAATGTGAGTTTATATTCTTTGTTTCTGTATTTCTGGACATATTATGGGTGGAAAAAATATATATATATCATTTTCTCCTCCTATTATCTTTAGGTGACTGAGATGCTTTTTGAAGCAATAAGAATCCATATATTATCAATTTTTATGATACACTGTAATAGTAAGCCTCAAAAATCATTATTTTTCTAGAGTTCATCAATGAATTTAGTTATGTAAATGACAAGAACTTATAAAGTAAAGCATAACAGGGTGAACAAAAGTGGGGAGGAATGGCTTATTAAAGTGTCTGAGGACTTGTATTTATGCTTGCCTATCTTTAGACAAACCTGGCTGAAAACTGGCAGCTTGATACCTGTATCTCATATAGATTTAACAGATGCTAAAGATAAGAGAGATTCATTCCAGGGGGACATAAATAACAAATGAAGAAAGACAGATTAAACTTTACCCTGTTCTTATCAAATAGAGGATAGGCAAAAAAATGTAGTTAGCAAGTTTCTTAGAGTTTGTATGAAACAAAAATAAGAATGAAAATTCTCATTTAAACTATAACCAGAAACTGGCAATACTTCTCATTTCAAATCCAGGCTTGCCAGCTACCCTCTCTTTTTCTTTGGACTTCATTTTTCCATTTACAAAATGATGTCACTGTAATAAATGACCAAACCTCCTTCTCGTCCTGAAATCCATGATTCTATGACCTTAATCTATATGAATATTATTTGTAAGAATAGCTGAATCATTATTTGAGATAAGATTATTCTCAACTAAACCCCTGAACATAGGGATATATTTATCCTATAACTTTTGAGTACTCATTCCTTATGAGGTAGTGTGGTAAGTCTTTTTTTTTTTTTTTTTTTAAATTTTTATTTATTTATGATAGTCACACAGAGAGAGAGAGAGGCAGAGACACAGGCAGAGGGAGAAGCAGGCTCCATGCACCGGGAGCCCGACGTGGGATTCGATCCCGGGTCTCCAGGATCGCGCCCTGGGCCAAAGGCAGGCGCCAAACCGCTGCGCCACCCAGGGATCCCGGTAAGTCTTGACAGGGTTTAAGCTTCTAAGTTAAGAATTGTTAGAAGAAGAAGACACATGTAGAAACAACTGAAATCTAATTTAAAACGTAAAAGTAAATTCTCTTGAAGTTTCACAACAAGTCAAAATGACTTTAATAAGTAAAGAATGGTTGAGACTGGAGGAGAATTAGAATCTGCTTCATGATCTTGAGTTAAAGGAATAGCCGAATTCCAACAAATGGAAAATTTATGTAGAAGCTATTTCTAGAGCAGTGAAAGTGTTTCTAATGTATCACAGTTTGTAAAACTCAGGACATTTTACAGAGAAGATTCATTTTTTTTTTCTGAAATCAGAGGTTGTGCAGGGCCTATTTTGAATGTTGAGGTAGGTAGAGAAAACTTTATAAAAATTGTCATTTTAAGCCTTTTTTATTTTTAGAGGAACACACTGTTGACAAAGAAAAACTGGTGAAACAGAATAAGTCACAATTTTTATTGTATTCTTAAGTGATCAAGTTATTATTTTTCATACAAAATAATGGGCAAGGTTATCACTTATGTAGATTAGTTTTTATCTAGAGTTTCTTTGTGCTGTTCTTTCTGTGCTGGGGAGCAGATATTCAGGCTTGAAATTGAAGCACTTGAACACAGTATGGAATACATCAGAAAATGTCTACCATTCTAGGAGCAGTGGTCAGAGAAATGTATTGACTGAGCAATTGGCTTTATCTTGTCATGAATTTTGTTGTTACTTATAACTACCAAAAAGAAACTTTAAATGGAAGAAGAATTCTACTTTTTGGTTTTTCTGCAGCTAAATAAATCACATAGAAGTCCTATAAATGATGACATGAACACATTTTTGTTATTACTTCTTCATTTTCTGTTAAAAGAGATGACTTGGAAGTTCCTGAGCATTTAACGTGTTCTTTTTCTTTTCTTTTTCTTCATTTTTTTTTTTTTGTCATGATGATGCTTGAAATTATGTCACAAAGATCTTTTGGGAATTTCTATATTGCTTCTTTGAGGATTTAATAATTTATCACCTTTGCATCATTACACAAATTAACCACAAAAAATCTCCTTCTGCGGGTTACCTTTGCAAACTGTAAATGGTATAACTGCTTTACTGGTTTGCACAAGTCATTAGGGACATTTTAATTAAATGTAAAGTGAGAATTGTCTTTCACAAACATAAGCAAATTCAGTGTGTGAGACCTAACAGACAGACTGAAAAATAAGAGTATTTGTTTTGTTTATTTGGGTTTGGAGGTATTGAAGTCTTAAGTGATTAGATTTTTAGAGGAGCTAGAAAGAGTAGAAAAAGATGGTACATGTCATAGCATTTTTGTTTTTAAAGTCATACACCTAAACAGCATTATTCAGAAAGAGCATGTTCTCCTTCTTCATGTGAACTCTGTGTTGGTGAAAGATGACAAATTGGCAACTTTGGGGAAAAGAGTCTTCCATCCAGAGCTGGGGGTACCAGATTGATGATGACAAGGCTAAACCTCCCATCTCACAAACACCAGCTCATCTCGGCCAGGCAGAAGCTGGCAGCCTCAGAAATGCCTGCTCATGATTCACATCCCGTGCCTGTTCAGCAACTGGCCTCTCTGCAGAGACCACCATCAGGGGAGCTAATTACTGCAAGTCTGTAGGGTGGACCCTTCCCACCCAGGAGTAGTTGAACTGAGGTCACCTCTTTCACAGCTACCCCATATCCCAGCTGTGAAGAGTTATTATCCAGTGCGGACTTGTGCCAGTAATGATCCAGCAGGGATTTGCATTGGACCTAGAAGTTAAGGCTCCATAATGCATCCCTGGAGTTATCTGAATTCCCACTAGTCTTGCTACAGTTTGAAAACAGGATCTTAAAAATCCCTGAAAAAAAAATCCCTGCAAATTCTTTTTTCCTTTGCTGGCTGTATATTTTTACTCTCTGTCTGGTCTCCTTTTCTCTCTGCATAAGCAGTTTTAGGCTTTATTTAAGTGTTGCACTTCCAAGTGTTCATGACTTTGTGCAGGGCTCACCACACATCACTCATGCCTTATTTTACAGGGTGAGTGGGTAATTAGCATCTTTCACAATTAGCCAGGATTTGCTCTGCTAATTTCATTCCCTGATGAAGGTGCTAACTTGGCGTGAAACTGTAATATGTTGGGTGATTTATTAAGTCTCTACTGATGGGTGGAAATCACATGCCGTGCCTTTACTGTGGAGAAAGTTAACGGCATTCATTTGTAAGAGATGGTATTTGAAAAGTGATGTTGGTGTGATTGAATGTGTGAATGTATAATGAAGTCAACCCAGATAGCCCTTTTCTGATTAAATTGTATTAAAATTATGTGGCAGCTCCTTGAAAAGAGACTCTTAAGAAAGAAATATGTGCTCATCTTTTAAGAGTAGCTGTCAGTCACCGTCGTCACTCAAGGCTACAGAGGAATCATACCTGTTTTTTAAGCAACATATAAATTTTTTTTTTTTATTTATTTATGATAGTCACACACAGAGAGAGAGAGAGAGGCAGAGACATAGGCAGAGGGAGAAGCAGGCTCCATGCACCGGGAGCCCGACGTGGGATTCGATCCCGGGTCTCCAGGATCACGCCCTGGGCCAAAGGCAGGCGCCAAACCGCTGCGCCACCCAGGGATCCCTTAAGCAACATATAGAAGACAGTATACTGATATGAAAGCCTTTTGCCTATCAAAGTTGTAACATATCACTATCCACAATGCAGGTAGTACACTACTTTAAGAAATCCCCACATTAAGCAATTTGCCATATGTATCATTAGATTTGCTATAATGAGTTTCTCTTATCTTATTTCCACTCCAAGCATAAGTGTTTAATATTTAGTACGTGGATGGGTCACCTGGGTGGCTCAGTGGTTGAGCGTCTGCCTTTGGCTCAGGTCGTGATCCTAGGGCCCTGGGATTGAGTCCCACATCAGGCTCCTTTGCATGAAGCCTGCTTCTCCCTCTGCCTATGTCTCTGCTTCTCTATGTGTGTTTCTCATGAATAAATAAATAAAATCTTAAAAAAATATTTAGTATGCGGATTCATAATCAATCAAGACTATCCTCAAAGTTAGGTTTCTGGCAATCTGAGTTATACCTGTTGCTTTTCTGCATTTATCCTGATTTTCTAAAAGGAGATTTTTTTTAAAGGAGATTTTGATTCTAAAGTTAGTATCATTAGTGATGGGGAAAACTGATATTTATGTGCCTCTTGATGAGATGTGTTAAGAAGGACAGTTAATGCAGTATTCTTGTATAAAACTGAAGACTTAAGTATCAGATATTCATCAGGAAGAAAACAGCAGAAATTGAGGAAAACACTATAACTTTATTCCTAAATAATTTTGAAAATTCTTTAAAAATATATGTCGGGAGCATCAATGAATGGCCTAGGAATGGTGTCAGATTAAACGAGACAAAGAAGATATGAAACTAATACAATGTAGTGTAGTGGATTCTTGTTGGGGTAAATTGCTGTGAAATTATTATTGAGACACTTTTTGGTAAAACTTGAATATGGATTTTATATTTAACAATAGCATTGCATCGATTTTAGATTTCTTTAATTGTATAAGCATACTGTGACTATGTAAGATAATGTCTTTGTTCAATGAGGATATATGCTGAAATATTTAGAAATTTTTAGATTTGCAACACTGTCAAATGGCTCATTCAATAAATAAATAAATAAAATAGTATATGAATACATTGTATATCTATTAAGAGAGAGTGGAAGTGGAAAAACATTATGTGGCAAAGAGTTTGCAATTAGCCTATCTGGAGAAAGGTGTCTGGGAACTTACTGTAATTTTGCAGTTTTCTGCAAGGCAAATTTTTTTTCAAAATAAAAAGTGAGAAATACATATTATGTGAAATCACATAAGATAGCATACTAAATGGACCTCACCTTGAATGGTGTCCTTTCCAGTGGTTTCAGTTTTTAAAACTATTCAAGACTCAATTAGGTTTGGCTTTTAAGAATAAAAGAATTATATGCTCAATGATTTTTTAATTTAGTATTCTCATGCATGGACATTTTTAGCAATGTCCACTTATATAAATTTACAGAGGACTAGAATATTTAGAACTTGAAAGAATATTAGAAAAGATTGAAAATAATTTCCTAGTAAAAATTCTATACTCATCCAAACTATAAATCAAGGGTAATACTAAAATAAACAAAATTTACCAGCATGTAAGGTTTTATAAAAATCTATTTACCATTCACTCTTTCAAGAACTTAGCGGAAGGCATAATCCACTATTAAAAAAGGAGTAGTTGGGCCGCCTGGGTGGCTCAGTGATTGAACATCTGCCTTCCGCCCAGGGCGATCTTGGAGTCCCAGGATCAAGTCCCACATTGGCCTCCTGCATGGACCTGCTTCTCCCTCTGCCTATGTCTCTGCCTCTCTCTCTGTCTCTCATGAATAAATAAATAAAATCTTTAAAAAAATAAAGAGTTAAAAAAAAGAAAGAAGAAAGGAGAAAGAGAAAGAGAAGAAAATGAGACCAAGAATCGAGAGATACAAAAGAGAGAGAGAGAGGGAGAGATAGAGATTTTAAAAATTTCCCAATATTAAAAGGAAATCCTAGGATTTCTAGAACTATTGGTGTATAGTAGTTTGGGGAAGGAGAATTAAAATGGACCATCTAACAGAGATGTTTCACAAAATGAAATTGGACTGGTGGATCATTTCATATGTTTGAACACTTTGAAGGAATATTTGTAGTTCTGTCAGAGATTTTGTAATACATAAATAAGATTTAAAAAAAAATCTTTATTTATTTATGATAGACAGAGAGAGAGAGACACACACACACAGGAAGAGGGAGAAGCAGGCTCCATGCCGGGAGCCGGAGGCGGGACTCGATCATGGGACTTCGGGATCTCGCCCTGGGCCAAAGGCAGGCGCTAAACCACTGAGCCACCCAGGGATCCCCCATAAATAAGACTTTTATAAACAAATATCTATGGTTGTTATTCCAAATGAAACTCAAAGAATACATATATAATTGCAGTATTTTTTCTCAGTATGTTATTAATCACAGTATGCTATTCAGTATCTGAGAATATTATTTAATCATGATAATGTAAACGCTGGAGAATTAACATTTAAGAAATAATTTAATTCTTCTGAGAGGATAAGCGGATAAGAGGATAAGATAGAAGTTATGGATAGTGAAATGATTTTTTGAGTGCTAAGACCTCATCCATTACAGAAAGCTAAAAAAATAACATCTCAAACTGAATCAAAAGTGGTAGTATAAATATATTATGTAGAAATAGGGAGGTAAAGGGGTGCCTGGGTGGCCTAGTTGGATAACTATCTGAATCTTGGTTTCAGCTCAGGTCATGAGCGCAGGGTCCTGGGATTGACCCTGTGCCAGGCTCCATGGTGAGTGTAGAGGTTGCTTGAGAATTTCTCTCTCCCTCTGCCCTTCCTATTTATGCTCTTTCTCTCTCTCTCTCTCTAAAATAAATACATTATTTTAAAAAAGAAATAGGGAGGTAAAAATATATCGAATAGCAGAAGACACTAAGAGTGGAATTTGGAAGTGGTGAGATAGGGATTGCTATTTTTTTAATCTATAGTACGATTTGATCTAGAAACATATACATCTATCAGTTGAATAAAAATCAAAACTATAATCAAGTCCAATAATCACAAAATTGAAACAAAAATTAGTATTAAAACCAATTATACAAATCCCAGAAAAAGATTTGCAAGCATTATCTCATCTAAAGCTCAAAACAGGGTTGCCTGGGTGGCTCAGTTGCCTTCGGCTCAGGGCGTGATCCCAGTCTGGGGATTGAGTCCCGCAGCAAGCTCCCTGCGAGGAACCTGCTTCTCCCTCTGTTTATGTCTCTGTCTCTCTTTCTGTGTCTCTCATGAATAAATAAAATCTTTATAAGTAAATAAATAAATAAATCTCAAAGCAATCTGGGTATTATCTTTTTGTCTTCTCCACATAATACTTATAAGAAAAGAGAATCTTAAGAACTCAGTAACTTGCTAAGATCACACAATATGACTACTGTAAGAACTTAAAGTCATGTCTGTCAAATTTTCAAGCCAGTTCTTTAAATAAGTACAAAATGCTACTTCATTTACCTCATTCATTCACTCAGTAAGTATGAACTTGGACACTTATTATCTTACAGGCATTGAGTGAAGCACAGGTACATAGAAGTGGTTAGCCAATGGGGGAGTTAAATGAATTATTACACCATTTAATTACAACGTGATATGTACTAAGAAGAAAATGCCACATTCCCACACCTAGATATTTTTTTGAATTGAACCTTTTGCCTCCTGTCCCAGATAATTCTCTGATAAAAGGCATAGAATGCCAAAGGCTCTCTTTAATCCCAAGAATGTGTTACCCAGAAATGTGGAAGAGTGAATAGATTACAGGCAAAAACTCTGACCAATGAACGAATTCATTCCTCTTTCTTCTCTGTGAAGCATACTCCTGAGGCACAGTTAGTATAGATGCTCAAAGACTGGTCCCATGAGATGAAGAAGTAAATGTACTTAGCAATATCCTGCACAGTGATGAATGCCAATTGTCAATTAAGGATCTAGAGAAAAAAAGTTTACAAGTCATCAATTTTAGTAATATGTAGATGAAGAAAATTCAGGAAAATAAGTCAACAAAATCAGAATCAAGAACATAACATGTAACAGTAGTGCCAGGAAAGGAAGTAAGTGAAAGTTAAGGAAGTGAATCCTTCATCCAGATAAAGTTTAAGGATGCTCAATTATGATGAGAAAGATGGAGAAGATTTAGATGGAAATTTAGGATTAAGGGAGAGGTTTTAGAAAACTGGAGTAATTTACATGGATTCATAGGATAAAGGGAAGAAGTCAAAGTAGAGAGAAAGGGAAAATCATTGAAGTGTCAGAGAGAAACCAGAGCATGCACTTTTCTTAGAGGTTGTGGAGTTGTGGATTAGCCTCAGATAGGAGAAGCCCCTCACTGTCTGAGACAAGAGTGAGACAGTACTAAGAGGGCAGAGAGACAGAATAGCTCTTGCTTGGTCAACCTTTGATTTTTTCTTGGCAAGTAGTAGATGAGTCATGATGGTGGCAGGAAGGGCTGCGATCTTGAGAGGTGTGGGAAGGTATGGAGGTCCCCTTTTGGATAGTGAGGGAAGTTGTTGAACGTAGAAGATATAATTGATGGTCAGAAGGTGATCAGGGACCATACATTTGCTCCAGCAGCACACAGCAACAGCATGTAAAAGACGGGTTGGATCAATCCCAGGTTAGAATTTCTCAGGGTGAGTTCAGCAAAGGAGTTGAAAATTCTGGTAAGAAAGCAACTGAAATTATTATCAATGGTAACAGGGCTGCACTGGAAATGAATTGGGATGCAATATGTATGATGTATCTTTCCCTTTTTGAAAAAGGCAACCTAGGTCTATTATAAATACCGGTATAGCATTGTTTGACATGAAGTCTAGAAGTATATTTAATCATAAAATATAGATGATATGGCAAAAACCAAAACTATTTAACCAAACGTGAATTGGCCATTATCCCTCTATAAAAATATGACTATTTTGAAACAAGATATAATAAGAATAATATAGGGCTTTTTCTTACTCTTTAAAAATATGTTTTCAACTAAGGGAATGGGAGCAATAAAATTAAAAATATGTTTTTATGTAATTTTTACATATGTAAATGAATAAACTTTAACATGCAGTCTTTTCAACTGTAGTGACAGAGTATGTATGTGAGCATGCGTGTATATACATCTATGTAGATACTATCATTGTGATCTGAAGGCTAGTTATGACTTATGTCTGTCACAGGTCCCCAGACTGTTGGATTGGGGAACTGCAATGCTGCTGCTGTGAGCCTTCCCTGTGACACCAGACGGAGCTCTGGTTACATCTTTGCCAATCCTATAGCTGTGGAGAGGCTAGAGGAGTTTCTCATTCAAAATGCTCCACAGCTGGAATCTTGTTTGTACTATTACCCTATGCCTCTAGGCTCTAGCTTTTCAGAATGATCTCTAGAAGACTGTCCATTCATTCAGTTCTGTAGGCCTTTTAATCTGTTGCTGTTTGGAATACAAAAAGACAGTATTCTGTAATCGGAAATATAATACACAAGTATTTCTTCTTTGGTAATTTTTTAAATCCAATTTTATATTAAAATAGGTAATAAAAAAGGACAGGTCTTATAAGTGACATATGCATTATAGAGAAAAGTGTTCATTTTAATCTTTTTTGAAATAATGAAAATAATTTCAATAAAATCTCTTTAATTGATACTCAAGTGACTAAAAAGATGGAGAAAATTACTGGATTAAGATACATCAGTTTTTTAAAATACAAACAATTGGAAAAACTTGTTGCCTGTTCTCTAACATACAGTTTCTTTTTTAATAAAATGGTTTAGATTTTATGAGATTATATTATGTTATATATATATATTTAAAGATTTTATTTATTTATTCATGAGAGACACACACACACACAGAAGCATAGGCAGAGGGAGAAGCAGGCTCCCCACAGGGAGTCTGATGTGGGACTTGATCCCGGATCCCAGGATCACACCCTGAGCCAAAGGCAGATAGGTGCTCAGCTGCTGAGCCATGCAGGTGTCTCTGAAATTACATTTTAAAAGCAATAGTAAAAATAATATACAAAAATGTTACAGTAAAAAACCTCATAAAGTAGTTTTTTATATTTTATTTTTATATATTTCATTTTCAAAATAATTCCTACTTTGCATTTAATATATCGAAGAATTTACGAAAATGATTTGATTTCCAGATATATGAAATTTCTTTTTTTTAATTTTTTTAATTTTTTTTAATTTTTTAAAAGATTTTTATTTATTTATTCATGATAGACAGAGAGACTGAGAGAGAGAGAGAGAGAGAGAGAGAGAGAGGCAGAGACACAGGCAGAGGGAGAAGCAGGCTCCAAGCCGGGAGCCTGACATGGGACTCGATCCCGGGACTCCAGGATCGTGCCCTGGACCAAAGGCAGGTGCCAAACCGCTGAGCCACCCAGGGATCCCTATGAAATTTCTATTAATAAATTAATAGATAAGATAAAATATTTTTGAAGCATCATATGATGTGTTTTTTTTTTTTGTTTAGAAAAATAAAATCAAAAAGAATGAGAAGATCTTTGACTTGGTTTTAGCTCTGATTTCTCATTTCAATTTTTCCACTAACTGTATGACTTGAATAAATCATTTAATATATTCAGACCTCAGTTACCTAATCTGAAAAAAATGACATGCCTTTGTCCTGAAATCCAATAGTTTAATTCTTTCTTGCAAAAGGCCAATTACTGCTTTTCTATAAATTCAAAGTTCCCTTCTCAGTTATCATCTTAATGGCATCTTTTAAAAATGTAATACATTTAATCTTTCTTGAAACCCTCTGCTTAAGCTGCTGCTCATATGTACAGTACTTCTTCGAAAATTAACCACATTGATATCCATGACTACACTCTTCTGGTCTTTTTTTCCCTTTATTGAGTCCTGTTCTTTCCTTTGTTCTGCTCCTGAGTGTTCCTCTGAACTTCTCATCGAATAGCTGAGGAGTTTATGATGTCATTCTCACTATATATAAATGTATAGTATATAGATTTACTTTGTATATTTCATATATATATATTTACTTTGTGTTTATTCATTTTTTCTCATTCTGCCATTAAAAATAATGCCTTAGGATTATATTTCAGGGTATAGAACAACAGTCAATGGAACATAACAGAATGCAATAAATTAATTGGTTTCAAGGTGGAAGGAATCTAGGTGATTTAGATTTTTAAGATTTCTATAGTTTTCTAAACATTCTAAAGTGAGTGGGAAGAACCAAGGAGCTATTCACTCATTCTTATATCTTTTTATTCTCTGCCAACCAGAAGGAATTTAGAAAGAAATAAATGGATTTTGTTTTCCTAGAGTAATTAGGTGAAGAAAAGCAAGATAGGATTAAGGAATAAAGAGAATTGATACCATTTATATTCTTAATTTTCCATTTTCTAACCACAAAGATTGCAGTAAAGTTACCTGTTTTCTTTTTTAAAATATTTATTTACTTATTTGAGAGAAAGAGAGACAGCATGAGTGGGGGGTGCAAGGGAGAGGAAGAGAGAAAGAAAATCCTCAAGCATATTCCCCACTGAGCAGGGAACCTGATGCAGGATTCAACCTCACAACCCTGAGATCATGGCCTGGGTTGAGACCAAGAGTCAGACACTTAACTGACTGAGTCACTCAAATGCCTCAAGTTACCTGTTTTCTTAATGCAGCATTTCTCTTTTTCAAAACAATAATTTAAATAACATACATACTATTAATTATACTCAAAACTTTTAAAAATATGTGGTTTTAATTACATAGGCCCTAACTTTGTGACCTCAGCAGTTGTATTTCCTCACCTCTTAGATAAGACATACATATCTAGAAATATTTAGCTTCAAAAAAATGCTTTGTCTTCTTATTACTAAATACCTACAGTTTCTATTTCATTAGAAATGAAATATTTCATTCATATCCATAGCTTCTTGCCTGCTATGCATATCCTGTTACAAGACTACTCAAAGATTTGACTATCTCACATTTCTAATGTAAGAATCTATAATTTGAATAATTTATCTAAACAAGGTATCATCATATTCCTTCCAAAGAAGGTTCTCCTTCAGATCTGCAGGGCTGTACTTCGTCTCATCACTTATTCAGTCTCTCACGCTGGGAAACATGGAGCTAACTTTGATCCTTCTTTTCTTTCAATTCTTTTATCTAGTCTGATCCCAAGTCAGGATGTATCTTTCTTCACAATATCCTGGGGAAAATAGACCTGGAGCTTGAGGAAAATGGTTACTAGTCCATAGTTGAAGAAGCAAACAAAGAGAAATAACCAGATGCTAAACACATGACATTCTAAAGATCATAAACATCCATACGAGAGGTTAAGGGACCACGAAACAGTCAGTGAAGAAGAGGAAAAGGAAAAGGAAAAAATTGGGATCATGCAATGCCATGCTAATTCAGAGACAGGAAACCAAACAATATTGGGAATTTTGTGAAGACTAATATATCAAGGTTATACAGAAAAGATTAGAGAAGGGAGGGATTATAATGATCAAATGTGCATTTTGGAAGACAATAAATAGGATGGTTATGTTCCTTTGTTTTGTTGTATAAATTACAACAATAGATTTTCTAATGTTATATCTTCCTTACATTTCTAGATTTACTGGAAAATTATTGCTTTCATAACTATGTGGCATCTGAATCTCCACAAAATTTGATTCTCTTACCCTTTAAAGTCTAAAGTTTGTATAAAATATTTGCTAGAAGTTTTCAGAGAATTTAGCTATTTTTCACATTGATCTAGGTGGAGGTAAAGTGGGTAATTCATTGAGATTTCCTGAGGTTGCTTTTGTGCCTTACATTTTTCCACTTCATTTATTAGATTTTGAGACATATTAAATTTTTCTACTTTAATTCATTAAAATATTTATTTGAGAATATTAATAAATGAAATACATAAATATCCCTAGTCTCAAGGAGTTTATTTTAGGGAAGAAGTCAGCAAATAAATAAGTACAATAAATAGTTATATAGTAAGTTTGAAGATTGAAGGGTATTAGAAATACTTTGGGAAACAGATCTCAATATTAAATAGACTGGCCAAGGTAGGCCTAACTGAGAAGCTGAAATCTGAGCTAAGATTTGGGATGTGAACCAGTCATCTGAAGATAAACTTTTCAGACAGTAGGAATATTTGGAAAAACATCAGTAACGCAAATTATGCTTGACTTCTGCAAAGAATAACAAGGAGCCAGCATGGCTAGAAATGATTTAGGAAGTGGAAAGAGTAGTAGGGTATGAAATCATTATGTAATGGGGCTAGATCATATAGGGCATTGGAAGTAATTTTAAGGACTGTGCTTTTACTTTGAGTGTAATAGAGAGCTAGAAGGAGTGTACTGGACAAGAGATTGATGAATCAGTTTTCTTTTTTTTCTTTTTTTAGAAAAAAGTTTATCCAAGTATAACACAGAAACAGAAATATGAGCAAATTGTAAAAGTTCACCTCAATGAGCTACCATAGATTCAACATACTATTGTAACATTGTGTCTATGATATCAAGTATGAACCTAGAAGTTCATAAGCAATACAGAAAACCTCGCCTAACCTTTCCCAGTTAACATCTGCCTTATATTGTCTGCCAAACAACTGTATGGATACAACTGAAAGTATTAGATAAGAGGTATGAACTCTATATTTCATGGAATTTCTTAATCATCATTTAACTCTATATCTAGTCCAAACTATGAAAAGCAGCATAAAAGCCTATTTTCCAATCCAAAGAAGATTTCCCACAACACCTTACATAATAGAGTTGATTTATTGCAAATTCTACTTTACACTATACATGTATACAACTTACACTCTACATGGGGCAATATTATTCAATTCCTTAATGTTAAATTATTTTTTACTTGCAGAGTTGTCTTTCTTAATTATATTTAAGGAATTTCACTCTTAAAGTCTAAAACTTCCTATCATTCCCAAAGACTGCCCCCTGCCTACATTTACTCTCCTATAGCACACTTGCTTTGTATTACTATCACTCTAAACTTCTTTCTGTACCCCTCATATACTTGGGTAACATGGTTATATTTCTCCTTACCTTCTGTATAGGTTTGGGAGACATGCCATTGTCATAATGATACTGAAGATAAATAGAATATTATAACACATTTGACTTATTGCTATTCTTCTAGGCCTTTTGGATGTTTTTTGGAAAACATAACATTTTTTTACATGATCATTTTCTCAGTTTTTTAATCAACATTTGATTTATCTTCCTGCTTTTTTTTTTGGAACTTCCTAGAAGAAGACATTCTATGTTTTATTTTATTTTTATTTTAACTTAGCATTTTGGACCTTGTCAGTACTCCATTAGTTCTATAGTAGTTCATTAGTTAGTTGAAGAATTATGTTTAAAGCAGAAGATCCATATATGTGTGTGTGTGTGTGTGTGTGTGTGTGAATTTAATCTCTTGTGAAGCATCATCAAGCATACAAATCAGACTTCTATTGAGAAGTTAGTATAAAGAAGGTCCTTGGAAGAAGATAAGATGAATAATAGTCTATGATGTCAAGTATTTTAGATATTACTCCACTGGAGTAGGCAAAAGACTTTTAACTTAATAAATGTGCAAATGAAATCCTTCATTGTTTATTTTGGAAAATTTTCATTGTTTGGGAGAATAAGAAGTTGTTACTTAAAAAAACCTTTTATTGTATGTATAAACACTAACAGTGCTTGCAATAATAAATCTCAACTCCCATAATTAGTTTTGACTCATAAGTGAAAAAAACAAGATATTTCATTAAGCTTGATTTCAATGTTTTCATTTAAATTTTAATCATCTATTGCTGGCATATTTCTTAAAATATGAAGTTTATTTTGTGATTGAATAATAACTAAATAATTATTAAAATAATTAAAATCAACAAATTTGGCAAAAAGAATAGATATCCATTATTAGAGAGACCAGATCAAATAGTACAGCCTATAGCTAAAACTATTCTACTATAAGACAATCAAGTAAAATATGAAGATAAATAAATAAGGTTTTGGTAAATTAACTAAAGCAAATAGAGAATTAAAGGAAATAAATGATTTTTAATTCTTATAATAACTTGTTTATTTACCAATTTAGAGAGCTAAGAATTCACCAGTACATTGGTGACAGTATGAAAGGCAGCACCACTACATACTTTTACTGTTGTATAACAATGCCCATGATATCCTTGGCTAGCACTCATGCTTTCTTAATATGCCTAGACAAGTTTTATTTGAGCTCTAGGAAATGTTTATTATAATGACTTCCCCAGAGTACAATTGGGTACCATTGGTAGCTTGATGGCCAGCAATATAATCTACAATACTGTCATTTTTCCAGGACAGATGAGGTTACAGGAATGGCATACTGCCTCTGAAATCTGTGCCAATATTTGATAGAGTACACAGATATCTTGGATGTTCAAAACACTATGAAACCCAGGTCTCACTGAACCTTCTTCCCTCATTTGTCCACTTTTCATGGCTATAATTGAGATAAGAGAGAAGCCAAGGGCAAGGGCAAATTCAATTTAATTTTCATAATATTATTTTTTCTTCTCTAGGGCACAGTCTCTTATAGCAGTTTTCTAAAGGCAAAGTCACTTCCAGCACATAGGCTAGTATCTAGGGCTAATGTAAGCCAGGCATCCATAGAAACACACATCTCAGTATCTTCAGAGGTTAAAATGTTGTATGTCAGAGTTGTTCCATAATTATGTTCTGAAATGGCTTTCTTAAAATTATAAACTTTAGAATTGCAAAAACTATCCAAAGTTACTCAGTTTAACTGTTCGTATCACAGATGGGAAGACTGAAATCCACAGTGGCTAAATGGCATGCTCCTTGTTGATGGTTATCCACATGGTGTATAAGAGAGAATTCTTTGGTCCTAACTTAATCAAGTTTATTTTTCCTTTCTTTTTTGCTTCATTTCCCTTCTCTGTGGAAGAGTTGGGAAATCATAGAAAATTACGTTGAGGGTGCCCTAGGCTTCTGTCACTCTTTCTTTTAGAAAAGGACAAGACCATACAATCAGCATTTGAACTCTTCTATTTCTCTCTTTTATCCTTACACCAGATTCTATTTTTTTTTTCTGCAACTACACTTCAATCTGAGTTTCAGAGTGACCTTTAAGCCATGACAAGTTTACTTCTTCAGAGAGCTAGGCAAATATAATACTGTTAGGCATGGCAAATAATACACAAGAAAAAAGATAAAGATAATTTCTACAAAGGTTACATTCTACTTTATCCTAGCATAGAAAAATTTTTAAAAGGAATGTTTTAAATCACTGAAAAATGTATGGTCTCATGTCAACTACAGTACAATCTGATGTATAAGCATAGTTAAGCTTCTGATGTAGATTGGGGATGACTCCCTCAAACACACTCATTCCAGTTCTTTACCAAGTCCAGCCCAAGGGAAGTGAGTTGCCCTCCAGTCTTCCCTGAAGTAAATCAATTATATATACAAAGCCCCTCTGCTCCATGGCAGTTTCACTTCTTTCTGTCTTGTGCAATATTGATAGCTATCAACAAGCCAGAAGGGTGGGGAGCAAAAAAGACAGGAAGCTCAAGTTGGTGGAAGAAAGATATCCAAGCAATATAACTTTGGCCAAAGCAGTCATCAAGTATACAGGATTCACATCAGTGCAGGGCAGGAGCACTTTGAACTTCTTAGAATGTTGCAACTCCCAATTAATTGTAGGCAGCAAGGATCTGAATTAACATGCTTTACTAAATATGCAGAAAACAGGACATTAGAAAACATGTAAAGGTCCAAAAGATACTTCACTGAAATATTGTCATACACACAGGATTTATATATGAAACATATATATATATACATATATGTGCTACATATAATATGGTTTTTACATACATTACATATATAATTTTAGAGAAATCATTTTCAAAATATAGATGAGCAACATTTATTTCTGAGATGGATATAGTTTTGAGAAAAAGTACTATCAGTTTGCCTTAACTTTGTGCTCTGTATGTTAAATGATGTCTGGAGGAAAAATGAAAAAGAAAATGTTACCTTTGTTAACCTAGTAAAAGAGTAATTAGCTATCTCTCTGTAGAGACATGTTTTTGATTGTAATAATTATGTTAGATGGCATTAATAGATAAAAATATAGTTGCCCTTGAACGGCATGAGTTTGATGTCCATAGGTCCATTTATATGTGGATTTTTCTTGATAAAGACAGTATAGTACTATAAATGCATTCTCTCTTCCTTATGATTTTCTTAATGTTTTCTTTTCTCTAGCTTGTTGTAAGAATACAGCCTGTAACATACAAAATGCATGTTAATTGACTGTTTACCTGTGAGTCTTCCAGCCAACAGTAGGCTATCAGTAGCTAAGTTTTTGGGAAGTCAAAAGTGATATGCAGATCTTCGACAGACCCTAACTGACCCCTCGGAGTTCAATAGGTGGCTCTAATTCAAAATAGGGGAGTTGTTTCACCACTAGTCAAACACTACCTGGGACCTTGCATTTGATTCTAAGAAAGAAAATGGAATACAATAGAAATCCTGGAGCAGTTTAGATAGCAGTGCCAGAAGGATATAAGGATGTGAAACCACATTATGTGAGAAAGAAAGGAAGAAAGAAAGAGAATGTTTAGCAAAAGAAATACACATTCAAAGGGGGACTATCAAGAGTCTTCAGATATTTGAAAGAAGGACATGAGTGGCTAAACTTGCTACATATGATCTTGAAGTAGACAATTTTGTATGAATGTTACGAGGAAGCTGATCATGGAGGACATAGTTTTTAGATCTTTGAGATAAGCCATCTAAAAGCAGAATCAGTTACACTCTGGGAAGTTGTACATATACCATCTTGGGGTTATTCAAGAACAAGTTGGGTAACTACTTGGTGAGAACATGTTAGAAAGAATTCATGCATCAAATGGAGGCTGGACTAAAAACCCAAAATGATTTTTTAAATGTTTCAATCTTACATATCATTTGGAAAATAAATGAGCATGAAATCTGGTTTATGACCCCACCCAGTGAACAGTTTGTGCCTGATTAGTCTATTTATATGTCAAAGCCCAAAGAACATGAAAGATGCATTTTGTACAGTCATTGAACTAAGCATGCTGGAACACTTGGATCTCTGGAATGAATTATGTGGTTAGTATTGGAGTCATTCGTTATAAATAAATTTAAATGTATTTGGCTTTTTTTTCTGAGCTCATGTGTGTATGTGTGAGTGTGAGTGTTGTAGAAACAGCTAATTAACAACTATTTTTTGAGTGCCCGATCTATAGTATATTTTACTGGGTATTATCTGTATACAGAGCTTTACAGATAGTTTCTTAATCCAAGGGGTTTACCATATACCTCTTTTTTTTGCCCTTTTCTCTCTATATATTTCTAGATTCCAAACATCTTAATTTTTTACTTCACACTAGACAAATATTTTAATAAAAGCTATGTTGTCTATTAGCTATTTTATCTTAGTCAAATTATTGCTTTCTTAAGTTTTGGTTTCCATACTTGTGGAAGATAATAATAGAACCAAATTTATAGTGAGGACTAAGCAAAATATGGACCTAGCTCTTAGCATATTGTATGTGTCTATTCATCCACCACTAGTTATTGTGTTATTGTGCAAACTTACTGTCACATCTACCTTTATATTCTCTCATTAAATTATTCTTGGTCAGGTCCATCAGAACTACCCCACCCACGAACCACTAATCCCTACCATGCTGCTTTCACCTATTCTGTTCTGTTTGTGATTATTCTACCTTCTTTTGAAAAGGATGGACTTCCTACTTCACTTAAAACTTCTACACATCCATACCTCGATGCTTAGTGCCCTTACATAAAGAGATGGGCAAATTTATTTATAATACCACAGAAGTTTAGATCTGGTAAATAGAGATTATCCAGTCAACCCACTCATGTGAGGGATGAGGAACCTGAGATATCAGAGACAGGATCTGACTTTTTAAAAAATAATAGAGAAATTGATTAATAGGATAATGTTAATAGCAGAGTGAAGTGTTCCCATACTATAGAGTGATCCATATCCCTAGCTCCAAACAGTTGTGAGAGTAAGAACATGCAGGATGAAAGAACAGTTTGACCTATAGTCCTTAGTGGAAAATAGGACAATGTTTTGGATATTAAAGAAGGAATAAATTAATGAAGAAGCTACTATTTTTAGTATTTATTATGTTCTAAGCACCATGTTTCTTTATATTTATGCTATTTCATTTTCAATAACAAAACAAAAATGTATGAACATACTTTTCCTGCATTTCTTAACTGAAGAAACTGAGGTTCAAAGAAATTATATTATTTGGCAAAAGTTAAATCCACATTTAGCAAGTTGTAGTGCTACAATCTTAACCTATGATTCTATTAGTACAATCTGTTCTGTTTTACTGCTTTTATGGCAATACTTACCCTTCTCAATCTTGGCAATTATATAATTTTAGTCTTCCCAGGCAAATAAGACCTCTTCTCCTCGGGATTTTCAAAATTCTTGGGATGTATTTGCCCTCAGGAGAAAAGCTGTATATAGAAATTAACTATGTAGACTGTCACCTATTGTGATTTCTGGGTACTTGGATGTCTAATTTTAAGAACTTCTTGCTAGAGTACTTACTCCTGAGATTATTCTACAAGAAGTTGGATCTTATCTAGACAGATGGTGATAAAATTCCCCAAACCTAAGGATACAGAAAAAATGTTAAAGTCAGAGAGAGTGAGAGAGTGTATAAAATTTTTTTTCTGCAATATCAAGGGTTGTTTCAACCTCAGACTTTTCTCTGGCAATTCTGGATAACAAGAGACATTAGAGCAATATATTCAATATACATGTTATTTATGTTTAATATAGCATCCTTTGTAAGAGCAAAGATTTAGAAATAATTATATAGCTTTCAGGAAAAAAGCAGCTTTGGTTTGTAGCATTTGCTAGTTTCTGTGGTGTGAATATACCCACCATGCCCAATTTCAAGCTACCAATGAAATTTCCTGACTGCTGAATTGAAAGAGATATGCACATTTGTCTTCTGTAAGCCTAGTGCAAATTGTCATGTGCATATGATATGGATATACGTGTTTTTATTATAGGTACAGGCATGTTCATGTGTGTATACATGTAAAAAAGGAAGGCTTGGAAGACTATACAAAAAATATTTTATTATTTTGCTCTGGAGAAAAGAGTGAGTTTAAGACATGTTTAACAAAAGGGAACTTTTCCATTTTATTCAGTGTATTTTTATATCTTTCAAAAACATTCTATTAAAGTATAATATATACATAAAAAGTAGGTTAGCAAATATGTAGTTAAGTTTTCACAAATTGAACACACCTCTATAACAACTACTCAGAAACAGAACATTATTAGCATCACTCATATATCTGCCAATCATTATTCCCCAACACCCAGAAATAACCATTATTCTGATTTCTAGCAGCATAAATCAGCTTTGCCTGCTTTTGTGATTTACATAAATGGCACAGCATATATTATGCTAATTAATTAACTCAAATCTTCAATGATATAGACATTCATTTCAATTAATGATAATGATTAAATTATTTATTATTGATGACACAATAAATATTTTTATATCATGAATTCCTTTGTGTCAAACTTCTTTCATGTGACATTTTTGTGAGATTTGTCATCAAACATAGCAAAATAAACAATGTAAATAGTAAACAATATTGTTATATGTAATCGAAGATCATTTATTCTCATTTCTGTATAGAATTCCATTGTGTGAATATAATTCAACTTATTAGTTATTCCAGTGTTGATGGCCTCAAGTTATTCCATGAATTGAGGCTGGTATTACCTACTTCAATTAATCTCCCCATTTCCCCTCACCACTACCTTGGGCAGCTTGAATTTTTTTTTATTATTTTTATTTATTTATGATAGTAACAGAGAGAGAGAGAGAGAAGCAGAGACACAGGCAGAGGGAGAAGAAGGCTCCATGAACCGGGAGCCCGACGTGGGATTCGATCCCAGGCCTCCAGGATCAAGCCCTGGGCCAAAGGCAGGCGCCAAACCGGCTGCGCCGCCCAGGGATCCCGGGCTGCTTGAATTTAACACTTGCCTGCACACTTCTGCATGGCTCCTGGATTTCTCAGGTTCTTTGGAATAGAGGTTGATCCTTTCAGATTCCCTGGTGATTATTGTATGTCACCTCAGAGGTTTTTAACCTTGGCTCCACAGAGTTCATAGAGTCCAAGGGGTACTTGAATAGATGAAAAAAAGCAACCCTAAAAAATATAGATGCCAGTCTATTTCCTGAGAAGTAATAAAGAAGGATGTCCTAACTAGTAAATATGCAATTTTGACTTTGGCCAATTGAAGGATTAGTAGGCTATAATTCTTGAGGGCATATTTCTTTAGATAAATTTTATACACAGAAACTTTATATTTAGGTTTAAGTAAGAATACAAGTATGGCAGCAGGGAGGAATGGCTTGTGACTTTAATCTGCCAATCCATATGATGGACTGTTTTTAAGACCCTATGAGAAAAGTAGGTCAAGTAGCAGTGAAAATATATTGATTAAAGAGAAATGTTCAACTATATTACTGAGATTAAATCAGCACTACTTCAGACCAATACACAAGAAAAGGTATAGCGGAGAAGACACAGTGAAAGAGAGAGTGAGAGGTTCAGATTACTTCCATAGGGGACAGATAGCAGATTCAGTTCCCTGGAGGCTCAAGGAAGCCTCTAGTAGGGGATGGACATGCTTCACTGTCAGCATTCTCAGGCAGCAGAGATGTAAAAACAGTGACAGCCTGACCTAGAAAAATAGGAGAGTGCCGGTTTCATGGGTAAGTCTTGTATCATCCTGAGACCCCTATGGAGCCTTGGCAGTGACTACTGAAATTTTAGTCTAAAGTCTGTTAGAGGTATGAGCCACTGATACTGAGGAATTAATGTTCATATGTTCACAAGCATATCTATAGTACAATAAAGTTGTAATTGTTTTCATTGAATCCATACCTCACTTATAAGGAAAAGTGAGTGGACAAAAAAGTTGGGAAAGAAGAGGTATAAAGGACACAATTTTTGGAATCTCAACAAGAATGTACATGATATTGAGGTAAAATAATAATGTTTTGATTGTGTCATCATAGTTTTTCTCAATTTTTGTCTAGAGAGGAAATTCCAATGACTCTTTGTGGACTTAGGCATAGTTTTTCATAAGTGATGGTGAGATATAAGAAAGCTGGTAACTATTAACTATAACTATTTTTTCCCCATGCTGGTAGACTGGGAAACTAGGATCAAGTCATAGATTAAAATGATAGGTTAAAAGATTCTAAATGATAGGTTAAAAAATGATGTCTTTTCTATGAAATGGATAAAATGTGTTAGTTGAATAAAGGACATGTTCTAGAGGTGTCACACTCCCCCTACAATCCTCTCCCTCAACCCAAATAGAAAGATAATATATCTCAAATATGTCTGTACAAGACACATGCAGAGACAATTTTTCAAAGTTTGATATAAATATGTAGCCTAACATACGTATCAGGAATATCCCAAACAAACAGATCTTATAAAGCAAAGATATCAGTGAATACTATGCTTCTTTAGTTTAGATTATAGTCTTATGATGAATATGTAGTGGTTTTGTTAGTTTATTCAACAATCACTTAATAACAAAATATGAAGAAATAGTAAAATGATTTAGAGATGGTCTATTCCAAAGGAACTTGGAGTCTATGTCAGAGAAAAACATGTAAGGAAATTATTCTGAAAATATTTTTTTCTGGTCAAAAATTTTGTATATACATGTATATATATGTGCCAGGGTAGCACATAGGAACAGTGTATAATTCTGCTTCAAAATAAATGTATACACATATAAATTTACTAAAGTTTTTTTTTCTAAAGTTTTGTATGACAGAATTCCAGTTCCTCAAGATTTTCTGAGGATATGTATAAACATGATTTTTTTTTTAGCTTAGGAACATAGTATTTTATTATTTTTCTATTGAAGTATAATTAACATAGAGTGTTATATTACTCTCAGGTGTACAATGTAATGAACTGTAATACATTTTTAATTACCAAACCCTTTTGTTTAAAGATTTCTTATGTGGGTATACTATTTTTGATGTCATAATTAAAATACTTTAATTTTGGGATGCAAGACATAATTGAAGTATTTTTCCATTGAAAAATTGAAGTTAGGGCAGCCCTGGTGGCGCAGCGGTTTAGCGCCGCCTGCAGCCCAGGGCCTGATCCTGGAGTCCCGGGAACGGGCCCCACATCGGGCTCCCTGCATGGAGCCTGCTTCTCCCTCTGCCTGTGTCTCTGCCTCTCATTCTCTCTCTCTGTCTTTATGAATAAATAAAATCTTAAAAAAAAATGAAAAATTGAAGTTAGGGGATCCCTGGGTGGCTCGGTGGTTTAGCGCCTGCCTTTGGCCCCGGGGGCATGATCCTAGAGTTCCAGGATCCAGTCCTACATCGGGCTCCCTGCGTGGAGCCTGCTTCTCCCTCTGTTTGTGTCTCTGCCTCTCTCTCTCTGTGTCTCTCATGAATAAATAAATAAAAATCTTTAAAAAAAAAAAAAGAAAAACTGAAGTTATAACTATAGTGACCATAACACAGGCATTATTTCATCCAGGAAAAACAAGCTATTTATAAGTATTTTATTATCTAGGGCATGTGAGTGGCTCAGTCAGTTGAGCACTCAACTCAGCTCCTTGTCGTGATCTCCTGGATATTGAGATTGAGCTCCACACCCGGGCTCTGTGCTCAGAGGGGAGTCTACTTGAAAGATTCTCTCTCTGTCCCTACTCTCCATTCTCTCTCTCTAACATAAATAAATAAATCTTAGAAAACAAAAGGTATTTTATTACTATTATGGTAACGCAAAGTTGGAGGCTACGAAAAGCTTCACGGAAAATATAGTAATCATCATATGATTTTAAGAATGAGGACTTTTACAGACTGAAAACAAAGAAGGATATTATTAAAAGTATAACTCAGCCAGATAGGTCTTGGAGTTCTGATGTAGAGGTTGGCAATAAGATTAGGAAGAATAAAAAAAAAAAAAAAAAGATTAGGAAGAATTACTGACAGAGATACTATTCAAAAGAAGTGAGAAATAATTACATCCTTAAGACTAAAAATGACTTTGGAAATTTTCCTTTTTTTTAAAGATTTATTTATTTATTCATGAGAGACACAGATTGAGAGAGAGAGAGAGAGGCAGAAACATAGGCAGAGGGAGAAGCCAACATTCAAAATTTTCTAAAGATTAGCTCAAGTTGTGATGTGACAGGTTTTTGCTTTTTTTTTTTTTTTTTTGTAGGAAACAATAAAGCAAAAAGAAGCAAATAACAGATTATTACAATATATCCAATCAAGGATGACAAATACTATAAATTCTGTGCTGCTGGACAGATGACACTACGACCAAGAGGGTCTCCAGGTAATTCACCTTGGCACTTAGAACATGTGGACCTCTGTGATCCAAACTTGAAGACTAAAATGTATGATAAGTCCAGTGTCTGTCTGGATTCCAAAGTCAGAACCCAAGGTTATCATGAAGGGAAGGAATATTATTCTAAAGTTCCAGGACATGAAAAATACAATTTAGCTGTAATTTTAGGAAACAGATGAAGATTGTTAATTACCAAGGGTTATGTAAGGTGATTTTAGAAAGAGTGAAAAAGTAGGTCCACTCTTAACTGACAGCTCTGGCATGTATTGTGTGAGAAAAGGCTGAGGCTGAGATTGGAGATCAGTCCTTGGGATTGGAGTTAAGACTCACGTTCATGACTTCACTATAATGTCACATTAAATAAACTTTCAAGACAAAGTTAAGTTTGAAAGACAGCCTTCAATCTGACATTTTCATGGCTTTCTAGAATCCTAAATAGATCTTTGACCAACATTAAAAAGCTGATGTGAGCAAGCTAGGCTTTCAGCTGGTGGAGAGCAGGAGGGACTATTGTACTACTTGTGAGTACTTCTGGACTAATTGCTCTTAGTTATGATGCTCTTAATTGATGTTTCCATGTAACATCAATCCCCAGCTCTTGAGCTCTTTAGCTGGGGATGATTGATTTTATCACTCAGGTACAGCTAACTTCATCTAGTTCTTCTCATCCCCATTGAAGGAATCTTCTCTGGGTTAGCCTCATTTCTTATCTGTTACTCCAATAGCCCTTGATTTACATAGAAGTCACGCATCCTTGATCTCCCATTCTCCATACAGTAGCTACAGAAGTTCCTTTTGTTTAGCCTTCTATTTTTTCCCCTTAAAGTCTCATACACTTAGCATGATGATTCATGACTTCGGCTCACCCAATCTTCCACCTTCAGCTACTTTCTCTACTAGTCTTGTTTTTCTCTCCAACCCTATTGAATTTCTCTATTGCTTAAGTCTTCACTCTTTTCTCCCATTACACATTTATCTGCTACATTTACCAGTAACATCCACTATTACCCCCTCAAACCTACCCTCCTTCCCAACTATACAGTAAAATCTTACCTATCTTATCCACATATCACAGACCTAGTATAAATGCCATTTTCTTAATGCAGTCTCTTCCTTCAAGGCAAGCTTAGAACCTAGGTTTCCACTATTTTAGCACGTTTCACTAATAAATACATGTTTAATGGTTAGAGATCTCATGGAACCTATCTTCCCTTTCATTCAGCATTATACCTTTAGTGCCTAGCACATAGTGACTGATTTGATTCCTATTGACCCTTTCTGTAACTCGAGTGGGGACTAGCCTGAGAGGCAAACATCATGGTAGGCAGATGTCATGAGCATTGGGCAGGCAAAGCTAATGGTGAGGGCTTGACCAAGCCTATGTGGTCAAGAATCAAAAGCTCATTTTCAAGAAGTATTGATGAATTTGGAATAAACGTACTTATAAAGGGAGAAGGTAAAGGAGTAGCCCTGTCCTTGAGGTGGAATGTGATACTAACAATGATCATAACCAACATGAGAAGTCAGTTGATGGGAGATGAGGAAAGAGAAGGGGGAATTATGCTGATAGTGTTGAGTTTAGGGAATCTGGAGCATTTCCATAAGACATATCCAATAGGCATATTTGCATCTTGAGCTAAAGAAAAAAATGAGGGTTAGAGATATAAATTTGGGAATAATTTCATGTAGTTGAAATAGTAGTTGTAGATATGATGGCTCAGCAGATTATTTAGAAAAGGAGACTGAATATATACTTCTGAGAATCTTGGAAGTATTTTCTTTTGTGACACATCAGGCCTACTGAGTTTAATTATGTTTGGGAATAAAATGATAGGAAATAAGAAAGAGACTCATTTTTGAAACTTTTAAATAATCTTCATTATTCTTACTATATTTACTTAAAAGGCTTGACTTCACAAAAACATTTTGAATTTAAAGATTTAAAAATATAAATATAGCTGAAGTGATTAAAATAATAATTATCATTATTTTTAACATATGATTGTGATTTTTACTTGGATTATCTCATTTAACCCTCATGTCAAACTTAATTCAATGGGTGCTAATTTTATTCTTATTTTATAGATAAGGGCATTGAGCCTTAGAGACTTGATAATGATTTTTGTTCAAAAATCATTAGCTAAGAATAGCTAAGAATAGTGAAGCTAGGACTCAAACTCAGGCAATCTAACTTCAAAACATAAAGACTTCATCATTATGATATACTCTTCACCCACCTTCCTCACTGACCTAAATTTCTTAGTCCTAGTGTTACCTCTAGCTTTTTTTTTCTTAAAGGTTTTACTTATTTATTCGTGATAGAGGGAGAGAGGCAATGAGACAGAGACAGGCAGAGGGAGAAGCAGGCTCCATGCAGGGAGCCCCATGCGGGTTTCGATCCCGGGACTCCAGGATCACACCCTGGGCCAAAGGCAGGTGCTAAACCGCTGAGCCACCCAGCGATCCCCAACCTCTAGCTTCTAAATTACTACATTCCACCATTTTGGAAACAAAATGAAAGTATTGTTTTCCTCATTCAATGCTTAAGTCAGATATGTACAGGGACAGCAAAGTTTTACTCTTGGTTTAATTTTATTCATTAAAATTCTGAGAATGTACATGAACTAAGATCTGAACAATGCCAGAAGGAACCATACTTTATTTTCAAGCTAAAAATTTGTTCTACCATTCATAATAGGTATGTTCATTTCCAGACATGGCTGCCATCTAGATACAGAGAAGATATGCCAGGGACAAGGAAATAATATTCATATCTTGATTAGACAGCTCAGTCTATTCATACTCTGCCTGTTTAAGGATTCTGGACTTTATCCATGTGAGGAAGGGTGATGGAGAACTTGTGGAAGGTTTAGCACTTGTCTTATATCCTGTTAGTTCTCAAATTGGCCAAGTCCACATTAAAGCAAATATTTTGTGGCTATAGTCTTGTATTAATAAGAAGCAGAACAATAAGTTCTTCTCCTTCACACTATGAAGAGGATATCTTCTTATTTACATACTTCTAAGTTAACACTGAAAAGCATGAACACAATCCAATAATATGTCATGAGAGTTTCTTTTGAAATCGTATTACTATTGGGATGCCTGGGTGGCTCAGTGGTTGAGCATCTACCTTTCACTCAGGGTGTAATCCTGGGGTCCTGGGATTGAGTCCCACATCAAGCTTTTCTCAGCGATCCTGCTTCTCCCTCTGCCTATGTCTCTGCCTCTCTCTCTCTGTGTCTCTCATGAATAAATAAAATCTTTTAAAAAATCTTATTAGTCTTTATTTGATGTCTGAACTATAATTTGTAAATAAGACATTGGTTAGAATGTTTCAAACCTGATCTACCACACTATTAGAGCAAGTCTTTGTCTCTACATACTTGGGTCATTTCAATATTTTTCCATCAGCTTTCCCTGTGTACATACTTTCTAAGCATTCTCCACCCCATGGCATTAAGAACACTCCACCTCATATTAAGAAAAAAAAAGTATTGATTGAAGTATTAGGCTGATGCTAGGGCTCTTTGCTTGCAGTGAATCAGTTCCCATGGTTTATGACCTGTTGGAGATCCTCTTTATTCCATTTCTTCAGTCTCTCCCAACTCCTCTCTCATTTGTAGAACTGTTCCTATCAGTTTGGATACCTTTGAATTGAATCTTCCTGATAGTAATTTTTTTTATTATTTAGCATTATTCTGCCAATTAATAGAGAATTGATATCCAACATTATGACCTGTTTCTATAGAAACACACTATACTGGGTATCTCTCACTATTGTTAGATCTTTAGGAGAAAACCTAGTTCTTCAAATGATGCGATATAACCAAGAAGGCAACATATACTGGGAGAAAGTGGTTGGTGATGCAGTTTCACTTATTACTAATCTTTATACGCATTGTGTTTTCTTTCTCATGGATGCTTTTTTTTTTTATTTAACAAAAAACATACAACATTTGGCATTTAGTTTTGCTCAGAAACC
Organism: Canis aureus; assembly: GCF_053574225.1. Taxonomy (NCBI): domain Eukaryota; kingdom Metazoa; phylum Chordata; class Mammalia; order Carnivora; family Canidae; genus Canis; species Canis aureus. The sequence continues at coordinate 54,840,205 of NC_135617.1, read as the reverse complement.
AGTGTTTTTTCAAAAACAGGGCACTTGTGTCTACATTTGCATCTATTGACAAAGCAACTACAGGTGTCTTTCATGGCACATTTCACTGTTAAAAGGGGGGGGGTAGCACATAAACCAGATTTTTCATATGTGTTTTAGTGCCCCAAACTTGGTGTAAATCAATTGTTGACATGAAAATCATTTAAAGCATCTGCATATGCTAAGTTTTCCCCTGGAGTACAGACTAAGAAGTCATTTATTTTACTATTTTTCTGGTGATGACAGTTTTGTGATATTTTCTGCTTCATTCAATTCTCTTTCCAATTTTTGGCTTGATCCACTAGTGGCTAAAGCTTAGTTTTCCTTGAGAATTCTAAATAGATGTTGTTGAGTACAGAAAAGCTTTGGAACAGACATCATATATCCCTATGACTATGTATCCACCTAGTTGCTTTTTCCCCTAACTCGATAGAAATTAACGCTTAAATTATTTTGGGCTTTTGATTCAAATATGGAGAAATCAATTTTTGTTGTTTAAATTGCTATTTTGCTTTTGTATGTAGGACTCTCTTTTATGGGGAGAATGAAGAGAATCCTAGCAGATACTGGATGAGAGAGATTCCTTGAAAGCACACACAAGGTACATGTAAGTGGCTCAGCGGTTGAGTGTCTGCCTTCAGCTCAGGGCATGATCCCTGAGTTCTGGGATTGAGTCCCACATTGGGCTCCCCATGGGGAGCCTGCTTCTTCCTTTGTGTATGTCTCTGCCTCTGTGTTTCTCATGAATAAATAAATAAAATCTTTAAGCACATACACACACAAATCTGAGGCTAGTCAGGGAAGAAGGGGTTGCAGGGAGCCCTAGTGGTGCCATTCAAGACCAACTTTAAACATACAGTAAAGAGGGCTGAAATTGGTCAGCATCTCCTCATGTTTCTTTTTCTTAGAGTCCCCTTCTCTTTAAAGTGCTCAATCTATCAATCCAACATATAGCAACAAATGAACTTATTCATATCATGGGTAGAAGACATTATATTTCACCTATTGGAAAAATGTTTGTATTTTTAAATGGGTCCCTAAGGGAAAGAGACTTTCAAAGTAAAAGCATGAAACATAATGACAAATTATCAGGCATCAGCAGAGAAGGTATATGAACACTGTTCTTCCAACTTTCCCTAAAATCTTACCATGTAGGATCCATCTATGATAGAATTGATAGTACTGATAACCCATTATATTAATGTCCTCTGAAATCAGTGAAATTAGATTAACATACAATCTCTCTGTTACTTTGGGTAATCAATGCTTTATGGGAAAAAATCAAAACCATATTATATTGATTATTTCCATATGTTTAGACCATGTGATATCACTGTGCCACTGTATATATTAATGATGTCTCCTTATTTATGTTATCTAGAGATGTTATCTATTGCCTTTGATGCCAGAGGGAAAAGACATTATCTCACCAGTTTAAAAATGCATCCTCAAATTACACTGTCCTACATGAGGGGTGTGAAGCATGCATATCGACTTAATTGGAATTTACAAATAACAGAATATGACAGCTGTCAAGCATCAGTATGAGAAAAAGAATAGCATTATTTAAGTGGGAATTCTATATTAGCATTTTCCCACTAGTAACAAAAACAACAAATAGCTTCTCACTAGATAATAGCTATTGCATCATATAAAATTCATATTTATGCACAAGAAGGGATGACACATGTCTCAACTTTTTTGTAAAACCTTGCACACATAAAGTGTCTTAGGTTTCTGAAGATACTGAAAATGTCACAAAGGTTTTCATTTTTTTTTTCAAAAGCAAGTGACATGAAGGACACATGTAAATCACAATAACATAACTGGAGGTAATATTTTACTATCCAAATGTGTTTGCCCTATATACTAGTCATCTTTGTTTTAAGAAAATCCTGGTTTAGGGTTAGTAAAAATAAAGCCTGGCTTTAACTCTTGAGTTTAGGAGGCTGTAATATAATAATAATCATGATTTTTATCTAAGAAAATGTATTTTAATTATAAAAGAATTCAAACCATTTGAATCTTTTATCCAAAATACTTAGGTGTTTGAGGTTTTAAATTTACTCAAAGCTAGACTTATTGCTAGAGTGCTTGGTTTCATCTATGTTCTGTGGGATGAAGTTGGAGTTCTAATAGTAATCTATTGAAAGTCTAGGCCACTCCTAAATAAGAGGTTTCTAGAGATTCGTTTGTTTGTTTTTTAAAGAGTTTATTTTTTGACACAGAAAGAGAGACCACAAGCAGGGGGAGAAGGAGAGGGTAAAGCAGGCTCCTTGCCGAGCAGGGAGCCTGATGTGGGACTCCATCATGGGAGCCTGGGATCATGACCTGAGGTGAAGGCAGATGCTTAACTGACTGAGCCACCCAGGTGCCTATGTTTGTTTTGTTTAAAAAATAAGTGAAATTATTTTCTTGGGATGTATTTTTTACAGTGTTCTTAAATACTTTTCCTATCTCAAGTTACCTGAAATGTGTCAAAGCAACTCTTTCAATGATCTATATCAAGACACATCCATTTGGCTGCTTATCTAACCTAAGAGTGATAAATGCAATGGTTTATAAAGGAAGATATACAACCGAAGCCCATAAAATCCAACAGGGTAAATGTTACCTCCATTGTTTTTGTAATAGATGTCAGAGATATATTTCTATTTTTATAATAGATGTCCAAAATGAGACGCTAAGAGATTACTTTTTTTCTAAGATGTTTCAGTACAATGTAAAAGTAATCATAATATTTAAGAAAAACATAATATATACCATAGCTTATATTAGGTACTTTGCATATTTATATATTATTAATTCTCATGATAATACTAGGAGGTAGGCTTTATTACTATACTTCATTCGCAGATGAAGAAATTGTGGCTGAAGGAGTTTAAACAACAGGTTGTTTTAGATTTATACAACCAATAAGTGGCAGAAACCAAATCTGTACTCAGGTATCAGCAACTCCAAAGGCTATGTTCATTTTATTATCTGATTAATATAAATTGTTATCTAATTAGACCTGAGGTAATAGAGCCAAAACTGGTTTTCAGAAGCTAAATCATTGAAAAACACCATTTTAAAAAAAGATTGAGAATTCTCAAAGTAAATTATGCAATATAATATAGCCAAATCTATCATTTGGTATAAGTTAGTGGAAAACCCTCTGTGGCTGAACTCTACACAGTGCCCCATTATTTCTCAAGATCCAGATGATTATGCTTGAATATCCGATCCAACTTGGCTTCCTGGATAGCTAACCCATACTGAGAGCAAAACATTTTATCAAGTCCTTATATGGTCTTCCATAATAATATGATTAACTAGAAGCCTTAATTTTTAGTAAGATCATGAGTCCTTTCTTTATGGTTCACTTCTGGAATTATCACGAGCTACACTCTTGGCAATGCAGTCACTTCTTTATCTCCAGTTGACATCAACCAGAAAGATATACCATGATTTTTACCTGAGAAAATGTATTTTAATTATAAAATAATTCAAGAAATTTCTCTCTCCAGAAAGATATTTCAGTCCATAATAAACACTTCTATTTTATCTAGTGGCAATGAGTCCAGAATGAAAAAAAAAAAAAAGGAAGAAGAAAGAAAGAAGACAGAATCTTTGCGACTAAAGAGAATCAATCATATTAGCAACTCTGGAGTCCTTCAGTAAGAAGAAGGTAGAGCGTATATCTTATATTTCTCTCCCTGCAGTGATAAATTTAGTCATTTATGTTTATCAAAAGTTAACATCCATCTTTAGTGCCACTTGGGGCAAAAGTTCTGGTCTTACTTTTATCTTGGAAATGTAAAGGGCTTACAACATTCCCAGTGGATTATTATGATTTTTAAATAACAGGATGTCTAAGAAATTCCCTGTTACCAGGAATTTCCTACAAATGACTGAAAAGAATAAATATGAGAATTCAATCTTTGCTTTTCTGTTTCTTAAAAAAGCTATGCAAAGTAAATAAACTACTGATTTTTAAAAGTAGAAATTACTATCTCCTAATTTATTACTTTTCCCCTTTCCCCTGTGATCTATGGTCTTTATTAAAACCGTCTTAAAAAAAATAACCTTCTTCATCATTACCAAAATAAATCTTTGCTGTCTGTCATATGCAGTGCAGATCTTAGAGACAAAATAAGTCTAAGAGAATTTCATAATGAATACATCATGCACACGTGCATACATAGTCAAACAGTGTATGTAACATATTTGCAAATGCCAAATAATGACACCACTAATAAATAATAAGTCATTTTAATGAGAATAAATTATTTGGATGGTGTCTATAAGGAGATATTTTAGTTATGATTATATAAAGGGGATGCTTAGCAAAAGATCCAAGTCGAATTTTGCTATCCCTTGCTTTGCTTTGGGTATTTTTTTTTTTTTACTTTTTTTTTTAAGATTTGGAAGCAACAGGATTATTGGAAATGGTGGCTACCATGATCCATTAGCAAGAAGTAATAACAAAATGCCTAATTTAAGGCATTAGATTTATCTGCTCTTGGAGGGAAAGATAAAAAATGTAATAACCTCATTATGCTAATCACTGAACCAAGAAACCTGGAACGTTGCAAGATTATTCATTGGCTATTATATAGGCTATAAGAAACTGTTGAATTCCCAGGACCAGTCTCTGTGTGCAAAAAATTTGAAAAAAAAAAAAATGGAATTGGGTCCTCTGAACTATCCTTACTCTTAGAGTACATTCAAAGCCTAATAATTATTCAAAGTGAAAGTGGATAGTTTCAGATTCCATGTGACTTTCAGTCCAGAGAATGCTATTAAGACTTTGGTGCTTATTCAAGCCTAGTGTTTTTCAGACATATTTCTCCTTCTCAGGATACTAGTTATTGAGAAGGCTGCCTGTACTGCTCTGAGGGATTGTGGAAACAGACCTCACATTAATTATCACTGAATAATAAGGGCTAATATTTGTGATCATTTATGGTATAGGCACTGTTTTAAACACTTTATAAATATTAACTCATTTAATCCTTAGAGGCATCCTATAGAAATGTAGGTAAAATTTTTTCCAAGTGTAGATGTAGAAATTAAGACATATGGAAATCATGTAATTTGCTCTGCAACAGTTTGGTACAGTTAGTAAATGGTAGTGAGGGGAACTGACTTCAGATATTGTATACCAGAGCTCCATTTCTTGATCACTTTATACAATGTTTAATGAACATTGTGTGTGTGTGATAAAATTATCTTGAAATCTCCCCAGTAAAAATATTCTTTTGCTCTGATGTATTTCATTGCTCATAAGACATAAAAAATGCTTGTAAATATAAAGTACTAGAAAATTATATGTTATTATTATTATTATTAGGAAATAAAGATAGATAATCCTGCTAATATGGTTTTCAAAAAATAAATTTTATAATTTCTAGAATAAATTTGTTGAGATCATTGAATATCTTAAGTAACCATACCATACATCACTTAAGCTAGTATTCATAAGGTAAAACATCGCACTCTTCTACTCATTTAATTACTAGTCCATCAAATGTATTACATAAAAGCATAATAACAAAGTCTCTTTGTTCTTCAAAAGAAGAAACTTCTTTAAGAACCCAGGGAAGTGAGACTCTGTGTGATATCAGAGTTGTAGCATTGATTTCTGATAGTAGAACAGATAAGATCAAGGGCATCTTGTAAAGATAAAGTAACCTAAAAGGCATAAAGAAGTATGTACTTTATACTACAAAGTTATAGCAATAATAATAAGATGGTATTTCTTAAAATATAGGTAAATTGATCAGTAGGCCTACATATATATTCATATGTTTAGTTTTTCATAAATACAACACCTCAAATAAACAGAAAATACAGCACATTCACAAATGATGATTAGCAAACTATCAGAAAAAAATGTATAGAAACTCATGTCCCCTAACATACACTAATTTTAGATAAATTAAATTATATATTTTTAATGCAGTTATTTTACTTAAAGCAAAAATAATCAAATGTGAAATATGTACTTCTGTGTGTGTATATGTATGTACATAAATGCATGTGTATGTAAAATATATTGGGGCACCTGGTTGGCTCAGTCAGTTAAGCGTTGACTCTTGGTTTCAGTTTAGGTCATGATCTCGGGGTCCTGGGATAGAACCCCATGTTGGGCTACCCACTCAGCAGGGAGTTTGCTCGTCTTCCTCTCTTTTTGACCCTCCACCTGCTCATGCTCTCTCTCTAAAATAAATATTAAAAAATAAAATTTAAAATGTATCAAAATAGAAATATATTCATTTTATTATCTTGTCACAGGGAAGGCCTAGAATTTCTAAGCAAGAAAAAAAAAAACTTAGCTACACAAAATATAATATGATTCATATTTAATTGTATATCGTATATTATAGTTAAATTTAACACATTTTTACTTTCTTTATGAATGAAAAACATGCAAATTTTGAACAAAATACTTGCAACATATAACAGCTAAAGAGTTGATGTAAATTTATTAATAAAGAACACACGCAAAATTATTTTTAAAATACTACTAGTCCTAAAGAAAAATGAGAGATGGTATGAAAAAGCAAGTCACAGGAGAAGAAATACAAATTAATAAACATATCCAAAATATTTAACTCACTGGATATTAAGAAGATATAAATAAATACAATCATAAATTTTTAAAATACTCATATGTTGTGTTGTTGTTGTTCTTTAAAGAACAATCATGAATTGTGGGCCCATTGTGGGAAAATAGACAGGAAAGCCTGACTATGTATAAACATTAAGAATTTGCACCTCACACCAGTGAGAATGGGGAAAATTAACAAGGCAGGAAACAACAAATGTTGGAGAGGATGCGGAGAAAAGGGAACCCTCATACACTGTTGGTGGGAATGTGAACTGGTGCAGCCACTCTGGAAAACTGTGTGGAGGTTCCTCAAACAGTTAAAAATAGACCTGCCCTACGACCCAGCAATTGCACTGTTGGGGATTTACCCCAAAGATACAAATGCAATGAAACGCCGGGACACCTGCACCCCGATGTTTATAGCAGCAATGGCCACGATAGCCAAACTGTGGAAGGAGCCTCGGTGTCCAACGAAAGATGAATGGATAAAGAAGATGTGGTTTATGTATACAATGGAATATTACTCAGCTATTAGAAATGACAAATACCCACCATTTGCTTCAACGTGGATGGAACTGGAGGGTATTATGCTGAGTGAAGTAAGTCAGTCGGAGAAGGACAAACATTATATGTTCTCATTCATTTGGGGAATATAAATAATAGTGAAAGGGAATATAAGGGAAGGGAGAAGAAATGTGTGGGAAATATCAGAAAGGGAGACAGAATGTAAAGACTCCTAACTCTGGGAAACGAACTAGGGGTGGTAGAAGGGGAGGAGGGCGGGGGCGGGGGGTGGGAGTGAATGGGTGACGGGCACTGGGGGTTATTCTGTATGTTAGTAAATTGAACACCAATAAAAAATAAATTAAAAAAAATAAATCTAATTCTAAAACAAAAAAAAAAAAAGAATTTGCATATATAAAAAAAGAATTCGCATATACTTTAACACAGGAATTAAACTTCACACTCCTTCTGCATATAGTGTGCATTAAATTGTACATGATATTATATGTACACTGATGTCCAATGCAACAATGAGAAATTGGAAGAATTAAAGTGAGTATAACTAGAGAAATAGTTAAAAATAGATTTATGATGATTTCATGCCATGAGAAACTATGAAGCCATTAAGAGAAAATGAATGTGTAAAGAGAGAATCATTTGCAATATCTTCAGTAGTTTATGAACCTGGGCATATCAAAGTAAACTGAAGCCTTTCATAAATTTTATACCTCTGTACCCACAACATGTCTACCACATACACCAGGGAGTATTTAGACTAGCTCTTAACTACTTTTGCTTTTTCCAGTCTTTCTACATACATGATTACCTTCTAAGCAGCTCAGAAGTGATATGGAAAAATAAAAAAAGGTTTTTAAAAAAGCGCTCCTTGCTTTTCATACTTTAAGATCTCAGATGTTCCTCTGCAAGTAGTGATTGTACAGAATGTAAAGAAAGAATAGGTAAATGTATTTCATGGGGGTTGAAATATCCAGAGTGATGAAGATAGGTATAAACATAGCAGATGACAAATTTCTTCTGTCATATTTCATTGCACTAGCTTGTAGTACACATTGATACTCTGTCAAGGAAAGACGTTGCCCTGGACCCTGTCATACAGGGAACTCCCTCACTGTTTCTGTACTTTGAGATAGCTTCCTAGAATTTTTCTGAGTCCCTTGACCATTCGAGGTTGGCAGAGCCATCTGAGTGAAGTGCCCTATGTGCTGGCTGGACCTAAGTAGGCCCTGTTTCTTTCCTTCAGGTAGCCTCTAGATTCTCCAGGCTCCGCCACAATGTCTGATATTCACCAGATGTCTTAGAGAGCTCTGGGTTCATGCCTAAAGGTCATCTTTGGACTCCCATATGAGGCTCTGGTCAAGTAAAATGCCTGATAGATGGATTGATTCTTTTGCAGGAAAAGTAGAGATTGGGCTCCTAGAAGGGTGTTGACATCCTAACATTGGGCAATTCTCACCCAGATGAGATACTGAAGAAATTTAGAGTTTAGAGCTACCAGTGGTTCACTGTAACCCTTAGAGTTGAGCTTGGGATTATGGGCTAGGGACTTCTTCCCCTTCTGTATTGCTATAGCTATTCTATCTCCAGCCTATAACACCCAAGAGCAATAGGAAAGCTGATAGATTATCTTGCTTTGTGCACCCCCACCTCACCCTTCTCCTCTATGCTGCTACTGAGGGTGGTCACTCTACTCCCTACTTCTCTCCATTCCACTCCCTACCTCTCCTCTAATAGTGTCAGTTATCAAGTGTTCCTGAGGATAAGTGAGCCTATCTTCTTAGAATTTTCCAGATTATTGCTCCTTATTTTGAAAGGTTAATGGTCTCTTTGGCTCAGTAAATATCTTCTCTTGCTTTTAATGGATGTGGTGATATTATATTCTCCTTGGTTGGTTTTAAACTGTGCCAAAGGAGGAATAGCACTCCATACTCAATGAGATCATTCTTGTTCTGACCAAAGGCTCTTCTATCCTTCAGGGTGACAGCAATGCATGGGAGGCCTAAGAATGCAATGCTTGAGGCCTAAACTGTTCAAGAAATTGATGGATGTGTTGTGCAACCAATATGCTATAAAACTCCTAATCATTAAGTTAACATGACCAGAAAAAAAAAATCATCCACATTTTCCTTTATATTCTGGTTTAGATCTGCTCTCTTGGTAATCACCAAAAACTCACAATAACTTTTAGAGGAGTCATTGGAAACCAGCATTTGGTAGCAGCAAAATAAGTGATGAAGCACAATGAAAACATATACTATTTTAATAAAATAGAATAACGGTATGATGCATAATCACATCATTCCTGCCTTTTGTATGTATGAGAGAGACATAAAATTCATGAGAAACAGGCATTTGACAAAAAGGACTTGAGGAGTTGCTGCCTGAAAACTATGAACAATTTTCACATGCATTGATTGGACAGAAAACAAATATATAACATATCTGTTCTCTACTCATTATTATAGATATTTGTTTATACACAATTATACTTTACATAGACTCATGGATTTTGTGTTGCATATTCAAATCAAATGATTTATGTAAACAGTCACTCTATAAGTAATCCTAAACATCCTAGGAGCAACTCTGCTGGAATGCTATTACTTTATTTGAGACACTGCGCAAACTAGATGCCAAGAATTACCATTGGAAAAATTTATTTCCAAGAACATCAAATTTCAGCATTCTTACAAAATTCTAGCTTCCTTACTTGAGTAAGAGATCATATTCTTTCATTTTCTTTATATTTCCTTACTTGTTTTGTCCTATATTAGAACTTTTCATTTCTTGAACATTTTGTAGAACTCACTAATAAAGCTATTGAGTCATAGAATTTCTTTTTGAAAAGAATATTAACTATGATTCAATCAATTTAATGCTTATGAGATTGTACTTTTTAATCGTTTTCATCTCCTCTCAATTTTATGTTGTATTTTTATTTTAAATAGATCAATTGTGAAAATTTTCAGATTTATTGGCATGTGGTCATTTACAATATCTTATTTTTAATATTTACAGTAACAGTCTGAATGCTACTTTTATATTTTGGGAATAAACTATGATTTGTTTCTTTCATTCTCTTTTCATGTTTTACTAGAAGTTTGACAACTTTATCAGATTTTTAAAAATAATTCTTTTAGTTTTGGTAATTTTTTCTTGTACTTCTTTCTATTTTGTTCATTTCTGTTATCTTTTTAATACTCATAAGATTTTTCCCTGACTATATAGCATTACTGTTAGTTGTTTTAATTCTTTCTTATTTTCTTTCTCTATTAGATATTACTATTATTAATTGTTTAATCAATTGATATTTAGATTTATCTACATATACTTTCCTTGGTGTTATGATCTCTTTGAAGAGCTTATCTTTTTTAGTTTTAAGGATTGTGTGTTTGTTTAAATATATATAAACACAATTTCTGCATATACATATATGCAGTAGTTATGTTCTACAAAGTCTCTGAAAACACTGAAATAACAAATGATAAACTATTGCTCCAATGAAAAATACAGGATTAAGTTTCTATGAGCCTCTAGTTACATTTTTATCAATCAAAGCATCACTGTGTTGTATAGATTTGTCTGTCCGTGTTCGTGTGAAACAAACCAGTCTCATCACTGTTGAAAACCTGCTTTTCCATGTAATACTTTTCCTCTAAAATATTTAACAGGTAGTTTACAGACACTCTGGAAAACGATATGGAGATTCCTCAAGAAGTTAAAAATAGAACTACCCTAGAGCTTACCAATTGTGCTAACAGATATTTATCCAAAGGTTACACACATAGTGAGTCGAAGGGACACATGCACCCAATGTTTATAGCGGCAATGTCCACAACAGCCAGCCAAAATATGGGGAAGAGCCCAGTTGTTCACTGACAGATGAATGGATAGACAAAAGGTGGCATATATATATAATATTAACTATCAAGAAAAATGAAATCTTTCCATTTGCAATGATGTGGATGGAACTAGAGGGTATTATACTAAGTGAAATAAGTCAGTCAGAGAAAGACAAATACCATATGATCTCACTCATATGTGGAATTTAAGAAACAAAACAAATGAACATAGAGGAATGGAAGGAAAAATAAAATAAGATGAAATCAAAGAAGGAGACAAACCATAAGAGACTCTTAACTATTGGAAACCAGTTAAGGGTTGCTGGAGGCGAAGTAGGTGGAGGAATGGGTTAACTGGATGATGGGCATTAAGGAGGGCACTTGAAGTAATGAGCATTGGGTGTTCTATGCAACTGATGTATCACTAAAGTCTACTTCTAAAACTAATAATACACTATACATTAATTGATTTTAAATTAAAAATATTTAGCAGGTATTTAAAAAAATTCTTCTGCAGCTTTCTGATATGCGGAACCTATCTTGCCTTCGAGTTTACCATATTTGTAGACACTGTAGGAGGAAAGAATTAGAAAGGGCTCAGAAACCAAGGACAGATTGTAATTGCCAGAGGTAGCCACATCTATATATTGATCCTATCTGATATGCTTTTCTTGCAATGTAACTGGCATTCCTCCTACTAAGATTTGGAGTCTGTGTGGTTGTCCACAAATTCAGGTGAATGTGTGGAACTATCATTACCAATTCAATATAGTTGAAGTGATGCTGTGTGACTTCCAGTTCTAGTTCAAAAAAAAAAAGATATGGGCTCTGCTTGGCTTTGGAACTCCACTACCACATGGTAAGCAAGCATAGGTCAATTGGAGAGGCTCCCAGGAAGAGGATTTGAGATCTCCTTGAATAGCTAGTGACAACTCTCCAAAACATGAGTCACTTGATGCATTCTCCAGACCTTTCAAGCCCTCAGATGACTGCAGCCCAAGCAAATAGACACTGCAGTTTCAGAGAATGCCTTAACTAGATTATCTCAGCAAAACAACTTTTGAACTCCTGACCTATAGAAACCATGAAAAATAACTGATAATTACTTGTTTTTAAGCCAGTTAGTTTGGGGTGATTATGTGGGATTAGATAAATACTAAAATCCTCCTGCTCATCTCCTATATTCTCAGAATTCTTTTAGATATATAAGGTTTGGATTAAAACCAGAATTTTCGGTTAAAATTTTTCAGAAGAAAACTACAAAAAGATTATGGAGAGCATTAGAGAGAGTAGGATTTGGGAATTTTTATGAGCTGAACTAAAGAAAACACAGAGGACCAAGAACTAAAATTTAGGTCAGCATTTATGGATTGAGTGCTAGATTATAAGAAAAAATGACAATGTTCATAGAGGGAAAAGAAACCTGTCAAAATACGTGAAGAAATAATTATTCATACAAACCAAAGAAAGAGATCTTTAAATCATAAAGAAGACTTAGGAAATATTAAATGAATCAAATATAATATGAAAAAATGACATATAAAAGATAATTGAATATAACAATTTTTTTCTAAATACTTTGAAAAATAGCATCAAGAGTAATAGCTATGTTGCATAACATTAAAGGAATGTGATTATACTGGTAGAGAATGTGGGACAGGAATTGTAGGTTTTCACTGTAAGAGAATTTTTCAAACTAAGATAAATAACATGTTGTAAACCTGGAAGAATTTTTGTGTTGAGTCCTGAAGAGTGGTTAAATTCATGTTTAAAATGATGTATAGAGGGAAGGAAACTCATACCTTTGAGCCGCTGCTACATGTCAGATAATCTGCAGAGCGCTTTTAACTACATTTGGAATTTAGTGCATTTAGAATTCCCCTCCCGACGGAACTCTCCAGAGAACATGATTTTTCATATTTTCACAGCTAACAAAGCTGAGGTCCTTGGAGACCAAATAGCTTATCCAATTTAGCACAACTCTTGAGTGGCAAAGTGAAGTCTCTATGCTTTCAAAGCCATTTGTGTCTTCTATCTGTTACACCACTAAGACTACACCATTGAGAAAAATCAAAAGGAGCTGCCACTCTAAAACACAATTAGTGTCAACAATTATGAGTGAATGAATGGAAAGAGCAACCTAGCATTTTTAGTAGAAATTTAGTAGAGGAGATAGGGAGCCACGCTGCCCGTAGAGTAACCACTTGCCACAATGAAGCTATGGAGGACTTTTTATTTACTTATTTTTAATATTATATTTATTTTTTTGAGAGAGAGAGAGAGAGAGCATGTGAGCGGAGCAGGAAGAAGGGCAGAGGGTGAGGGACAAGCATGACTCCATGTTGAGCATGCAGCCCAACATGCGGCTGGATACCATGACCTGAGACAAAACTAAGAGTCTGGTGCTTAAACAACTGAGCCTCCTAGGTGCCCCAAAGCTATGGAGAATATAAAATGTAATTATTTGCAACTCAAATGTATGATCACTGTAAAATACAGACTGGAATTTGAGTTTTTAATGCAAAAATAATATAAAATATTTCATTAATTTTTTATATAGCTTGTATTTGTGGATCACACCATATTTCTATTTTGATGTAGAATATATAGATAGAACAGTGATATGGGACCATGAAAGAAATCTTCCTTTAGCACATGGAAGATTTGAAGAGATACCAAGAAGGTAAAAGTGAAAGCATAAGACTGGCGATCTAGATTTCTAGGTTTAACATGAATGTGAGCACATTCGGTCAATACAGCTTCCATCCCACCATCAACGTTATATTGCTTTTCCTAGATTTACCAAGATATATTTGAAAAGTAACATTGTGAAAGTTAACATATAAAATGTGATGATTTGATCCACATATATATTGTGAAATGATTACCACAATGGGATTAGTTAAGACCTCTATCCCTCATTTAGCTAATTTTTATGTGTATGGTGAGAACATTTAGGATCTATTACTACTGTCTCAGCAACTTTTAGGTATATACTACAGTATTGTTAACTATCGCCACTGTACTGTACTTTGAAGCCCCAGAATTCATTCATCTTATTACTGGAAATCTGTACATTTTAACAAACATCTCCATTCCTCCCATCTCCTAGCCCCTGGCAAACACCATTCTGTTTCTATTAGTTTGGATTTTTTAGATTCCACATATAAGTGAGATCACACAGTGTTTGTCTTTTTCTGTCTGACTCATCTCACTTAGCATAATACCCTTAAGATCCATCCATGCTGTGGCAAGTGTCAGGATTTCCTTCTTTCTCATGGCTGAATAATAGTCCATTGTGTATTTATATTCTGGGCATGACCAAACATTCCTACTGCCCTTCAGGAAACACCTAGCTTCTTCCTTGTGGTTCTCAAGTCTTCCCAGTTGGCCCCAAGGCACTTCTAGTTGCTCATCTTGCCACCATATTGCTATAATTTTCAGGTTCTTGTGTACTTCCTCAACTCTGCAGCATTGAATGTGACTTTCCCCTCTCCTTGGTGCTTTCTCTTGTGCAGCCATAATATTGAACTAACTTTTTCTCATCTTTCAGGTCTCTCTTTGTCCCAGAGATGATCTTTTTCCCCATTGTAACTTCTGTTCAGATAAGAACCCCATCATGGACCAACTTCACTCACCGGTTTTTCTGTTCCGAGCCTTCACACTCCTGCTATGTGTAAGTAAAGCTAAGTAAAGTGGCTTTACTTCCTGCTAGAATGTGAAACCCACACAGGATCCTCTACTCCCAGCAGAAGGTCTGATATAAATGAATGAATGAATGAATGAATGAATGCATGAATGAATGAATGAATACTTACACGGTCTTTATCCATCTTTATGCTTTTATTCATAGGTGAACACATAGATTGCTTTTATATCTTAGCTATTGTGAATAATGCTGCAATGAAAATGGGAGTGCAGATATCTATTTGAAATCCTATTTTTATTTTCTTTGGATATATACACAGAAGTGAGATTTCTGGGTCATAGTAATTCTACTTTCATCTTTTGGGAAATCTCCACACTTTTTCACAGTGTCTGTACCAATTCCCATACCCATCAGCAGTGCACAGGGTTCTCTTCTTCACATCCTTGCCACGACTTGTTATCACTTGTCTTTTTGATACTTGTCATTCCATAGAGTGTAAGGTGATATATCATTGTGGTTTTGATTTGAATTTCCCTATTGATGAGTGATGTTGAGCATCTCCCTTTACTTACTTGTTGGTCATTTGTATGTCTTCTTTAAGAGAATACCTGTTCAGTGCCTCTGCCCAATTTTTAATCAAGTTTTTTTTTTGCAATTGAGTTGCATACATTCTCTAAATATTTTGGCTATTAACCCTTATATAGATGGCTTGCATATATTTTTTCTCATTCCATACATTTCCCTTTCATTTTGTTGATTTCCATTAGATATTTTGTAGTGTTTAAAAAATGTTTCCAATTATAAATATTGAAAAAAACCTCTTGATCCCATTTGACCTCTAGCTACCACATCATTTCTTTTGTTCAATTTATTTCCAAACTCTTTAAAATAATCTTCTATATTTTCTCTTAAATGTTATCCTCTCATTCTCTCTTAAAATAGGTTTTTGCCTTTTGTGCTCTGAAATTGCTCTAGTAATGGTCTTCAAAGACTTCAGAGACTTAGCTTGTGCTAAATCACTGTCTATTTCTTTGTTTTTATTTTAATTGGCGTTTTTTGGCTTTCTTTTCTCCTTTCTTTTTCTTTCTTTCTTTCTTCTTTCTTTCTTTTTTTCTTCTTTCTTTTTTTCTTTCTTTCTTTCTTTTTCTTTCTTTTTCAATTGTCTTGAAATAATTGCTTCATTCTTCTGAGAGGCATGTTAGGACACCATATTACCTAGTTTTCTCTTTTCTTGTCTTTTCTTAGTCTTTTACACTGGTTTCTCATCTCATCAATCTTTGGATTTTGACATCCCCAGGAACATAAAGATTACTCCAGGAAATTTTATCTCTATTTTTTTACAAGGTGATTTCAGTCAATATTAAATGGCATCTGGAAGTTGATGATTCCAAGTATTTTTTTTTTATTGGTGTTCAATTTACTAACATACAGAATAACACCCAGTGCCCGTCACCCATTCACTCCCACCCCCCGCCCTCCTCCCCTTCTACCACCCCTAGTTCGTTTCCCAGAGTTAGCAGTCTTTACGTTCTGTCTCCCTTTCTGATATTTCCCACACATTTCTTCTCCCTTCCCTTATTTTCCCTTTCACTATTATTTATATTCCCCAAATGAATGAGAACATATAATGATTCCAAGTTTTTATCTCTAGCCTGAACCCTCTCTCTTTAACACTAAACAAACACCCAAATGACTAATCAATCTTTCCAACTAAATACCTAGCCAAATGTGCCCAAACTGAGCTTCTAATATGTACACTCTCACCAAACTTACACCTCCCACATTTTCCCAACTCATTTAATGGTAACTGTATTTTTTCAGTTACCCAAAAGCAAAACTTTGGGTAATCCCCGGCATGCAAGAATGCAAGTCATATCCTCACTTTCTGTTCCCAGCACATCATTTGGCGTCAAGAGTATGATTATTTTTTTTTATCATATCCATTTTTACCACCATGTAGAGGAAAACTCTTAGGTGTATCAGAATGATAGAAATTAAAAGAAATATTTTAATATGTTTCTATAAACTGCATCTAAGGACCACCTTAAATGGTTGGAAGATATCTGGATAAAACTTGAAATTCCCATTGGGAATTAATGACATAGACTGTACCTATAATTTTGTATTTATTTACTTATATTATTATTATCATTTATAGATGAGCAAACTGAGAGCTAGTTTACTAACTTGTCCAAGATTACATGAATCAATAAGCAAATCTCCTAGGATAACAACCTGAAATTCCTTCCTCCTTAACTCTGTGTTTTCCAGAAATAAAATTCAAAACAATAAAATTGAAAATAAAATGCTGTCTGCTTAAGACAGATAAGAAATAAGTTGGATTGTCTAGGTTAAATGTCTTATTATTTTCTAATATTTATTAATTAATACATAATATGGCCAACAGCCTATTATAGGTTTCAGGATACACAAAGTAAAAGAATATAATTATTCTCAAACCTTCACAGTTTACTTAAAACCTGGAGGTAGTTCCAAGAAAGAAGCAGTTATAGTGCTGTAATCAAACTGGTTTGCTGTCTTTCCCAACAAATGCTGGGAAAGACATCTGGTTGTTTTCTCAGATGCATCAAAAGACTATTGGCTTTTCTTCCATCTGATTTCTCTCACACAAATATAGATTCCACAAAGGCCTTTAAGTTGTTGCTATATTTTTTCCTCCACCAGTTTACATGATAAGGTACATGGGGGTATCCTACTAGGTTGTTGTGTATTTTTCTAGGAGTTTTGGGATTACTATCTAGTCATTCTATTTTAAACAACTATGTTGCTGCCACCATCCTCCAAAAACCCTTTCCTCAAGATTTTTAATGCAAATCATGAATAATTTTGTCTTATTTCTTATTGCATTCAATTTTTACAATTCATTCATGTGCCTGGAGCTCTTTATCCATTTCTTTCTTCTCTTTTCAAATTCTTGAATTTGATCCTCATATCTGACTGTTGATCCTGCAGAAGTACAGACTTTGGCTATCCTTGCCTCAAACTCAGACATTGTACTTGAATTAATTATAGTTTTTTATTTGTTTGTTTTTGTCAGGTACACATCACTTAAATCTCCAATGGGTGTATGATGCCTTTTCTGGTACAAGATGTTGAAAGGAGATATCATCACTAGGTTCACTAGATCTAGTGAAAACAAAACAAAACAAAACAAAATTTTTAAAAAGCAGTTATCTTGGGCCAGTTGTTAAGTTAGCCAAAAAAAAAAAAAAAAAAAAAATTAGCAAAGATGTTTGGGAACTTGGTAGACTATTGATAAAGGGTTGTTTGGTCTTTTGTTTTTATCTGGCAAACAAATTCTAGTCTCTATGTTTTCTTCCCCCAACTTTTATCATTACAGAGAATTTGTGCTGTCTCATACTGAGCATGAAATAACAAATTTTTATGCATTTTTCCATTCAGGACTAAGAACAAAACTGCCAGGCTAATGTTTTGAGTCTAGAATTGAGTCAAATTCAGATTGTATTTAAATACAGTTTAATAGGATTAGTATTACACAGTATTCAATTAATATGCCTTTTTGAATGAATAGAACTTGAAGAGAAGAAAGGAATAGCCATTGAGTATCACCATGCTGTACTGTAGCTTATGCATTCAGCTTGTACTGAGGTTTCCTATTTGTCAATGTCAATACCATGATGACATTAAGACAATTGGTAAATAAATCTATGGGTATTAATTTTTCATGAATCAAATTTCTAATAAGGTTATGGTTAAGTTGGTAAATGTTCAATTATGTAAGTTTAGGAAAACCATGACAGATCAAAGTGGTTCTAAATTGAGGCAAAGGTGGTATCCATAAGATAGAAAATTAATCCCAGATATGCCTATATCATAAAGCCTCTAATTTAGAGGCAATAAGAAAGGTCCTTCCTCATTCCACTGAATACATAATATCTACAGAGGAAGATATCAATAGTGGCATATGTATTCATTTATTACAGAAATTCTAATTACATTCCTATACCTCTCTGCACTGGTGTACAAACTCCTTTGGTCACAGGTACATCTTCCTTTTCAAGATTAGTCTTCATCATATAACCTCTCAATGCAGCAAATTTTATTTGGTAAAAAACATATATCAATTCGCTTTTCACCTCTAAAGCAGCGTCTTCTACAGTGACCAAATTTGTTTGAGCACTGATCAGGATCTATCAAGGTACATGTGGCTATAGCAAAAGAAGAGTAACCAACATTACTGATCTCTTATTTAAGAACATATTATTTTTGATTACAAAAAGTTCTACATATACATTGTAATAAACTTAGAAAATGCCAAAAAATAAGAAGACACTAAAGTATTACATATTTCCATATACATATACAACATTTAAACATGTTTTAAATTAATATATATTACATTTTTATGCCATACATTATTTTTCTCAATAAGATCCATGAATTTTTTAGAGGTACATAATATTCCCTTGAAATATATGATAGTTCATTTAATTTTTCAATTAGGTCATATTTAAAGTTTTACTATTTGGAGATTATGATAAGAAGTAAATTTTAGTATATATTTTAATATTTATATGATACATATTTAGGATAATTTTAGAAAAAATTAGATCCCAGGGTTACTAATTTATATATTGCACCAACAATATATGTAAATTTTGCTCCTAAATAAAATGGGATACACTGCGATTTTAATTTGTATGCTGTTGGTATTTGTTTTGAACAGTTGTTTTTTCTTCATTTAATTGTTCATATTTTTGCTTATTATATTATTGTATAATCTTTTAGAAGAATTCATGAGTTCTCTTCAAAATGTTTTTAGATGTTTTATTTTTATTTTTATTTTTTTTAAATTTTATTTATTTATTTATTTATGATAGTCACACACACAGAGAGAGAGAGAGAGAGAGAGGCAGAGACACAGGCAGAGGGAGAAGCAGGCTCCATGCACCGGGAGCCCGATGTGGGATTCGATCCCGGGTCTCCAGGATCGCGCCCTGGGCCAAAGGCAGGCGCCAAACCGCTGCGCCACCCAGGGATCCCGAGGTTTTATTTTTTTAGAGCAGTTTTAGATTTACAAAAAAACTGAGAGGAAGGTATAGAGATTTCCTATATACTTCCTCCCCCTATATATGCATAACCTTTCCCACTGTCAACCATCATCCACCTGAAGGGTACATTTTTTACAGAGGATAACCTACATTGACACATAAGAACCACTCAAGTTGGATAGCCCCGGTGGCTCAGTGGTTTTAGTGCCGCCTTCAGCCCCAGGCGTGATCCCGGAGACCTGGGACTGAGTCCCACATCGGGTTCCCTGCATAGAGCCTGCTTCTCCCTCTGCCTGTGTCTCTGCCTCTCTCTCTGGGTCTCTCAGGAATAAATAAATAAAATCTTAAAAAAAAAAAAAAAAAGAACCACTCAAGTCCATAGTTTGCATTATGGTTCATTCTTTGTGTTGTACATTTCTATGGGTTTGGGTAAATCTATAATTAAATATATGTTATTATAATATCATACAAAGTATTTTCAGTGTCCTAAAAATCTTCTGGGCTCTGCTTATTATCTCTTCCCTTACTCCTGTGGCAATCATTATCTTTTTTATTGCCTTCCTGGTTTTGCCTTTTCAAGAGTGTCATATAATTGGAATCATATTGTACAGTGTTTTGAGCTTCTTTCACTTAGTAATATGAATTTAAAGTCTTTGCATGTCTTTTCATGATTTGATAGCTCATTTTGTTTTAGCATTAATTAACATTCCATTGCCTGGATATAAAACAGTTGATTTATGTACTTACCTAACTGAAAAACATCTCGGATGATTCCAAGTTTGGGAGTTATGAATAAAGCTGCTTATAAACATTCATGTGCAAGTTTTTGGGTGGACAAAAGTTTTCAACTGCTTTGAGTAAATACCAAGGAGCTCAGTTGCTGTGTGATACAGTACCATTATGTTTAGTTTTATAAGAAACTGCCAAACTGTTTTCCAAAGCGACATTTTTCTTTCCCACCAACAATGTATGAGAGTTCCCTTTACTTCTCATACTCACCACAATTTGGTTTTGTCATTCTACATTTTAATTGCCTGAATATTTATGAAAGTTTCTCTCATTTGTTTTACTTTCCATTTCCCTGATGACATATGATGTGGAGTATCATTTTATATGCTTACTTGCCATTTGTATAGCTTCTTTGGTGAGATGGTCTATTAAGGTCTTTGGCACTTTCATTTTTATTTTGTTTTGATTTCTTATTGTTGAGTTTTAAAAGTTCTTTGTATGTTTTGGGTAATGGTCTTTTATCACATGTGTCTATTTCTCCCAGTTTGTGGCTTGTCATCTCATTATTTTGTCACTATATTTCTTAGGGAATAAATTTTTAATTTTAATGAGGTCTAGCTTATCAGGTCTTTCTTTCATGGATTGTGCCTTTTGTTTTGTATCCAGAAAGTCATTGCTATACCCAAGGACATCTTGGTTTTCTTCTATGTCATATTCTAGGAGTTTTATAATTTTTCATTTTACATTTTACATTTAGGTCTACAAGCCATTTCAAGTCTATTTTTTGTGAAGGGTGTAAGGTCTCTGTCTAGATTCACTTTTCTCACATGTGGATGTCCATTTGTTCTGACATCATTTGTTGAAGGGATTATCTTTTCTTCATTATGTCGCCTTTGCTTCTTTGTCAAATATCAGTTGACTATATTTATAAGGATCTATTTCTGAGCTCTCTGTCTTGTTTCATTGATCTATTTGTTTATTCTTTTTTTAAAGATTTTATTTATTTATTCATGAGAGACACAGAGAGAGGCAGAGACATAGGTAGAGGGAGAAGAAGGCTTCCTGTGGGGAACCTGATGTGGAACTTGATCCCAGGACCCTGGGATCACAACCTGAGCCAAAGGCAGACACTCAACCACTGAGCCACCCAGACATCCCTATTTATTTATTCTTTTATCAATACCACACTGTTCTTTTCAGATATATGAAAGTAATGGTATAAATTTTCCTGTAAACACTACTGTGAGCTGTATGCCATGAGCTTTGTGTTATCTCATTTTTATTACCATTCAGATGATGATATTTTCTAATTCTCATTGATACTTCTTCTTTGAATAGGTTGACTTTTGTTAATCTTAATGTTTATGTCTTCTTTATTCTTACATTTATATTGTTTGTTTTCCTGTTTTCTGTGTAACTAAGGTGTGTTATCATCACCTATTACTATGATGTTCTCTGTTTTTGTCTTTTTTTAAATACATTTCAAGACTAAGCTATTTGTTGCATTAAATTTATGGCCACAATATTATCTTGTTGAGTTGAACCTTTTATTACTATGAATCATTCTTTGTCTCTAGTAATGCGATTTTTCTTACTGTCTTCTTTATATAATATTAATATAACTACTTCATTATGTTTTTGTTGGATTTTTATATCTTTTCCTATCTTTTAGATTTTATAATTTCTATCTTCTCATATATTAGATATTTCTCATATAAACTTATACTACATTCAAAAGATTCACTCCTATTTTTAAATTTTACATTAATATTTATAATAGTAAAATATATTGGATGAAATATATCCCATTATTTTTCCTGTCTTCTTTTCTATATATTGGTTATTTTTTATAATTCCATCATCTCATTTACTACTGTGTAGTTATATTATATTTTTTTTTTCACTGTTTGTGCTAGAAGTTTCAACTTACCAAAGTCTTGTAAAAAAATCATTGCTTATTTTTTATCTATTTTTATGAGCTTCCATAAAGAAAACCATTCCCTTTCTGGCCAAATAATACTTTTAAAAATTCCCCTTAATATAGGAGTTCTGATGTTGAATTCTCTGTTTTTATTTCACTGAGAATATTCTTATGTTATCTTCACTCCTAAAGGGTATTTTTATTTGATACAGAATTCTAGATTATAGTTCTTTTCTTTCAGGACTCTGAATATATCACTACCTTGTTTTCTGACTTCTTTGTTGTTATTGTTGTTGTTCTGAGAATTCAGCTTTCAGTTTAATATCTGACTCTTTGAAAGTGATCTGCTGTTTTCTTCAACTTTTGCTTTGCTTTATTGTTTTGTTTTGTTTTAGTAGTTTACTGTTTTTTCTTCCTTCCAAATTCTCTTCCTTCCTTTCTTCTTTCCTCTTTTCCTACCTTTCTTTCTTCCTTCATCCTTCCCGCCCTCCTTTAACTTTTTTCCTATTTTCCAACCTCTAATTTTCTCTTGTTTCATTCCAAATATTTTCTTGTGGTTCATCTTTTGTCATTTTTAAATATCTCACCGATTATGTAAACACTACTGTCTGACACATTCATTATGTATTTAATTTTGCTTTATAAATATTTCAGTTCTGGAATTTTATTTTTGCTCTTTGTTGTAGTCTTCATTTCTATGCTAAATTTTTACTTTTGTTTTTCGTTATTTAAATAAATTAAGTGCAGTTATTTTAAAGTCTATCTAGGTCTGGTAACTTCCTTATCTGGATCCCTTGTTAATCCCCTTTCTTGTGTGCTGGTTTTGATTTTTGATAGGGTAGTCCTATTTTCATTTGTTCCTGATTGTTTTTGTCACATATATTTTTAATGAAAGATGAGGAAATAGCTTGAGGTCTGGAATACTGTTATCTTTCTCCAGAATGATTTATTATTGTTTCTTGCTGGTGGTTAGAACTACCAACCAAACTTCCTGGATAATCCTAAACCATTATAGAATTTGAGATAATGTAAAAGTGAGTATTAGTTCCTGGAACAGATGGACTACTGTCCTTTTAATTTAGACCTAGCTCATAGCTTTTTTCATCCTCAGCCAAAGCACACCAGTATTTCCATAGTTCTCCTTCCTTTGCAGGCTCTGAATTATGATCTTGCCTCAATGCTATCAGATTTCTGCTATTCAACTTCTTTCCTGTGTCTTTAAGAATGGTCAGATGCTTTCAGGGAGAAGAGTTTCCTCAGAGGTTGATCTCAACTTGATTTTTTTTTTTAAGGTATAACTTTTAATTGACTTATTTACTCTATAATACTCTTAAGCAATTGTTTTGTGTTTTTTTTTTCTTTTTTATCCATCTGTCCCCCTCAGTGTGTGGGAAAGGTTATATGAAAAGAGTGTTATAATTTTATAGTATATTTTAACATCAGGTTGCTATGTGAAACAGACTACTATAATTTTATAGTTTAAAGTTTTAACATCGAGTAGAACAAATAAATCACTAAATTTTCAAAATAAAGATTTTGTATGGTACAGGTTGATAGTCTTTCGAACTGAAGAGGGAAGATAAGTTTATAGCCATGGACTTTGAGCTTGAATTTTAGTGCTGTTATTTGCTAGCTATGTAACTTTGGGTAACCTCTATGAGCATTAGTTGCTTCATCTGTAAAATGGAAAAAAAATGGTCTCATTCACAGAGTCTCTATGAAATATGATGAGTTAACATATAAATAAATGTTCAGCAGTGCCTGTAACATAATAGTTTCTCACAGATTAAAAACTGTTATTAATTAATGGTGAACAAAAGACTAAAGTTGAAATTAAATCATTATTGACTACAACTTTTAAACCAGGTAGTGGACTTTTTCTGGCGGTAAAGCAAAACATTAAGCCAAAGAGATAAATACACAGGCATGAGAAAAAGAGAGGGAGCTAGAGAGAAAGAGAGAGAGAGAGAGAGGTTAAAAAATACCATATAGAGAAATATATTAGGTACAATATGTGAACAGATAAGTATTTGTTCATTGTCATACGTTGTATCATGGAAGAGTGATAGGAAAATGTAAACCTTAAAAAATGAGTAAGGATTATTCAAGTGAACAGGAGTATATAAAGAACATGAACCAGTCAGACAAAGTAGTACGATTCTCATCCTAGAGTTGAAAGAGCATATGACAAGTTTAAGTTCAAACACTAATAATAAAACAAATAGATTTCCTTCATAGAAAACCTACTATGTGTCAGGTATTGTTTTGAATATTTTGCATACATTATCTTATTTAACTGCCATACAACTTTGAGGTAGATGCAGATAAAAACCTGAGGTCTTGAGTGACCAGATAATTTGCTCAAGGTTGCAAATCTAATACATGCTTAACCCACGGTTCAATCTTAAATTGTTCCAAACCAGAATTTGCATTTTAAATATGTAATCCGTGGTCTCTACATTGAAAAAGTTGGAAACTGACTTGTGAGAAACACTCAACAGATCTGGATATTGTCTCAAAGTAGATACTGCTTATGGTAGCTGGTTGTCTCTAGCACCTGTAAGTATTTTATGACTATGGAGAAATCTGAAGATGTGAAAATTGTAAGTTGAGGATTGAATGACAAAATAGAGTTCTATGAAGAAAATTCATACAAAGAATCATGAGTAATACATACTTAATAATATACTGTATATATGCTTATAAGTGGGTTTCCATGCTGCAACCTGAATGTAGGAAAAAATTTACCTTAGACAGATTTAAATAAAATAATTTTAGCTCCTTCATATGGAGTTATATGTCAGTTCCCTTGACTTTGATGTCTTAACTCAAAGTTACTGGATAATAACTGGGAATTTAATTCACTTCCTGTTCTTCATCTCTTACTAACCTCTTATTCAGAACTTAGAATTAAATCTTTTTTTTTTCTTTTTTATTTCTCAAACATCGTTAGTCTGGCAAAGGCTGCACATATCTCTGATTTTATGGCTAGCACCTGGATCTCTTACTGCTGAAGATACTTCATGATGATGTGTCAGCATGTAAAAATCATAAAATGTTCTAAGATATTAATATTTGTGTTTTATTTTTCCTTAGCTTATTCAAGAATATTGAAGAAGATACAATTATTTGTATCAAGAGGATGAAAATATAGAAAAATTTTAAGACTAATTTACAAATTAACTTAACTCATGCAAATTAATTAATACAAACTAATCATTGTCACAAGAGAGGCATTAACAATGTGTTCATTTGTCAGCATCTTTCTGGATCAGTTGCGAAGTTACTTAGCTAATCAGTGAAATCCTGGCCAATTGGAAGAGGTTATTTATTTTTATGAACTCTACTATTCTCCCAACATTTTATTGTAATTCTCCAGTAACCAAATTGACTTGATTTTAAATTTAATTAAATCTAGAGCACTGGGACTGATAGTGTCTTCCCACCAACATTTCAACACAACTGAATGTCTCTCCTCTGCTATTTTAGATCTGGCCTCCCATGCACCATGCATTATATCATAAAGTTTCCAAGGCCATCATGTTTCTACCATTTAAGGTCCATTCTGAGCATCTTAGCAACTGGCTATACATGGATACTAGCTTGTATTCCTTCTCAACTACTTCCTCTCCTTGTTTTGTGTTTTCTACTTCTAATTCTCATTCTCCATTTCTTGAAATACTGCAATATGACATTGAATGTGATAAACATTTTGCTTACATTATCTCTGAATCTTTGCAAAACCTTATAAAATTAATGGAATTACCATTCCACTGTACAGTTAAGAGAATTAAAGCTTCACAACTACAAAGGAGTCTCAGATCTCAATGGATTATTTCTGCTTGTGCTAAAATACAGCCTAAACTATTGTTCATTCTGTCATGTTTTAGCCATTGTCAATATTGTTCCTTTGTCAAATTTCAGTAACTTGCCTCTCCAGCATGGTATCCCTCTGGTTGGATCACTCTTCTTACATTTCAAAAAGTATCCACTTAAATTGAACACTTTTTATTGTTTCTTTAATAACTTTAAGGTTCTATCAATAACCAAACCAAACAATTGTGCAACTGATATATTCTCCTCTATGAACTTCTTCAAAGCCACACACTCTGATCCTTTGTATCAGCCTTCCTTTTTTTTGGTCCAGCAAAGGACAAATATAGAATGTTCTGTCCATTTTAGGACACATTATAACTTAGTATCTGTTTGAATGATCAAAAGGTAAAGGAAAATTTGTAGTCATATTCATACACTAAGTGTCTTCATTGCATTATTTAAAGTTTTCTGCAATGCTCAACAAATGTAGAACTTAATGGTATATACCCTACATATCTGGAGCACAGCTATATTCCCATGTGCCCTCATTGCTTTTGACCAAATCTATTCTGCTTGTACGTTAGCCTTCTATAGAAAGCACGATTAAATATAAAGAACAAATATGCTAGGCTCTTGTATTCCAGTATTTATATTCCACTTATCACACATAGTATAATAAGTGTGACCTTGAAAAACTCTCCCCTTTGATGTCTTTTTCCTCTTCTATAGAAAGAGGAGATAACCAGTGTCTCATGCTGTTATCTGGAAGGTCAGATTTGCTATCTACGTGAGAAGTTAGGAGATGGGATTTGGCACCTGCTAGACATGCTTATTTACTTCTTGTCTTCCCTTTCTTTCTCTCACCTTCCAAGGTCTAAATAAAAGTATCTTATCCCCAGTTTCAAAGCTCTTCATCAGAGAATTCAGGACATTTTCCCAAACCTCCATAATTGCCATGCCACAATTTCATCATTTGTACTATTTAAAGTGTCTTTCTATAAACCTCCATTCATTGACTTGAGTTTATTCAACTAGCTTTTAAGCATGCCTAGAGAATTACTGTGTCTTTATTTTCTGTTTCCTTAGTGTCCAGCATTGTGTTCAGTAGATCATAGCCACTCAGTGTTACATGGTTATTGATTGACACACTAGCACCATGTGCTTCAACATCTGCCCATATCTTAGCTCCTCATTTCCTCAGTTCCCTTTCATTATTAATAATAACTATGACATCTGGGGTGCCTGGGTATCACAGTCAGTTAATCCTCTGACTCTTCATTTCAGTTAAGGTCATGATCAGGGACATGATCGAGCCCCATGTCAGGCTCTGGGCTCATCACGGAGTCTGCTTAAGACTATGTCTTCCTCTCCTGCTGCTCAACATCCTCCCCCATCACCTCACATGCATGCTTTCTTTTTTTCTCTTTCTAAAATAAATAAACCTTTAAAAATAATAATCATAATAACTATAACATCAGCAACTATAAAAATTATAGGAGTACCTAAATTGGTAGACTAATTTTCAGTTTATAGAGCTACCTACTGATACATTATTGCACTAAATCCTAATTGCAGTCTTTTGAGGTTCATATAATTAATAAGCACAATATTTTATATCAGACTTTTTATTTTTTAAGATTGCGGTTGTTATTGATTCTGCTTATATTCTTTTTGTTGTTTGTTAAAGACTTTGGCAAATTATTTAAATTCTCTGAGGGGCAAAGTTCACATGTTATTAAGTAGGAAGCTTGTAAGAAAATCTAGACCTTCTAAGTTGGAATTCAGTTAGTTTTGTACCTCTTGAATTCCCAACTTTCTAGTCTCAATTAGAAGACTTTTGGGTATCAATTTACATCTTCATTGTTAGAGAGCCTGGATTGCCTCAGAGGACAAGTCTCTCAAGAATATCATAAAATCACCATTATACATTTAATTGCACTATATATTTTGAATACTTTTGATTCATAAAGACATTGCTGAATTTCTTTACTAATGTATTAACTAACCCAACAAAGAATTTTTTGTGATACTATTTCTTTATTTGCCGTTTTATTCCAACTTTAAATGCCCACCATATTTTGAGACTATATCCTGGATCATTTTGTAGATTCTGTTATTGATATCTCAAGAGATATGTACTATTATTCTCAATCATTCATCTTCCCCGGGCTTGCTTGCTTGCTTGATTGATTTATAAAATAATTTGAGACAGAGAGAGAGAGACAAAGAGAGAGCATTGGAGCTGGGGGAGAGGCAGAAGGAGAAGCAGATTCCCTGCTGTGCTCAGAGCCCAACATAAGGCTTGATCAAAGGACCTTGATGAAACCATGACCTTAGTCAAATGAACAAGAGTCAGATGCTCAGCCAACTGAGCAATCCAGGTCCCCCTCCTGGATCTAATTTATTATGACATCTTCATTTCTGAATTTTAGAAATACATTTTAAAATTATATTTAAAAATAATTTAAATATCTGAAACAATCAAGGTCTAAAGAAGCCAGAGTAACGAGCTAAATCATATTAATTTTCAAAAAGAGTTGGAGGGCACCTGGGTGGTTCAGTCGGTTAAGCATCCACTTCTTGATTGCAACTTAGAAGATGACCTAAGAGTCCTGGGATCAATCCCTTGTTAGCTCTGGCTTTGCACTCAATGCAAAGGGCATTCTGCTTGTCCCTCTGCCCCTCCTCCTGCTCATGCTCCCTCCCTCTCTCTTTCTCAAATAAATAGATTACATCTTTAAAAGAAAATGAGTTGAGTACATTAGTATAACACTATTCTAAATGAGGAAACTGAGATTCAACACAATTAAAGAAACAGATTCTTTAATTGATTAATTTGATTATGTTAAGAAACTGCATTTTCTATTTAATAATCTGATGTTTGTATTTTTAGCTAGAAGCTCTATCTTACACATAAACAAGCATCTATTTTACCTGGTAGGATGAAAGTCACATAACACAGAAAATGGAGGAGATAGTAAAAGATCTTCATTCTGCAGAAAGAAGCTCCTGAAAAATTGGATAACAAATCTAAAGACTAGCACACTTTCCAAAAGCCCAGAGACGTTTACTATTTATAGTTTCCCAATAAAAGAAAGACTTTATCCGGAAATTGTTTTAATTTGGTGTACTTGTCTCTGCACCATTGACTAGGGCTGTGGGTGGAATTGCCCTAATTGAAAATACTTGAAATTATTGATCTTTAGAGAGGAAATTCTTTGTGGAAGATAGCTGCATACATGAGATTATTTTATCTATGGTGATCAATTAAACATTGACACAATGGACATGCATGGAGTAGGTTTAAGAGAAATATTGAACATTACCATGTTACTTTTCAAATTATACTATAGTCGCTAATTTGACATGCTAATGTCATCAATATCTCCATATATCCCAAATTCTTACTTATACCCATTTTTCCAATTGATTTCTCCAAATTACTCATTTACCAAAGGACAGATACTAAGCCTTACTTTTGTCATTAATTTTTACTATTCTTTTCAGATGCAACTTGAATATTTATGGAGATCTGCTTTTCCAAGGACAGCCCAATTAGTTTCCATTTATTTAATTTTTTTATCACAGTAATATAGGCACACAATAAATATTGAAAAGACCTTGTAATTAATAGAAATAATTTCCTATTTCAATCTATTTTTTAGATCTTTTGCTTATTATTAACATAGGGATTCAGTCTAGCTTAATATTTTGTCCTTGCTTGGCAACCACAAAATGTATCTTTTGGTTTCCACTAAGAAAAATGTGGATTCATATCATTTACACTCCTGTGCTGTCCTGCTCCTCAAATATTTGAAAGTTATATTAATTCTCAAAAATTCTGTAGGTTATCTTTAAACATTTAAAAACCTTTTCCCTCACCAAATTTAGTCACTACATTAAACTTTCTCTATTTAAAATGAAGGTATTAGGAACCTATCATTCCCTCCTACATTCATCTGTTGTTATACATCTCCTTTTATCTTGACTAGGATAATATTTGCACTTAAGGACTTTTAAGTGGAAAACCTGTAATACAATAAGCAGTATGAATTATATTGCCTTTTTAATGTGTCTGATATACTAACCAAAGACAAGGGTTATTGGTTTCAAAGTCAAGCAAATTATTACTATTATTTTACTACTACTACTACTACTACTACTACTACTACTACTGCTACTATTTTCTTTTATTGTTATCTCTATTCTTTCCTAGGTTTTTTTTTCCTTAAGTGTTTTTAAGTTTTTTAGCTTTAATTGTTTCATTTTTGGTTATTGTGTTTTTGAAAAATATTTTTTCCTGTAGTTTTCTTATGGATGTGGATAAAAATATAAACAATAGTCATTCTTCATCCTCAAGTTTATCCTAGTATCATAGGCTATTTCTGTGTCTGCTTCCTTCTAAGAGTTTCTGAACCTGTTCAACTGCACTGAATCTACTGTGACTTGTAGCTCACATCTCCTCTTTTTTTCTCTTTTTTCCATCTAGAGATGTTCTAAAAAAAGGACATAAAGGTATTTCCATGCTGGAAAATATTTGTATTCGGTCCTCACATCTGATTGTGAAATCTGGTTCAAATTCATGTGAAGTCATTACTCTACTAAACTTTTTTTTTTTTAATTTTATTTATTTATTTGTGAGAGACACAGAGAGAGGCAGAGGGAGAAGTAGGCTCCATGCAGGGAGCCCAATTTGGGACTGGATCCCAAGTCTCCAGGAGCACACTCTGGGCCAAAGGCGGCACTAAACCACTGAGCCACCAGAGCTGCCCTACTAACTTCTATCATTCAGTCTTCTTAATGAGAATCCAATGCTAGGATAGCCTCTTTTATTTTTTTTAATTATTTTTATTTTTTTATTGGAATTCAATTTGCCAACATATAGCATAACACCCAGTGCTCATCCCGCCAAGTGCCCCCCTCAGTGCCCATCACCCAGTCACCCAATCCCCTGCCCACCTCCTCCCACAACTACCCCTTGTTCATTTCCCAGAGTTAGGTGTCTCTCATGTTTTGTCACCCTCACTGATATTTTCACTCATTTTCTCTCCTTTCCCTTTATTCCCTTTCACTAATTTTTATATTCCCCAAATGAATGAGACCATATAATGTTTGTCCTTTTCTGATTGACTTACTTCACTCAGCATAATAACCCTCCAGTTCCATCCACGTCGAAGCAAATGGTGGGTATTTGTCGTTTCTAATGGCTGAGGAATGTTCCATTGTATACATAGACCACAGCTTCTTTATCCATTCATCTTTCGATGGACACCGAGGCTCCTTCCACAGTTTGGCTAGTTTGGCTATTGTGGCATTGCTGCTAGAAACATTGGGGTGCAGGTGTCCCGGCGTTTCACTGCATCTGTATCTTTGGGGTAAATCCCCAGCAGTGCAATTGCTGGGTCGTAGGGCAGATCTATTTTTAACTCTTTGAGGAACCTCCACTCACAGTTTTCCAGAGTGGCTGCACCAGTTCACATTCCCACCAATAGTGCAAGAGGGTTTCCCTTTCTCCACATCCTCTCCAACATTTGTTGTTTCCTGTCTTGTTAATGTTCACCATTCTCACTGGTGTGAGGTGGTATCTCATTGTGGTTTTGATTTGTATTTCCCTGAAGTAGGATAGCCTCTTTTATTTATTTTATTTTTATTTTTTCATGTTTGGGAAATGCAATTTCTTTTTTTTAATAATAAATTTATTTTTTAGTGGTGTTCAATTTGCCAACATACAGAATAACACCCAGTGCTCATCCCGTCAAGTATCCCCCTCAGTGCCCGTCACCCATTCACCCCCACCCCCCGCCCTCCTCTCCTTCCACCACCCCTACTTCGTTTCTCAGAGTTAGGAGTCTTCATGTTCTGTCTCCCTTTCTGATATTTCCTACCCATTTCTTCTCCCTTCCCTTCTATTCCCTTTCACTATTATTTATATTCCCCAAATGAAGAGAACATAATGTTTGTCCTTCTCCGATTGACTTACTTCACTCAGCATAATACCCTCCAGTTCCATCCACGTTGAAGCAAATGGTGGGTATTTGTCATTTCTAATGGCTGAGTAATATTCCATTGTATACATAGACAACAGCTTCTTTATCCATTCATCTTTCGTTGGACACCGAGGCTCCTTCCACAGTTTGGCTATTGTGGACACTGCTGCTTTTAAATGGCTTGATTTTTTTTTTCTCTCTCTCGACACTATTAGGACATTCTCATTATAATTCATACCCCAAATCTTATGATTCACACATTTCTTGGTGTGAACTTCTCTTTTGTGTCTGGCACTGGTGAGCTTCTATCTTTAAATCTGGGAAAGTGTTCTCTTTTTCTATTTCTTTCTCCGATAAAGTCTCTTCTTATGTGTATATTTATTTTCTTGCTTTTGGGGATTTCTTTTAGTCAACTGTTGAAATATCCTATAATTTTGTCTTTACTATCTTTATTATCTTTTTTTAAGATTTATTATTTATTTATTTATTTATGAGAGAGAGAGAGAGGCAGAGACACAGGAGGAGGGAGAAGCAGGCTCCATGCAGGGAGCGCGATGTGGGACTCGATCCTGTGACTCTAGGATCACGCCCTGGGCCAAAGGCTAGCGCCAACCCGCTGAGCCACCCAGGGATCCCTATCTTCATTATCTTATATTTATATCTACTTACGTTGTTATTTTATGATTTAAATATCTTTCACTTTTCAGTTTTTCTAAATTTTTTAAGCAAATATATTTAAGATGTATGCGCCTTTTTCTGTTTTCTGATAGTTTTTTGCTATAGAGCAGTATTTTTTTACAGATGTAAGATTTTCTTGAATCCCTCTCTAAACATATGTAAGAAAGTTTTGTTTGTATTAAATTCTATTTTCCTTGAACTGTTTTCTCAGGATCTAGTATTCCATTTGTTGTTGTTACTTTAGTTATTCATGCTGTTGCCTTTACATATTGTTGTAAAAACATTGGTTCTAGGATGAAGAATTATATACCTCATGGGGATTTCCTTGACTGTTGCACAAACCTTTTTTTCTTTTTCCCATAAAACCTCTGTTTCTGCGAATTCTTATGGTAAAGTCTATGGATGTAGGTTGAATGGGCTTCTTTAAAGTGAGCAGAAGGGATTAGAACTTCCATAGTCTTGAAAACAAAACAAAACAAACATTATTTTTTTCTGGGACACAAGTTCTTGTACGAGAAACTTAAGATCTCTCTATATGATTTGTTCTATTGAACTTTGGTTTTATTTAAACAAAACTAAAAGCTACATTAGAGAAGGACAGTGTTTCTCTTGACAGTGAATCTCCAATATGTGGGAATGCTTTTATTAGAGTAGAAAATCCAACAATGAAGATATAATCCAAGCGAATATCTTTGACATCTTTGTGAAGAATCAGTTGACTACACAGACTGGCATCTGGTTCAAGACTTTTATGTTCTGATCCATTGATCAGTCTTTCTCTCTTTTATGTCAATACCAAATTCTCTTAGTTATTGAAACTTTATGGCAAAACCTGGAATCAAGTAGTGTCAACTTTGCAACTTAGTTATGTAGGCCTTTCATAGATGCCTTTTTAGGTTGGGAATGTTTCCTTCTATTTCTGGTTGCCAAGACTTTTTATAATAAATGAGTATGACATTTATTTTAAATATTTATTTGTATTTATTGAAACAACCATGTTTTTGGTTTTTACTCTTGTAATATGGGGGATTATGTGAATTGATTTTTTAGCACGAAACTAAATTTACACTTTATTTGATAATATTGTGTTAAGAATTTCTGTAGTTTCCTTGAAATTTCTTTTTTTTTTTTTTTTTTTTGAGTTTTGGTATGGATAATGCTGGCCTTCTGACATTATTTGGGAAATATACCTTGTACAAAAGGTTCTGTGTATAATGAATATGCTTTCATTATTAAATATTTAGAAGAATTCACAGTGAAGCCATCTATACCTGGTATTTTTTATGTGGGAAGATTTACAAATAGACATTATTAAAAATGAATATAGAATTATTCAAGTTGCAAACTTTTTGTTGGGTGAGTCTTGGTGGTTTATATCATTTGAAGACTTTTTCCCTTTCATAACATTTACCAAAGTATAGATGTAACATTGTTTATGATATTCTCTTACTGTTCTTTTAATATTTTTTATGTCTGCTCTGATTTATCCTATTCATCACAGACATTGGTCATTTGTCTTTCTATCTCTTTCTCTTTTTCTCTATTCACTCTGGCTGGATATTTCTGAAAATCAATATTTTACCTTTTTAAAAAAACAGCTTTTGTTTATTGTGTTTTTCCATTTTTATTTAATTAATTGCTGATCTTATTATTTCCTTCCTTCTGCTGAGTAAAAATAAGTTTCATTGACATATTTAGTTTATAAAATTAGGTTTAATTTGCCCTTTTTTCTAATTTTTTTCTTTTTTCTAAGTTCTTAAAGTGGAAGCTTAAATCATTGGTTTGAAATATTTCTTATTTTTTTAAAAAAATTATTTATTTATTTATTTATTTATTTATTTATTTATTTATTTATTTATTTATGAGAGCATGCACATTTGTGTTGCACACAAGCAGGGGAGGAGTGGGGGAGAAGGGAAGGAGCAAAGGAGGAGGGAGACGGAGGGAAAGAATCTCAAGCCAACTTGTGCTGAGTGGGGAACCCAACTCGGGGATGGATCTCATGATCCTGAGGTCATGACCTGAGTTGAAACCAAGACTCCAGTGGTCAACCAACCGAGCAACCCAGGCACCCTTCTTATTTTTTATTATAACCATTTAAAAAATACTATGGTAATAGACTTGGAATCTCTTTTGTCTGTGTCTCTTTGTTTTTTGCATGTCACTCTCTCTGTCTCTTGTTCCCTTTCTCTCTCCCTCTCTCATCATTTATACCAGGGGAAACAAGGTGCCATGTTGTGCAAATCCCTTTATAGTGACCCAGATGATGTGGTTAGAATCCATGATTCTATTTAATAACCCATAAAGAATTGAAGTTCTATGTCTAATAGTTCTCAAGAATGAAGCCTGGCAACAACCAAATGAGAAAGCTTAGAAGCTGATCTTTCGACCCCATTGAGATGTCTATAGCTCCAGTCACCTCATGAAATCTCATCAGAGACATTCAAACAAAGCACCAAGCTAAGCTGTTTTTGGAATCCTTCCCACAGCATCTCTGAGATAATAAAGGTTTTTTAAAAGCTGTTACCTCTTGGAATAATTTTGTTATGCAGAAACAGATAATTAATACAATCTCCCATCTTATATTCTCTTTTAAACTGGTATATTTACATTTAATATTTACACTTAATGAAATTATAATATAATTGTGTTTAAAACTGCCACCTTGTTTTCTACTCATTCTCCCTGCCTTTGCTCCCTTTTCCTTCCTTTCTTATCTATACATCTTTTATTATTACATTTTATCTACCCAATTGGTTATATCTATATATTTTTGTTCTTGCTGCAGGGTTTATGACACCGCTTTTTAACTTTCATGCATAATGTAACTCTTAAAATCCTATACTAATATTTTCTTTTTCCCATAATTTGGGCTATGGTCATTCATGCCTTCTGTAATGCAATAAACTGCACAACTTATTATTACTTTTGTTTTAAGCAGTAAATTGTCTTTTACAGAGATTAAAAATTGAAGGAAAGAATATCTTACATTTACCCACAAATTTACCAATTATAACTCAATTAATTTTTTTGTGAAGATCCAGGTTTCTATCTTTTATACTCTTCCTTATACTGGAGAATTTTTGTATATTTCTCAAGAAAGGTTTGATGGCTTTTATCCATGTTGTAGCATGAATTTGTATTTTATTCCATTTTATTGCCAAAATAATATTCCATTATATGGGTATGCCACATTGGCTATTATGAATCATGCTGCTATGACATTTTGTATGCAAGCTTTTGCACTGACATTTTTCAAACCTCTTGCACATATGCCTAAGAGTGAAATTGCAGAATCAAATGAAAATTCCAGGCTTAACTTTTTCCAGAATGGGCACTGTCTTCTCATAAGTGTTTGGACCAGTTTACATTCACACTAGCAGTACGTGAGAGTTCCAACTTCTTTGTATACTAACCAGCATTTGCTAATGTGTCCTATGTTCATTATGGCTTTCTTAGGGGGTGGGAAGTGGTAACTCATTGTGGTGCTGATTTGCATTTCCTTGATGGCTATTGAGGTTAAACACTTTTCCATGTGCTTGATGAACATTTATATATTCTCTTTGGAGAAATTTCTATTCAACTCCGTTGTCCATTTTATAATTGGGTTAGTGTGTTTTCATTACTGTGTTATAGATATTCTTTGTATATTCACAGCTATCTTGATTGGGAAACTCTTGATTGTCAAGGCTGCTTGTGGGGCCTCGTTGGACAATGATGAGGTAGTTGAACTACCACAAAGTTAGCTGTTCTTACTGAGATTCAGCAATTTTTTGCTTTTGTTTTAATAAATGTTCTTTGGATTTTTGCAAATCTGTGGTTAATTTAGGAGCTCTTGAAAGATTGATTTTGACAATTTATTGCCACTGTTTTGCTGCTTTTCTGAAAGGACAGGATTTGGGTTCTCTTTATTCAATCATTTCAGAAGACCTTCCTAGGATTCATTATGTATGGTTTCTTTTTCCTTTTTTAAAAACTTCTGTAGTTTGGAAGTTATATAAACTTCTGGTTAATATTGCTGCACCACAGACTACCCTAAAACGTTGTGGTTTAAAACAAAAACAATTTTATTATGCACATTGATTCTATGGGTCACAAATTAACACAGAGCATAGTAGAGATGGGTTGCCTCTTTTTTTAAAAATTTTTTTAATTTATTTATGATAGTCACAGAGAGAGAGAGAGAGAGAGAGAGAGAGGCAGAGACATAGGCAGAGGGAGAAGCAGGCTCCAGGCAGGGAGCCCGACGCGGGACTCCATCCTGGGACTCCAGGATCGCGCCCTGGGCCAAAGGCAGGAGCTAAACCGCTGCACCACCCAGGGATCCCTGCCTCTTTTCTTCTATGCCTGGGAGCTCGTGCTTTGGGAAGGCATGAAGGCTGGGAGTGAGTCCTCATTGGCTAGCTTCTTCTGCTTACCCTCCTTTATGGAGTCTAATTTTTCTTAACATACTTCAAATGTTATTCCTTAGAATTTTGGCCCTTTTTTTCCCCTTCTCAATCTGTAGTAGTCTTTTGGGTGATTTTATCTCATTGCTTCAGTTAATGGCTCTTGAAATATATAGTTGAAGTACATTTTTCGTTCCCAGCCTTCACACCTGTATATAGCCAAAAAGTCTAATCTCGACATGGCATAAATGTTCCTTTCCAAAAATCTGTCTCTTGCTATATTTCCTAATGAATGATTGAAGTGTTCAGCATTTTATCCAAGTAAGGAAACTTGCAATTACAATTTCCTTTTAAAGCTCAAATTCACTCAATTTCTTATGTTTTCTGTAAATTGGAATTCTCACCTATATTTTTATATTTTCAAGATCTATGCTGTAGCTATAGGTAAAAAAAAATACACTCAGTGGAGACTTTAAATTCTACACACCAAATATTTGCTGATAGAAAACTTTATAAGTCTCAAAAAGTTATGTCAATATTAATTCAATATTATAGTAAAATTAATGTGAAAAACCAGAAGCATAATGAGTTCATTGAAGACTGGGATAAGAACAGAAGTTTTTAATACTGAATTATAAGATGAAGAAGTTGAATAAAATTCTTAAGGACCTAGAAAGAAGACCTTTGGATTAGTTGCCTATGTTCAGAATTAATTATGATAAAATTAGTTTGATTAATATGATAATTATGATAAAAAGTTAGCTCTAAAGTTAGAATTGGCTCTTTTTGTTTTTTTTTTTTTTTTTTTTTTTTGGACTTTTTTGCATCCTTCCAAGTTTTAAATACTTTATAATAAGAAAAAGTCCTTTATTTATTTTTTTATTTTTTATTTTTTTTTAAAGATTTTATTTATTTATTCATGATAGTCACACAGGGAGAGACAGAGAGGCAGAGACACAGGCAGAGGGAGAAGCAGGCTCCATGCTGGGAGCCCAATGTGGGATTCGATCCTGGGTCTCCAGGATCGCGCCCCGGGCCAAAGGCAGGCGCCAAACCGCTGCGCCACCCAGGGATCCCAAGAAAAAGTCCTTTAAAAATGTTTTTAACTTGCTTTTATTCTCATCAAATTTTACTCCCTGTTGAATTTTGTTGACTGTTCTTTTTTTAAGTTTTAATTCAATTTGCCAATGTATAGTATAACATCCAGTGCTTATCTCATCATGTGCCCTCCTTAATGCCCATCAACCAGTTACCCTATTTGATTGTTCTTAATCATTAATACACTACCAATACTGTATTATTATGTGATTAAGGTCTTCATGACTTTGTGCCCCAAGACTCAAGCACATTTTGCTGAAATTAGGGATAGATAGTATAAGCCATGATTTATGACTGATGCCTAAAAGATTATCTGAAAATAACTAGGCACAGGGCAAATAAACAACCAGAGGTAAATGGAAATATTAAAAATGAAAGGTGCTTATGATGTGGGAAGAGGAGAACTCTTGCCAATTTAGAAAATAAGTTACTACTCTTCTTTACATCTCTTGTACTAACCCAACATTAACCTCACTAGCTACATTGATATAGTTGTGTAATCCAGGAGGGAAGAAGAAACTCACTTGAAAATAGATTGATAAAAAATAAAAAGTTCATTTTTATTAATACTAATGTTACAATTTAGTGTTATATAGTATAGAAGAACTTATAATTTACAGTATATCACCTGTAAAATTGATAGATTTAGAGACTGGCTTTTGGTATTCCCGTACAACACAGCATGGTTCAGTACTGCAGTAATTATATATGTATTCCCAAGAGTTGCATGAAGACTTGCAAGCTCCACGAACAAGGTAACATTCTCTTTTTCTCCCTGCATCTTCTTTTGTTTTTTTCTGTGAAACTAGGAGAAAGTATCTATAATCATAAATCCAGATTTAATCCCCTTGCATAGATAAGTGGATAGATAATAGACAGATAAGCATATAAGATTGTTTGAAGTATACAGTTAAGCCACTTTGTTTCTAAAATCATGTTCAGGCAACTATATAAAAAAGTTCACATTTTATCCCCTATGAGTTGTGACAATATACTTTTTATCCGACAATATTTCCTATGCCACTAGCTTTTTAAAAAATAAAATATCATTAAATCTCTAATCTGTGCATGCTTCTTTAAGAGTAAAGAGGAAAAAAATGTGGAAAAACAATCTACCTGCTTTGTGTTCTAAATAACCATTCACCTCCAACACCCCTTTTCCCCCACAAATTACTGGACTAGCTGTAGAAAGCTTAATATAGACAACTATAGATTCAGCTCATTAAATTACACTTAGAGAAGACAGTAGGTATGTAAGAAATCATAGTCTCTTTAAACAAAATAAACAGCATTTAATTCTACATCCTGGGCATTTTTTTTCCCTTTATCTTCTCAACTATCAGTTCCACTCATTTCTTCTTTCATGCAAAATAGAATGAATTGCATTATAAGTTCATGTGGAGTCTCCTAACAACAATTTAATTGTTTGATTTTTTTTCCAGAGTAATGCACTTATAAAAAACATTTTGCTCTTCCCTCCTTTTTCATAATAGCAAATATTACCTGATGGACCACAAGACACAGTGAGAACAAAGATCAGGAAAATACAAAGTATCTTCATTGCTGATATTGTTGAGGTAGACTTCAAAATGTCTGAGAGTTGTGCTATTTCTTGATTAAAAAAAAAAAGATGAACTCTTGTTTTTATAGCTTTCTCAGGGTAATTACTATTCTGATTAATGCTGCCTTTCAAGATTGAGCACATATTCATGCATTGTGTAATAGCAACAAACAGAATAGAGGACTTAGTTCTGTTATGACTTCAACTAGCCAGATGTGAACTCATTTTCAGTTATACAAGCAAGTAATAGGGTGAAAGTCTTTTTAGGGATCCCTGGGTTGCTCAGTGGTTTGGCACCTGCCTTCAGCCCAGGGAGTGATCCTGGAGTCCAGGGATCAAGTCCCGCGTCAGGCTCCCTGCATGGAGCCTGCTTCTCCCTCTGCCTGTGTCTCTGCCTCTCTCTCTCTCTCTGTGTCTCTCATGAATAAATAAATAAAATCTTTTTTTAAAAAAAGAAAGAAAGTCTTTTTAAATTTTTAATTGGAAACATATAATTGAAAGCATAAAATTTTCTATATTTTCAGTCTCATGTTTTCTTGAGCAACTATTATACACAGGCAGCGTTTTAAGCACTTTATATAGATTAACTAGCTTTATCTTCATTACAAATTTATGAAGTAAATTTCAGCTGAGGAAATTGTGGCACAGAGGGGTTATGTAATTGCCTCAAATCAGACTTGTAGTAACTGGTAAAGCAGAGGTGGACTCCATGCTAATGTGATGCCACTTATCTTCCACTTTCTTCACGTTCATAACTGAATAAAAGGGTGTTTATCATGTGAAATTATCCTCTGTATACATGGCCGGAACCAGGCAGTTTCTGGGAAGCAATTCTTCTACAGAAAGATAATATTTCTAAAACACAGTTTTGATACTGTTACATTAAGAGTTACTATCATGCTGCTATAAGAAAATCGGTATAATTCTTGACATATAATGACTTATTCATAGAACTATCTCATTCATAGGGGAAAGCAGTGTGTTAAAAGTTGAAAGAAACACTGGATTTAGATACAGAAAACTAATCTTGGCATCACGGTCTTCTGTTTTACTAGTTGTATGTTTGAGAGAAAATATTCACTGACTGAGCCTCAGGATTCTCTCTTTGAAGGCAGGATTGGCAGAAGCAGCCAACTTCAGAAGTTTAAGGTAAGAATTAAATAGACACCATAGCTGAAAAGAGATTTATAAGTAATTATCACATAAATACAAATACTTCTGCTGGGTGTGAAAAGTCCAAAAAGATATATCCTTACAAATTAATGATTTATGTTCTAATTCCTTCTGTCATTGAGGAAAAACAAATTAAAAGGATATTCTATAATCTGGGTTTTAAAGGCAGTAATCTAGTTTTGTTAATTCTCTCTTCATTTCTTATCCAAAAAGTGCTTATATATAGGCACATCATGGAAATTCTATTTTTCTCAATATCCTCTTTCTAAAAACACCAAAAAAAAATTTTTAAACTGCCGTAATTTTACTAAGACCTATTGTATTTAAGCAGAGCAAAATAACAGATACAAAAAATACAATAGAAAGTTAATAGGCATGGCGTTAGCATAACGGTGGCATGAATAAGATGACAACCTAGGACAAAATGGCCCAGTTTTGCTTCAGCGCAGCTATGTCCATTCCACCTGTCTTAAAATAAGACCCTCCCACCAAGCTGGAATATCAGCATATCTGAATAACATATAAACATGGTCATTGTACCAATATTTTATTAGTAGTGAGTAGTAGTAGCAGTAGTAGTAGTAGTAGTGATTAGGTAGATGTGTTTCACACTGCCATAATGTGGCATGATTGTAAGCAACTGGCTCTTCATCAATTCTTTTATGTGTAAATTGGACGGTCGTCTTTTCTCTGTTTGCTAAAATATGAGGTAGTAACTAGTGACATCTAAATCACACAGAACAAGGATAAGGATTTGAGTGATTATCATCCCAATTCTAGCCAGGAAGTGACAGAAGTAGAATCAAAGTAGATGCACAGGAGAGAATTTGCTAATTTATTGCTTAAAATAGATATATTAGGGCTAATTTGAGAGAGATCCAGATTCTAGATTTCTACCAATAATTTTTTCAAAAGAGGAAAAGACAGAGACAAAGTGTGGGGAAAGGACAAAAATGAGATTGTAAGTAGTGATTAAGAAAAATAAAAGATATAGAGGATTTTTTTAAAGGTGAGAAAATTGACCTCATTTTCTTGCTCACAGAAAATGGCAAGATGAGTGGGCCCAAAATATTTCTACTTGAGTGAGAATTTTGAATTCTTAGATGAAAAAAAGTTTTTTAATTTCTTTTTACAAGGTTAGATGATTATAGTTAATAATTCTACAATTCAAAGCCACAGGTAAGGACCCTTGAAGTTGGCTGTTCTTGGTGAAGAGAGCATGGCTAAGCTTTAGGGATATGGGGTTGATTTATGCCTATCATGCTTTTCCAGGGCAATGCCTATATGTTGAGAATGCCAGAAAAGAGTATGATGTTAAGAAGACAGATGAAAGAAGGAAGGAAGGAAGGAAGGAAGGAAGGAAGGAAGGAAGGAAGGAAGGAAGGAAGGAAGGGGAATGTTATTCTGTTAAAGGGGTTTCTAGTAAAAACTGGATACTTTTCTGCATAAACCCTTGATTTGTTGATCTGGCACTGGATCTCAGCTTGCATAGTCCAGGAAATAAGAGCCTAAAAAAAAACACCAGTCTCTTGCATTATGAAACTATGATGCCATATCCATTCTTTGCTTTTCACTACCAGGTGGCATGCATTATTTTACCCTTCCCTCTAAAAAATTGTATATTTTAGTTCACTGTTGGCTTCAAAGCTTTACGTTTAAAGAATCCATTATGGGACTAATTTTATCACAACAGTGGCAGACTGGCACTTTTTGGAAATTTTCAGATTCATCAGAATCATAAAATCTTTTTACAGATGAGAACAATGAGGATTACAGTATTAAGAAAAAAAAAGATTGCATAGATGTCAGTGGCTAGAATTTCTGCTACAGTTCCTATTTCTTTCTGCTATAAAAAGTATTTATGCAAGCTCTAATAATTATTGATGGTTCATCTTTTTACAAGCGATGAGCCCCAGAAGCTCCACTTTTCTGTCCTTCCAGATCCTGCTTCACCTGGGAAACATCTATTAAATACTTATTATGTGCAAGGCACTGTTCTAAGTAACTTAGAGGTATAGTGTGTTTAAATTTCATGAAAGCCCTAGGAAGCAGGAATAATATTTAGCCCCATTTTCATACACAAGGAAACTGATACATAGAGATTTAAGCAAGTTACTTACTTAAAATAACAAAGTCAACCACTGGCTGGTAAGTGGTGAAACTGAATTTGAACTTGGTCTGTTGTTGGAGCCCACATTCTTAACCATTGTTATTACTACATGTTCTAGTCCCCTGGAATACTTATTTTAGACTTACAGGGGAATTTATATAATATAATGATGAAAATGGGGTTTCCAAGGTAAAAGAAATATTACAATTCATTTATTTTCACCCTTCATTTTTGCAGCTTAAGGACACTCTGAAAGCAGAAACTTCATAGAGAAAACACTCTGAGGAGATTATTTTAAGGAGAATCTACAGAAAACTTGGAGAAGAGCAGAAACTGATCTTTCCTTTCATCCTAAAAAATATCTTTCCAGTCCAGTCTTAGTCTTCCTTCACATTCTAAGGGGTAGGGGAGACCACTGCATGTTATGTATTCTCACTGAGAATGGGTCAAAAACAAGTTCTCATGCGGAACTCTGGTGCAATGTTTAGCTATTGTTCTATGTTAAGCCATATATAGGTGTCAAAGATAATGATATAAACCTTAAATTTTATTTATTTTTTTGAAGTTTTTATTCAAATTCCAGTTAGTTGACGTACAGTGTAATATTAGTTTCAGGTGTACAATATAGTGTTTCAATACTTCCATACAACACCCGATGATCATCACAAGTGCACTCCTTAGTTCCCATCATCTATTACACCCACTCACCCCACCTCCCCTCTGGTGACCATCAGTTTGTTCTCTATACTTGAGTCCTAAATCTTAAATTTTATTTTATTTTTTAAAGATTTATTTATGTATTCATGAAACACACACACACACACAGAGGCAGAGACATAGGCAGAGGAAGAAGCAGGCTCCATGCAGGGAGCTCGATGTGGGACTCGATCCCAGGACTCCAGAATCACACTCTGAATCAGAGCAGATGCCCAACTACTGAGCTACCCAGGCATCCCTAAATCTTAAATTTTAAACCAACCTTAAAGATAACTATTAGAGTGTATGGTCTTGTGGATAATGGTATCCAATGTCTATTGGCTTGTGTGCTTTGTCTTGATCTGCAGAACAAATTTATAGTTTACAAAATGTATGTTTTATACCATCTCATTTCTAATGAGTCATCTTTTTAAAAAATTACACATAAAAGAATTGATGAAGAGCCAGTTGCTTACAATCATGCCACATTATGACAGTGTGAAACACATCTACCTAATCACTACTACTACTACTACTACTACTACTAC
Source organism: Canis aureus (assembly GCF_053574225.1). Classification (NCBI taxonomy): domain Eukaryota; kingdom Metazoa; phylum Chordata; class Mammalia; order Carnivora; family Canidae; genus Canis; species Canis aureus. Next base: position 54,795,841 of record NC_135617.1, on the reverse strand, counting down.
TACTGCTGCTACTACTACTCACTACTAATAAAATATTGGTACAATGGCCATGTTTATATGTTATTCAGTTCCTGGAATTAATCTCTTCCAGTGTATAAGATGATGTCTACCACCCACACTTTCTTTTTCTTGTTTTTTAAATATCTATTTATTTATTTGAGAGAGAGCAGAAGCAGGAGGGGCAGAGAGAGAGAGAATCTGAAGCATACTACACACTAAGTGCAGGGCCTGATGTGGAGCTCAATCTCACAGACCTGAGATCAGGACCTGAGCCAAAACCAATAGTTATTCACTCAACTGACTGCACCCATACTTTTAACAGTGTCCTTGAGCTTAAGGTTATAGATGTTGGGTATAAGTGAGGCTTGGGTGATAGGAAAGAGGAAGGGAAGGTAAAGGAAAGAAATATTGAAATGTACAGATTAGTAAATATTGAGAGAGATAATATAAAACAAAGCCATAGTGAAGTAAGTAGGGCCTATTGCAGTTTTACCTTTCTACACAGTGATAAAGAAATATTAGTCTGAAACTATGTCCAGCAGTCACTGTTTAGTAGATGCTTAAGCAATATTTAATGAAAACACATTTTTTGTTGTTGTTGTTACTGATGCCTACTTCTAATATCTTTGCTTGTTAGACTGTCACTTAAGTTAGTGGCTACAAAACGATGGCATTCTGTAACTGTCAAGCTTATTACTTTCTCCTATTATGTATCAGTGAGCTATCTTACACAAAGAAAACCCATGTAGTGATCAAAGTATTACATTTTAATTTCAAAAATAGAGTATCGATTATCTGCTGTGATACATTATTGTTTGCTTCATCTTTTTACATCTGAGTGAATTTTAAAGTGTGGGTTATAAATTCAATAGCCATTAATATTTATTTCACATATTTTGCATACAATCCACTTCTCCGTGTCAATTCTAATTTTACTCAGATGAAGACTATTTCCTCACTGAACACATGTTACTTTAAACTCATCCGACTGTAATGTTCTCTTTTGTTCAGAAGGATTTTGGTTGTATGTGTGTGTGTGTGTATGTGCATGTGTTATGTATTGATATGTGATATTTAGGACTCATTATTAAGTATTTCAATCACATCTTTCAAGCCCTTCACCTTTTTACCCAGAATCACAGTTTATTTGTCTTATTCTAATCTCTGGTCTCTGCTGTTCACATATCATCGTATCAGAGATTTTTGAAGGCTTTTTTGGTGTCTATTCCAATAATATTGACCCTTACTTCTTTCCAGTTTTGTAAGTGTGCGTTCCTCATTTGTTTTATTTAAAATGAACTTGGTTCATTATTGGCTTGTTTTATGATTTACTCATATATTGTGGTGTGATTACCATTACTATTACTACTGTCATTAACTTCTCACTGGAATATGAACTCCATGGGGGTGGAGATTTTGACAGCTATCATGGAATTTAGATAGCCATTGAATGTATATTACTGAATGGGAATTGAAATGATGTTATATTTACTGAATGGAGATTGAAATAAAATTATAGTAGCAATTGTAGTATCTGTCATTTATCTATTTAAAAACATTTTGGAAAATGGCACTTCTAAGAAAGTGAATGCCAGAATACACAATTCAGTTTCTAATCCTAGGGGATGAGAGACTGATTCACAAAGAGTTTTTATCGGGGATCCCTGGGTGGCTCAGCGGTTTAGCGTCTGCCTTCGGTCCAGGGTGTGATCCTGGAGTCCCAGGATCAAGTCCCACATCGGGCTCCCTGCATGGAGCCTGCTTCTCCCTCTGCCTGTGTCTCTGCCTTTCTCTCTCAGTCTGTGTCTCTCATGAATAAATAAATAAAATATTTAAAAATAAACCAAAGAGTTTTTATCCATTTCTTCCCTTATGGAGTATGAAAGATGATGAGGGGAACTAATGTTTTGTCTTCCCAAGCTTTAAAAAGTAATTGTGGTTTACCCCTGCACCTACAGCTTGCATAAAAAGCCATGAGAGAAATGTTCTGAAAAAGTAGGTAGACCATGTAGAAAGTATATCCTTTACAACTGTACTTTCTATTTTATTTTTCACATTTAGCAAAAGGCTTAGTTCTCACTAGGTCCCCAATAAATAATAGTGAGTATGTACTGAACATTTACTAAATATGAGTTAAGGCCTGAACACTTATAATTTAATTTTTTTTGCTTGTTTGTTTTTTAAAGATTTTATTTGTTTATTCATGAAAGACACAGAGAGGCAGAGACATGGGCAGAGGGAGAAGCAGATTTCCTGAGGGGAGCTAGTTGTTGAACACAATCCGAGGACGCCAGGATCATGACCTGAGTGAAGGCAGATGCTCAATCACAGAGCCATCCAGGTGCCCCAACACTTTTTATTTATGATCTCAGTAAAACATAACAGCAACCTTACAAAGTCATTATACTATCATCATTTCACAATGAGGCAAAAGAGGCTTATTCTGTAATACTCTGTTAAAGTCCCTGTACTATTAATTTCCATTGCTGACATTAGACCCCAAAAGCAGTGTAATTCTTGAACCTAAATTCCTACCTGCTACACTAGAATCAATGAATTTGTAAATGAACAAACTGAGAGGCAAAACTGTTTTTTTCTTTTTTCTTTCTTTCTTTTTTAAAGATTTTATTTATTCATGAGACACAGAGAGAGAGAGAGAGAGATGCAGAGACACAGAAGCAGAGGAAGAAGCAGAATCCATGCAGGGAGCCCAATGTGGGACTTGATCCTGGGTCTCCAGGATCACACCCTGGACCAAAGGCAGGTGCTAAACCACTGAGCCACCCAGGGATCCCCCAAAACTCAGTTTCTTAAATTCTTTATGCCTCTGTTTACAGCATGAAACAAAAGCTATTAACCCATAGTAAATGGTAGATGACTGACTGAACCTAAAAATAAAAAGCTAACTCATGTCTAGAAATAGCAGAAGGATTAGATGAATCAATGGTTCTCTGTCAGCATTTTTAGAATCATTGGGATAATTAAAAACAAAACAAAACAAAACAAAACAAAAAACCAGCCCACACTCCTGGGCACCATCCCTGAATAGTCCCATTCCGTTATTTAGGGATGTGGTTCAGAGATTTGCACTTTTAAACAAATCCACTCAATTTTTTCCTATGCTTACCTAGATCTGATACCACTGATTTATGTACACTCTGTTTTTATCGGAGTGAACTCATCCACATCATTTCTGCCCTTTGTCCCGTCAGCCTCATCACTGCCCTTGGTCTATTTAAGTCCTTCCTGGAATGCAGAATGAAGCATAATGTTCTCCCACCAAGCCCAGAAGAACATGAATACCCCAGGATGGGTATGTTCAAGCCCTCTATTGAAGCAGTGTCATAGTGTAGACAGACGGACCCGAGTGTGAATGCCATTAACTACTTTCTGGCCATGTGGCCCTTATGCAAAGGGTGTTTCCCCTCAGAATGGAAACATTCTGAATCTCAGCTTCATTAGGAAATTGGGAATAAAATTAGTTACCTGCATACATGATAGGAAGATAAATGACAAAGTTTAATACTTAATGTGACCTAAAGTAATGTTCCTTCCCTTTGCTTTCCTGCCCTCTATGTTTTACTGTGCTCCAGGAATTTAATACAAGGTCATATAATGAGAATTTATTTTAGAAGCTGAAACCGAACTGAAGAGTATAGAAAGCTGATCAAATGTATGCTCACATTCTTTGCAAAATGATTCACAGACTCTCAGAAATGAAGAAAACAAGATTTATAAAGCATTTCTCAAGTCCATTCAATACAGTTCTCTACTTCTGGATATCCATACCCCTGACTAATCACATCCACCTGGTACCTCTTGATTAGACTGGCTGATTTTTAGAAGTCGAACATTGCTATTCTTTCACAGGAGCAAAACCTGGCATTACAGTTCAGCCATGCTTTTATTAAGTGATCTTTTTTAGATCCATTTTCCTTATCTATAAATTGGTGATTTTAATATCAAACTTATTGGCTTCTATTGCATGTCAGATGAGACAATGCACGAACCTGACAAAGATGCTCATTAAAAATTTTAAAAATGACAGAATTCTTATTATGTATTGGTACAACTCACGACTCGAGGATAAGGCATTAGGCAAGATAAGCATGGTCACAACTATAGTTGGTACTTAATTTTCATATTGAATTGTTTCATAAAATCCAAGAATGTTAGGGAAGAGAGACTATCAAGAGAAGCACTATAATAAGTGATCAAGGATGAATTCTACGGGGGATCCCTGAATGGCTCAGTGATTTAGCACCTGTCTTCAGCCCAGGGCGTGATCCTGGAGTCCCAGGATGGAGTCCCACATCAGGTTCCCCACAGGAACCTACTTCTCCCTCTGCCTGTGTCTCTGCCTCTCTCTGTGTGTGTCTCTAATGCATAAATAAATAAAATAAAATCTTTAAAAAAAAGGATGAATTCTACTGTCCTGAGAAATGAGTGGCCAAAAAAAGGGGTCCCTTACAGAGATACAAAGTTTGATATTTTAACAGCATAATGTGTGTGAGGAACAAAAACAGGCCAATGAGCTGAGTTCAGTGAGCTATGGCACACATGGCAGGGGAGTGGTCAAGGAGTGGGAGGGGATTGGTCCCTGCAGCTTTTTAAGCCACAATGAAGTGATGGATTTTATTATATGTTTCCTAGAAGCTATTTAAGAGTTCATGAGTTCACTTTGGCTCCTGGTAGAACTGCTTAGAAGGAAGCAGGAAGAGGGCCAGGGAGGGAGGTAATTTTGGAGACTCTTTCAGTGGTCTGTCAGGACAAGATACTGCCCTACATAAAGTGTCTCTGTTAGCTGCCTATCCATTGCTCTCCTTGCACTTTACTTTCCCTACATTTTGCTCAATTTTCCTCACTGGAAACCTACCTAAACTCCTACCTCTTAGATCTATCTGACCACAGATAAGGAGAGCCTGTGCCTGACATTTAAACCTATTGCCAGGTCACTGACCATTGAGAAGTCTGTCCTCTCCTCCTTGCTTCCGGTCATACGAGGGGGAGGGTTTGGACTCCCTGTGCTTTCTTAAGGAACAATCCGACAAGATGGCATATTGAGCCATGAGGGAGTTTAGAGCAGAAAGTTTTCCTTTTATCTTATGATATATGTGCACTTTAAGGGAGCTTGATACCCACAATGATATTGCCACCTAACACACAGGAAAAAAACAAACATCTTCCTACCTTGATAGAAGCGCGAACTCTTCTCACTGTAGCATCCCAGGTGTTCTCTCTTTAATTCCCAGGCCGAATTCATAGATTTTCAGGATAATTTGAAGGTTTTCTAGGTAATTTGGTGAGGACAGGTGATTTGGAGACCCTGCTCTTCCGCCATCTTGCCCCTCCTCCCATCAGGGAAATACAGATCAAAACCACAGTGAGATCCCACCTCACACCAGTGAGAATGGGGCAAATTAACAAGGCAGGAAACCACAAATGTTGGGGAGGATGCGGAGAAAAGGGAACCCTCTTACGCTGTTGGTGGGAATGTGAACTGGTGCAGCCACTCTGGAAAACTGTGTGGAGGTTCCTCAAAGAGTTAAAAATAGACCTGCCCTACGACCCAGCAATTGCACTGCTGGGGATTTACCCCAAAGATTCAGATGCAATGAAACGCCGGGACACCTGCACCCCGATGTTTACAGCAGCAATGTCCGCAATAGCCAAACTGTGGAAGGAGCCTCGGTGTCCATCGAAAGATGAATGGATAAAGAAGATGTGGTTTATGTATACAATGGAATATTACTCAGCTATTAGAAATGACAAATACCCACCATTTGCTTCAACGTGGATGGAACTGGAGGGTATTATGCTGAGTGAAGTAAGTCAGTCGGAGAAGGACAAACATTATATGTTCTCATTCATTTGGGGAATATAAATAATAGTGAAAGGGAATATAAGGGAAGGGAGAAGAAATGTGTGGGAAATATCAGAAAGGGAGACAGAACGTAAAGACTGCTAACTCTGGGAAACAAACTAGGGGTGGTAGAAGGGGAGGAGGGCGGGGGGGTGGGAGTGATTGGGTGACGGGCACTGGGGGTTATTCTGTATGTTGGTAAATTGAACACCAATAAAAAAAAAAGATAAACCTGTAAGTTAGCGAAAATAAAAAAGTAAAACAAACAAACAAACAAACAGACAAACAGAAGCTTCCCCTCCAACCTCTACCACCCACCCCAGGAAAAATTGCAGCTTAGCTGAGAGATGAGAATAAATGCTTGAGAGGAAAGAGAGGGAAAAGAAAAAAGAGGAAGAGAGCCGGAGGGAATAACATAGAAACTGACTGTTAGATGAATGCAGTTCTGATGTGTTGTTAAGATCGTATTTCTTGAACTTGAATGTGCATGTGAATGCCCTGGATTCTTATTGAAAAGAAGGTTCTATTTCAGTAGATATGGGACAGGGCAGAGATGTTCCATTACTGATAAGCTCTCTTGTGATCTAAATGCTCTAGATCCATAGTGCACACGGAGCCTGGAGGCCCTGGTTCATGTTTTTGAGCAGGCACTTATTTGCAGGTCTGGGCTGCTGGTCCTCCCTCACATAGTCATCCTGTAAGGAAAACTCCCCTGGGTATGGTGACATCCACAGAGCAGAGGGACACTGGTGCAATGACTATTCTTCATTTATCATCAGGATTTGTTTGTATAGTAGTGAAAGTTGAAACAAAGGCAAGAATATCAACATTAGTTTTGCTCAGACAGTTTTTAGGAAAATGAAATTCTCCAGTTTATCTCTCTCCTCCAGTCAGTGGAGTGAGTACAGTTTAGAGGGGAAGAAAATCAACTGGGGAAGGGTTGAGATCTCTTCAGCTTGTCTCCTTATAAGCTGCAAAGGAAAACCCTTAACAAGAATGGGTAGTGGGAAAGATATTACCAGTGAAAATAAAACAGTGATTTAAATTTAGGTTTCTATTTCAGGTGAGAGTTAAAGATATTAAAAGATAAAGGATTACTTTTTTTTTAATTTTTATTTTTTAAGAGATTTTATTATTTATTTGGGGCCGGGGAGGGGTTCAGGGAGAGGGAGAAACAGACTCCCCCCTGAGCAGGGTGCCTGACCTGGGGCTTGGGGCCCAGGACCCTGGGATCACGATCTAAGTTGAAGGCAGATGCTTAACTGGCTGAGCCATCCAGGCACCCAAGGATTACTATTTTGACCATCATCTTTCGGCTAGCTCCCAAAAGCTTCCAATCTTAATGTTCTTAGTCACAAGTTTAGCCCCGTCCTGCTGAATTAATCGTGGACTCTTTATAAGCCCTGTTACTGTATTTGTTTGGTTCATACATAGTAATCTGGATCCAACTCCAAGAATGCCAGATCACTGACCGTTGAGAAGTCTGTCCTCTCCGTCAATAGGCTTCAAGGAAAAATTCCAATAAATATATTACTCTTACTTGTGGGAATGTGTGCCAAAAAGAAGGAAAATGTTAGAAATAAATTCTCATGGCAGGTGCAGTTTCTTAAAGCAAGAAACAATGAGATTATACATATGAAGCTCTCTAGAGTTTGGGAGGAGAGACATACCCATATTTCTAGCTCACTCATGTGGTTCCTAGTTTAGTTTACTGAATCTTAAAAGACTATTGAATCTGTGGCTTATTGAGAAGGACTATAGCTGAAAAACCTCTCCAACATACCTCAGAAAAACTAAAGAGAACCTTCATGTGTCCTTTAAAGCTTAGTGGTTTTCAAGGATGTTCAGTTTGTTAATGATTCCTCACTAATCTCCTGGGTAGTTGTTTTAAGTGTCTGACCTCTGAATTTCCAGTTTTCATTGAGAAAACATTATTACCCTTGTTCTTTTAAACTATCTTCCCAGCTAACATAGTTATCTGTGGAAATTGAAACTGTGTGGGTGATACTTGGACAACCCGTCTCTGAGTCACAGACATTGTACTTTAGGACATCGGCCCACAGGTCTCCTCTGTCCTCTGCAGAGTGCTTCTGTGGCTTCTGTGTTCTGCTTGATGGATGATATGTTCTTTGAAGTGGCTAGCCACTCTTCGCCACCTTGTGAGTGTACTTAAACTCATCTGTCTGCTCACGGCCCTGATATTCATCGCGGATTCAATGATTTTGCACTTTGTCATCCTCTCAGATCGGGTGGGGGGAGCACCTCTCTTCACTGTTTCTGTTGCTACCATTGCTGTTCTAGCTGAAAGTCTATGGTCTTCTTTCCTGACCAGTTTAATGCCTCATGTTTCAAGGTCCCCAAATGGGATATCTTTATTTCCCACATATCCCCAGTGTGACAACTATAATGTTTCATGTTATCACTATTATAAATAGTGTTTTTCTGATTCTCTGCCTTGCATAGAACTATGACCACATCTCTCACAACACCAAGGCCATTGCTGGTTAGTTGTACTTTCCCCAGCTTCACCCCACATTGGACTCCCTCGTGTCTGGCCTTTATCACTCTAGCTTTTGGTTTCCTCTTTCATCTAGCGTGTAAAGTTAGTTCATTCTGATGAACACAATTGGAATATTAATAATCTTAAAATTGTACTTTGTCTAAAATTTCTAGCTAGCCAATAAGGGTTCTAAATTCTTTCTCTGTCTGACACGTTACCAGAACCAGAAATCTCTGAGCATTTTAAAATTTTTATTTATTTATTTAATTTTTTAAAGTATGACTTTGCCCAATGATATGAAGTCTCAAACATACATGTGAAAAGGAAATCTATTTAAAAGCCAGGACATTTACATGCAACAGTTCTGAAAAAGATAAGAAAACTTTGGAATTTTCTTATCACCTAACATGGAGCAGAAGTCAAAGTAAAAATAATTAATATTCTTCTCTGAGTTGGTTTGTTAGTAAAACTGAATGTCATTATCTTAATAATTTGCATTTAATCTTTGAAAGATTATGCGACTTGGCCTTTGAACTGGTGTCTTTCAGCTCTTGAAGATATGATGCCTACTCTTGACTGATCTCATCACTGTAGATGGGAACTGAATACAACACCCAATATCTGTAGGCTGTCTGCCAAGACACACATGTATAGACACAAACGTACATGTTGCGAAAAGTCATCAAAAGTTTTTCTCCACTCTGGTCTAAATTATTATTCTCAAGAAAGAATATACCTCTCAAAATAGCTCAAGAAAAAGAAAAGAATATATATATATTTAAAGATTTATTTATTTATGTTAGACAGAGTGTGAGTAGAAGGAGTGGCAGAGAGGGAAGGAGAGAGAGAATCCTCAGACTCCCTGCTGAGAACAGAGCCCAACACAGGGCTCCATCCCATGACTCTGAGATCATGACTGAGAAGAATTCAAGAATCAGACACATAACCAACTGAGCCAACAGATGCCCCAAACAAGAATATATTTGAAGGTTGAAAAAACGTCAGATGTAAATTCAGCAAAAGCTAGTTTTGAGAAGAGGCAACAAGAATGGTGGTCTTGTATTTCAGTCATTTCTTTTTACCAGCTCCCCTATTCTACAGGTTCACTTGTTCCATTCCATTATCCTCTGTCTCACAACTGGCTCCCTTATATCCTCAGTGCTCAGGTACTATCATATCATCCCAAACTTGATTTGACATAAACCTTCAATGAATATGTTCAACACTCATTGCAATATCCCTCTTCTTCCCCCCTATATAGAAGCTACATAAATCACATATCTTGAGTCAAATAAAAGATGTACAGTTACAGTAAAGAAACAAAAATTATCTCCAGTGAGAAATTAGATAATTAAAATGTGATTTAATGTGAGTATTGCTTTTTACATTTATCGAGTGATTGCTATGTACATTTATTGAGTGATTTCAGGCACTGAAATTGGAAAATGAAATTTTCCAATTTATTATCATTTTATATATATGAAAACCAAAATGTAGACAAGTTAAGTTACATGCTCAAAGTAACATAACTAGCAACAATAACATTCAGCTAGCTCCCAGACCATCTGTCTCCAGGGGTGTGACATAAAGACCTATATTCCAAATACTTTGCCTACAAGTAAAACAAGATGGTATCAATCAAAACATGTACATGTAAGGGTGAAATTGTCTATGAAGCAGAACCACATGAGACAAAAACTAATCATATATGTATATATGTATATATATATACACACACACACTCCTACCTAGTAGAGTAAACTTATATGGGATATGAAAACCTCAGGCCTTCATTCCAATGCTAGTTAACATACAAACCCCTCATCTAATTCCAACTATCCTTATTCTTTGTGCATAAGAAAAATTCCTCATAACTTCGCTTCCCATGTAAATTGCCTACAGGGAAAATACGCATTTGCCAGGCCAACACAAGGGATCAATAAGCCCAAGGATATAATTTCTTATTATAGATACAAAATTAATATATTGTATTAAACCGTTTAGGCTAAAATTGCCAGTGAGTATCCTAAATCTGATGCACTTTATGGCACCTGAAAAATAGACCTTGTGGTAAAACAAAGGTTCAAAGAGAGCCATGGTGAAACTGTGCAAGGTAATGGTTGATTTTGAAGATCTCTCTGAAAGCAACCTGCTTGACAACAGCTCCAGCTTGGCAGCCAAAGGGTGAGAAGTACTAAAATGCTTGATGTGGGTCCTGTGTTTTGCCTCCTGTGACACTGAAGCACATTTGATCACCATGCAGGCTCTCCAGGGCATGACTAGGAAAAATCAGAAAGAAAACATAGAGAAAAAAATGAAGAGGACTTTTGGCCAGTCATGGACACTGAACTCATACCAGGAAGATAATGGTTTCCTTTCACAACATTTTAAACAATTCATATTTGCCAAAATGTGACCTGAATCTGGGCAGTCTTGTGTTTTTACATCTGCGTATGTATGTGTTTGTGGGACTGGAGGGATCAAAGTATGTTTTCTATCACCCAATATCATTCTTGTGTGTATGTATGTGTGTGTGCGTGTGTCACACAGTTGCTAGTATTACATCCTTTGGAGCACTGAATCCATCCTTTCATTACCTTGCCACTCTTTTTAGATTAGACTCTCAAATCCCTAAACTAAATAATTTAGAAATAAAAGTGTAAATGTTATCTTAGAAGTGATTTTTTTAATGGAATCACAAATATGAAAAAAACAAAACTGTGGAGACAATAAAGGGAATAGTTGTAGCTAAGGGTTAGTGGGAAGGAAAGGAACAAATAGGCAGAGTGTAAAGGATTTTTAGGATAGTGGAACTATTCTGTATGATACTATAATGGTGAATACATGTCATTATACATTTGTCAAAACCCATACAATGCACAACCCCATGTGAACTTTAATGTAAACCATGCACTTTGTGTGATAATAGTGTGTCAGTGTAGATTTGTAGATTGTAACAAATATACCACTCTAGTGCTGATGTTGATGGAAGAAGCTTGTTGTGCATGTGTTGGGTTAGGGGGCATATGGTAACTTTATTTATTTTCTGCTCAATTTTGTTGGACTTAAAACTGTTTTAAATGTAAATTTCATTTCTAAAATTATAATCATAAATACTAATTATGACATTTTTAATTTAAATAAGAAATGTATTTCTGTTTCCTTATTTTAAAAGTGAGAAAACTAAAATCTAGAGAAGTCTAAAAAACAATTTTTCAAATTACTGTGGAAATAACAATATCTCCAAAGTGTTTTCAGTTATTATATGTCTTTCTTATTATCCTCCAACATCCTTCAAGTGAAATCTCCAAGTTATAGGTTTTGTTTGAAAATCACAGACATCCAACTCAAAGTAGCTTAAGTATTAATATATAAATGTAGACTTTAATGAATCTCATACAAACCCAACTGAACCAAACAAAAGAGGAAAGCCAAATGTGGGGATTGCTCTAAGAAAAACTATAATGGGATTCATTCACAGTAATCTTTCTCAGTAATTCTCATATCTACTTCTCTCCATATTGGCTTCCTATTGGTCTTCTAGCCTATCAGAGAGTTGGGGAATGGGGAGGGTTATTTTGTTAGTAGAAGCACCAAAATCACTTTATTATGGAAGTGTGATTACAAAGGAAGGTGTTAATAATTTCAGGTAAAGACTGATTGGACCACGGTGGTCAGAGGTTGAACTTTTAATATTACTATGGCTAAAAGCAAGATTTGTAAGAAAATGTTGACCCTGAGGCTAGAATGATGGGACACATTCCCCCAAAGTGCAAGTACAGCATGGACACAGCACTAGAGAACTTGTTGCAAATGTAACAAATAAAGAAATTGATGTCTATCATAGGTAAAAAGAATTATTCTCCTCATTTTATACATGACGGAAACAGACAGAAATAATACTCATGTGTTTTTCCATATATGAGAAAATTTAAACACAAACATTTTATTTGATGTTAATTATACTTTAATAAAGGTTTTAAAAATGTTTAAAAACACATAAAAACTTAAATTTCCAGGGGTGCCTGAGTGGCTCAGTTGGTTAAGGGTCCAACTCTTGGTTTTGGGTCAGGTCATGATCTCTGGGTCACAGGATCAAGCCCCACTTTGGGTTCTGAGCTCAGCCTGGAATCTTTTTTAATATTTTATTTTATTATTTTTTTTAAAAACTATTTATTTATTAATGAGAGAGAGAGAGTGCGGCAGAGGGAGAAGCAGGCTCCATGCAGGGAGTCTGCCGTGGGACTCGATCCCAGGTCTCCAAGATCAGGCCCTGGGCTGAAAGTGGCGCTAAACCACTGAGCCACCAAGGCTGCCCAAGTATGGAATCTTCTTGAGATTCTCTCTCTCGCGCGCGCTCTCTCTCGCTCGCTCTCGCTCTCTCGCTCTCCCTTTCTCTCTTAAATAAATAATAAAGAAATATATCTTTTAAAAAAACAAACCTTAAATTTCCAGTCTAGACATAGAGAAGCTACTGCCACTAAGAAATTTAGTTAACCAACATAAATACCAAAAATCCAATAACAATGCTCAATGGAAGTTAAAAGAAAAAAAACAAAACAAAAACAAAACAAAAAACAAACAAAAAAGTTCAATAGCATCAAGCATAAGGCATTTAAGACATAAGACATAAGACATCAGATATAAGGTATTTAAGAAAATTAGAATGACCAAGAAAACCTGTGCTTCTAATTATCTTCAGGAGATGCTTTGCAGATATGTCTCAGTGGTAGAGGACAACTAGCCTGGCAAAGAAGAGCAAAGAAATGAATTAGAAGATCGTCCAAAAGATCAGTTTTCTTTCCTAAATGTTAGCATTTATGCTCTCACATTTAATTTTAATCCCTTCGTAAGCATAGTTTTAAAATGATTTATAAACCGTATGCTTACTTTATTGAAAACACCACATCTTCCAAGATAGTCTATATTATTTGGCATTATGTATGACTGCTCCTCCTGAAAATACCTTTCTTAATTCTAACTTTATTTCAATTATAACTATTTAAAACTCCCTATCTTTTTCTTTTCCATGTTGTGTTCTTAAATATGAGTACTCCTCTAGATAGGGTCTTTGAATCTTCATTATTTATGTAGGCATCCAGGTATCAATTCACTTATTCTATAAAATGGTATCAAGTATCTACCCTTGGCCAATCTCTATGCCAGACTCTAGGAGTACCCGATAATTGAAACACATGTGAAGCTCCTTCCCCTCAAATATCACCTCCTCTATGAAGTCTTCCGTGACCACTCTAAGAAAAGTTATAATCTCTCCTGTCCTCTCACAGCATCTATATGCGTAACTCATCTGGTATATATAGCATTCTACCATAAAAGGGGATTTCTCTAAGTAAAATCTTCTATCTTTATTGGGGAGAATATTTCTTAAGCATATCCTTCAAATCCAAAATTCAAATTTTTGTCATTTTATTTTGACAAGGTAAAGGTTTCACTAACTAAACGAAGATAAACAGCCAAGGAAGACCTTATTGAAGCCTGCAGCAACAGAGGAGAGAAAGTGAACTCAATTCCAATGAAACAAAATGCAAGAAGACTCTTAAGGTCTGGTGTGACCAAGTAGAAAAGCACTAAGGGATGACATGGGTGAAAAGGTTGATCACTGAGCTACCTTGAGCATAGCAAGTTATCCCTGAGTTTGCCAATGCTTTCCTCTGTGATTAGGCCATCTGTATTTGATAACTGGCACTCATTGAAGTTAGGCTTTTAGCCTCTCACAGAGACTGAGAGACAGGAGTGTTATGTCCTTTGAAATGTATATTTCAAAGGGATGATTCTCAGGTCCTTGAGAAAGATATTTCTGGTACTACTGAGGAGAAGCTGGAAGATTTACATATATTTCAAAGGAACAGAGAAAGAATTTACAATTGAAAGTTTTCTAAAGTAAATTCAATAAGAAAAGTGAGGTCAGGGGCCTTTTGTCAGGAAGAAATCCGTCTGAAGTTTAGTCAAAGCTGAGAGGAACATGAAAGCTATCTTGATCACATTCCTTTGGTTGACCATTACATCATCCTTTGAAGCAGCAAGAAAATCAGCATTGCCATTTCAACACAACTACTATATTTTGTGTCCAAAGTATAATCATATCAATGATTACATTTTTATAAAAGTTTTAAAGACAAAAAAGTAAAAAAAAAACTTTTATAAAAATAAATAAGAACAATTGAGAAAGTAGAAAAAAATAACATACACTGATTGAGTGTCCCTTTACTTAGTTTAGGTTAAGCAACACCCATTGACAAACCATAAATATGCGAGACAGAATTCTAATTTCCTTATCTAAAATTTCTCTCTATATTTTCCTATTGCCTATATCTTCTCCAAAGAAAGATATGTTACTTGACATGTTTATTCTCCTACTGGACTATATGTCAAGAGTTCTTGAAGTTTGATCCAACTTAGTAAAACATTAAATGATCATGATTTTGCTTCAAAATGCAATAGTTAAGAACATTTTTAGGCAATGGCCAGCAAATTTTCTGTGCATTATAACCAAGTCTGAAGGCATGTTAAATACATATGGCTGGGCTCCACCTCCAGGGTTTCTGATTTAGTATATCTAAGGCCTAAGAATTAGTATGTCTAGCATATTCTCAGGTAATGCTAAAACAGATGCTTCACAGATCACGTTTTGCACCTGAAAACTTTACTGATTCTTTTCTGTATGGGGACAAGCAAGTAAATTTTGTAAAGGGCAAATATTTGAGGCTTTGTTGCCAAGAGGCGAAATCAAGGATATTTTGTAGTAACTTAATAGAGAGAAAACAATTTTCCAAATATTTTAACTGACAAAAATTCAATAGATAGTAAGAATGATTGCATATAAATTTTATTGGGTGGAGGATATAGATCTAATAAGGAGAGTGGGATAACATTTTCTTAATTGATGTTTGAAGTTAGCAGTTCCTATCATAAAATCAATTAATAATGTCATCTATATTTACATCAAGTACTTACTAGCCTATTCTCATAGGCCATACAAGAAGAAGGTATTGGTTTGGCCCATGAACTATAGTTTGCTAACCTTGGCAGTACAGTAACATTAAAAAACAAATCACAGAGTGATAAGTAGATAGTTAAACATAAGGGGGTATTTTGAGAATAAAACTCTCCAAAGTACAGGTTAGAGAAGTGAGATCCAAAGTGATGAAAAAGACTTGCCTAAGGATTCTTTATAACAAATTTGTAACCTATAAAATTAAAACTAAAAGGTAAGACTTCATCTTCAACTGTAAAGAACTTGAATCAGTTACATATTGTTACTGGTAAAAAAAAAATCAGAATCAGCCCATAGGAGGAAAATCAATACATCCCTGGGAAACACTCATTTAACAGTTATTAATTGAACATATACCAGAGGTTTTTCAAGGGGTTGGTGGTATATCAGGGCACATACTAAGAAGTCTAGGTCATGAACCACAGTAAAAATTGAAATAAAAAATTACTTGAGCACTTGTATTTATGTATAGTACTTAAACAGTGCATGTTTGGTAACACAACCAATTTGGAGACATATCCCCTAGTTGAAGAAGTCTTACTAAGAAATATTTCTTTGAGGTAATACAGTCAGTATTCACAGAATCAGTTTCACTTACAGTTAGAAAGGTAATACAGATAATATTCAGAGAAGTCATTAATGGACATGATATCCCTGAAGTATCCGAAAGAGAATACTAAATTAGTATTCCTCTTAGTAGAAATGAATAAACTGGCAATAAACAATAATAAATAAAAGAAACAGGCAAATTGATCTTTATCGAACTGTAAACTATTGCCATGGATGAATATATGCTGCTAAATATTACAGCCAAAATTTTCTCCAACTACAGTGTCCAGCAAGATTAGACTATAGAGTGTAGTAATGGAATTAATGTAATGATCCTTTGACTCCTAGAATATTATAATTCAAGATACAAAGTAATTACGTCCACAATTTGGAAGTATAAATATTTCTATAAACATGTCTATATTACCTCATGGAATTCTGACCCTATAGAATACAATGCTTATTTATTTATTTATTTATTTATTTATTTATTTATTTATTTTAAAGATTTTGGTTTTTTATTGGAGATAGAGTGAGAGAGATTACAAGCAGGGGAGAAGGGCAGAGGGAGAAACAGACATCCCACTGAGCGGGGAGCTGGATGTGGGACTCAATCCCATGACCCTGGGGATCATGACCTGAGACAGGTGCTTACCTGAGTGACTCACCCAAGTGCCCAAGGATGCTTTGAAAAAGAAAAGACAATCTTCACAGTAGACGATTTCTTAGTAGAAAATAATTAAAAGATATTCCTTCTCATATCTTGTGTTGTTAAAATGAAGGAACCGATAATTCTTACCTCCTGGGACTTGCTAAGTATGAGAAAAGTTTAATTCTTGTTAGTGGTATCTTCAAAAAACTTGGAGTCAGCGAAAGTACTGCACTTTCACAAAGACAATGCTATTTCTCTAGACATATCAGTCTAGAAACATTGTGTCTTGATGAAATTAAGTCATATTGTGTATTGATATATATCAATATATGTATACAATATAACTTAAATAATTCAGGTAGAGAAGCCTAAACAGTTTTAAGCACAATAACAACCTTCTGTTAAACTAAATGCCACTTTCTCATCCCTGGCCCCCAGAGCAACACAACTTTTGGAAATACAAAGGCCACCCTCTCCTCAGTGAAGATCTCTAGGATAAATAATATAGCCTTCAGGGAGGCCACACATGTGTCTTCATCCCTAGGCTCACTGTGACATTTCCTGAGCTATTTATGTATGTATCCCCTGCACAGTCATAGGAGCTGCTTTTGAAAACTGAAATTCTCTAACATCTAGAATTTTCTCACAACTCCTCTTAGACAAAACCAATCCTGCTAGACTTTTGTGGTGGACCTTGGAGAGAGGTGTTCTGTGTAGTTGGTCAGGTTCACTCATCAGCTTACTGAGCTTCCCTCCCTAAGACTCTACATGGCTTGTGGCATTCCAGTTCCTCCCCCAGCAAAATTAAAGATTCTCTCAATAAGACATCCTTTGGGAGTAGGCAGTTTAGCTGTCCAAACACAGTCCTAAATTGCTGGAATAAGAACAACTGTGACTGCAGTTACTTGTGGAATTTCATTTAAATAAATGATTACGTGGGTAAACAGAGCTTGCTCTCTTTCTCTCACCTTATTATTTATCCCTTTGCTGTGCCATGGATAGTATTTAACTGCCCAACTGAGAACTATTAAACTCTGTCATCAAATTGTCATCTCATAGGAACTGGTTAGATGCACACACAAAAAATCAGTAGGTGAGCCAAGATTGGAAGGCTTCACATGTGAAAAAGAGAAAACATGCATTTTCATTTAGGAAAGAGTTAAAATTATATTCAGAGAGATTTTAATGTGGAAAAAAGCAAGTATGAAGATAACCATGATTCTCATAGTAAACTGGCAATAAAAGTCCCATATATAAGTTTAGAGAGGAAGCAGAACAACTCAGATAAATAGCATGAATATCTGGATGCCAACATGGCCATAATGACATGATAAGCACGACTAGAGTCTGATCCCTTGTTTAATTAATATGTTCATCCATCTGACATACAAAGAAAATGGGCAATGAATAGACAGAATAGAAACTAAATTATTTTTATTTATATATGAACAGTGATACTGAAGGTCTAAAAGTGAGTATTTCTATTAAACATTGCAAACATTTTCTTTCTACCCACTCTTGAGTCAATAAGATGCATCTCTGTTCCAGATTTCGATGCTCAATAGTACTTCTGTTTTCCAGAGTTTATATGCAGCACTGATTTCTCCATTTAATGCAGTATCCGTAATCATATTCATCATCATCACAAAATGTTTTACATATTCCTTTCACTTTTGCACA
The DNA here is from genome assembly GCF_053574225.1 of Canis aureus. Classification (NCBI taxonomy): domain Eukaryota; kingdom Metazoa; phylum Chordata; class Mammalia; order Carnivora; family Canidae; genus Canis; species Canis aureus. Next base: position 54,777,582 of record NC_135617.1, on the reverse strand, counting down.
TCTCTCAAATCTATACTTTGGATCAAAGTTACTTCTGGCTGCAATCAAGAAAGATATGTAAAGTCATCAATCTAATTTTTCACTTGGGAGTCTTCTTACTGAGGGAACAAGAAAATCTGTTCTAGTTATATGATCGTGTGTGGGGGGATATGGAGAGTCTGGTATGTTAGGCAGTTTCATGGAAAAATTAAGCAGTTGTTGCAGAGAGTGACTGAGCTACAATCATTTTACTTGCACATATGTGTATGTCTGTATCTTGCAGTTCACATCAGTACTAAAATTTAGCTGGCTCCTGAGGGCTCTTGCCTTCCTATCTCTTTTTCCTACTTTATGAAGACCAGATTTACCCTCCCATTCTTTCATTAAGATGATATTTGTAGATCTCTTAAAAAATCTATAATTTTTATTTTCATTATTTTTTTCAATTTTTAAAATTTACTCTGATTGCCTCTTCACAGTATTATTTGTTCAATGCTTTCTTCTCCATTTCAGATCATACTCCTAATTTAAATTTATTTTAGTAGAGCAAATGGATATGTCCCTCTCACCAGTCTACAGTAATAATGAATGAATAGCATAACCTAGTAATTAATTATATGTATTTTTCTTCAACATTTTTAAAAAAGATTTATTTATTTATGAGAGAGAGAGAGAGAGGCAGAGAGAGAAGCAGGCTCCATGCCAGGAGCCCGACACGGTACCCGATCCTGGCACCCCAGAATCGTGCCCTGGGCCAAAGGCAGGCTCTAAACCACTGAGCCACCCAGGGATCCCCTTTCTTTGACATTTTTATGAAACTTTTATTGTTACAGCCAAAATGTAAACCTTATATAATAATGATGCTTTCTTCTCATTCTTTGTTATCTCCTATCTAGTATATCGTGATAATCATAATACAGTAAGCATGAAAATACTTATTAATAGAGTAGTTTGTGGAGGAAACAAAACACAAAATATATGCTCAGGAAACACATTGTGTTATACATTAAGCATTTAGTAAAAAGAGGATCCCCATGTTAGTCTAACAGTTTGCTGTGTGTCACCAAAGACAATGCAAAGAAGGATATCTTCCAAACTCATAGCTTTGTGTTCATGCGTTAAAATGGAAGCAAATATTTTTGTTAGTTAGGATTTTGTTTCTCTTGATTCAATTGTACTAAAACTAATGCCTTTAGGAAAGATACTCGGAAGCCAGGGTTACTTCCCTACCCCAAATTTTGTCATAATATTTAGTTATCTTGGATTAGTCATTCCTTCTATCTGCATGATAGAATATAATAAACATAGCTATCACAAGTATATTTTGAATATTAAATTTTGTATGCGTGTCAGGAAAAATAAAGCAAAATAATTTCATTACCATTTAGAGTATAAATTGAATTTAGATTAAAACTATATAATGTTAACTCATAAAACCTAATTGCACAGAACCTAAATGAAATTCAGAATGATGTTTCATTTCCATGTGGCAGGTGTTTGGGTACCTAGTATTTTCTAAGCATTTGGCTGAGAACTAGTCAGAAACTTCAAATGTAGAGAATGTAGAGAAGACTTTAAATGGACTAACTTTATTGTTGTTATTAATGTTAGTAGAAAAGAAAAAGAAGTTAAGCATTGAATGAAGAGATTATCAGAAGGGTTTTGCCATGTGAATATATATATGTCCTTTAGGAATGGGAAGCTAATTCATGATGACAGAGTCCCTGCTTAACCGGAATTTTGGTGAAATTTAAAATTATTTCAGAGCCATATTTGATATAACTAAAAGTAGGGAATAGTGTGATACATGGTTGCATTTTACTTTTTAAAAAATTTTTCCTGGGATAGGTACTTTTTAAGCTAATCAACATTCCCGAGGCTCTAATATCTTGTCAACCCACAAAATCCATGTTGACTTTTAATATATGTTAAATTCAGAAAAGAAAAATATGGATGTATAGTGATCATTTGTAACATGAAAATATACTACCATTGTTTTTCCTTATTATTTTAAAGAGTATAAATGTTTTAAATCATGAAAAAAATCAATAGAACTGCATGATCTGTAAATAAAAAGCTTTATTACAAAACTGGTTATATCACTTGTAGTCATTTGCAAATAATATATCATTTTAGAGTCAGCTATGTCATATGAAAATTGTGAAAGAAAATATTATGCTATTATGTTATAAACTGTACAATGTTATACAAATATCATCCATGAGTGCATATTTATGTGAGGTGATGAAACTGGTTGATATAAACCACATAAAAATAAAAATGAGTGACTAGAGGAAGGATGCATAGTATCTCTTTTATCTGTAAATACTTCTGCACATTTTATACATCACTGAAGAAATGGTCTGTGATGACTAATTTTCATGAAAAGAGATATATAAACACTAGTTGGAGGATCCACAAGGGGTATATATTTTGAATAGGTTTCTGAGAATCTGGGCAATAGTGGAGTGCTACAAATATGGTATAGGTCTGCTGTAAACAGCAAGCTGTAACAAGTCCTACATACACATGAATCGGGACAACTCTATTAAGAAATAGGTGTTTAAAAGCTCAGTGGCCTCCATGCAGTTGGTTAAATATTAGTTTTTCCAAACTCTGATGGGAGGGGTGTCTTCCTCCTAGGAGAAATGTATGGCATATATATCCCCATCTTCTAGCAACTTCTTTGCAGATGACATCTTTGTTTACCTTGTGTTGCAAATAGAGAGGCTGAGTTGAAAGTAGGAGGAGATATTTTGATTATGTCTACTCTTACTGGGTCCAAGTTGAAATCAAAGTAGGAGCATGGCCATAGGTCAGTTGGAAGTTTCTATATGTTTGAAAGGGTATGATCTTTCAGAATTAGAAAGTACTGTGTTTCAATCATGCATACTGTATTTATTAGCTGTGATACATTGGTCAAATGATTCAGTCCCCTGGATTTTGGTTTCCTCATGAAATCGAGGTTTTGTAAAATTTTAAAAGTTATAATGAGATAAAATATGTAAGCTTCTCTTATAATGTCAAAAAAAATGAATAAGCTGGGGATCCCTGGGTGGCTCAGTGGTTTAGCGCCTGCCTTCAGCTTAGGGAGTGAGCCTGCTTCTGCTTCTGCCTGCGTCTCTGCCTCTCTGTCTGTGCCTCTCATGAAAAAATAAATAAAATCTTTAAAAAAATTGAATAAGCCTTCAAAATCAGGTTATTCTCATACACTTTGTTTTTATTTTCCATTTGGATTTTTACTTAAAACTGACCCCACATGAAGCAGTGTTATTAGCATGTATGCCCTGCCATACTGTGAACACAAACCTCTAGTCTTAAAGCTACGTTAGGTTAGGCCACTGTTTGCCTTGTTCACTGATTTATTTCAGCATGTAGTAAAATGCTTGAAACAGAAATGTGTAAATACCTGACAAAATGATTGAGTGAAAGAATATGGTACCAGAGATCGATATTTAATTGCTGTTATATACAGGAAAACTCTCTGGATTTTATTACAATCTATCAGTTATGTCCTATGTCAACTGAGCCAATGACTTAATGCTTGTACTGATATCTTCAACTATAAATTATGTTGTTGAATAATATCTACTTCAGAGGGTTGTGTGGCAATCAAATGATATAATGTGCTGTAGCCCACAATTAGTATAAGTTTTATTGTCATCAGTATGAGCTGTTTATAGATTTGCATCAGGTTTAAAAGAAAACTTTTATTAAATCATTGTTTTTTCTTCACTTTCACTATTATATTAAGAGAAATCTTCTCTTGTGATTCATACAATACACATTTAAGTAAGCAATCATTTGTACTCGGCCCTGTGCTGGATGCAGATACAAAAATGAATAAAATAATTAAGCTCCTCATTCCCCAAAGTAAGCCAATTTTTTTTTGGAAATGAGGACGTAGAAATTGTATGGTTCACTTGCAAAGACAATCCTGAGGTATGAATAAAATGTTCTCAAAGCATAAATAAAAGAGCCATACCCTGGAAAGTCTATTTTACTACCACTACCACAACAATTATCAAAAGCTATACTTTATTCAGTATTCATTAGGTTTCAGGCTCTTTACTAAACAAGTAGTATTCATTATTTGACTTAATGCTCTAATAATCTTATAAGATAGGTATAACCATTCTCATTTCACCTATAAGAACAACTGAAGTAAAAAAATCTGCACAAGGTTTCAGAAAGAGTAGAAGTGGTTGAGGATGCTTCAAGGTTACTTATGTTGGACTCCAAACAAGTGTACCATTCAATCATTTTACTGAGGAGGGGACCTTTAGCTGCACCTTGAAGAGCCAATAGCATTATTTCTAGGAATTGAGGGGAAGTACTTTCAAGCCTTATATATTAATCATATTAAACATGGATATGGTATCTGAAATAATTTGAGATGTATGGAGAATGGTGTGACTTTTAGCAAGACTGAGGTGAAATGGGCGTGTCAGAAAACAGGGATGGCAGATTGGGCGATTGTGGCACAAGACTGCCACAGCTGAGGCGCTGAATATTCTCACAAATGGAATCGTGAAACTATGGAAATGTTAGGCACCTTCTTCCCTTTAAGGAAGGAATTAGAGAAAGTTTTGTAGCAGAGAGTCTATATACATGTTTTTAGAATGTTCTAAGTAAGAAATAATGAGAAAGATAAGTTAATGGGATTTCGAACGAAAAGAAGAAAGTGAGCATGGGAGATACTTGTGACTTAGAAGCAGCCCAATTTGGTAACTTTGGGATTGAGGATAAGAGTACCAGGAAGAAGAGCAGCGATAAGTGTTTTAGCCTTTGATGCTGTTTACTTGATGTTAACAATTAGTGAGGGGGCGGGGCAAGCAGGCGGAGGAGCAGGGGCCTCACCCCACGCACCCCACCAACTCACTAGGTAACTTCCAAACCATCCTGCACACCTACGATTGGACCTGAAATTTAAGGAGAGAACAGCTGGGATGCTACAGAGAGAAGGGTTTGCGCTTCTAACAAGGTGGGAAGGCGGAAAAAAAAAATAATAAAAAGAATCCAGTGGGGCAGGGGCCCCGCGAGGAGCCGGGCTAAGGGGGGCGGGAGCCCCGGGACAGGAGAGCCCACCCGGGAAGCGGGAACTGTAACAATCCGCACCGGACTCTTCCCGGAGGGAAAGGCTCAGCGAGGAACCCGGGCAGGACCGCAGGAGGGCGGTGGGGTCCCCAGCCTCCCGGGGTCACTAACAGGAGGTGCCCCGGGGACAGCGCCCCACACCCCGCGGCCAAGCGCAGTAAAGGGCTGGAGCACCTGGGGGGCCTCGGGGAGAAGCCGGGGGTTGGGGGTGGCTCTGGGCGGAGGGGGCTGCACCCTGCTGCCTTCGGGAGCCACGGCCCCAGGAGCGATGCCAAGGGTGCAGGCCCCGGACCCAGGGTGCTGGGGACACAGCGGGGATCCTGCGCTCCCCCAGGGACAGGCGGAGGCGGGGAGGACATAGGACGGTGAGGACGCTCCTGCCACCGGCGCCCCCAAGCTGTGCAGGTCAGCGCCCCCTGCCCGGGAGCATCCAGGCCCCTGCGGACTGGAAGACTGCCGTGGTTACTGCAGGAGCTAACTCCAGGGCTGGAGGGCTGGTCGCCGCCAGTGGGGTTGTTCCTCCTGGTGTCACCCTGTGCCCTGGGGGGGGGGGTGCCAGGGGACAGGGTCCTCAGGGGGTAAACAGCTCCCACTGAGCCTGGTACCTGGCAGAGGGCAGGGCAGCTCCCCCAGGTTCACACACCTGAGAGTCAGCACAGCAGCCCCTCCCCCAGAAGACCAGCTGGAAGGACAGGGGAAGAGCAAGTTCTGGACCCAGCAGCGCTGGAAAGCTCCAGGGGAAGTCGAGGGATTTACAGTATATAGAACCAGGGATCTCTGGGTGGCGCAGTGGTTTGGCGCCTGCCTTTAGCCCAGGGTGTGATCCTGGAGACCTGGGATTGAATCCCACATCGGGCTCCCGGTGCATGGAGCCTGCTTCTCCCTCTGCCTGTGTCTCTGCCTCTCTCTCTCTCTCTCTGTGACTATCATAAATAAATAAAAATTAAAAAAAAAAAAAAAAAGAACCAGAGGATATCCCCCTTGTTTTTTGTTGTTGTTGTTGTCTGTTTGTTTTTCTTTTTTTTCTTCCTTTTTTCCAGTACAACTTGTTTTTAGCCACACCACACTGAGCAAAATGACTAGAAAGAAGATCTTACCACAAAAGAAAGAATCACAAAGGGTGATTATCACAAAAGAGTACAAACAGTACTCTCTGCCATAGAGTTACAGAATTTGGATTACAGTTTGATGTCTAAAAGCCTATTCAGAATCACAATTATAAAGCTACTGGTGGCTCTAGAATAAAGTATAAAGGATTCAAGAGACTTCATAACTGTAGAATTTATTTTTTTTAATTTATTTTTTAATGGTGTTCAATTTACCAACATACAGAATAACCCCAGTGCCCGTCACCCATTCACTCCCACCCCCCGCCCTCCTCCCATTCTACCACCCCTAGTTCGTTTCCCAGAGTTAGCAGTCTTTACGTTCTGTCTCCCTTTCTGATATTTCCCAATTGCACTGTTGGGGATTTACCCCAAAGATACAGATGCAATGAGTGGATAACTGTAGAATTTAAATCTAATCAGGCCAAAATTAAAAATCAATTCAATGAGATGCAATCCAAACTGGAGGTCCAAACGACGAGGGTTAATGAAGTAGAAGAAAGAGTGAGTGACATAGAAGACAAGTTGATGGCAAGGAAGGATGCTAAGGAATAAAGAGAAAACAATTAAAAGACCATGAGGAAAGGTTAAGGGAAATAAATGACAACCTCAGAAGGAAAAATCTATGTTTAATTGGGGTTCCAGAGGGTGCCGAAAGGGACAGAGGACCAGAAAGCATATTTGAACAAATCATAGCAGAGAACTTCCTTAATCTGGGGAGGGAAACAGGCATTCAGATCCAGGAGATAGAGAGATCCCCCCCTAGAATCAATAAAAACTGTCCAACAGCTCGGCATCTAATAGTGAAACTTGCAAATTCCAAAGAGAAAGAGAAAATCCTTAAAGCAGCTAGAGACAAGAGATCCCTAATTTATAAGGGGAGAAATATTAGATTAACCGCAGACCTCTCCTCAGAAACCTGGCAGGCCAGAAAGGGCTGGCAGGATATATTCAGGGTCCTAAATGAGAAGAACATGCAGCCAAGAATACTTTATCCAGCAAGGCTCTCATTCAGAATAGAAGGAGAGATAAAGAGCTTCCAAGACAGGCAGGAACTGAAAGAATATGTGACCACCAAACCAGCTCTGCAAGAAATATTAAGGGGGACTCTGTAAAAGAAAGAGGAAGCCCAAAGAAATAATCCACAAAAACATGGACTGAATAAGTATTATGATGACACTGAATTCATATCTTTGAATAGTAACTCTGAATGTGAATGGGCTTAATGATTCCATCAAAAGGTGCAGGGTTTCAGACTGGATAAAAAAGCAAGACCCATCTATTTGCTATCTATAAGAGACTCATTTGAGACCTAAGGACACCACCAGCCTGAAAATAAAAGGGACAACTGTTTACCATTCAAATGGTCCTCAAAAGAAAGCAGGAGAAGCAATCCTCATATCAGATAAATAAAGTTTATCCCAAAGACTGTAGTAAGAGATGAAGAGGAGCACTATATCATACTTAAAGGATCTATCCAACAAGAAGACCTAACAATCATGAATATTTATGCCCCTAATGTGGGAGCTGCCAAGTATATCAATTAATAACCAAAGTTAAGACATACTTAGATAATAATACACTTATACTGGGAGACTTTAACATGGCCCTTTCTACAAATGACAGATATTCTAAGCACAACATTACTAAGAAACAAGGAATTTAAAGGAAACACTGGACAAGCTGGGTTTCACAGATATTTGCAGAACTTTACATCCAAATGCAACTTTATTCCTCCAGAATAGACTACATACTGGGTCACAAATCAGGTCTTAACCAATACCAAAAGATTGGGATTCTCCCCTGCATATTTTCAGACCAAAATGCTTTGAAACTTGAACTCAATTATAAGAAGAAATTTGTAAGACTCTCAAACACGTGGAGGTTAAAGAGCATCCTGCTAAAAGATGAAAGGGTCAATCAGGAAATTAGAGAAGAATTAAAAAGATTCATGGAAACTAATGAGAATGAAGATATAACTCTTCAAAATCTTTGCGATACAGCAAAAGCAGTCCTGAGAGGGAAATACATCTCAAAGCAAGCATCCCTCAAGAAACTGGGAAAAAACTCAAATACAAAAGCTAACTTTGCACCTAAGGGAACTGGAGAAAGAACAGCAAATAAAACCTACACCCAGGAGAAGAGAGAACTCAATGAAATAGAGACCAGAAGAACTGTAGAACAGATCAACAAAACCAGGAGTTGGTTCTTTGAAAGAATTAATAAGATAGATAAACCATTAGTCAGCCTTATTAAAAACAAAAAAGTCTCAAATTAATAAAATCACGAATGAAAAAGGAGAGATCGCAACCAATACCAAAGAAATACAAATGATTTTAAAAACATATTATGAGAAGCTATATGCCTATAAATTAGGCAATCTTCTAGGATGCATTTCTGGAAAACCACAAACTACCAAAACTGGAACAGGAAGAAAGAAAACCTGAACAGGCTAATAACCAGGGAGGAAATTGAAGCAGTCATCAAAAACCTCCCAAAACACAAAGTCCAGGGCCAGATGTCTTCTCAGGGGAATTCTATCAAACGTTTAAAGAAGAAGCCATATCTTTTACTGAAGCTGTTCCGAAAGATAGAAAGGGATGGAATACTTCCAAACTCATTCTATGAGGTCAGCATCACCTTAATTCCAAAACCAAACAAAGACCCCACCAAAAAATGAGAATTATAGACCAATATCCCTGATGAACACAGATGCAAAAATTCTCAACAAGATACTAGCCAATAGGATCCAATAGTACATTTAGAAGATTATTCACCATGACCAAGCGGGGTTTATCCCCAGGATGCAAGGCTGGTTCAACATTCGTAAAACAATCAACGTGATAGATCATATCAACAAGAGAAAAAGCAAGAACCATATGATCCTCTCAGTAGATGCAAAGAAAGCATTTGACAAAATACAGCATCCGTTCCTGATCAAAACTCTTCTGAGTGTAGGGATAGAGGGAACATTCCTCAGCATCTGTAAAGCCATCTACGCAAAGCCCACAGCAAATAATCATCTCAGTGGGGAAGCACTGGGAGCCTTTCCCCTAAGATCAGGAACAAGACAGGGATGTCCACTCTCACCACTGCTATTCAACACAGTACTAGAAGTCCTAGCCTCAGCAATCAGACAACAAAAAGAAATAAAAGTGATTCAAATTGGCAAAGAAGAAGTCAAACTCTCCCTCTTGCAGATGACATGATACTCTACATAGAAAACCCAAAAGCCTCCACCCCAAGATTGCTAGAACTCATACAGCAATTTAGCAGTGTGGCAGGATACAAACATCAATGCCCAGAAATCAGTGGCATTTCTATATACTAACAATGAAACTGAAGAAAGAGAAATTAAGGAGTCAATCCCATTTACAATTGCACCAGAAAGCATAAGATACCTAGGAATAAACCTAACCAAAGAGGTAAAGGATCTATACCCTAAAAACTACAGAACACTTCTGAAAGAAATTGAGGAAGACAGAAAGAGATGGAAAAATATCCCATGATCATGGATTGGAAAAGTTAATATCGTGAAAGTGTCAGTGCTACCCAGGGCAATTTACACATTTAATGTAATCCCTATCAAAATATCATAGACTTTCTTCAGAGAGTTGGAACAAATCATCTTAAGATTTGTGTGGAATCAGAAAAGACCCCAAATAGCCAGGGGAATATTAAAAAAGAAAACCAGGGCTGGGTACAGCACAATGCCAGATTTCAGGTTGTACTACAAAGCTGTGGTCATCAAGATAGTGTGGTACTGGCACAAAAACGGGCACATAGATCAATGGAACAGAACAGAGAATCTAGAAGTGGACCCTCAACTTTATGGTCAACTAATATTCGACAAAGCAGGACAGACTATCCACTGGAAAAAGGACAGTCTCTTCAATAAATGGTGCTGGGGAAATTGGACAGCCACATGCAGAAGAATGAAACTAGACCATTCTCTTACACCACACACAAAGATAAACTCAAAATGGATGAAAGATCTAAATGTGAGACAAGAATCCATCAAAATCCTAGTGTAGAACACAGGCAACACCCTTTTTGAACTTGGCCACAGCAACTTCTTGCAAGATATATCTATGAAGGCAAGGGAAACAGAAGCAAAAATAAATTATTGGGACTTAATCAAGATAAAAAGCTTCTGCACAGCAAAAGAAACAGTCAACAAAACTAAAAGACAGCCTACAGAATGGGAAAAATACTTGCAGATGACGTATCAGATAAAGGGCTATTATCCAAGATCTATAAAGAACTTATTAAACTCAACAGCAAAGAAACAAACAATCCAATCATCAAATGGGCCAAAGACATGAACAGAAATTTCACAGAGGAAGACATAGACATGGCCAACAAGCACATGGGAAAATGCTCCTCATCCCTTGCCAACGGGGAAATACAAATCAAAACCACAATGAGATACCACCTCACACCAGTGAGAATAGTGAAAATTAACAAGACAGGAAACAACAAATGTTGGAGTGGATGTGAAGAAAGGGGAACCCTCTTGCACTATTGGTGGGAATGTGAACTGGTGCAGCCACTCTGGAAAACTGTGTGGAGATTCTTCAAAGAGTTAAAAATAGACCTGCCCTACGTCCCAGCAATTGCACTGCTGGGGATTTACCCCAAAGATACAAATGCATTGAAATGGCAGGACACCTGAACCTCAATATTTATAGCAGCAATGTCGACAATAGCCAAACTGTGGAAGGAGCCTCGGTGTCCATCGAAAGATGAATGGATAAAGATGTGGTCTACATTTAAAATGGAATATTACTCAGCCATTAGAAATGACGAATACCCACCATTTGCTTCGATATGGGTGGAACTGGAGGGTATTACGCTGAGTGAAGTAAGTCAATTGGAGAAGGACAAACATTATATGGTCTTATTCATTTGGGGAATATAAAAAATAGTGAAAGGGAATAAAGGGGAAAGGAGAGAAAATGAGTGGGAAATATCAGTGAGGGTGATAGAGCATGAGAGACTCCTAACTCTGGGAAACGAACAAGGGGTAATGGAAAGGGAGGTGGGTTGGGGGTTGGGGTGACTGGGTGATGGGCCCTAAGGGGGTCACTTGACGGGATGAGCCCTGCATGTTATGGTATATGTTGGCAAACCGAACTCCAATAAAAAAATAAATAGAAAAAAATAAATAATTTGATACTGTTAAAAAAAAACAATTAGTGAAACGGAGAATAAAAGGTGGGGTTGCAGATGTGAGCCTTTCTGAATAAGATGAGCTCTATTTGGATATACTGAGATTAAGGAATTTGGAGGCCAGGCAGATAAGTTCCCCAACCAAAAATAAATACAACTTTATGGTTTGGGAAGATTGAGAAAAAATATTTGTTGATCACAGAAGTCATTACAGCAAACAAGATAATCTCAGGAAAGCATATAAAACAAGAAGAAAAGGGACTCAGAGAAAAGGTACTAGAAGCCACTCCAACCATTTAGAGACCATCTAATAATTGTCAGATACTTGTCAAAACAGTGATCAACTTGAGCAGTGTGCAGCAATCCACAAGATGAAGAATTAAAACATCAGTAAGAAGATTTTCAGTTAATTGATGGGTGGGTTAATGTATGGGGCAGAGAGTGGAGATTATGAGTCTTGGCTGTTTTTCAAGAAGTTTGGTGAAGAATAGAAGAGAGCAGGTTAGAAAGTAGGTTAAAGAAAGAAAATCTTTCATGAAATCTGGCTAATTCTACTTTTAACATATCCAGAACCCTACCATTCCTCATTGTTTTTATTGTTAGCACCTTGGACTGAGCTACCATAATGTATGGTTTATATTACATTAATATCTCCTAACTCAGGAAAGCATTTCGGAGGCTTTAAAAAACAAAACAAAACAAAACAAAACAAAAAACAAAAAAACGAAATTCAATTCACGTTTTTCCTCTGGTTAAAGTCCATTCAGAATAGAGGGCTAAGATCCCTTCTCATTCCTAAAAAAACTCTGGGTAATCTGCCAAAACATATCGTTTCTGACGAGCTCACACAGGACTCTCCTCCCAACTCATTCTTCTCTAGGCCTCTTCACAGGCATTCTCCATCAATCTCATGTGTGTTTCCATGATGCTTCTTGGCCTCTGTCAATTTTTTGCTTAAATGATAACTTTTCAGTAAAAGCCTCCTCAAAAATTCTATCAAAGAAACAAACAATCCAATCATGAAATGGGCAAAAGACATGAACAGAAATCTCACAGAGGAAGACATAGACATGGCCAACATGCACATGAGAAAATGCTCTGCATCACTTGCCATCAGGGAAATACAAATCAAAACGACAATGAGATACCACCTCACACCAGTGAGAATGGGGAAAATTAACAAGGCAGGAAACAACAAATGTTGGAGAGGATGCGGAGAAAAGGGAACCCTCTTACACTGTTGGTGGGGATGTGAACTGGTGCAGCCACTCTGGAAAACTGTGTGGAGGTTCCTCAAACAGTTAAAAATATACCTGCCCTACGACCCAGCAATTGCACTGTTGGGGATTTACCCCAAAGATACAAATGCAATGAAACGCCGGGACACCTGCACCCCGATGTTTCTAGCAGCAATGGCCACGATAGCCAAACTGTGGAAGGAGCCTCGGTGTCCAACGAAAGATGAATGGATAAAGAAGATGTGGTTTATGTATACAATGGAATATTACTCAGCTATTAGAAATGACAAATACCCACCATTTGCTTCAACGTGGATGGAACTGGAGGGTATTATGCTGAGTGAAGTAAGTGAGTCGGAGAAGGACAAACATTATATGTTCTCATTCATTTGGGGAATATAAATAATAGTGGAAGGGAGAAGAAATGTGTGGGAAATATCACAAAGGGAGACAGAACGTAAAGACTGCTAACTCTGGGAAACGAACTAGGGGTGGTAGAAGGGGAGGAGGGCGGGGGGTGGGAGTGAATGGGTGATGGGCACTGGGTGTTATTCTGTATGTTAGTAAATTGAACACCAATAAAAATAAATAAATAAATAAAATGTCACTTTTGAGTCCCTTAACTCTTCTAACAGAAATTTGCTTATTTACTATCTTTACTGTCTACATTTGTCTCCACTTCTAGAATATGAAGCTCCACAAAGATAGGAAATATTGCCTGTTTTGTATATTGATGTATCCCAATCTTATTACATTATGGCTACACATAGTAGGTTCTCAAGGAGTACCTATTGAATTAGTAAATAAATGAGAGAGGGGGTGTGGAATGCAATCTCTAACATATTGTCAGTGTTATGAATTGACATTGCTCTTCTTGGAAGCAGATCTCATGTCTTACTCATTTTTTTTTAACTCTATCAAAGTGTATAGTTACTTAAAACTCAGTTTGTAATAAGTAAATATCAGTTCCTTATGATAGGAGCTGTAATTTTTTTTTTATTTTCAAATCCCAACCTGCAACATCATATCCAAGAAGAAGCAAGCTATTAGTCAGATGTTATCTGAGTAAATTACTATTAGAATTAGATTTTGTCCTTGTCCAAGGACATTGAGATTAAATAAATACTAAAATGGAACAGATTTGAATGTGTGATATCTTCTGCTCCTAGTCGTATATGGGAATATGATGATGATAGACCTCATTTCAACAGCATGCTTTTAACTGATTCGGGAGTGTATTGAGCTATTAACTACAATAAAAATACCCAACACCTGGTGGTGTTGACCCTATTTCATCAGGGTCACTACAAATCGAGATTCATAGAAAGCTAAAACTGAAGGAAAATACACTGCACGGAAATTTCAAATCTGGACTAAATGAGAGAAAAATGTAAAACTTTCAGCTCTTTAGAGCTAACTACAGTTGACCCTTGAAAAATGCGGGGCTTAGAGGCATTGACCACCACCTCCCATCTTCCCACACTGTTGAAAATACACATATGACTTCTGACTCCCCCCAAACTTAACTACATATAGACTACTGTTGACTAGAAGCCTATGGATAATATAAAGTCAATTGACATGTATTATGTATGCCATATATATCATATACTGTATTCTTACAATAAAGTAAGCTACAGGAAAGAAAATGCTATTAAGAAAATCATAAGGGAGACAAAATACATTTGTAGTGCTATACTGTATTTATCTAAGAAAATCCACATACTAATGGATTCATACACTTCAAACTCATGTTGTTCAAGGATCAACTGCAGTTTAATATTATCTAGTTGTTTTGTCAGTTAATCCAATGAAAGTTACAATGCATAAGCCAGAGATTTGCCAGAAATCTTTCCTTATGTAAGTATTTAGCTTTTGTCCTTTTGTTTACTTTTTAGTTGTTGTAAACAAATTCTGAGGTCAATATGAATAATTAGTGACACCCATTTCTAAGGAAATAAGATGCAGAACTTTATCAAAAGGGCTTCTAGAATGTTTAGTCAATATCACAGACAGCACACAGTTAAAAGGTTTCTGCAGGGAAGAATATTAATGTCATAGTTGATGTCCATAGGTTTATATTCTCCTTCAAGTTTGTCATATTAATTCCTTGGGCTGAAGGAAGGCTGGAAGATTGAATATACACTGAGCCATACAAGGAGAGACAAGTTCAGAAACGTAGATGGTTTTGGTTTTCTCTTTTAAGCACTGAGGATTGGAGGGTCTACCAGTACACATTAGTTCAAATGCAGAGATGTCTTGGGTATCTCTCAGAAAACCTCTTATCATCTACTGCTTCTTGGTGGCCAATAAAAAACACAATTCTTATTTGTTCCATATTAATATTATATTAAGCTTCTCAATTCTACATTATAGGTCTTGATACAATGATAGTCTGGTTGGGTAAGATAAAATCAAACATTTCATTTCTTCTCAATAAGGCTAATATATTTATTATTCAAAAGTTGGGCTAATTTTTTTTTCAGGATCACCAATGTATCATCTCTATCTCATATGTAATAAAATATGAACATTTCAAATAGTTTTCATAAGACACAGAAAATGTGCTGACTGAAAACATTATTGATTTTTTTGTTTCCATTTTTTTTTTAATTTTTAAATTTCTGTGAGAATGGATGCTTATTTATAAGCTAGTGTTTCTAAATCAGGAGTGATTTTTGCTTCTAAAGGGGATATTGGAAAATGTAGATAGACATTTTTGATTGTCACAATTAGGGGAAGAGGTGCTTTGGCATCTGGTGGGTAAGGGATAATAAGAAACATCTTATTGCTGCAGATACGTGCATAGGATAGCTGCCACAACAAAGAATTGTCTGGGTCAAAAAGTCATTAGTTTTCAGGTAGAAAAATTCTGTTTAAATAAATACTATAAAATATTTTTGAATACTTTTTATTTATTATACTTGCAATATAAATATTACTGCAAGGAACACATTGATAACTCAAAGTCTATTTTACATTATTAAAATATGTGAAAGATAATGCATGTGAGTCTCCAATGTGTGCTTAGAAAGTAATTGCTTCATAATGGGAACTCATATTTTTATTGAAATAAAACAAAAAAAAGTAAATAGCCCCTTATGATGGAAATATATCAAAAAACTTTATCTAAATAGAGAAAAATTCTTCCTTTCTCTGTGCATGTCACCATAATACATAATGCTTAGTATGAACACGAACCCCTATATCTCATATTTGCGTTTAGAAGTTTGCCGTAATAAAAACATCAAGAGATGGCAAATGGCAACTACACTACCGTAAGCACTTTGTGATGTATAGAATTGTCAAATCACAATTAGTTTCACACCTGAAACTAATATAATACTGTGTGTCAACTATACCTAAAATAAAAAGAAAGAAAAGTAAACAGTAAAAAGAAAGAAAAGAAGTAAGGATGATGGAAAGAAGGAAGGAAGGAAGAATAAATATATCCAGAGGGTGAGGCCTGGAAACTCTGACTTCTCATCTCCTCTGAGTCCAAGACTGGGTCACATATATCCACAAAATAAATTTCATTTTACTTAGTTAAATGATCAAAAAATATGTTTAATTTTATTTTGGGGGAAGGGAAGTTACTGTTTTATGTCTTTGCTATGCTACTGATGATGTTTTTTATAAAAAAAATAATTCCAAATTAATACCAATAACTAAGCTGTATTCCTAAACTCATAAAAGAAGTAGAATATGCATTTTTGAATAGCAACTGTATGATACATATGCATTGCTAAGAATGTTGTAGGGGAAAATACTGTGGCCCTTCAGAGGAAGTAGCAAGAGGAACTCAGGCAGAGTGGAGCTGAAAATGCAGGTTACTCCTTTCTGTCACTGGGTGTTTCCTCAGACAGGATCATCTCTGGACTGAGGAGGGCAACTCAGTTGTTAGCCATAGTTTCTGTCTTTCTTCATCAAAAAATGTAATACCTTCACGTCACTCTTCTCTTTCATTTTTACTCACTCTTTTTTTTTCTGATACACATTTTTTTCTCCACTAAATAATAAATAATCAGAAGGGTGCCTGGGTGGTGAAAAAAAAAAAAAAGAGAGTCTGACTCTTGGTTCCAGCTCATATCATGATTCAGGGTCATGAGACAGAGCCCCTCATTCAGCTCCATGCTCAGTGCAGTCTGCTTGAGACTCTCTCTCCTCCCTCTGCTTCTCCACTCGTGTTCTCTCTCTTTCTCAAATAGACAAATCCTTAGAAAATAATAAGGACAGAAATTGGACCTCATTGTGATTACCTTAGCTCTTCTGTTCTTATACTGATTCTTTTCTTCTCTTTCTCTCATGAGCAGGATCTGCACTCTCAATATCTAGTCTCACAAGCCCTATGGATTTATATTGTTTCATGGAAATCTATAGAACAGTGTTTAAAGATAAAATTAAAGCACATTTCTATTGGAGGCTTGCAGAAATACATTTCTCCCATTTCTTTGACCTAGGGTTTCTTATGGTATTACTTATGTCAACCAACACATAGCACATAGAACTTTGAAGAGTTCTTGAGGAACTTGCATAAAATAAATTCTGCTTACTTCTGGCACCAAGAGATCAAGAGAAAATGCAATATAAAGGCACCAGATACATGTGTGACATAGAACCACATCTGAATGGCTCAATATTAAATTTTATTTAATTGAGATACACAGGCCTTGAAGAATATTCTGAGAAGACTTAGTAACACTGGTTCTTTCTTCTTGGAGCATGTATCTCTTTCTTGTCTTCTGTCAGCTTTACTTCTGCAAGCAGCAATGAGTTGCAGGTCGCATGCAGAAAGCAATTCTAATTTCACTTTCATGGCACTCAAGTCTACATCGGCCATTACCCTTTCTGCACTGTCTCCTCAAATCCAAGCTACCATATTGGGGATATTTCTTTGTGGCTGTAAGAAGGAAAGAATGACTGAAATTAACAATTTAGCTGTAACACACCTATATTTTAAAGGGAGAAAGTACAAGAAGTATAAAATTATTGTGTAGGCCAAAAAAAAATATCTCCCTTTTAATTAATGACTGGGAAAATCTTAGTGAGGAAAGTTTAGGTGAAGGTACCATCCCTTGGTGCAAGAGAAAATCCTGAAAATCAGAAAGTGTCTTGGACCTAAGTTAGATGTGCCAGCTTGCTTCCTTACAAGTCACTGTGTAGTAACTCAAGTATAGTTCCCCAAATCAACAGTTTAAAAAGAGCTCATAATTGACCTTCTCTCCACAATTATCCAATTGAATTTGAGCTCCCCTTTTCTGTTCTCACAAACATTATTTAGACAAAATGTTTTACTTTCTTGGTTCTTCAACAGACTTCTACTGGAGCTTGATTTTACTTTGCCAAAATATTGAGTAAGAAGCAATGTTAAGCAATTTGTCTGTATTCGTACAACTCTCCAGGGTATTTTGGGATTTACTTCACCAAAGAAATGATCTACCTTAGACACATGTCTGAAGACAGCATTGGTTAAAAAAATGGGAATGATTAGAAGGTGAGGCCAGCCATTATTGGGCATTACATGATTTCTAACATTGCCAGTGCTCTGAACTACATGTTTTATCTTGTAGCTTGTAGATTGACTTTCACTTAAGGTTAAAATTAAAGTAGCTGGAGATACTTGGGGAATTGGAAGATGTTGGTCTAATAGATTGTAAGATTCATTCTAAACCAAAAATACTTTAATTTTATATTTCACCATATATGTTGACCCATGTGTTTTCAGAAAACCTATGTTTTCAAGTATTTTTTTAGACATATCACTTTTGATAAGAAATCATCTTACACCTATAGTGAGATTGAGGGGAACTGGTGAGGGAGAATTCTAAATATTGCCAATGACTGACCAAAAGGCAGACAAATATTTTTTATGTTCATAGTATGAAAGCAAATAAATTTTGCCACTAATTCAACCATTAATTAGGTTTGGTGTTCCAGTCAGTACCTATAAAGACCAGGCCTTTCTACCTAGACATGTAGTCTATGTTTCCAAGAGTTGATGATGACTTGTGATACTTCTTAGTGAATACCTAGACTCAGAGCTACATTATCTATATTATTAGTATAAATAGCTGATATAAAACTAGCTCTTCTATTAAAATTATCTCTCTTCTTACTATAATTGAAGCAATGAAAAATATGACACAATTAACAGCAGAAAAAAAGTTACTTTGTGCAGAGTAAATGTTAACTTCTAAATGTCATCATTTATTGTACAGTTTCTGAGGAGTTACTGTTTTCAAACCCATGTATGAATTGCCAGTGACAGAAACCTGAATTATACTCACTTTAGACAAGAGGGCTGTCACACTTATCACCGTGTTGTTCAGTACTCCACCCTAAACTGGCCTCACTCCTTCTCTTATTCATTCTTTGGCTTTTTCACCTTTCTAAAAATATTATCTTCTTTTTCTCACTTTGAGCCCTACATATGTGTATTCCTCAGGCCTGTGTCTTTGAATCACTAATATTCATCTTTGTAAGCCCCCACCCACTCATTTAACTATAATATATATTCCCTGTTAAGCTCTAAACCAATCCCTAAGTACAGGGTTTCTCACCCTAAACACTATTGAGTTGAATAATTCTTTGCCGTGGGATACTATCCTGTTGATTTAAGAATGTTTAGCAACATCCTTGGCCTCCACTCACTAGATGCCAATAGTACCAGTTGTGACAATTTAAAAGGTCTCCAGACATTGAACAATGTCCCTTTGGGGGGAAAGTTGCCTCTAATTGAAAACACTGCTTTAAGTGATTAAAATTACTTTTCTAGTGATGCCGTGATAAGCCAAACATATTATCTCCATCTTCAGATATATTGTTCAAATACTGTCTTCTCTCTGAAGTCTCTTCTGATCACTTTCAGGAAAGTAAGTCTCTTTACACTGCTTTCATAAAATCACTTCATATGTATCATTCAGATTTCATCTATCAACGTGTTCATATGCTAGGGAATTTCTTTAAACAATACATAAGGTTTTACCTAACATATAAGTTAGAAATGGGCAAGATATTTCCTAGAATATTTTTCAACCTATAATTTCTTTTTATTTTCACTCACCTGCTATTTTGTTCTTTAGGCTACCATTAAGCTTCTTGGAAAATGGGGGGGCAAGGGTCGGGAATAATGACTATTCTTTCAACACAAAATTATATTATCCTAGGGGCACCTGGGTGGCTCAGTCAGTTGGACATCTGCTCAGGTCATGATTCTGAAGTCCTGGGATCAAGTTCTGCATTGGGCTCCCTTTTCAGCAAGGAGTCTGTTTTTCCCTCTCCCTCTGACCTTCCTCACTGCTCATGATCTTGCTTACTTGCTCTCTCTCTCTCAAATGAATAAATAAAAAAATCTTAAAAAACAAAAGCTATACTATCCCACATTCAAAGTACATGTCAGATTTGAAGAGAAGTGATTATTGGCAATAACAATTTTTTTCAGTGTGGCAGATAAACTAAAACAATACATGAGAGTGAAACAACATCCCAGTTCTAGACATTTGGTGCATTTATAACCTCTCAAAATGAAGAGGAAAGTGAAATGACTTCAGTGGAAATTTTCCTGTGTAGACAGTTTAGTGGCTTCTATCTGGACATCTCTTCATCTGTAAGCGTCCAAGTTGGAAAAAAGAATGAGGTTTACTACCTCAATTTTGAGTAAGGACTTCTATACTTTGCAGGTGAGATGCAAAAAACAACTGAAGAACTCAAGAAGAGTCATACATATAACATTTTATGCAATTTAAATCAACCACCATATGATGAACTGTAAGTTGAAAGACAACATCCTTATTGCTTTATTATTTTTTACAATGTCTATATTTCCTATCACAACTTTTCTAAAATTGTAGAAAAAATACGTAACTTGACATACATATATTTTTTTACTTTGAGATTTTTTTTTGTCAGTAATGGTGGTTCTAAAAGTTTGGTTGATATGTGATTAACAAGGACAATGGCTTTCCTTTGAAAATAAAAGAAAAAACATACAAAAAGTTAATAACACTGATGTTGTAATCTATGTTACTGTATCCCCAACTGGTTTTTAATCTCTAAGTCTACAGGACACATGATTTTTCCAGTTTGTTGATGTACGAATAGCTTTCACTGTTGGTAGATACACCTGATATAGCTCTTACAAAGAAAAAATAAGTTACTAAAACAGAAAAAAAGCTTGACATAATTATCTATTCATGCTAGCTATTGTTGAAATTAAAAGAAGAAAAAGATTTATCACATGTTAAAAGCTGTATGAATCTGCATAGAATTTTTTTTTTGGCCCTTTCTAGAAAGAGCTGGGAAAAAAATCCAGAGATCTTTTTGAATTTTTGAGTGGAGGGAATTTTTGAACAGAGAGAAAGGAAGTTATATTCTCTTAGATAGATGAACAATGGATTGTAATTGTTTGTTACTTTAGTGATGCTTGGTCTCTATTTAGAATTTTACCCACTTGCAACTTTTAAATGATATTTATCAGTTAATAGTGTATATATTTTTAGATCATCAATATGATTATATAATATTTATAATGAAAGAATAAGCTAATTTACTCTCCTAGGCCTCTATTATGATGTCTATTGGGGCTAAAGAAATCAGCCAGGAACTAAAAAGAATATTTTCTGAAAGTAGTAAAGTTTGAATCTAATTTTAGTGCCAATTAGGTAAACTTGAGCTAATCCTTTCATCTTAATTTCTTTAAAAAAGAAGGTAGTAGACTCAATGATCTCTTCTTTTCCAAAATGTATTATTATATTTCCTTACAAGTCATACTTACACATTAACTCAGGAGGAGAGAATCTTGTTACATAATTGTTGTGAAAAGGTAGCCTTTGAGGGTAGAAAAATAAAACTCATGAAAAACAGCTTGCGTACAAGGTGTTATACTCAACATCCATGTGATCTATAGCACTCAAAGACAGAAAGGTAGTGACCAGGACTGTATACATAAAAGCTAACAAAGGACATGATTTGTCTGTACACCTAGAGCAGAAGAGTAAGAAAGGCTTCTGCTCACTGGAAGTATTATACTGGTATAGAACGAAAGGAAGGAAAAGCTAAATAGATCTTTCTCTGGCACTGAACCATCTATCCCTTATCTGTTGTTTATCATACAGAATATGTTTCTTCCAATAAGAAAAAATTCTAACAAATTGCTCCAGGATAAAGCTGACAAGACTAATGTATTTATCTAATTGTTTTAAACTTTTTATTTTGAAGTCAGTTTAGATTTATAGAAGAGTTGCAAAGGTAATAGAGGCGAAACTCTCATTATGGTAACATCTCACATAACCATGCTTACATTATCAAAACTAAAAAATGAACATTGATAAAATACTATCAACTAAATTGTAAATTTTATTCACATTTCACCAGTTTTCCCACTATTGTCTTTTAAAAACATTTTTTTTTTCCTCTTCTGGGGTCCAAGCCAGAGTACCACATTGCAGTTCATATAAAAATGTTTTAATCCCTAAGTTATTACTATACTTTTAACAAGAAACAACTTATGTCTCCTCAAATTCATTAGCCCAAATAAGTCCATAAACATTTCATGTTACCTGGTAAAATTGTGACCCAAAAGAGCAGAATAAAGAAAAAGAGATGAATCTTCATGGTGGAATTTCTTAGGAAAAAAAAATAAATGTCACCAGATCTTTTTAAAGTCAGGTGTTTCCAAATAAGAAAAGAGAGAATCCTTTTATTTTTATATTCTCCTGGGAAGTGGTTTTAACTACTGAGGCTTATCAATAGTGAGAACATTTGTATGCTTGGTTGAATTGTGTCATGCTCAAAGAACACAGTCACAAGAATTATTATTAAATTTTTCCCATAAAAGTAAAATCTGCTTCTGTTACTTTAAATAGATTCTCCTGAAAACACAAACTTTAAGAGACTTGTAGAGGAAATGTGCTTGTATTGCTAAAACATCAGGGTGGAAATGTTATAGAAATATATTCTTCTATTTTATGTTACATGATGTTAAATATTCTAATATTTTTAATATTAAATTACTGAAAAAAATAAATTACTGAATGTCTGAAACATTGGGATTTTATAGCTATACGTTTCCATTGAGATCACTTTTGTTTACAGTTGAGAACCAGGGAGGTGGAATTGTTTATTTAGATTAATATCTGTGTAATTATTTAAATGTAACTTGATCAAAATATTCTGGATTCACTAATGAATATGGGAAATACTGTATACAATAGATTTTTAAGTATGACTTAAAATTTTAAAGACTTAGGAATTTCCTATAATAAATTATCTGATTTCACAATTCTAATGTCTACTGTTTTTTAATTCTGCTGATGAAACTGAAAGTGTATTTAATCCAATTTGCATATTGCCCACATCTGTCATTTCACATATAGGAGGAAAAGCTGGAAGTTTTGCACAATACCCAGAAGCCGATGCTGTAAGCAGAGAACAGCTAATTGATCCTCTCCTACCACCAAGTCAAGAGATTTTCTAGGACAATGGTTCTTAAACTTTAGCTACATCACAATCCCCTAGAGGGCTTGTTAAAAACAAATTGCAAGGCTCCACCTCCAGTATTTCTGATTTAGTAGGTCTAGAATGGAGTCTAACAATTGTACTTCTAACAAAATCCTGGATTGCTAAAACTGCTATAAAGGGCCACATATTACTCCAAGAAACCTGATTCATCCAATCTACTAATCATCAGAAAACTGAAACCCAGGGTTGTAGAATCTGTCATAGATGAGTAAAGAATGTGAGGCTGCTTAAAGATAATCACACCCCCTCATGTTACAGATGAGAAAAGTGAAATCAAAAGAGATTAACTTACCTGCCTAAGATTCATTATTCTTTACCAAAAAATGTTTCAAATAATAAAGTTCAAACAGAAACTGGATTTAAGTCAAATGTGAGGAACTTGAGATAGTTTTGCTTTTTTTCTGGAAAAGAAAAAAAAATCCCTGAAAATTCAGCCTCAGCTGATAGGAAGAAGACCACTTTAATGTATCACTATGCAACATTTATTTAACGAATAGTTATTGAGCACTAAAATTTGCCAAGATGGGCAGCCTGGGTGGCTCAGTGGTTTAGCGCCTCCTTCGGCCCAGGGCCTGATCCTGGAGACCTGGGATCGAGTCCCACATCGGGCTCCCTGCATGGAGCCTGCTTCTCCTTCTGCCTGTGCCTCTGCCTCTCTCTCTCTCTCTCTCTCTCTGTCTTTCATGATTAAATAAATAATTTTTTTTTAAATCAATGAATGGACAACCTCAAAGAGCTTTTATAAAAGATTAATAGAGTTAATTCAAGTAAAACATTTAGCAAAAGATTCAATACATGTGAATGGAAACACTATCTATTTGTGCTATTTTTAATGAAAGCCCCTATTAATGACTGTTTAAACCCAAAACTCAAGTGGTCATTAGGCACAGAGACTTGAGACTGTTAGTACTGGGTTTTTGTTCACTAAAACTCAAGTGAAGCAGACACAAGACTTAGAGAAATAGAAGCATAGAAAAGCATTTACCCTGAGCACTCTTTTTAAACTTGTGTTATTATTTATCCTGTAATCTAGTTCTCAGAGGATGAAACGATTAAGCATGTTTGGAATCTTCTCAAAATTAGAAACCTGTTATGCTCACTTTATCAAACAAGGGCCCATCTTCTGGTAATTCTTTCTTTCCTTTTTCTTTTTCGTTTTTTGGAGGGGGAAGGGCAGAGGGAAAAGGAGAGCGAGACTTCTAAACAGGTTCCACATCCAGCACAGAGCCCCACACAGAGTTGACCTCACAACCCTGAGATCATGACCTGAGCTAAAATCAGAAGTGTGCCACTCAGTGGACTGAGACACCCATGCACACCTTCTGGCAATTCTTAATGTTTGATACTGTTTATCAGCAAGTCTTCCTGGAAACAATCTCATCCTTTGAATGATTTATATTTGTTCCTCCTTCACTTCTTTGAAAGTTCTTTACTTTGTACCTTTCCTTTTCTTGCTCCATAGATTGGGAATTCCTAAATATTGTGTCCCCAGTTTTGCTTTTTTGTTCTATCCAGATATTCATCCAGTCATTTCTTTAATCTTTATTGGGCTTTTACTATATGTCACATAATCTTCTGTCCCCTAGGAAGATGGAGAAACAAAACAGATGCTTCTGCCTTCATGGAACTTGCTTCAAACCAAGTCTCATTCAGCGTATGTGACATCTTCCCTGAATACTTTTTAAAAAGTGAAAAAGAAAATAAATAATAAATAAATAATAAATAAATAAAAAGTGATTATTTCCTCTTTTGAGAGCAATAGTATTTATATGTTTTATTTTATTTTGATTTATTTTATTTTATGTGTGTTTGTATGTATTGTTTATAAGCTACAGAAATTTATTTCTTGCATTCCTGGAAGCTGAAAAGTATAAGATCAAGATGCTGGCAGATCTGGTGTATGGTGAGGGTCTGCTTCCAGTTTCATCGATGGCTGTCTTCTGGCTGTGTTTTCCCATGGCAAAGGCACAGAGGGAGTTCTGTGGGGCCCCTTCTATAAGGGCACTAATCCCATTCATGAGGGTTTCTCCTTCACCTAACCACCTCCCAAACACCATCACATTGGGAATTAGGTTTCAACATATAAATTCTGGGGGGACACAGACATTCAGTCCATAGCAGGCACCAGTGTGGTAGAAGGTATCCACAGGGAATATACCTTCATCCAGCCATTCTTAATTTGCATGCAGAGTCACCTCCAGGTGACATTAGCCTCTGGATGTCAGGTTAGGTTAATACCCTTGACTGAGGTAAAACAACCATCCTTCTTCTTATTTCCATGGGGGGTACTTTAAGGGTTAGAAAGTATGTGCAATAACAGCCTTAGAATATAAACCATCTCAATATATATAATCTCCTTTCCTAGAACACTCCTCACCTAGACATTTTAGGAGAGCTATAGTAGATACAGATGTTTTTCTATCTCTCACTCTCTTCTGTTGTTGTTGTTGTTGAAGTATAATGACATATAGCATGACATTAGTTTCAGGTGTACAACATAATTATTTGATATTTGCATACATTATGAAATGATCACTGTAGTATGTATAGTTGATACCCATCACCATTATAATTATAAATTATAAATTATTTTCCTTGTGATGACAACTTTTAAGATCTACTTTCTCAACAACTTGCAAATAGGCAACACAGTATTATTAACTATAGCCATTGTGTTGTACATTACATCTCCATGACATTTATTTTATAATCGCAAGTTTGTATCTTTTGCCTCTCCTTACCCATCATAGTATTTTATTTGAATCACTGTAATGGCACATATTACATTTTACCTTGATATGGAATTTCTTTAATATACAATCATACAAACCTCAGAAAAGGAAGAAAGACAGTGAAAATACCTGATAGGAAATTTCTTCTCAGAAAAAAGGTAAAGACATCTGTCTAGACAGAGTTATATCATAGAACTATTTCAATGAAATTCCTACTTCACTTCTGAACAGGTTTAAACCTCCAACAAGCTAGAAGAAAAAATATAACATTTAAAATAAAAAAAGAAAAAAAATGTTGTGTCAACCTAACCATCAGGTATTGGTTAACTATAAGCCATACATCACTTTCATTGTTGTATTTTCAGTTTTTCTTTTTTCCTTCCAGATCATGACTCTCCAGATTGTATGATGGAAATGAATGTAGTTATTGCATAGAATAAAACACACAGGGGAGAGAGAGAGAGAGATTGAGAGAAAGAGAGAGAGAGGGAGAGAGATTCATGAAATAAGGAAACAACATTTTAATTTTAGGCATTCCCTAGCAAGTGGTTCTGACTACTGAGGCTTATCACTTTTGAGACCATTTGCATTTTTTGTTGAATAGTGTCATATACAAAGAACTTAGAGTGAGAGAAAGTCTATTTTATTTTTGTGTAAAATATCATCAGTCTATACTTCTCTTAAAATGACCCTTTTTGCAGAAGATGCTAGGGGCATTATAATTCCATTAGTAGTGGATTTAACTTACTAAAACATCAAGGTAAAAATGATATCTCAGTGATCTCCTCAATCTTTTACACACGTTTCAAAGACACTTCCCATTCTAATATCAAAATGTTCAAAATACTTAATATTATGACACCTAGGAACCGAGAGTTAGAATTTACCATAGAGAATTTTTTTATTACATAGATGTACACAGTGAGATCCAGATGAGTAATTTATCATAGTTCCTTTTACATATATTGATTTTAAATGTATATGCTACTAAGAATGGGGATTTGCTAATACTTCAAAAGTCATCCTAACCCCCTTAAGTATACCTTCTAAGCAGAACTATGAATAGCATGGCACAAAAGTCTAATTCATAAAGCCCAGTACTATGCTCTGATTTTTGCTGTGTATTCTCAAAGATATATTTTTCTAAGATTTTATTTATTCCTTCATGAGAGACACACAGAGAGAGGCAGAGACACAGGCAGAGGAAGAAGCAGACTCTATGCAGGAGCCTGATGTGAGACTCAATCCCGGGACTCCAGGATCACGCACTGGGCCGAAGGCAGGTGCTAAACTGCTGAGCCACCCAGGGATCCCCTCAGAGATATTTCTGATCTAGTCCTCATGTGAACCATTTTCAATATCTGACATGAAAAAATGAATTAACAATAGAACTAACCATAGAACATGAAGGCCACCATCAACTGTTGGATCAACTTGGAGTTCCACACCTACCAACCATGTCCTACTACCTTGACTATAATAATATGGCTTTACCAATATTATGAAGAAAGAGACCAAACTAAGAAATGGATAAACATCCAGAACAATGAGATGGCTGAATATTCCTTCAGGATTTCAAGAAACCAGAAATGAAGAAGGAATAAGTTGAATGCAAGTGTGTATGACGCTTGGAAAAATATGTGAATTAGTTGCTAATGGAACTGTAAAAACAAGCCACTGAAAAAAGTGATTATACTTATGTGATTTCCTTGAGATTTATTAGGTGAAAGAACAGGTGAAATCCATTATGGAATTGGATGGCCACGTAACCAACTTGCACAAGATGAGGCTACAGAATCTGACATGGCAATCTCTTCAACAGGTACACACAGGGAGATAGTGAAGACAAGATCTCATTCTTAACTGGCTTCCCCTTAGCCACTGCAGTATCTTGCCTATGCAGCATATGCACATTTGCCTTACCTTTTCTTTTTGTAAGTTTTCACAAGTCATTCTCTTGTATTTCCTAGTACCATTCCTTTCAATAAATGAGTTTGATATACCCCTATCCTAAATTTTATGTGTAAAACAAAAATTCTCCTTTTAAGATTTTATCTTTAAGTAATCTCTACAACCAACATCGGGTTCAAACTCACAACATGGAGATCAAGAGTTGCAAGCTTTCCCAATGGAGCCATCCAGGTGCCTCAGAATAAAAATTATTCTTGAAAATCAGAAACCAATCCTCATTAGTTATTATTTCTCATTAATTTCTCTTGTAATACCCTATACAGGATCCAGAAGTGAGATTAAAGATTAACCTTAGCTAAATGTCTCTCATTAAATGTACCCCTCCTTGCTAAGTGTAATGGGAAAATCACACAAAGTCAAGGAATATTGGACAATATTTAGGTAGACATTTTCTTTTGATTAGGATTACCAGGAGTTTATAGTTTATACAGTTTAACAATGTAGTTAATGAAAAAATTACTACTTGCTTTTGTTGATCCTCTACTGTATCTCTATTTAATTAACTGATTTCTCTTCATATATTCATTATTTCTTTCATTTTTTACTTGATTTATTCTATGATCCTTTCTGATTTCATAAGTTGGATATTTAGCTCATTATTTTGAAATCTTTTTCAAAACGGAATAATTTATGGGTATAAAATTTCTTTTTAAAAATATTTTATTTATTTATTCATGACAGAGAGGCAGAGACATAGGCAAAGGGAGAAACAGGCTCCCTGCCTGATGCAAGAACTTTATCCCAGGATCCTGGGATTAGACCTGAGCCAAAGGCAGATGCTCAACCACTGAGTCACCCAGGCATCTCTATGGGTATACAATTTCTTACACCACAAATTTTGATATGTTATTCTTCCAAAAGGTAAAAAAAAAAAAAGGGGGGGGAGAGAGAGAGAGAGTGTGAGAGAGAATTAAGAATCTATCATATATTGTTTCACATTTGGATGGTGCCACTTAAGAAATGAATGACCTTGGAAAAGTAACGTAATTTTTTTTTCTCATTTTAATCTCAGGGTTTCGTATGCAAAAAAAGAGAAATCTCTTAACTATACTTTTCTTATATATGTGCTTAAAATTAAGTTAAATATTTATGTGTTTGCATACATATATGTAGTAGATCTACACTGTTAGGGCTCAAACCAATGATATTTAGATGCAAATTATCTACACTTATAAGGAGTGTTATAAGTCCATCAGCCAAAAAAATAGTCTATCAGTCTATCATTGTTATTTCAGTGAATCTTCATAGCTCATGAGAATTTGTTTAGAAATTACAAAAATAAAAATCTTAAAGATTAAGCGACTTATAAAGATTTTTAGGGAAGAGTGTCAGCATTCAGATATCAATCTCTGCTTGTCTACATCAGAACTAGACCTCTTAACTGAAATGCTATTCTTTTTTTTAATTTTTATTTATTTATGATAGTCACACACAGAGTAGAGAGAGAGAGAGAGAGAGAGGCAGAGACACAGGCAGAGGGAGAAGCAGGCTCCATGCACCGGGAGCCCGACGTGGGATTCGATCCCGGGTCTCTAGGATCGCGCTCTCGGCCAAAGGCAGGCGCCAAACCGCTGCGCCACCCAGGGATCCCTGAAATGCTATTCTATATCAAATCCCATGGCATCTACATTTTAAGAAAAAGCAATGTAAAAAAAAAAAATCGTATTCAAATTTAAGCATCATAAAGTTATTTAAGTTAGAACTATAATAGATTCAGAAAATATCTTATCATGTCAAATATAAGTAGGCTGAAGGAATGTTTTCTCATATTTTTTATCCTCATTCTATTGTTTTTTTTTTCTTTTCACATAAATTCAATTATTTTCAATACTTAAAGAAGAAAACAAATGATCTATTCCATTAGTAGTATGGCATCCAATCCTTTGGGCCCATCAAAAAAACTCAACTGTCTTGGATAATAAAAATGGTACAAAAAAAAAAAAAAGTACATTCTATTTGGTGGTTAAATGGAGAAAAAAAATCTTTAGGCCAATAAATGAGGTCTGTTTATGTATCGTACAGATTATTTTTGCACTTTCTTTATTAAGTCTTTGTTACTTCTTATCTCAATAAAAATGTTTTACAGACTTTCTAGAAGAAAATAGTAAGATAAATACAGCAAGCTTATACAAGTAAGATCACCTGAAAAAAAAGTGTAGATATAAAATAGAGATAAACCTTCAGAGATAACTTTTATTTTCCCCTACAGGACCAAGCTGGTTTTTGACAGAAGAGAAAGCTAATTTATTATCTATTATCTCTAGCTAAATCAAGCAGAGCCGTAGGAAATCATTCTGTCCTCCCACATGGATTTAATTGAGTTCAGGGATAAGGAGAACAACAGGACCTCATCAAAGTTCCCTATCACTTCCTTTGCCTTGGGGCTACCAGCTATGGATTGTCTCTCCACAGTTCCAAAGTTCTAGTACTCACTTCTGATCTTAGATTCACGTTTTTGAAGTTCAGAAAATTGTCATCAGAGTTTGGAGAAATGTTTACAGACAACAAAGTAAAAGGTCAACTAACATATTTCTCTTTATATTTTTCCCATTTTTCAAAGTATATTAGCCTCATAGATGTAAAAGACATTATAAAAAATTAGTGTACTTTGAATATAGACTATTTAGATAACGTGTTGTTTATTAATGTCACTCTCTTGTGTATAGTAACAACTATATAACTATGGTTATAAAGGAAGATACTATAATATGTAAGGGATACATGCCAAAGTATTTCATAAATTGTAATGATAGCTAAAATTTATCTTCAAATAATTTTAAGAAAGTAGACAAGAACACCACACACACACACACACACACACACACACACACACCCTGTACCAAAATATCAACATGTTAACAATTGGTTAGATGAATCTAGATGACAGGTATACAGGTATTCATTAGTAAACCAGTCTACAGCTTTTCCTTAAGTTCTACAGTTTTTCAAAATAAATATGGCAAAAACAGGTAAAATTCTCAAACTACCGGGTTGGTCTTTGTTGTTATTTACCATATAAGATAGTGCTCTAGATAATATTTATAATTTTCATATTTGCTGCCTACACTGAAATATGAGCTTCCCAAGTTTGTCCCAAGTCCCAAGTTAGAGACTGATGTTTTACTCTCTGCTCTAGCAAAGCAACAGCATTTTGCACTGAAGTAAACTCATTTTTTTGTCAAATAAATAAGAAAACGTGACAAACATAAAGGGATCATGTAGCCACTGACCATCTACCCACGCCAAGCTAGTAGTCTTCCATCCTGTGCAGGGCTGTGTGTGTGTGTGCTCATACTCATGCTCACTTTTGACTGCAATATAACACCAGATCATTTCTCTTTTGTCTTATTATTTCATTACTTAGAATTGTAAAAGGTGATAATCCTGCATTGGAGGGGAGAATTATAGACATTACCAAATGTCTTTTTCCATATTGATCTCAACTTGACTCATACAATTAGAACTTTCAGTTCCAGTAATTATGAATGTCCTGTTGTTTGATGTTTTCATTTTATTAATTTAACTCAAGTAGTTAAGCATTATTTTTCCATTTAACTACACTAAAGGTGTCATAAGCATTCATGATTTCAAGTCCAGACCAGCTTATACTAGTACTACCAGTATCATCACTCCCAAAATATTATTATTTAATATTTATTAGTTAATGATAACTATTAATATAATTTTATTATTTTACATTTAATTTTATTTTTACTATTTATTATTTAATTTTATTATTCTATTTTATTAACTCAATGTTTAATAATTAATTTCAATTGATTAACACTGATTGATATTTAGTGATTATTAATTATTATAGACTTAAGAAATGCTGTATCTTCTGGGATTTAATTCTTAGACAGAATATGTAGTGTAACTATATCCATTCCACAGATGAGAAAGCTAAAATCTTAAAATGTAACCAAATTGCCTAGGGTCACTCACCTAGTAAGTAGCAGAGCCATCATTTGAAATCTGGAAATGCGAGGCTTAGTCATCCACTTTACCAATATACAATACTCCCTACTATTGAAAGCTTAACTGTTTGAACATAGTGTCTTGGTGTTATCTGAGTAACTAATGGCCAAATTAATACAAAAGCTTATAGGGAGAATCTGGGAGTGTTACTGTATTATCTGGGGAGAACTTGAAATTTTATTTTTTTTATTTTTTTTATTTTTATTTTATTTTGTTTTAAAAGATTTTATTTATTTATTCATGATAGTCACACAGAGAGAGAGAGGCAGAGACACAGGCAGAGGGAGAAGCAGGCTCCATGCACCGGGAGCCCGACGTGGGATTCGATCCCGGGTCCCCAGGATCACGCCCTGGGCCAAAGGCAGGCGCCAAACCGCTGCGCCACCCAGGGATCCCAGAACTTGAAATTTTAAATAGAAGAAGCATTCCTAGAGGCATCATGGAATTACTAGAGCAAGTTTATCGTTTATTCTTGATCCCTCCAATGACAATCCACAATGAAACAAAACTGCATGAACTCAGATTTGGATGATTATTAATAGAAGAAGAAATATTCCATATTAAAAATTCTCTATTAATGAGTTGTTTGCTTCCCTGAAGTTATGGTCATTATGATCATTGTAATGCAAAGATCTTTTAAGATTCATTTATTTGACTTGAAAGACTAAACAACTTGTAACAAACTGAAGATGGATTACACATCTGAAAAATGGGTCACTACGTACAGCTTTGTCTCTGATAACTATGGTTCTTAGGACTTGATGTTCCCTTTCAGCAATTATATTCCATGAAATAGTAGGTGGTTAAGGAGAGTGCGTTAGGGGATCCCTGGGTGGCTCAGCGGTTTGGCGCCTGCCTTCAGCCCAGGGCGCAATCCCGGAGTCCCGGGATCGAGTCCCACGTTGGGCTCCCTGCATGGAGCCTGCTTCTCCTTCTGCCCGTCTCTCTCTCTCTCTCTCTCTCTCTATCATGAATAAATAATAAATAAAATCTTTAAAAAAAAAAAAAAAAAAAGGAGAGTGCGTTAGGTTATAAAATTGAATATCCTTGACTTATTGTTGGATCTGGATTCTTTAACCCTTCTGTTCCTAAGATTCCTCACTTGTAGAAAGAGGATATTGGGATAGAATATTTCTAATAATTTTTCTCCCATTATCTCACATTCTCTGAGGCTTTTCTCTTGGGTAAGTGTATGGCATGAGTTTATTTTCATTAGAGAAAGCATAGCTAATCTGATGGAAGAATTTTCCACATGTAAGTGGAAAATTTTTTATTTCATGAAATAAAAAAACCTAATAAAAATACCTTGTGTGTGTATGAACATAGGTATGTACGTGTATTAAAAACAAGAAAATTTAAATTTCTGTTTCATTTATTCAGTTTAATTTACTTTTTAAATTTTATTTTTATTTCAAGTTATTTTTAGTTTATTTATTTCCAATCAGGAAACCAAAACTTTCTAAACAATTTATCTGGGTATTTAAATTACATAATTTGTTATACTGATAATAGAGAAGTTGAGAAGCCAAACAGAATAGTTACATTCCACAAAGATTAGTACGGCAAGTGACTGGTACTGTGTCTAGAGTTGAAGAACAGAGAGACAAGTTGTACCTCCAGAATCTAAAAGCTATGGTTATTTAGTAGGATCTAGAACTATGTTGGGTGTTACCTGAAGGGAAGTGGAACCATGTCAAGAGGGGATCTATAACCAAAAGGAGAATTAACCAGTACCAGGAAATAATATCTTGAAGCAGAGGAGAAGGAAAAAGTAGTTGGGCTTTACCTATCCACCAGGCATTCTTCCTTGGGTGCTCACAACTGTCTAAACTCACTCAGAAGAGAGATAATAAAAAGCAGAAATATTGCTTATCCAAAGAAGGAAGAAAATTATTAGAAAGAAAACAGATAATTAATGCACAGTAGTTTTATTATCTCTAAACTCTTTATTGAAGAAGACTGCATGTCTAAGTGTACAGCTCATTAAATACCCACAAATTAATCCAGTATGTAACTGGTTCCCAGATCAAAAAGCAAATATATTACCAAGTACCTTGGAGTCTTCCTCAGTATATCTCCCAATCACTACCTCATCACTCAAAGTAAAAAAATCTTGACATCGAACAACATACATGAGCTTGATGATGATGATGATGATAATGATGTTGATATGATATGATAATTTTACTTTTGAATAGAGTTAGGTTCTTTCATGTATTTTTTTTTTGGCTTCATTTTTGCTCAAGATTATGTTTGTAGGATTCCTCCATACTGTTTGTGCAGATGTTTCTAATGTAGCCTTTTGAGTGCATGAGTAATAATATTGTGTTGTGGAGTTAATTTGCACTTCACTAATGAGGCTGAGCACATTTTTTATATATTTAATGATCAAATGATGAATATGAATATCCTCTTTTTGAAGTGTCTGTGCAACTCTTTATCCACTGAAAATCAGACTTTAAGTCTTACAAAAATCTATTTATGAATTTTTTCTACATATTTCAGATGATTCCTTTTGGACAAATGGATGTTTAAAATATTTTCCCATTGTATGGGTTGCATTCTCCCTAAATCCATTTGAATGAACAGAATTACTTAAACTGAAAGGAGGGCAATTTATTAATTTTAGTTAGTAAATTTTGAGGGTTACTTATATTTTTTACTCCAGGCCATGAAGATGCCATATATTTATTGTTTTATCATTTGCTTTATTTAAGTAATTCACCTAGATCTACATTCTGAATCTATATTGTGAATTAGAGATCAAAATAAATTTTTCCCATATGATATTCAAATATCATTTATTGAAAAAATCATTTTCCCAACTTCTCTGCAGTCTTATCTATGTTAAAAATCAAGTGACTCTAAGTCTATTCCTTGACTTCTATTTTGCTCTAATAGTAAATACTTGCACCTATGTAATCCACATTTAACTACTATTCCTATATATTAGACCTTAGTGTTTGATAGAGTAGTCTCTGTTTTTTCAAGACTACTTTGTCTTTTCTTGGCTCTTTACATTTCCTTACACATTTTAGAATTGAATTGTCAACTTATGGGTGGGCAGGAGTTTTCTGGAGTTTTAATGGTAATTTCTTTGAGTCTGAAGATGAATTTAGAGAAAGTAAAAGTATTTGCGATTCAATTTTCCCATTACATGAACAGATTATATCCCTTCAACTATTTTTAAAATTTCTCTGCATATATGTTTTAGATTTCTATCTATACCATTTCTAAAATAAGGTTTTATTATGTGTGAGGTACATTTTTCATTAGAGTTATTCCTAGACATGTAATGCTTCTCTAAATGTTATATATATTCTTAATTTTGTTTTTAGTTAGTTTTTGGTATACAGAAATATAATTTACCTTTTTATAGATTTGTTTAGTGAGTTTGCTTTGTTTAGTGATTCTGCTAAGCTGCTGTAATTCTAGTAGTCTGTAGATTTCTCTGAATTTTCTAGATACATAATCATGTTGTATGTGAATGACAGCCTTATTTCTTTCTTTTCACCCCTTATACTATTTGTCCTTCTTAACTTATAGTACTGGTGAAGTACTCCAGTGTAATGTTTATTCTTAATCAGTTTCTGACTTGGATGAAAGTGGTCAGCAATCTACTATAAAATATGATGTTTCATGTAGGTTTTTTTTTTTAAGATTTTATTTTATCTATTTGACAGGGAGAGAGAGAAAGAGCAAACAGGAGGAGTAACAGAGGGAGAGGAAGAAGGAGACTCCCCATGGAGCAGGGAGCCCGATGCAGGGTTTAATCACACAACCCCCAGGATCAAGACCCCAGCTAAAGGCAGACGCCCAACAGACTGAGCCATCCAGGTGCCCCTCATGTAGGTTTTTTAAAAAAATATTTATTTATTCATGAGAGACATAGAGAGAAAGAGAGGCAGGAAGAGACACAGGCAGAGAGACAAGCAGGCTCCATGCGGGGAGCCTGACATGGGACTCGATCCCTGGTCTCCAGGATCAGGCCCTGGGCTGAAGGCGGCGCCAAACCCCTGAGCCACCAGGGCTGCCCTCATGTAGGTTTTAATATAGCAAAACACTATCAGTTTAAAAATATTCCCTCAATACCAAAACCAAAGATATTACAAGAAAGGAAAACTACACGCCAATATCTCCCATGAACATAGATGCAAATATCCTCAACAAAATTTCAAATCCAACACTGTACAAAATAAACAAAAATGAGTCTAGACACTTTTCACAAAAATAATTCAAAATGTATCACAGACCTATAGGTAAAGCACAGAACTATAAAAAAA
Source organism: Canis aureus (assembly GCF_053574225.1). Taxonomy (NCBI): domain Eukaryota; kingdom Metazoa; phylum Chordata; class Mammalia; order Carnivora; family Canidae; genus Canis; species Canis aureus. Next base: position 54,741,508 of record NC_135617.1, on the reverse strand, counting down.
AAATCTTAGAACCTAAGAAAAAAAAATATATGATCGTGAGTATAGAGATGACTATTTAGACATATCACCAAATACATGATCCATGAAAGAAATAACTATAAGCTAGGATTCATTAAAATAAAAAAAAAATCTACACTGTGAAAGACAATGTCGAGAGAATAAGAAGACAAACTAGAGACTGGGAGAACATATTTGCAAAAGACATATTTAATAAAGGAATTTAAGTTGAATTTAATATTCAAAATATACAAAGAACTCCTGAAACTCAACATAAGCAAACAACTTAATTAAATAATGGCCTAAAGACCTTAACAGACACTTTATCAAAGAAAATATACAAATGTCAAATGAGCATGTAAAGAGATGTTCTATATTGTATGTCTTCAGGGAAATGCTATTTAAATGAGATACCATTCCACACTTTACTAAAATGGCCAAAATCTGAACATTAACAATACCAAATGACGATGAGGATGTGAATCAGCAGGAACTCTCATTCACTGCTGGTGGGAATGCAAAATGGTACAGCCACTTTTTAAAGTTTTTATTTAAAATCCAATTAGTTAACATGCAGTGTAATATTAGTTTCAGGTGATTCAACACTTCCATATGACACTCAATGCTCATCACAACAAATGCACTCCTTATTCCCTATCACCTATTTAACTTACCCCATCAGCACCTCTCCTCTGGTAACCATGTTTCTTCTCTATAGTTAAGAGTCTATTTCTTGGTTTGCCTCTCTGCTTCTCTCTCTCTTTTTTTTCATTTTGCGAGTTTGTTTTGTTTCTTAAATTCCACATATTTCTCTGACCAACTTATGTCATTTACTATAATACTCTCTAGCTTCATCCATGTTGCTGCAAATGGAAGGATTTTATTTTTTTGATGGACATTATATATATATATATATATATATATATATATATATATATATATATACACACTACATCTTTATACATTCGTCAGTTGATAGATACTTGCACTGTTTCCATAATTTGGCTATTGCAGCCATTGCAGCCACTTTAAAGACAGTTTGGCAGGTTTTTTTTGTTTTTTTTTAACAAAAGTTAACATACTCTTATCATACAATCCAGCAATTGTACTTCTTGGTATTTACCCAAAGGAGTTGAAAACATATTTACATCAAAATTCACACATGCAAGTTTAATTGTAATTGCAAAAGCTTGGAAGCAATCAAAACGTCTTTCAGGAAGTGAGTGAATAAATAAACTTTGGTACATTCAGACAATGAAATATTATTCAGAGATAAAAAGAAATAAACTGTCAAGCCATGAAAAGGCTTAGAAGAATCTTAAATGCATATTACTAAAGTAGCCAATTTGAAAGGTTGCATACTGTATTATCCCAACTATATGATATTTTAACATGAATTAATGTTTAATAACTCCTACCAATCAGTAGGAAATGAAGCACAACCAATAAAAACATGGACTCAAGGTCCAAACAGAAATTCACAAAACATCATATCTAATGGCTAATGGGTATGTGAGAAAGTTCATCAACATCATTTGAAAAAAACAAGTAAATGAAAAACCAACATGATATGCACTTAAACACAGAAGAATGGCTAAAATTGGAAAAATGGGGACCATTCAGAATTCTCATGCACTACTTTTAGGTAAATATAATTTGTTCTAAATACTTTGTAAAATTGTCAGCTATCAGTAAAAGACAAACATGAATAACTTATATTGAAACCATTCTAACCCTTAGGTAGTTATATACCCCTGAATAATTAATGCATATGTAAATATTTTTTTAGTATTTTTATTCATAATGTCCATTTATGTTAAGATAGATACATATATTGTATTTTGGTATACTGTGGTATCACTCAAGTATGGGTCAAGACTTGAATTGTACGTCTAACTCACAAGATCTAATAAGGCTTGTTTAACTCCAGTTTGACACAGAACAGAGAACACAGCAATATACATACTAGCAAAGTCACATATAACTGATTAACACCTAGATTTATTTTTCAATGACCCCAGCCACTGTACACAGGATATGTTTTGTTGTAAATTCAGCCCAAAGCTGATATGTATGCATATCAGAGCAGCATAAAAGAGCCACCAGGTATATGGTGCTGTAGCTTCACCCTGTTAACCTCTATAAGGTTAAGTGAGTAACTCCATTTTCCCCCAGGATTTAGTACCTACAAGCAAACACACTAAGACTTCAATAACTATCAAGATAAAAATAGGATAAATGTCATCTGATACATAAGATATATATCTTTAAAGCACAAGACAAAATAAAGAGAAGTTAATTGTAATCATAACACTATAACAAATAACTGCAGTTATGATTATGATTGTTATCGCTACAGGGTACAAGGACTTATCTTACATCTCTTTCTTCTTATAATAATTCCCCTCTATTCTACCCTTTGGGGCAACTCTTCTCAAAGGGCTAGCTAAGCACTTGAATTATTTTTATTGTAAGAATTTTATCGGTAAACAGGAGAGGATAGCTAATATGAGAAAGTTACAAGGACTCCATGATAATTCAGGGATAACACATACCCTCCATCTCTCATCAGCTCTCTCCCTACTCCTGACTCTCAAAGAATGCTTGATATACATCACCAATCATTTACAACATGCTTTTTACATTCAGCATAGAATTGGCCCCAGAATGACCTTTAGCACAGTAGTCTCATCATGGATTTTTCTTATCTAATGTTTCTATTCTTGAGTTCGAAGTCTCATTCTGTATTCTACTCCTTTTTTTCTAAGCAGATACAATGTTCAAGAGTGATTCAAACTGAAATACATTTTATTTAGCTCTTTATTCAGTATAGACTTATATGGACAGAAATACTAGGCCATAAATAAAGGAATAGAGGTAATGAACTGAAGAGAAGAGTTAGTTAATATTTGTCCTCTTTTTGTGAATGGATCTCTTCAATAACTCAACGTGGTCACATTCTTTCATGCAGCAAAGAGTTGTAGGTCTTCCACAGTATGCCATCTTAAATTCTTTTTCACCACATTTATTTTTACATTGACTACCAAGTTTTATGCATGCATCCCACCAATTAAAGACAGTATAGTGTTCTTTACTTCTAGCTGAAAGAAGACAAGAATGGATGGAATTAAAAATTCAGGTAAGAAATGCCAAGATTTAAAAGAAGACTTACAAAGAAGCACAGACCACAGAGGGAAGAAAAGAGAAAGGGCTTCACTGTTTTTCCCCCCATTTAAATCTTTCTGTTCCTATGTAATAGCAAGCCAAAAAATCAGCAAGTATCCTATTTAAGGATTCTGGAGCAATGACTGGAGAATGTTCCCTTTTGGAAATAGTAAGAACATCTGTCTAGATAGTTTCATAAAAAATAAGACCCTATGACTTTAAAATGATACTTCTTTCTCATTCTGAACATGAAATTCAACCTTCATAAAACTAGAAGTTCAAAGACAGGAGTTAAGCAAATGGGGAGTGGGATAGAGAACATAGGATATTTCCTCCATTTCATTTGATAGGTAGTGATTAAAATTGCAAGATATAATTCTACTTGTTTTATTTTACCTGGATTGTTTTTTTTGTGTGTGTGCCATAATTTGCCTTTTCAAATATTGTGGAAGAATTTTGCTTCTCTGAGTATAGTATCTCAAACTTTTTTCTACATATGGTACTCAATGGTGACATAGAAGTGGTAACAGGTTGGTCACAGCCCGCTGCAAAAGGAAAAAGGATTACTTTTGAAGCATAAGAAAAGGATGCTTTCCAAAATAAAGACAATAACATATTTTCCTTTATTCCATGGTTCTATATACTATAAGAGGTTTTTTAAAAATGATAATTTTGTGAAATATATCTTCAAAATTAGGTTGAATAAGTAAATGAATGACTTGGTTTTTATAAAGATCACCTCACTGACTATTGTAATGAGTAATAAATTAATAAGGGCAAAAAGCAGAACAGATGCTAGCTATTAGCATCATTACTATTAAGAAAAAAATCAGATCAGTGCATATTTAAATCTAAGTAATTCTATATACTATTTCAGAAAATTTCTAGAAACAGAATTTTAATGAACATATTTTAATAAATTTTTATAAAGATGATGAAGGAAAACAATTATTCTCATTTAAATTAACTCTAATTCCTTGAGTTACATTGTTAGTTGAAGTTCAGCTCTCTTTTGGTGAGAAACTATCAGCTAAAAAGTTACTTATGTTTGCATGTCAGAGCAGAGTAGCAGTAAGAAAATGGAATACTATAGGTTTATTTTATGATGATCTCCTTTGATCTCAACAATGACAGATAGCTTGGTTACCCAAAAAAGTAGCAAAATAAAGAATTTAAATGGAGGTGAGTAGATGTATAGCTAATCTTTGGACTTCTGGCAAGCCATTTAACCTCACTTAACCTACGTTATTAATACTCTAAGTGTGAGACAGATAATTTCCAAGAATAAATTCATTCCACTCTAAATTTTTTTTGAATCTACTAATATATTAAATTTAGTAGAATTTGATTATTAAATAAGGACGTTTCAGGAATTGATTAAATCATGGTAGTGCTAGTTTTTTCAATAGCTTACATATATATGTAATTATATGTATACATGTAAAGAAATTTATAATATATAAATATATATTATAAGTAAAATCTCATGTAATCAAAGTGAATTGCAGACTTTACTAGTGAATTGTCCTTGAAAAATTATTCATATATCTCTTCATCTAGGGACTGTAAATAAATATATGGTCTTGCCAATAGTATTAATATAATGATTCTATAACATTAATGATATTTATTTTTTAAAAATCCTGACCCCACCTCACTTAGTGCTAACCCCTGTGGCAATAATATTCATATTACCTGGTGGAATGAAGACACCAAAAGACAAAATAATGAAAGAAAGAAGGATCTTCATTGTAAATGACTTCTTAGGATATAACAGTTCACAGATCTTCTGTCTCAATTCAGGTATTGCTGAAATAAAGAAGAAAAAACAATCCTTTCACTTATAGAACTCTTCTGCACAGTCTTGATTACTGAGGCTTATTAAGAGTAAGAACATTTCTATGCTTGGTTGAATGTTCAAAGAGATAGTGACTAGAAAAAGTTGGTGCATTGCCACACAAAAATTCCATATTCTGATTTCTCTTGAGGCAGTTTCTCTAAGAAATTTTAATAGTTACAAGATTATGGGTTTACATTGCTAAATGATCAAGGTTGAAAATAACCTTGCAATAATTCACATGATACTAAAGAAGTATGTTTTTTTATATAACTACACTTATTATTTTAATGTCCCTAATGTAAGAATCACAATGTAATGAGAAATCCAAAACAGAATTTTAGACTGATATTACCAATTAAGGATACTTAATTTTACACAAAAAAATACTGAGATCTAGAGTGGTCAGGTGATTTCATAATCCACTAAATTTTTTGTTAAATATATATTAGCATTAACAATGACACTGTACTGACTTGTTTGAAAATTATCTTATCTAGCTTAGTTATACCCAAAAAAAGAATTATCCCCTCAAGTAAGTTTTATGATGTTAATGTATAAACATCCTGTGTTTAGAAGTCAAACGCATTTCTATTTTTTTCTATGTAGCATGGAGTTATTTCTGAGATCATAAGTTTTCCATGGCTTATTATAGCAGATTGGAGAAGAGCAGCTGAAATTGATCCTCAAATCCCACAGGAAGCACCAAAGGTAGGAAAGGTAGGTGTTTTTTTTTCCAAAGATAGGAAAGGTGCAATATTGTTACCTCTAGGGACTGTAGCCCATCAGAAATTTATTTTGGATATTTCATATATTAAATCTCAAGTTAAAAAAAACACAGCAAAAAATATATATAAAAATATATAAATATATATAAAAATATAAAGTATGTATAACTCAGGATAATTTGTGAGTTTGGTTTAGTCCCTTGGAGAACATGGAAACCACTCCCTTTTATGAGCAGGTAAACACCATCTCAGTCTTTTACTCTGGATGCCCAACACATTAAACAGAATCTACCTCATGAAGTAGAACTAGACCATTCTTTTCAATAATTATTTAAATGTGAGAGTACCTATCATTTAAATTGTTTTTGTCTTACAGATACAAAGAATTTTAAATCACAGATAACTGGATAGTTTAGGAATGCTTGGATTCATTGATCACTATTCTGGGATCATGTTGTAGTTATTCCAGATATTTAGGAAACATAAAGAAAGACCTTGTCACTGCCTTGAGAAACTCAAATTATTTTTGAAAAGACAAGCCAAGAAACATATGACAAATCAATAAGGTAAATGTCATAAAAGTTGTATTAAAACAATTTTTTCATGTGTTCTGAGCGCAGTTTTTTCCCATCTAATACCACAATGTTCAACATGGAAGAGTACATATTACATTTCTGGATTAGGGATTTTGTGGATCTAATAAAAAACACCTAAATTGTGAAAATTAAAGCAAAAACTAGTGCATTGAGTCCATTGGAGAAAGTATTCTATCCTGTTTCATTTTTTCTTCATTTCCTAATTTTCCTTATTAAATTATAAAGAAGCAATTTATTGCCACAATTAGTGGCCCAGGGTCTGCAACATTCACATTTATCAAAACCACATCATCTTGGACAGTGAAAATATATAAAAGGTGCCTATTTTGTCAATTCAATCAATTGGCAGTGGCTATCTGGACTGCTGAGCAAGAGAGAATTCTAAGGCCAATTCCATGTTCAGTGAGAAAGAGTGTTGTAACTAAATGGTGACGTATATCAAACATTCCAGGCAAGAAGAGTTGCTAAAGAAATATCAGATATTTATTGTCTCCAAACTAATAATATGAAATACACAGGATGATAAAATCTTTGTAACTTTTGCCTATGATATTATTTTCTCCATTCATACTTATTGCTAAAACTTCTAAAAAGAAAAGCAATGTAGTAATTCTAGTATTTAAGGCAAGCAGCTTTACAAGTCTTTTAAGGAGTGCAATCTTGAGGGCGTAAGTAGTGAAAGACTCATGAAAAAAATCAGTAGATTAGAAAGAAAAAAAGAGGAGGAATGGAAAGCTTATCTGTACATGAGAAGTAACCTTTTAACTTAGTTTATAAAAATCCTAATAATCCCAAATATTTAATTATTTTAGTTGATCATTAGAAATATGCTCTTTGTCCCATACCAAAAATCTGGGTACACTGTTATTGGATAACTTAAAATTTAAGTAAGTTTTACTCACATAGGCATATATAAATTTAAATATATACTGTATATGCAATTTACTTGCCTGTCCTAACCTACTGATTTTCTCAATTCTCTCTAAAATGGGAGCCAGCAAATCTTTCCTTCCCTTATTCTATTCTTGAGCTCAGAGCTGCTCCCCTTCTTCTGATCCCATCTTTCTGACATCTTTTTCTATTTCTTAGTCCTGAGGAGGTAACCCCCTGTGCTTACTAGTGACTTGGAAGTGCTTAATTTTCCAGTCAGCAGCAGTTGGATTATTCTCACATGTCTATTAATCTAAGTGTAAATGTCCCATTGAGAAGCTCACAAGAAGTGGTCACTGCAATTAAAATAAGATACCCCATCTGAAGGTTTACATCTGTATCAGACTTTAATTCATGGATAAATTAATTTTTCCACATAATTTCTTTAAGATGAATGCCCTTCCAACCCTTATTCCATTGGCTAATTCCAATTATTTCTTTATTCTCAACACAGGGGTCATATTTTCATCAGCAATCATCATGACTACACAGGATTAGGTTCTACTCTAATACTTTTTCTCTCCTTCTCTCTCCTGATCAGATACTGAGATCCTCAGGTTCTTTTAGAAATTAAGTTCATCCTCATATGTAAGTGAGACTAGCTCAGTCCTGTTTAATAGATATCCAGCAAACATATTTTAAGTTGAGTTCTAAGAGTTGCACTTTTGCTCTTTTTATGCAAGACCTGAATTTTGAAAAAAATACATTATAAGTTATCTAAAATAAATATTGTTCAACAATTGCTCGACATCATCTACCACATAAACATTTTTAAGTGTCAGTTGAAAAATTCAGTAGCTTTTGATGAGGAACCTTCCTGTGTATTCTGTTGATATGACAAATCAGAGAATATCTCAATTCTTTTAAGTAGTTAACAAATATGAGCCTTCTCCAACCACCCTCATCCCTTACTCAAGAATACTGGAGAGTTCACTTGCTTTCCCTTAATTTTATTATCTTGCTGTTATTTCTAAGCATTTTGAATAAAACATTTCAAATTAAAAACAAAACAAAACAAAAAAAAAACAATTCAAATTAACTTCTAAACATATAAGAAATATCAAATGGGAATTTTTGATTGGAAAGTATAAGAAACAGATAACTTGGTGAGAGAGTTTGGGAAGAATACAAACTATTGATATATTACATTTTACAAGACATCTTAACAATTTCAATCTTCATATATTTTTGCTGTCTTATATATGAAGAAATACTTTAAAAGAAATATCTTTACTTCATTCTACTTAAATCTACATTTTATTGTGAAGAATTTTCTTGTCTGGTCAAGTGACTGGTAACACTTTTCTAAAAGTTTGGTGTGAGTCCACTGTAAAGCAAATGAATTTATTTGAAAGTATAAGAAAAAGTGCTTGCAGAAGTAATAACACTATGTCTTCATCTTTAGTTAATATCTCTATGCCCCTCATTTAAAAATAAAAAGTCGATGTTGGGTTCTAGAAATTGACAGTGAAGGAGAATTTAGGTGGGATGCTTCATCGTAAAACTTAATATAGAAATAGAGAAAACCTCTCTCAGAGGGAGGGGCAGGATGGCGGAAGAGTAGGGTCCCCAAGTCACCTGTCCCCACCAAATTACCTCGATAACCTTCAAATCACCCTGAAAATCTACGAATTCGGCCTGAGATTTAAAGAGAGACCAGCTGGAATGCTACAGTGAGAAGAGTTCGCGCTTCTATCATGGTAGGAAGACGGGGAAAAAGAACTAAAGAAACAAAAGGCCTCCGAGGGGGAGGGGCCCCGCGAGGAGCCGGGCTGAGGCCGGGGCGAGTGTCCCCAGGACAGGAGAGCCCCGTCCCGGAGGAGCAGGAGCTGCACCGACCTTCCCGGGCGGAAAGGGGCTCGCGGGGAGGTGGAGCAGGACCCAGGAGGGCGGGGATGCCCTCGGGCTCCCCGGGACAGTAACAGACACCTGCGCCCCGGGAGAGTGCGCCGAGCTCCCTAAGGGCTGCAGCGCGCACGGCGGGACCCGGAGCAGCTCGGGGGGCTCGGGGGGGGGGCTCCGCGGAGGGGGCTGCGGGGCGGGAGCAGCTCGGGGGGGCTCGGGGGCGGCTCCGCGGAGGGGGCTGTGCGGCCCTGGGAACAGCTCGGAGGGGCTCGGGGGCGGCTCCGCGGAGGGGGCTGCGGGGCGGGAGCAGCTCGGGGGGGCTCGGGGGCGGCTCCGCGGAGGGGGCTGCGGGGCGGGAGCGCGAATCCACCGGTGCAGGCTCCGGAGCACAGGGCGCCGGGACACAGCCCAGGATCCGGCCTCCCCCGGGACAGGCAGAGTCCGGGAGGGCCCAGGACAGCGAGGACGCTCCTGCCCCGAGCTGAGCAGATCAGCGGCCCCGCCCCGGAGCCTCCAGGCCCTGCAGACGGAGAGCTCCGGAGTTACTGCGGGGGCTGACTCCAGGGCTCCAGAGCTGGCCCCGCCACTGCGGTTGTTCGTCCTGGGGCATCACGGGGTAAACAACCCCCACTGAGTCCTGCACCAGGCAGGGGGCAGAGCAGCTCCCCCAACTGCTAACACCTGAAAATCAGCACAACAGGCCCCTCCCCCAGAAGACCAGCTAGACGGACAAGTTCCAGGGGAAGCCAAGGGACTTAAAGTACAAAGAATCAGAAGATACTCCCCCGTGTGTTTGATTTTTTTTGTTGTTGTTTTGTTTTGTTTGTTTGTTTTTTGTTTTTGTTTTTTGTTTTTGATTTGTTTGCTTCCCCCACCCCTTTTTTTTCCTTTCTTTCTTTTTCTTTCTCTTTTTCTTCTTTTTTTTCCTTTTTTTCTTCCTTTTTTCTTTTTTCTTTTTCTCTTTTCTTTCCTTCTTTCTCTCTTCTCTTGCTCCTTTTCCTAATACAACTTGTTTTTGGCCACTCTCCACTGAGCAAAATGACTAGAAGGAAAACCTCACCTCAAAAGAAAGAATCAGAAACAGTCCTCTCTGTGGGAGAGGATGACAAATTCTAGATGACAATTCAAAGTCAGAAAGCCAATTCAGAAGCACTATTATACAGCTACTGGTGGCTCTAGAAAAAAGCATAAAGGACGCAAGAGACTTCATGACTGCAGAATTTAGAGCTAATCAGGCAGAAATTAAAAATCAATTGAATGAGATGCAATCCAAACTAGAAGTCCTAACGACGAGGGTTAACGAGGTGGAAAACGAGTGAGTGACATAGAAGACAAGTTGATGGCAAAGAGGGAAACTGAGGAAAAAGAGACAAACAAAACACCATGAGGATAGATTAAGGGAAATAAACGACAGCCTGAGGAAGAAAAACCTACGTTTAATTGGGGTTCCCGAGGGCGCTGAAAGGGACAGAGGGCCAGAATATGTATTTGAACAAATCATAGCTGAAAACTTTCCTAATCTGGGAAGGGAAACAGGCATTCAGATTCAGGAAATAGAGAGATTCCCCCCCCCCCCAAAATCAATAAAAACCGTTCAACACCTCGACATTTATTAGTGAAGCTTGCAAATTCCAAAGATAAAGAGAAGATCCTTAAAGCAGCAAGAGACAAGAAATCCCTGACTTTATGGGGAGGAGTATTAGGGTAACAGCAGACCTCTCCACAGAGAACTGGCAGGCCAGAAAGGGCTGGCAGGATATATTCAGGGTCCTAAATGAGAAAAACATGCAACCAAGAATATTTATCCAGCAAGGCTCTCATTTAGAATGTAAGGAGAGATAAAGAGCTTCCAAGACAGGCAGGAACTAAAAGAATATGTGACCTCCAAACCAGCTCTGCAAGAAATTTAAGGGGGACTCTTAAAATTCCCCTTTAAGAAGAAGTCCAGTGGAACAATCCACAAAAACTAGGACTGAATAGATATCATGATGACACTAAACTCATATCTGTCAATAGTAGCTCTGAATCTGAATGGGCTTAATGACCCCATCAAAAGGTGCAGGGGTTCAGACTGGACAAAAAAGCAAGACCTATCTATTTGCTGTCTACAAGAGACTCATTTTAGACAGAAGGACACCTACAGCCTGAAAATAAAAGGTTGGAGAACCATTTACCATTCAAATGGTCCTCAAAAGAAAGCAGGGGTAGCCATCCTTATATCAGATAAACTAAAGTTTATCCCGAAGACTGTAGTGAGAGATGAAGAGGGACACTATATCATACTTAAAGGATCTATCCAAGAAGAGGACCTAACAATCCTCAATATATATGCCCCGAATGTGGGAGCTGCCAAATATATCAATCAATTAATAACCAAAGTTAAAACATACTTAGATAATAATACACTTATACTTGGTGACTTCAATCTAGTGCTTTCTACCCTCGATAGGTCTTCTAAGCACATCTCCAAAGAAACGAGACCTTTAAATGATACACTGGACCAGATGGATTTCACAGACATCTACAGAACTCCACATCCAAACTCAACTGAATACACATATTTCTCAAGTGCACATGGAACTTTCTCCAGAATAGACCACATACTGGGTCACAAAACAGGGCTGAACCGATACCGAAAGACTGGGATCGTCCCCTGCATATTCTCAGACCATAATGCCTTGAAATTAGAACTAAATCACAACAAGAAGTTTGGAAGGACCTCAAACACGTGAAGGTTAAGGACCATCCTGCTAAAAGATGAAAGGATCAACTACGAAATTAGGGAAGAATTAAAAAGATTCATGGAAACTAATGAGAATGAAGATACAACCATTCAAAATCTTTGGGATGCAGCAAAAGCAGTCCTAAGGGGGAAATACATCGCAATACAAGCATCCATTCAAAAACTGGAAAGAACTCAAATACAAAAGCTAACCTTACACATAAAGGAGCTAGAGAAAAAACAGTAAATAGATCCTACACCCAGCAGAAGAAGAGAGTTAATAAAGACTTGAGCAGAACTCAATGAAATCAAGATAAGAAGAACTGTGGAACAGATCAACAGAACCAGGAGTTTGTTCTTTGAAAGAATTAATAAGATAAATAAACCATTAGCCAACCTTATTAAAAAGGAGAGAGAGAAGACTCAAATTAATAAAATCACGAATGAGAAGGGAGAGATCACTACCAACACCAAGGAAATACAAACGATTTTAAAAACATATTATGAAGAGCTATACGCCAATAAATTAGGCAATCTAGAAGAAATGGACGCATTCCTAGAAAGCCACAAACTACCAAAACTGGAACAGGAAGAAATAGAAAACCTGAACAGGCCAATAACCAGGGAGGAAATTGAAGCAGTCATCAAAAACCTCCCAAGACACAAAAGTTCAGGGCCAGATGGCTTCCCAGGGGAATTCTATCAAACGTTTAAAGAAGAAACCATACCTATTCTACTAAAGCTGCTTGGAAAGATAGAAAGAGATGGAGTACTTCCAAATTCGTTCTATGAGGCCAGCATCACCTTAATTCCAAAGCCAGACAAAGACCCCACCAAAAAGGAGAATTACAGACCAATATCCCTGATGAACATGGATGCAAAAATTCTCAACAAGATATTAGCCAATAGGATCCAACAGTACATTAAGAAAATTATTCACCATGACCAAGTAGGATTTATCCCCGGGACACAAGGCTGGTTTAACACTCGTAAAACAATCAATGTGATTCATTATATCAGCAAGAGAAAAACCAAGAACCATATGATCCTCTCAATAGATGCAGAGAAAGCATTTGACAAAATACAACATCTATTCCTGATCAAAACTCTTCAGAGTGTAGGGATAGAGGGAACATTACTCAACATCTTAAAAGCCATCTACGAAAAGCCCACAGCAAATATAATTTTCAATGGGGAAGCACTGGGAGCCTTTCCTCTAAGATCAGGAAAACGACAGGGATGTCCACTGTCACCACTGCTATTCAACATAGTACTGGGAGTCCTAGCCTCAGCAATCAGACAACAAAAAGACATTAAAGGCATTCAAATTGGCAAAGAAGAAGTCAAACTCTCCCTCTTCGCCGATGACACAATACTCTACATAGAAAACCCAAAAGCCTCCACCCCAAGATTGCTAGAACTCATACAGCAATTTGGCAGTGTGGCAGGATACAAAATCAGTGCCCAGAAGTCAGTGGCATTTCTCTACACTAACAATGAGACTGAAGAAAGAGAAATTAAGGAGTCAATCCCATTTACCTTTGCACCCAAAAGCATAAGATATCTAAGAATAAACCTAACCAAAGAGGTAAAGGATCTATACCCTCAAAACTATAGAACACTTCTGAAAGAAACTGAGGAAGACACAAAGAGATGGAAAAATATTCCATGCTCATGGATTGGAGAATTAATACTGTGAAAGTGTCAATGTTACCCAGGGCAATTTACATGTTTAATGCAATCCCTATCAAAATACCATGGACTTTCTTCAGAGAGTTAGAACAAATTATTTTAAGATTTGTGTGGAATCAGAAAAGACCCCAATAGCCAGGGGAATTTTAAAAAGAAAACCATATCTGGGGGCATCACAATGCCAGATTTCAGGTTGTACTACAAAGCTGTGGTCATCAAGACAGTGTGGTACTGGCACAAAAAGAGACACATAGATCAATGGAACAGACTAGAGGATCCAGAAGTGGACCCTCAATTTTATGGTCAACTAATAGTCGATAAAGGAGGAAAGACTATCCACTGGAAAAAGGCAGTCTTTCCAATAAATGGTGCTGGGAAAATTGGACATCCACATGCAGAAGAATGAAACCAGACCACTCTCTTGCACCATACACAAAGATAAACTCAAAATGGATGAAAGATCTAAATGTGAGACAAGATTCCATCAAAATCCTAGAGGAGAACATAGGCAACTCCCTTTTTGAACTTGGCCACAGTAACTTCTTGCAAGATACATCCACGAAGGCAAAAGAAACAAAAGCAAAAGTGAACTATTGGGACTTCATCAAGATAAGAAGCTTCAAAGGATACAGTCAACAAAACTCAAAGACAACCTACAGAATGGGAGAAGATATTTGCAAATGACATATCAGATAAAGGGCTAGTTTCCAAGATCTATAAAGAACTTATTAAACTCAACACCAAAGAAACAAACAATCCAATCATGAAATGGGCAAAAGACATGAACAGACATCTCACAAAAGACATCTCACAGAGGAAGACATAGACATGGCCAACATGCACATGAGAAAATGCTCCGCATCACTTGCCATCAGGGAAATACAAATCAAAACCACAATGAGATACCACCTCACACCAGTGAGAATGGGGAAAACTAACAAGGCAGGAAACAACAAATGTTGGAGAGGATGTGGAGAAAGGGGAACCCTCTTGCACTCTTGGTGGGAATGTGAACTGGTGCAGCCACTCTGGAAAACTCTGTGGAGGTTCCTCAAAGAGTTAAAAATAGACCTGCCCTACGACCCAGCAATTGCACTGTTGGGGATTTACCCCAAAGATACAGATGCAATGAAACGCCGGGACACCTGCACCCGATGTTTCTAGCAGCAATGTCCACAATAGCCAAACTGTGGAAGGAGCCTCGGTGTCCATCGAAAGATGAATGGATAAAGAAGCTGTGGTCTATGTGTACAATGGAATATTACTCAGCCATTAGAAATGACAAATACCCACCATTTGCTTCAACGTGGATGGAACTGGAGAGTATTATGCTGAGTGAAGTAAGTCAATTGGAGAAGGACAAACATATGTTCTCATTCATTAGGGGAATATAAATAACAGTGAAAGGGAATAGAAGGGAGGGGAGAAGAAATGGGGTGGTAATATCAGAAAGGGAGACAGAACATGAAGACTCCTAAGTCTGGGAAACAAACTAGGGGTGGTGGAAGGGGAGGAGGGCGGGGAGTGGGGGTGAATTGGGACGGGCACTGAGGGGGTCACTTGACGGGATGAGCACTGGGTGTTATTCTGTATGTTGGCAAATTGAACACCAATAAAAAATAAATGTTTTATTAAAAAAATAAATAAATAAAAAGTCTTCAGTACACACTTCCTTGTTTTTATTTTATTTATTTATTTATTTTTTATTTTTGTATTTTTTTTACACATTTCTTTGAAAATATGTTGAATTAAATAAATGCATGAATAATTTTTTTTAAGAATAGACAAACGGCTGGTGAAGAAATAGTGAGCCTGTATTGGAAAATGTTTAGTAGAGTACTCCATACATATTAGTTAGTTTATCAGTATTATAGATATGATCATCAATAATATATTTTTTGAAAAAAAATAATTCTTTTTTGGATATTTTTATAGCTAGAAAGAATTTTTTTGAGTTTTTTTATTTATTAATTTAGGAGAGAGAGAGCATGAGCAGGAGTGAGAGGGAGAAGCAGACCCTTTGTTTTTTGTTTTGTTTTGTTTTTATTTTTATTTATGATAGTCAGAGAGAGAGAGAGAGAGAGAGAGAGGCAGAGAGAGAAGCAGGCTCCATGCACCGGGAGCCCGATGTGGGATTCAATCCCGGGTCTCCAGGATCGCGCCCTGGGCCAAAGGCAGGCGCTAAACCGCTGTGCCACCCAGGGTTCCCAGACCCTTTGTTGAGCAGGGTGCCCAACATAAGGCTCAATCCCAGGATCCTGGGATCATGACCTAGGCCTAAGGCAGGTGCTTAACTGACTGAACTACCAGGTGCTCCGTATCTTTTTTTAAAGATTGTATTTATTTATTTGAGATTGCGAGAGAGCATGAACAGGGCACGGGGAGAAAGGGATGGAGGGAGAGGGAGAAGCAGACTCCCTGCTGAGCAAAGAGCTCTAAGTGGGGCTGGATCTCAAGACCCTAGGATCATGACCTGAGCCAAAGGCAGACGTTTGAAGGACTAGATCATCCAGGTGTCCCATATAGCTAGAAAGAATCTTAATGACCATGTACTGAGTATTGAGATTTCTGAGGAAAATAAAGAGAAAATTATTCTCCTGTTCAACATAAATGCGATAAATTGGTTTACACATTCAGAAGTAGTTTAACGATAAATTATCAGCTAAAAAGTGATTGGTATTTGAATCGACTGCAGAATATATGAAATGCCTATTAGTCAAAGTAAGAATAATCAACTTTTTATTTATTCTAAAGTTTGATGATTTCAGTAGGCTTATGCATGTGTGTGTGCGTGTTTGTGTGTGTCCCAAACAAAGCAGTAAAGAAAATGTCAGTTGAAGATCTAGTTTCAGTTCTAACATAATAAATTATGTGCTTTTAAGGATCTCACTTCTTAACTTGTCTTTTCTACCTCATGTAAAAGATGAAGAGTCTGATGTAGAAGATTTGTAAGTTCTCTCTAGCCTCAAACATGTTTTTCTATATACACATTATTAATTTTTGCCTATGTATTAAATACACTTTTTTCTATATTTAGACTATTATCCTTCATCTATGTATTAAATAAATACACTTTGCTATATTCAAAATATTAATTCTTACCTATGAATTAATTTCTATATCCAGACTATTAAGCCTCAAATCCATATTCCATATAAATTGATTGTTATGTAGACTTGTATTTCATTGACTGTAACGCTGTCACCTCATTTTCTAATTTGATGTTATAGTAATGAATATACACAGCCCTTGTCACTGCAAAGGCATTTACTTATAAATACTGTCCTTAAGGAATAACATATCCAATTTTAGGACTTTTTGAGACATAAGACTTGATATTTCCTTAGGAAAGAAAACTCAAACTAAAAGTATGCTTTTATTGGAATAATGTATTTGCATTCAAAAACAATCTCATGTTTTGAGAATAGTAATGACAAGTAAAATATACAGATCCTTGGTAGAAATGCTCTATCTCCAATTCCTGTATAGTAGAGTTGACTCCAGTGTCCTACAAATCTGAAATAGTTTATTGGCAATAACAGGAAGGAGAAGGAAGAGGTCAGTATTAAGTGAAATATATGGGCAGTGCAGAGGGTGAAAGAAAATATCCAAATATTTTTTTTCTCAGTCAAGGTGTCTTGACTTGCAATAGTGAATTCTGAATAAATGTTGCTTGATGATAATAATTATCTTAACCATTCAATCCTATAATAGTGATTATATTACATTTTAGATATAAAATTCATGACCCTACTCCAGTATTGTAAATAAGTCCACTATAAAATTCCATACTGCCTGGTGTAATTATAGAGAAATAAAGAAAAGAGAAATAAAGAAAAAAATAATTTTCACTAAAGATGATTTCTTGAATATAAAGAATAAACCGATATTTCTCAATTCAGATCTTAAGTAGAAATAGAAAACTCTTCTTTCATTCGTAGAATCTTCTAAAGGGTTTTCATTATGCTAGTTGAATAATGCCATATTTAAAGAAATATAATCAGATAAGAAGATTTGCATTATCTCAGAATATATACCCATCCATTTACTATAACCTTGAGGAGACGATCTTGAGTACAAATTTTACAGTTACAAAGGCCGTATGTTCAAATTCTTAAGAGATCAAGTTTTAAAATTATACTACAACAATGTAATTCATCCCTGAATATGTGTTTTATACTTTTAATATCAGAATGTTGAGTCTTAATGGACAGAGACATCTGAATCATAACAATTTGAGTTTGAGGTATTGTAAAAAAACACTTAATATTATAGCTGAAGACACTGAAAACCAAAGAGGTTATGTGATGTATATCACATGTATATATTGTTCATAAATTATGAGAAGCCGAGATTCACCAATGGTTTTGTAAGTGTCTCTAGTCAAGCTTAGATTGTTTTGATAAATTCTTAAAGTAAAACTTTTGACAAATAATAAACATTTCAGTTTTGGAAAATTTGCAGTAGAAATTATTTCCCTGCCCTTTGAGATGTAAATAATCTCCCAGTATTGTTAGATTTACAACCCAAGAATGTCTTTTTCAATGATCTTCTCAAGGAATAGATGGTAGTCAAGTTTTGGTAGCCTTTTATATCAAAGGTAGAAAAAAGTGGATTCTGATATTTTGATGCCAATGAGAGTGTTTTCAAGGAAGCAGATTGGAAGGAATATGATGTGTATATTGAGCAATAGCAAGAAAAAAATTCAAATGATAAAAAGATATCCATGACTTCCTCATAACATTAAACATTATATGGTCTCATTCATTTGGGGAATATAAAAAATAGTGAAAGAGAATAAAGGGGAAAGGAAAGAAACTGAGTGGGAAATATCAGAGAGGGTGACAGAACATGAGAGACACCTAACTCTGGGAAATGAACAAGGGGTGGTGGAAAGGGAGGTGGGTGGGGAGTTGGGGTGACTGGGTGATGGGCCCTCACGGGGTCACTTGACGGGATAAGCACTGGGTGTTATGCTATATGTTGGCAAATTGAACTCCAATAAAAAAAAATTTAAAAAAAAAAAAAAGAATCTGCACAAGGGGCAGAAAGAACTCTGCTTGGATAAAGGCCAGGACAGATATTATATTGCATCATTTGAAGAAAAGAGAGGTTTTACAATAGTAAGGTAAATGATGGAAAAAGTAATCAAATGAGAAATAAGTTCAAGGTGAAGGAAACGTTGCCCAGAATTGATGTAGCAGAACAGGGTATAATTTAGGTGATCTTGAAGTGATAATGCTTTCCTGTGATCTCTGAAATGGAAATATGCTCATGCTGAGTATAAGGTGAAATTTCTAGAGCTGAGAACATTCTGTAATATCAAGCACAGATAACAAAATTAATTAGAGATAGTTCTTACTGAACAGCCTGTAACATTTCAACCCAACCACATGGCTATTTCCAAATAAACTCTCCATTAAAATTCTGCATTCTCTTTGATCCAAATCTATGCTCCACTAATACTCTATGCAGTGGTCATCATTAGATTAGTGATAG
Source organism: Canis aureus (assembly GCF_053574225.1). NCBI lineage: Eukaryota > Metazoa > Chordata > Mammalia > Carnivora > Canidae > Canis > Canis aureus. The sequence goes on along the minus strand of NC_135617.1, from coordinate 54,722,497 downwards.
AATTTATCACATGGTGGAAATAATGAAAGTTATCTTTATGTGAGACAAAAAAGGGAAGAAATCAAAGCAAACATATAACAAAGGCAAAGAAGAACCAAAATTTGAGAACAGAGTTGAAGTTTTTGGTCATTAAACACTTCCTGACTTAAAGATTCCAGTAATATATATGCTAGCAGTGACCTCTTTTGCAGGTAATATTTATCTAAGAATCTCCTGTGGCCTTTGTTGCAACCTGTCTTCACTCATAATCACAAGGCCTATGAGAGTGGAGCAAATTTACACTAGTGTAAGGACCCCCAGAATATTCCGGGTGGGGGAGGGGACAGAAGAGTCATAACATGATCAACTTTTTTTTTTCTTTCCCTTAACTCTGCTCAAGGTTAAGAAGTGGCCTCTCCATACTTGTAAAAGGAAGATGCTTATCAAAGCTTTTTCTTTAACTTAATATAGAGTGATTTCAGGAGGATAATGAAAAACCTTGATGAAAATTTTATTTTCCTGTTAGTTATACCACAACTTTATGTTCATAATCGTATTGGAAAGCTATAGTCCTCAGGATACAAAAATGGTAAAAAATATATAATAATCCTTTATATATCCCAATGTTCTCCCCAAAAGTGGAGGAATTAGCTTGGGAGAAGTCTAATGCCTCTTCCATGCTCAAAAACTTCTTAAAACAAAAAGGACAAGCATTTATTAAGCATCACTATGCTGAGTATTATACTAGACACTTTTCATTTGGTGCATTTCTCATAATAGCCTTGCTGAATGGTTTCTGCTATCACTATTTTAAAGTGTGGGAGCCTTATTCCTCAGAAAGTTAAAAAAAATAGAACTATCCTATGATCTAGCAATTCTACTACTGGCAATTTACTCAAAAAATACAAAAATACTAATTCAAAGGGATAAATGCACTCTTGTGTTTACTGTAGCATTATTCCAATACCCCAGATAAAGAAACAGTCTAAGTGTCCATCGATTGATGAATAGATAAAGAACGGATGATATTGATACACAATGGAATTATTATTCAGCCATAAAAAAGAATGAAATCTTACCATTTGCAATGAATGAAAGAAGCTAGAGAGAATAATGCTAAGCAAAACCAGTCAGAGAAAGACAAATATCATATGTGGAATTTTAAAAACAAAACAAATGAGCAAAGGGGAAAAAAAGGAAAGAGAAAGAAATTAAGAAACAGACTCTTGACTATAGAGAGCAAATTGATGGTTACCAGGGGGGAAGGTGACTGGGGGATGGGTGAAATAGGTGATAGGGATGAAGGAGGGCACTAGTTGTGATGAGTACCAGGTGTTATATGGAAGTGTTGAATCACTATATTGTATACCTGAAACTAATAATACACTGTATGTTAATTAACTGAAATTAAAATAACAAAATAAAGAGTGGAGACCTTATATTGAGGGAATGTTAAATGTGATAGCAAAGCAACCCAAACATGTGTAATGCCTTAAACATAACAAAAGTTTATTCTGATCTGAAGGGTCTTTCCTCCAGGCATTTATTCAGGGATCCAGATCTTTTTTTTTTAAATAAATTAATTTTTTATTGGTGTTCAATTTACCACATACAGAATAACACCCAGTGCTCATCCCGTCAGGTGCCCCCCTCAGTGACCGTCACCCATTCACTCCCACCCCCCGCCCTCCTCCCCTTCCACCACCCCTAGTTCGTTTCTCAGAGTTAGGAGTCTTTTTATTCTCCCTTCCCTTATATTCCCTTTCACTGTTATTTATATTCCCCAAATGAATGAGAACATATAATGTTTGTCCTTCTCCGACTGACTTACTTCACTCAGCATAATACCCTCCAGTTCCATCCACGTTGAAGCGAATGGTGAGTATTTGTCGTTTCTAATGGCTGAGGAATATTCCATTGTATACATAAACCACATCTTCTTTATCCATTCATCTTCCGATGGACACCGACGCTCCTTCCACAGTTTGGCTATTGTGGACATTGCTGCTAGAAACATCGGGTGCAGGTGTCCCGGCGTTTCATTGCATCTGAATCTTTGGGGTAAATCCCCAACAGTGCAATTGCTGGGTCTTAGGGCAGGTCTATTTTTTACTCTTTGAGGAACCTCCACAGAGTTTTCCAGAGTGGCTGCACCAGTTCACATTCGCACCAACAGTGTAAGAGGGTTCCCTTTTCTCCGCATCCTCTCCAACATTTGTTGTTTCCTGCCTTGTTAGTTTTCCCCATTCTCACTGGTGTGAGGTGGTATCTCATTGTGGTTTTGATTTGTATTTCCCTGATAGCAAGTGATGTGGAGCATTTTCTCATATGCATGTTGGCCATGTCTATGTCTTCCTCTGTGAGATTTCTGTTCATGTCTTTTGCCCATTTCATGATTGGATTGTTTGTTTCTTTGGTGTTGAGTTTAAGAAGTTCTTTATAGATCTTGGAAACTAGCCCTTTATCTGATACATCATTTGCAAATATCTTCTCCCATTCTGTAGGTTGTCTTTTAGTTTTGTTGACTGTATCCTTTGAAAAGCTTCTTATCTTGATGAAGTCCCAATAGTTCATTTTTGCTTTTGTCTCTCTTGCCTTCGTGGATGTATCTTGCAAGAAGTTACTGAGGCCAAGTTCAAAAAGGGTATTGCCTGTGTTCTCTTCTAGGATTTTGATGGAATCTTGTCTCACATTTAGATCTTTCATCCATTTTGAGTTTATCTTTGTGTATGGTGCAAGAGAGTGGTCTGGTTTCATTCTACTGCATGTGGATGTCCAATTTTCCCAGCACCATTTATTGAAGAGACTGTCTTTTTTCCAGTGGATAGTCTTTCCTCCTTTGTCGAATATTAGTTGACCATAAAGTTGAGGGTCCACTTCTGGATTCTCAATTCTGTTCCATTGATCTATGTGTCTGTTTTTGTGCCAGTACCACACTGTCTTGATGACCACAGCTTTGTAGTACAACCTGAAATCTGGCATTGTGATGCCCCCAGATATGGTTTTCTTTTTTAAAATTCCCCTGGCTATTCGGGGTCTTTTCTGATTCCACACAAATCTTAAAATAATTTGTTCTAACTCTCTGAAGAAAGTCCATGGTATTTTGATAGGGATTGCATTAAACATGTAAATTGCCCTGGGTCACATTGACATTTTCACAATATTAATTCTGCCAATCCATGAGCATGGAATATTTTTCCATTTTCCATCTCTTTGTGTCTTCCTCAGTTTCTTTCAGAAGTGTTCTATAGTTTTGAGGGTATAGATCCTTTACCTCTTTGGTTAGGTCTATTCTTAGATATCTTATGCTTTTGGGTGCAAAGGTAAGTGGGATTGACTCCTTAATTTCTCTTTCTTCAGTCTCATTGTTAGTGTAGAGAAATGCCACTGACTTCTGGGCATTGATTTTGTATCCTGCCACACTGCCAAATTGCTGTATGAGTTCTAGCAATCTTGGGGTGGAGGCTTTTGGGTTTTCTATGTAGAGTATTGTGTCATCGGCGAAGAGGGAGAGTTTGACTTCTTCTTTGCCAATTTGAATGCCTTTAATGTCTTTTTGTTGTCTGATTGCTGAGGCTAGGACTTCCAGTACTGTGTTGAATAGCAGTGGTGAGAGTGGACATCCCTGTCGTTTTCCTGATCTTAGAGGAAAGGCTCCCAGTGCTTCCCCATTGAAAATTGTATTTGCTGTGGGCTTTTCGTAGATGGCTTTTAAGATGTTGAGTAATGTTCCCTCTATCCCTACACTCTGAAGAGTTTTGATCAGGAATAGATGTTGTATTTTGTCAAATGCTTTCTCTGCATCTAATGAGAGGATAATATGGTTCTTGGTTTTTCTCTTGCTGATATGATGAATCACATTGATTGCTTTACAAGTGTTGAACCAGCCTTGTGTCCCGGGGATAAATCCTACTTGGTCATGGTGAATAATTTTCTTAATGTATTGTTGGATCCTATTGGCTAATATCTTGTTGAGAATTTTTGCATCCATGTTCATCAGGGATATTGGTCTGTAATTCTCCTTTTTGGTGGGGTCTTTGGTTTTGGAATTAAGGTGATGCTGGCCTCATAGAACGAATTTGGAAGTACTCCATCTCTTTCTATCTTTCCAAGCAGCTTTAGTAGAATAGGTATGGTTTCTTCTTTAAACATTTGATAGAATTCCCCTGGGAAGCCATCTGGCCCTGGACTCTTGTGTCTTGGGAGGTTTTTGATGACTGCTTCAATTTCCTCCCTGGCTATTGGCCTGTTCAGGTTTTCTATTTCTTCCTGTTCCAGTTTTGGTAGTTTGTGGCTTTCCAGGAATGCGTCCATTTCTTCTAGATTGCCTAATTTATTGGTGTATAGCTGTTCATAATGTGTTTTTAAAATCGTTTGTATTTCCTTGGTGTTGGTAGTGATCTCTCCTTTCTCATTCGTGATTTTATTAATTTGAGTCTTCTCTCTCTCCTTTTTAATAAGGCTGGCTAATGGTTTATCTATCTTATGAATTCTTGCAAAGAACCAACTCCTGGTTCTGTTGATCTGTTCCACAGTTTTTCTGGTCTCGATTTCGTTGAGTTCTGCTCGAATTTTAATTAACTCTTTTCTTCTGCTGGGTGTAGGATCTATCTGCTGTTTTTTCTCTAGCTCCTTTATGTGTAAGGTTAGCTTTTGTATTTGAGTTCTTTCCAGTTTTTGAATGGATGCTTGTATTGCGATGTATTTCCTCCTTAGGACTGCTTTTGCTGCATCCCAAAGATTTTGAATGGTTGTATCTTCATTCTCATTAGTTTCCATGAATCTTTTTAATTCTTCCTTAATTTCCTGGTTGACCCTTTCATCTTTTAGCTGGATGGGCCTTAACCTCCACTTGTTTGAGGTCCTTCCAAACTTCTGGTTGTGATTTAGTTCTAATTTCAAGGCATTATGGTCTGAGAATATGCAGGGGATGATCCCAATCCTTCGGTATCGGTTCAGACCCAATTTGTGACCCAGTATGTGGTCTATTCTGGAGAAAGTTCCATGTGCACCTGAGAAGATTGTGTATTCAGTTGAGTTTGGATGTAAAGTTCTGTAGATATCTGTGAAATCCATCTGGTCCAGTGTATCATTTAAAGCTCTCGTTTCTTTGGAGATGTTGTGCTTAGAAGACCTATCGAGGGTAGAAAGAGCTAGATTGAAGTCACCATTATAAGTGTATTATTATCTAAGTATTTCTTCACTTTGGTTAATAATTGATTTATATATTTGGCAGCTCCCACATTCGGGGCATATATATTGAGGATTGTTAGGTCCTCTTCTTGGATAGATCCTTTAAGTATGATATAGTGTCCCTCTTCATCTCTCACTACAGTCTTCGGGGTAAATTTTAGTTTATCTGATATAAGGATGGCTACCTCTGCTTTCTTTTGAGGACCATTCGAATGGTAAATGGTTCTCCAACCTTTTATTTTCAGGCTGTAGGTGTCCTTCTGTCTAAAATGAGTCTCTTGTATACAGCAAATAGATGGGTCCTGTTTTTTTATCCAGTCTGAAACGTTGCGCCTTTTGATGGGGTCATTAAGCCCGTTCACGTTCAGAGTTACTATTGACAGATATGAGTTTAGTGTCATCATGATATCTATTCAGTCCCTGTTTTTATGGATTGTTCCCTTGGACTTCCTCTATTACAGAATCCCCCTTAATATTTTTTGCAGAGCTGGCTTCGTGTCACATATTCTTTCAGTTTCTGCCTATCTTGGAAGCTCTTTATCTCTCCTTCTATTCTGAATGAGAGCCTTGCTGGATAAAGTATTCTTGGCTGCATGTTCTTTTCATTTAGGACCCTGAATATATCCTGCCAGCCCTTTCTGACCTGCCTGGTCTCTGTGGAGAGGTCTGCTGTTACCCTAATATTCCCATAAAAGTCAGGGATTTCTTGTCTCTTGCTGCTTTAAGGATCTTCTGTTTATCTTTGGAATTTGCAAGCTTCACTAATAAATGTCGATGTGTTGAAGGGTTTTTATTGATTTTAAGGGGGATCTCTCTATTTCCTGGATCTGAATGCCTGTTTCCCTTCCCAGATTAGGGAAGTTTTCAGCTATGATTTGTTGAAATACATATTCTGGCCCTCTGTGCCTTTCGGCGCCCTCGGGAACCCCAATTAAACGTAGATTTTTCTTTCTCAGGCTGTCTTTTATTTCCCTTAATGTGTCTTCATGGTCTTTTAATTGTCTGTCTCTTTTTTCCTCAGTTTCCCTCTTTGCTATCAACTTGTCTTCTATGTCACTCACTCGTTCTTCCACCTCGTTAACCCTCGTCGTTAGGACTTCTAGTTTGGATTGCATCTCATTCAATTGATTTTTAATTTCTGCCTGATTAGCTCTAAATTCTGCAGTCATGAAGTCTCTTGAGTCCTTTATGCTTTTTTCTAGAGCCACCAGTAGCTGTATAATAGTGCTTCTGAATTGGCTTTCTGACATTGAATTGTAATCCAGATTTTGTAACTCTGTGGGAGAGAGGACTGTTTCTGATTCTTTCTTTTGAGGTGAGGTTTTCCTTCTAGTCATTTTGCTCAGTGCAGAGTGGCCAAAAACAAGTTGTATTTGGAAAAGGAGCAAGAGAAGAGAGAAAGAAGGAAAGAAAAGAGGAAAAGAAAAAAGGAAGAAAAAAAGGAAAAAAGAGAAGAAAAAGAGAAAGAAAAAGAAAGAAAGGGAAAAAAAGGGGTGGGGGAAGCAATCAGAAATCAATCAAACAAACAAACAAACAAATAAAAAAAACCACGGAGGAGTATCTTCTGTTTCTGTGTACTTTAAGTCCCTTGACTTCCCCTGGAACCTGTCCGTCTAGCTGGTCTTCTGGGGGAGGGGCCTGTTGTGCTGATTTTCAGGTGTTAGCACTTGGGGGAGCTGCTCTGCCCCTGCCTGGTGCAGGGCTCAGTGGGGGTTGTTTACCCCGTGAGGCCCCAGGACGAACAACCGCAGTGGCGGGGCCAGCTCTGGAGCCCTGGAGTCAGCTCCCGCAGTAGCTCCAGAGCTCTCCGTCTGCAGGGCCTGGAGGCTCCGGGGCGGGCCGCTGATGTGCTCAGCTGGGGCAGGAGCGTCCTCGCTGTCCTGGGCCCTCCCGGCCTATGCCTGTCCGGGGGGTGGCCAGATCCTGGGCTGTGTCCCGGCCCCTGTGCTCCGGGGCCTGCGCTGTTGGATTCGTGCTCCCGCCCCGCAGCCCCCTCCGCGGAGCCGCCCCCGAGCTCCCCCGAGCTGCTCCCGCCCGCAGCCCCCTCCGCGGAGCCGCCCCCGAGCCCCCCGAGCTGCTCCCGCCCCGCAGCCCCCTCCGTGGAGCCGCCCCCGAGCCCCCCGAGCTGCTCCGGGTCCCGCCGTGCGCTGCAGCCCTTAGGGAGCTCGGCGCACTCTCCCGGGGCGCAGGTGTCTGTTAGTGTCCCCGGGAGCCCGAGGGCACCCCCGCCCTCCTGGGTCCTGCTCTAACTCCCTGCGAGGCCTTTCCGCCCGGGAAGGTTGGGGCAGCTCCTGCTTCTCCGGGACGGGGCTCTCCTGTCCTGGGGGCGCTCGCCCTGGCCTTAGCCTGGCTCCTCGCGGGGCCCTCCCTCTTGGATTCAGGGATCCAGATCTTGTTCTATTTTAGGATTCTGGCACTTTCATTATGTGGGTTATTTTATTTTATTTTTAAGATTTTATTTATTCATTCATGAGAGAGAAAGAGTTTTATTTATTCATTCATGAGAGAGAGGGGGGCAGGGGAGAGACACAGGCAGAGGAAAAAGCAGGCTCCCCACAAGGAGCCCCAGGTGGGACTCGATCCCAGACCCCAGGATCACTCATGCCCTGAGCCAAAGGCAGACCCTCAACTGCTGAACCACCAGGTGTCCCCAATATGTGTATTTTAAAGTGACTAAGGAAAGAAGAAGAGAAAGTGAATCTCCCATGGGAGTATTTTATGGACCAGTCCTAAAAATGGTACATATTACTTCTCTTTACCAGAACCCAGTCAATTGCCCATTAGATTCTAAGATAGGCTGGAAAATGGAGTAAAGTTATGGTCTCAGAAGGAAGAGAAAATGAATTTCAGAACAGCTAGCTAGTCTGAGGCACAACTGACTTTTTGGCCACCTAATATTCGTGTAATATATATACATATAATATAATATACATGTCCACATGTAGAACAAATTCCCTCCCTCTCCAAAGGACACAGCTCAAAATTCATTCCAACAAAGCCTCCATCTAGAGCAGGATCTTCTAGTCCAATGTAGTCTTTTCTCTCATGTCTGGATGTGATATATGAAAATGAAAGTCATCTTACAAGAGATGCTATAAGAATAATCATAATAGTATCATTTGTAGTAGCATAACATTGGAAATAAACTTCATGGAGGAGAATGAAGAAGTTGTGAAACATTTAAAATCATTAATTAATAATGAAAATGAATTAATTCCAGCTACATCCAAAAATAAAGATAAATTATAGAAGTCTAATATACATGACTTGAACACAATTTTAATGCATTTGTATAGGAATATAGATACATTATTTTATATTAACAGCCAGTATAAAACTCACTAGAAAAAAACACCCTGCTTAATTGAGTGTCCTCTTTGAAATGTCTACTTCAAGTGGAAACTGGTTCTCTAAGCAGGAATAAGGCTAGAGGTATATGCACAAGCAGAAAGAATTTATTGTTCCAGGGAGCTGAGTTATAAAGAGCCCATATACTGGGTAGCAGGCTGTGCATTCCACAGTGTGAATCTTCCCCAAGACTCCTAAATTTTCACTAAATTTGCAATACCATTTAAATGCAAGTGGAGATTTTGAAGTAACCAGAGAAGGGAGTTCATTTTAAAGCTCAATTAAATGCAGAGGTGCAGATGAGGGAGTACAGAGCATGAGATGCCAATTGTGGAAAACCTCATATATCATGAGAAGAGTTCTTACTGTCACCAGACCATGGATGTAGAGTTCAGATTGAATTTAATCAGATCAATGTGGGACAAATGGATTCTAGTGAACTTATAGGTTGAAAGTGATTGACACTTAAGCTCACAGTAGATCTTAAGCAGAGGAACAATTGCATATGAGAACTTTCAAGGCTGATATTCCCCATATTTTACTACATGTATGGCAAAGGCAATGAACAGTTAGAAAGGATGTCAACCATGATGTTGGACCAGGCATTGAGCCTTTGCCACTAATTCCTGGGAAACTCTAGATGTCCCAGGATAGCAGGCTGGGATACAGTAAGAACTAGGACAGTGGCCGTTCACCAACAAGTATAAAATAATTTCAATATTTTAACAACTACTATGTTCATATCTATGTGGACCAAAGAAATAGAAGCAGTAGGCGCTTTGATACTGCAAGAAGTTATAGGTGAGAGTCTGAAAATAAATATGGAAAGGAAATACCTTTTATTCTCTTCCCTTAACAGGAAGTCATATTCTCCTTCCTTGCAATCAATGTATCATTATAACACCAGGGAATTGGTACAGTCATCTTTCACCTAGGGAAGAAGGAGAATAATATACAGATGTATCCCATCCAAGCAAGCTAATTCCCTCCAGTTTCAGAAAAATGTGGAAATAAGTTAAACAAAAGAAGGACAGTTGGGAGAGAGATGCTTGTAGCCCAAACTTCCCTTCAGAGCTTCTGACATGGGCAGAGAGAACATGAACAAGATGGATTAATGAAATGGTTTTAACCCCACTTTAATGCTTAAGGAAGAGATTCCACTAAGGGTATTTTTGTGCCACCTTGGGAGCAACCATAATCACAACAAAACAAAAACAAAACAAAAAACTGTCTACTTATGCTAGTTAGGCAAAGGAGGCACTTGGTATAACTTTCTCCAACTATCTCCAACTGCCATGCCAATCTCAGCTGGGTTGAGACTCAGAATTTTCCACATGCACTTGGGAATGTGGAGAGGGACCCACCCAGCTAGCTAAGAGTCTAGCTGTGATGTTGCCAGAAAATGTGGCACTTGCAGTAGCAAATTGATCTGAATTCAAAGATCGGTAGATCCTGAAATTAAATGGGAATAACAGTTGTGTATCAGAAGGTTATAATGCCAATGAGAACCAGGGTTGGTCCTAATAACTGGGGAGGGCCACTGGGCCCAACTGAGTTGGGAAAGAATAAATCAAAAGTTCAACAGTGGTAAAATAAAGATGCAAAATCCTGGATTTTGCAAACAGACCAGGTGGGCACAGGTCGTGACTAAGGAGACTAGAGGATAGATATGTGAATCCCAACACCATTCTTTTGCCATCATATGGTCACATGAACCCGCCTTCCTCCATATATTCAGATGTAGTCTTAGTGTCAAGCAGGGGAAGTCAGTGGTACTTTGAAAGATTAAGAATTTCCTTAAAGTGTTATTCTACATTATTGTCTGAGGCTGAGTGCCCTAAATGGATTGATGGGGAATGGAGTGCCCCGTTATCCAAGAAAATGGTACTCCTAAGATTTATTATGTATAACATAAAGAAAATATATCCTTTTTGTACATCTCAGGGCAATGTGAGTAAATATATGACTTCATAAGAAAATAGCATGCAAGTCAATGAATCATCAAAGCTTAGCAGTATGGAAGCTTTTCTGAAAAGTGTTTTGTAATCACATGTAGTCCAAAAGTCTATAAGGTTCCACATATTGAAACCCACTATGATTATTGTAGTCAAAGCACTGATAACAAATGTCAAAAAATAAAATATGCTTTCCTGTCCAAGAATATAGGCATTATGTAATTTATTTGATATTTTTATTTTCAAATATTAGATGATTTAAATATATAATGGTTTGTATTTGAAGTGAAAAACCCTATTGAAAGAAAACATCATTTTCAACTGAGGTTTCCATGAAACTATTTCACAGTATAGTTACTGTTTCGTGGGAACCCATGATGCTTAAATCATTTCTTGTCATTTCATATTCAATATTATTATTCATTTAGTGCTTTAACCTATGTTCTTTACTATTTTCAATAATTGCCATCAGATTTTGACTACACCATTGACCTCTCTTTTATCTTTAATGTCACTTTCTCCTTTAAGTGTACCCCCATTTTCTTCAAAGTAAGGAAAAGAGAAAAAAAATAAGTGATTCTTCTGTTTAAGGTTCTGTTCTATGCAAAGAAGTATTTAAAAAAAAAATCAAACAGTAGAACTTTGAGCTTCAAATTATACAAAGTTAAGCCAAACTCTAAGTCACCTAAATTGCTATTAACAAAGTTTTTTTTTGTTTAAGATTTATTTATTTGAGAGAGAGAGAGAGAGCATGTACCAGCAGAAGGAAGACAGAGGGTGAGACTCTCAAGCAGACGTCCCCCCTGAGTGAGGAGCCCAAAGAGGCACCATCTAAAGACCCTGAAAGAATGACCTGAACCGAAACCAAGAGTTAGATGCTTAATGACTGAGCCACAAAGACACCCTGTTAACAAAGATTTCTTAACCTGTATAATAATTCAAAACAACACTTCAGCAAAATTCAAAAAACCCTTAGATTTTAAAACCAGAAGGACTGAATCCCATTACTGTTTGCATGGAACTATTTCTTATTGCCTATGTTTATAAAACCAGAACAGAATTTTCCAGATGTCTACCTCACCATTTAAAAGTGGACATTTTAAGTTTTTAGATCTGAACATATATTTTACCAAAGTATGTGATGGTTTAATGAGGAAATTAGGACTAAAGGAGCAAGATAGCTTGGATTGCCTGTCCAGAGTCAAACATGGATGGACTAAATAAAATCCTTTTTAAGTTTTTTTTGACTTAAAGAAATCCACTTAATGACAAGTAAGCTACTTTTCCCTTTTTTTTAAAAAAGATTTTATTTATTCATGAGACACAGAGAGAGGCAGAGACATAGGCAGAGGAAGAAGCAAGTTCCTCACAGGACTCAATCGCAAGACCCCAGGATCACCACCTGAACCAAAGGCGGGTGCTCAACCACTGAGCCACCCAGGTGCCCCTATATTTCCTTTTTAATAGGGAAATAATGGGTTGTGAACTAAAAACAATCTGCTCAAGACAATTTTCAATATCTAGAGACTTATAATTGACATGAAATGAGAGTAAAGCTGTGTTTGCCCTTCATTTGTCAGAAAGGTCAAGTGTCTCAGAGCATTTAATTTAAAAAGAAAAAAAATTGCACAAACACAACACTATTTCACCAGTTGAAATGGCTCTGGAGTCTCCCATCAACTTCAGGAATTAGTTTCAAAATGTTGCCTGCTTTCATTCAGCCTGCAACCAGCAAGGAGCAGACCACCTGCTGTGAAATAAGGGTGTAGCGACCAACAGTTATTATAGCAGTAGCCATAAGTTTATTGCTTATTGGTACTAAACTTAAATCTTAGTAATTTTGAATTACTAAGTTAGCTTAGATTTATGGAGATGCACAATCATTTAGAATGGCATTCATTCCAGAAGGGTATATTATCTAAACCAATTTTCTTCTAGTGATGCAATTGCAATACTATAGTTACGGTTGTATCAGCATTTCCATTATAAAGTCTTATTTTCAGGGTTTTATAATTTGACCATAAAAATTCTCTCCTTGTTGAAACTTGGCAAACAAGATCTAAGGCATAGAACTGAGTTGTTGGGGTTTTTTAATGAAATTTAAAAACAAATACACAAGTGTTTGATCCATTCAGCCATCTTAGGCTTTAATTCTGCAAGTAACAATAAAAATATACCAAGAATATCTAGACAGATGGAAAAAGTAGAGGAAAGCTCAATCACCAACCACACCAAGGTAATGAAAATGGTCAATTTCTATCAGTTGTACATTAACATCCTGTGAGAGTCAGAAAAACAATGGTTTGGAAAGAGATTTGAAAAAGCATGTGAAAATCCCACCACACAATAGCACACCAGTGGCTGGGACAAGTCACTTCACCTCCAAGTACCGAGTCTCTCATCTGTGAGATGGAGATGATTATACTTCCCATGGAAGAGTGTGAGAGTCAAGTGAGTAGAAGCAGACTGTGAAATTTTAAAAGCACTCTATAATCATGCATTGATATTTCTTGGCCATAATATTTTCTTATAAGGCTTACCGTCCATGCTATTTATTTGGATTTATTAGACCTACATGGATCTCTCCAAATATGTCATAAACTCCTGGAGTAGAGTGCTTCTTTGTCTCCTAACGTGGCACATAAAAATATTTGTTGAACTCATAGCTAATTAAATTGGTTTTACATTTTCCTTTCAAAACTGCAAGGGGTTGCCTGACTATTTTAGAGTTAGCATGTCTAGCTGGAATTAATCCTCCCTGAAAACATGACGGTTGCCTTCTAGTGATCGACAGAGAATATGCACACGAAGTGCCAAGGGAAGGCCAGAATCCTATCTTGATGAGATAGATATGTAGGTGTTTATTCTGCATAGTTTATAGGGGATAGAAGATGAATCTGAGGTCTTTATATACTTCAATAGAAAAGAGGGAGGGCATTTCTCAGTGTTCTATGATGGCAATTAATGGAAAAAATAGGCTATGACAACAGACTGCTTAGGTTCCATCCTGGCTCTATTACTTGCCAGTTTTGTAAACTAGCAAGTTACCTAGTATCTCTGAGACCCAACTTCCCACCTATGAAATCAGGGATAATTGTAGCAACTGCAATCTTAGGGTTATTGTAATAATGATATAGGATAATCCATGACAATTCTAGTTTGTATTAAATATTAGAAAAATGTTAGCTATTGTTATGTTGTTCTTTCTGCCATCCCATTCTGAGCACAATATTCTTTCCAAAATTGTCATCAAGGAAGAATATCTTTTTTAAAGCATCTTTCTTTACATACTTTGTTTCAATGAGCTTAAGTCAACGTTAAATTGAAAAAAACAAAGTTAAGTGTTACTTGCTTAAACCTTAAGTGTAAGGTTTAGAATATGTGGCAGATGTTACCTTCAACACCCTTGTGATTAATTCTTTCACTCATGATATGAAAATGTAATTAATAATCTTGAAGTCCTGGCCTGAGAGCTGCATGGGGATACAGAAGCAAGGTTATGGTCTTTCCTATTTCAAAATTTATATTCAACCTGTAGAAAAGTTGGACCCTAGTATAACACCCAGTATTCATCACATCAGGTGCCCTCCTTAACGCCCATCACCCAGTTACTACATTCTCCTCATCCCCCTCCCCTTCAGCAACCCTCAGTTTGTTTCCCAGAGTTAAGAGTCTCTCATGGTTTGTCTTCCTCTCTGACTTTTCTGCATTCAATTTTCTCTTCCCTTTTGGTCCTTTTTTTTTTAAATCTTTTTTTTTTTAAATTTTTATTTATTTATGATAGTCACAGAGAGAGAGAGAGAGAGAGGGGAGGGGGCAGAGACATAGGCAGAGGGAGAAGCAGGCTCCAAGCACCGGGAGCCCGATGTGGGATTCGATCCCGGGTCTCCAGGATCGCGCCCTGGGCCAAAGGCAGGCGCCAAACCGCTGCGCCACCCAGGGATCCCCCTTTTGGTCCTTTGCACTATTTCTTATGTTTCACATATGAATGAAACCATATGATAATTCTCTTTCTCCAATTGACTTATTTCACCTTGCATAATACCCTCTAGTTCCATCCACATTATTGCAAATGGTAGATATTCATTCTTTCTGATGGCTGAGTAACATTCCATTATATATATACCACATCTTCTTTATCCATTAATCTGTTGAAGGAAATCTCTCCTTCTTCCACAGTTTGGCTATTGTGGACATTGCTGCTTTGAACATTGAGGTGCAGGTGCCCCTTCATTTCCCTACATATGTATCTTTGGGGTAAATATCCAGTAGTGCAATTGCTGGGCTGTAGGGTAGCTCTATTTTTAACTTCTTGAGGAATTGTCATACTCTGTTTTCCAGAGTGGTTATACCAGCTTGTATTCCCACCAACAGCGTAAGAGGGTTCCTCTTTCTCTACATCTTCACCAAGAAGTTGTTGTTTGAGTTAAGTGAATTTCAATCTGGTTTCTGTCATTCACTTGCTATATGAATTTTGGAAAGTTTCTGAACATTTTTGTGCCTCAACTTCCTTATTTACATTATGAGAGGAATTCCTATAAAGTATGTCCAGTAGTGTAGTAATTGGAATGTGCAATAGATGTTAAGCATTAACCACTATTTTTCACACATCTTAGATTCTCATCCTTAGCTAAAATGATAAATGTTCTCTACCTGAGCTTTCCTAGAGTTTGCATATTGGATAATAAAACATCTAAGAAACCCTCCTCATTAGGATGTGCCCTTAGCAAACATAGAATCCTATCCATGATAGCCAGTCAGTGAGAAAGTATGTGTTTTTCTTTGCCAGGGGATGGAAAATGTAGACCCACATAGCATAAACTCCAAAATGTATAGAAAACAAACAATCTGTCTCTTCTCAATGGTATCTCAACTTTCCGGGCCTTCTTACACTCAGAGAACAGAAAGGATCTCGTATGAAATTGAGCTCCAAAGGTATGTTAAGTTTTCTGAAAGTATCTTATGGCTTGGGCGGGGGGAGAACAATTTTCCATAAATTTCTGAAGGAATGTGAACTTTTTCTACCGATCTTTATATCCAATGAGTAAATTCTGAGGTCAAAACTTCAAAGTGAACTCTATGTGAGACTGTTTTGTTAGAAAGAAAAGAAGAGAGGCTATAGTTTACGGAGGTTGTCATTCTCTAGGACATGCTAGAGAACTGGAGATATATTGTTTTCTCTGAGTCAAGAACATGGATCATAGATGCAGGCAGGGGGCACAATAAATACGGATATTATCTAGAAAATGGTAAATTTCTTCTGGAAGGTTTTTTGTCTCCTTGACAAGGATTATCTCACTAGGACTCAAGTCCTCAGAAACCAAGTTCTACCTAGTTACCTACTATGAGATAGGGTTACATGGAGGAGGACAATTATGCAAACAAAAGAAGAAACACTGAGAGAAGTGTTGCCTTAAGGAAACTATTCCATGTCCATCAAGGAAGACACGTGATGTAATGAACACTGGATATTCTATAAGATTAATGAATCACTGACACCTACCTCTGAAATTAGTAATACATTATATGTTAATTAATTGAATTGAAATAAAATTTAAAAATAATTTAATAAAATAGAAAAGAAAACTATTCCAGGGGCATGCCTTGATGAGGGAGAGAGAAAAATCTGATGATGATGAACCCTGCCCACTTGGGTTCACCTTTGTGGTTCACTTCAATTAACACTATGAGTGGATGGTCTTCAATTCTGCTATTTAAAATTCAACAGGCATAGATCCAATATATGTTATGGATAGGTGCTAAATTTGATCATTGGAATTTAAGCATAAATTAAAACAAATCCATGTTCCTAAAGGGATTATGATTTGGTGGTAGAAACTGAAAAAATCTAAAGATTCTAATAAAATATGAAAAGCACTTTCATAGAAAGCAGGCAAAGGATATTTTAAGGATACTCAAGAAGGACAAGAAGCGTTGAGACGAAGTCTGAAAATGTTTTCTGAAGGAGAAGAGAGTTTATCTAAAGCTTTTAGTGTGAACTAGTTTTCAACAATTGATAAGGGGAGGGAACATGTTACCGACTGAATAGAAATACAATCAAATGCTTTTTGGTAGCATGGGTCCCTGACCTGCAATCCCACGTTCTCTCTGCAGCATACTGGGCTGGGCCTCAGGCACAGACACAAAGCTATTGATTAGTCTTTACTCATGATCATCCATCCTCATGTCAGTTGACCCAGTCGCCAAAGGTGGGAAAAACATGACTTTGGTGGGCTTTTCTGAAATACAGACTTTAATAGATCCCGATACTATGTTGGAGTAAAACTAGCAATCAGTCCATAGTTGTTAGGATTTGGGCTATTTTTTGACAGAAGAGGATAGAGGAAATTCATTTACTTAATGACTATTTAGTAATTAACTATTCCAGAATCAATATGTAGTCCCTGCCTTCATAGAACTTACAGTGCAGTGAAAAATTTACATTAGCAAATTGATCACTAAAAAAGGACCAATATCCCCATCTCAGCTGGCTCAGTCAGTAGAGCATGGGACTCCTGATGTTGGGGTTGTGAATTCAATCCCCACATTGGGGGTAGAGTTTACTTTAAAAAAAAAAGGAGCAAGATGATCTGTAACATAAATATAGCATAAACTGGGACACTGGGAGTTTATAACATTAGGCATTTAATTTAGTATAATTCAAGGAGTCTAACCTACAAAAATCCCATAAGTAGTGGTAATGATGTGAAGGATTAGTAGGAATTAGCTATAGTAGAAATAAGCTACAAGTTAAGCAAGAGATAAAGCTGGAAGGAAGACAGATATTAAATGGGAATAGAAAACAGTAGAGTGCCAAGTGCATGGCAGTCAGGATAGTTTGCAATAGGTGCAGACAATAAAGAGTTGCATCAACTGTAGATTGTTTAAAAACAATAATGAACAAAAGTCAACTTCCCTGTTATTATCACCATATACTAATGATTCTAAACAATGTCAGTGATAAAATAATCCTACCCAAAAAGTCTTTTGTTGGTCTACTTCCTAAACTATTACTGCAGATTTCATTCAGTTAAAAAATCTAATTACTAAACTTTTCCTTTCTTAAACACTTTATATGAAAATTATTTTGGAGAAATCCCAGTTATACACCCAGTCCTCAACACGTTCCAATTTAGCTACATGTTTTCATTTTAAAAGTAAGTTAATAACACACAGAATCATCTGTGCTCATTTTCAAACACAGTCACTGTCTCCAGCTCGAGTGGCACAAAATATTCCTCTGTACAAACAACAGATTTGAAAAAAACAATGTTAGTACCATAATTGTAAATATGAAGAAACAGGACTTGAGTTACTGTAATTCTGTAATTCTATAGTCCTATTTGAAGTTTTAATTTGAATTTAATATTGAAAATAGTAAAAGAATACAAACTGTAAGGTGTACTATAAATGAATACATACATATATATGACCAAATTATATACAAAACATGGACAATTTTCCTGAATTACTGATCTAGGCCTCAAATATATAGGAATCCTACCTGAGGGAAGAACTATCCTAGGCAGAAGGAACAGCATAAGTGAATCCATAGAGCAGAGTGATTGCAGTATGTTCTCCAGAGAGCAGCAAGTATTTCAGGGTGACTGCATCAGGAAATGCAAGGGGAGTGGATACTGAAGAGTTAGGACTTGTGCAAAATCATGCAGAAACCTGGGATCTATGTTTTGAAACCACAGAAGAATTTCAAGAATGGAATTAGCATGATCATTTGCACTTTCTAGAGATAATTCTGACGACATTGTAAGAATGGGTCTTGGGGATGATATTGAGTGGAAAATCAGTCATGTGGAATGCTGTCATTTAAGTAAGAGAAAATGATATTCTGAATTAAGGCATGGATCTGGAGTTAAAGAAAAATAAAGGTGGAGAGAAACAAATTCGGGTGTTGCCAGTATTTTGGCTTGGATAACTGAGTGGGTGTCAGGGCAGGACATTCAGGAGAGAGGATCACTTTGGTCAGAGGTTATGTGATTTTCCACTGGAATCTAGAAACAGAGGTGTCTTGGAGGCATCTGAATATATCACCCAGAGGCTGAAGACAGACCCAGAAAGATAGGCAGATTTGAGAATCTGAGAAGAGAGATGTTTGGCTAGCTAAAGGTTTTTGGGCTGTGTCCTCTCATTAGAAGTTCTGTGTTCCAGGTCCCTTGTGCTGTACCTTGAGTCTCCACCACTCTAGCACCACTCTTTACTGTGTCCTTTGCCAGGACATTTAATCTCACTGGGCCTCAATTATCAGTACCCCATACATTAGGGAGAGATCATATTTTGAGAGTTCTTAAAATATTTGTCCACATTTTTTTCTAAGTGCCTCATAAACTGTCTGCTGTTTCCTCAATTAGAAAGTCTTTCTTTTAATTTAGATTGCTGGCATCTTGAAGAATTCCTATTGGAAAGCAAATTTCCCTGGGATGTTAATAAATAATACTCAGTTAATGACCAAACAGTGTTTACTATGTCCTAGATACCATCACAAACAATTTGCGTATTTTAATTCATTCAATTCTTTACATGACCCTTAGATGGGGACTATTTTTATCATTCATTCTACCAATGAGAAAACTGAAGAAAGAGAGGTCGAGAAACTTGCAGGAGGCCCCACAACCAGTGGCTATCTATGAACCTTAACTCCAGAGTCCATGACTAATCTACATGACTATTAATTACCTTAGTGAGATGAGTTGTTAATGAAGAATTACTTTAGTCAGGTCAGATTGTCTGACAAGTGCAATAGTTTATCAAATGAGGTTATTCCAGAATGGGAATTAGGAAAGATGAATTTTTATAGGGAGAAGTAAAAGTAGAGTTCTGTTTAATGCCTGGGTCAGGCACTGCACTTGACCTTTTGGATATCTAGGTATAGAAGAGGATAACACATGCCTAGTGGAAAGGGTGCAAATGGAGGCAGGATAGTCACAGAAGAAATAGAAGTCCATCAAAGACACTTTTTTTGATACTTCATATTGACAGCACTTGTCTGCCCCCAATTTTTCCAAACCACTGCATGTTTACCCATTTGGGAAAAGTTAGCGGGAAAGTTACTCATGATTTGGTACCAAACTCAAACAATTTGATGAAAAGTGAGAGAGTCTTTAGGGACAAAGAATCTGTATAGCATTTCAGATATTTTATAGCACTTTCCCCTCCCTGTCTCCATTTGTTTTCATTTAGCTCATTTTATCTTGATTCTGTTGTAACAGATGCCGATAGAGCTTTTGACACTGAGAATACCAGATCTATCATTAATGTGTTGCCAAACTGGGGAAGATTTACTAACAATATGTTTTGCCTGCATCAGTTTGCTTTTTTTAATAGAGAAACTCATTTGAATAACATCTGAATAAAGGAGTTAATAATAGTAGCCTAAAAGAGAAAGCCAGATTGGATTACTGAGCAACTGACCTAAATCTTCACCCTGAATTAAAACTGAATGGCATTAGAATAATTTTGGAGGCACAAAATGTTCTGTCAATTCTAAACCTGCCTTCTACCCTTTCCCCGTTTCCCTTCCTGCTACCATACTTTTAACAATGTGCTCACCTTTGCCCCTCTGGGCTTTACTGAGAGTTTAGAAAGGATATCTCGGCTTGACATAAAATTATTTTATTGTATCTGCAAAAATATTATCCTGAAATTAGGTATGAATTTTAATTCTTCAGAAATGATGTGTCAAGTATTTCATGATATGTACGTAATGTCTAAAAATTAATAAGAGGCATTAAGAATATCATTTTCTTTAAAGTCTATAAAATTTGAATATCCAAAGTTATAATGTTATGTTCAGTTTGTGTGTTAGTCAAGGAGGCAAGGATAGAAAGAGAGAGAGAGAGAGAAGTGAGAGAGAATTATTGGGAGGAAGGCATTCACACCCATATATTTGTGATAGTATTAGCACAAATTTGCTATAAGAAACAATTGTCTCATGTGAGAAAGAGGAGATGAGATTGCCCTTGTCTAAATACAGTAAAATAGGAAAGGAAGAAGGCTCAAAGGAAGATATGCATGTAGGAGGTATTTGAAAGAGCAATTTTATTTTACAGTCTATTCACTAGAATCGAATATGTAGGTGGTGTTTTTGTTGTTCATCTTTTTTGGATTAGTAAATATAGACAAGCTCAAAAATCCAAGTGTACACCATGATGAATGGACCCATGGAACTAGCACCCAGACCAAAAATAGGAAATTGCCAGGATTCCAGCCATTACCTATCCTTCCTTTAAAAAAGGTAACCATTATTTGTTATCAATTTCCATAGATTCATTCTGTAGATTTTGGATTTTATACCAGAAAAATATGATAGTTTATAAATTTGGATGTTCAGTATCTTTCAACCAACATCATGTTGGTGAGATTGAGCTTATACATGTGCATAGCAAAAGGTTGTTCATTTCATCCTGATTTTCTAAATGAGCTACTCTTTCTTCAAGATTTTCTCAAAAAAATTACAATGTGAAAACATTAAAAAAAGTCAAACTTCTAGAAATTAAGCTAAAACACTTATTTAGAGACAAGTTAAGGGCTATAATTAAGGGGCTAATCTTTAGGAAGATAGACACCACCCCAAAAAATGCTATCGTATACAGGATTTTGTCAAATATCTATTATCCTGGACCATACATCTACACCAAATAGCTCAATTAATCATTAGCCTATTGATGGGAGAAAGTATTTAAAAGCAAGAGAGTAGAAAAAAATTAAATAGCACAGCTATGAAAAAAAATAAATAGAAAATAGTACACTACATAAGGCAATTTCTCTTTAAAAGATCATTAAATACAGTAGACAGGTCTGCCCAATGTGGCCATGATACAAATTAAAGTAATGTTGGATTCCCTCATTTCAGACACTGCTTACTATTACCTGAAGGGTAGTCTCTTGCCTTAGAACTTTAATACATTTATGGGCTTTTCAATCACAAATAATGATAAAATCCACTTTTAACAACACTTTCTAGGCAAGGTATCTGATATTAAGCATTAACATATATAAATACATTCTTAAAACTGTGTCTGAAGCTATATATGATAGTTAGCAACCATAATGAAGTTACACACCAACACTTTGGACTCTCATGTTTCTTAGGGTTTCAATGACACGCTTATGGGAAAGGACTATATGCTATCCTCTGAACATCTTTGTGATATAGATTCACGCCTTGTATTAGCTGTGTTCTCAAGGAATCTGCACACATCATTTAAGGAAATGAAATGCTGGAATTATAGTAGTCTATGATTTCCTTTTAAATATGAAAGTCAGTTTGTCTTTTGACTATTTTTTAAATGTAGCAACAGAAGGATTTAAATTCCCTTAGATTTAAAAGGAAAAAATTATCTTTATTGAAATGCCTATTTTACATATATAGTAACAAGAAGTTTTAGATCATTTTTATATTTATCTGTGAAGCAAACAACAACAAAAATAAGAAAAAGATACCTTCTGGATAAGCAATATCTATAAGAACTCCTATTTATTCAGAAATTTAATTTCTCATTTGTAGTTCATGTGGGTATCTATCATGCATTTATTTAGTTATCAAAATTTGGTTGTACATATACCATGTCTTAGGTGCTAGAGAGATAAAGATGAATATGAGTCTTGTAATCTAAGGACCCCTTACTCTCACCACCAAATTTCCTCAAATAATTGGAATTCAAAATGGCCAACTTTGGCCCCATTAAGTGTCATTGTTTCACAACTTTATGCCTAGTCCAAACCCCAAAATTTCTTTGGTCTATGTTGTGTAAAAAGCAAAACAAATCATAAAATAAATGATTCTTACCCTAAAATTGCTTAAAATATCTTTAATTTGTGGATGAAAGGTTCTGAGAATAACTTCACTGAAAAGCAAATTGAGGAGTTACTACAACTGTATGTTAAGGTCGGTAGGAAAAACACTCTGTTTCTTCCACTTTGATTTGGTCATTCATCTATTCGTTCAGCTAATATAGTAAGCTCAAACTGTGGTCTAAAACTGTGCTATGTTTTAGGATACAACAATATATAAAAATTGTTTTTCTTTGTGTATAGCCAGGAATGTAGATAAATAATCATATAATCATTTGCAATGTGGTAAACAGGATTTAAAAGTCTGACCAGATGCCTGAGATTTTAAAGAGAAAACAAAGTGAATTCTGAGATGTGAAATAAGCTTTAAAATAGGTGATCTTGAAGAATAATTAAGAGACCTGGGCCTGGAGGGGAATGATTAACTATCCTTGAAAACAAAATTTAAGGTAGTGCTAAATGATTTAACAATCTAGATAAAAAATGCACTAATGAAATATTTTTTAAAAAACCAACAACTTAGCAAGCTATGGTCCATGGGCTGGTTGTATGCTTTAGTAAATCAAATTTTATTGGGCTTTGACAAGTAAGCATTAGAGGTAAGGGCATCTGGAAGGGAAACTAGCATGAGTAAACACTGGAAGCCCTGGGAATGGCATGCAAAATGCTTAGAAATGACATAGTCCTGTAATGTTAAGAAGAGTGTCTGAACAGAGGTGGCTGGGTCTGTTTTTAAATGTGAGATTCTGGATTACAGAGTCATTTCACTGTTGTAGAGTTTATGTCCTCTGGGAAGCAATGAATTAAATTAATTGATCTTGAAGTGTTTGTGATTTATTTGAACATATGGCCTTTAATAAGATTTGCTGAATTGAATAGTTTCTTTACTATTTTGAAAAACCTAGAAGAAAGGAGAGGGAATAGAGAGGGAAGGGAGGTATTGGAAAGGAGCACAGAAAAGGCATAGAACACTTAATGTGCAATTTTGCTAGTCTGCCATGCAGAAAATATGTATAACACATTTAAATAGATGAAGGGTTTGTAGAAACCATAGATGTACAGAGCACAAGGGGGACAGATAATAAGACTACAGAGATATGGAAGTGTTCAGTTTTCCTTTAAGAAATGAAATTCTGGATTTATTTTAGATCTTAAAATAATTTTCTTGCTTAATGAGGAATGATTGACAAAATGTATATATATTTAGGCTGTGATTATTTAATATATGTATACCTTGTGGAAGGATTGCCGCAATCTAATTAATACATCTTACAGAATTACCATTGTGTGTGTGTGTGTGTGTGTGTGTGCTGAGAACACTTGATTTATTCTCTTAGCAAATTTTAAATACACAGTATTTACAGTATTATTAATGATAATCAGCATGCTGTGTTTAGATCCCCAAACTTATTCCCCTTATAACTAAAAGTTTGTACCCTTTGATCAATATCTCCCTTTTTCTTCACCCCTCAGTACCTGGTACCTACTGTTCTATTTTATGGTTCTATGAAGCCACATACAGAAAAACAAATTCTACATGATCTTACTTATATGTAGAACCTGACGTAGTCTGTATATATTTTGAAGGAAAAATATTACCTATGACAGTACAGATTAATTGGAAACATATGGTATAAAAATAGTGGAAGAGTATTGGAAAGGATTTGAAGCATACATAAAACTTGCAGAAAAACAGACATAGTAATATTCAAAGGCATGAAGATTACCAGAAGTGGTATATATGCCTGGTTCTGTACCGTATAAAGAATACAATGATAGTTTTTCTACTTTCTGTAAATAACATCGTATATATGTATATTTAAATTGCTTGTGCATCCAGATACGATTATGCCTGTATTCAATTTTTAGATTATTATTGGTTGTTTCATAGCGCTCACCATTAAACTATAGGGACAACAATGGATTGATTTTCCGTGTGGAGAATCTCTGGACTTGGGGAGAAACTCTTAAGAAAATAGGGGCACTACAACCTAAAGTCTGCCGTGTCACCACTTTTCGACTGCATACTAACGAACTCCAAAAGAACATAGACTTCCCATTTAACAACCTAGAGCCTAGACACAATGTTGAAATTAGAGTGGATCATGCATCTCCACTAACCTATTGTGTGGCCTTCACTAAATCTGTCTATGGCTGGTATGCTTTCCTTTAAAACCTAAGTAATCCTTACAATAAACTTCAAAGCAATGTCAAAGACAGTAATAAATACAAGAGTTAACACCAAGCCCCATTGAGTGTACCTCCATTCCCACGAGTTTAGAATTAAAAGTTGTCATTAAGTATAGCATCAAAAACAGGAACTAGTGGCATAGCAGGATAGTGTTTTCTTTTTCCAGGTTCATCATTATTTTTAGTCACAGCCTTGACTGAGAAATCAGTAAATATGAACCACCAAAATGAGAGAGTCAAAACAACAAAGTAAAAGATGCCTAGAGCAATAAACAGATTTTAATTCTTTTCAAAAAAGCATCCATCTCTCTAGTGTCTGTTTGTGATGGATGGTTTGAGAGAAGACCTCAGAACCCAGCGACATAAAAATATAATATCCAGTAAACAAGCACATCACCCATCAAGCTGGCTGGGCCTTCCTCACTGGGAGCATAGAATACTGCTCAGGGATATGGCAATAGGTCACTTGGACAGAGTGGTCACTGTGGGGGTGTCTCAGTGCATTACTTGTTTGTTTCTCCCTCAGTCATGTGGAAGAATGATCTGCACTGGCTCTTGATTTTTCAGAGTCAGAATATCCATATACACACTTATTTTTGCCATGACTATTACAAAATTCCTTTAGCAGTTTATATTTTCCATATTCAATTATATTTATTACCTTATGCCATGACAGCCTTATGATATAAGGGAGTTATCCACTATGATGATTGCAAACAAACACGTGTAAATTGAGAGGAAAAATAAATAAATATTGTATATCATTAGCAGGAAGTGAAAAACGATCAGGTTCTAAACACAGTTCTGGCCAAATCATATTCAGCCAACAATTATTCACTTCTCTGTGTGCTGCTCACCCATGATCTCATTTCCTCTGGGCTTCATCCGTCTCCCCCTCTGCTGTCTTTATGATGTTCTTCTCTTAAGACTTACAAATAGAATCTCTATTTATTTTCATTTATTCCTTCTTCAGTCAACTTCTCAAAAATGTCTGTGCTAGTCTTTCCTATCCAACCCTTTCACTTCTTCTTTCAAAGTCTTTCTTCAGTTTTTACCAAATCAAACTGATTGAGTCTATTCCTGGACAAAATTTCTTCCTTTAGGAATTTCTTCCTGACCTACTGTGTTCCCTTATGAATTCTGTATCCATATATTAATAGAATTCCTGTCACTTTCTTGGGTTCATCAGGCAGTCTAATGTCAACCTAAGTATCTGTCAGAGAATCTGAAAAGCTACGAGCCTGCTGAGACCTGCATTTAAAATGTTATGTAATGCAGATTGCATTACTGGTACATCTTAGCACCTGCGTCAGTCTGAAACGTAGACCAAATGCCCACTTTAGAAGTCTCGGGCACTGGAGAAGAAAGACATCAGAGTTAATATTAACTATTCCTGAAGAACCATTCATTCATTCATTCATTCATTTTTATTTATCTTAGTTATTGTTTCTCTAAGCCTATCTATCTCCCTCTCTTATCTACTAGAATCCTAGAGTGAATGCTCTGGAAAGTATTCTTTCCAAGCTAGAAGAAAATAATTTACTAAGGATTTTTGTCCAAAGGGTGAACAACATTCAGTTTGTGCTGTACTTTTATCCATGAAAGTTTGAAGTGAATGATATAAACGGAAACAGTCTGATGAAATCTGGGTACAGAGAATCTGACACCAATTAAGGTAATAACTCAAGTACCTAGATATCATTTTTCATATAACCTCAAGTATACTAAATAGAAAAGAGCCTGGAAGAAAGAAAATACAAGCAAAGAAGAGTTGCAATTATACAAAAAGGATGCCATAAAAATCAAACTTAATTATAAGGGATTTTTTTTCAAAAACTCTTAAAAGATATTTTTATCTTTTTAATATAAATATATATACACATAATTACATACATATTATAAATTATGTACTATAACACATAATTATAAAAAGCTGGATTATGTTATATATTAAAAATGTATTTTAGAAGTATAAGAAAGATTTGACTTCTGGAGAGGGTCCACTAATCTCACATCAACTCTGATATTGACAAAGAAAGAATCTACAGAGCATAGTTTCAAATATTAAAAATAGTGTGGGGTTCTTGCCCCTTTTTGATAGAGATAAATGACAAAATATCATTACACTAGAATTTATCTCTTAGCTTTTGCTGCATAACACACGACTCCAAAATCCAGTGGCTTAAGATAACCATCACTTATTTAGCTCACAATTCTGCTGTACAGTCCTACAGGTGTGATCAAAATTCTTTGATCTTGACTGGGTTAGTTCATGTGTCTGGAGACAGTTGGTACGTAGTCCAGAACTGGCTGTAATCCCAAGAGGCCTCATTCACATATGTGGTGGTTGGCTGGCCATTGGCTGGGGCATCAAGCATGACTAGGCCACATGTCTTTCATCAGCTAGTAGGTGAGCATATTTGCTCAAATGGTGGCATTTTTTTTCCAATAGCAGCAAGAAGCTGTGAAGCCTCTTATGGTTTGGGTTTTGAACTGGCACAATCTCACTACTGATAGCTTCTTTGATGAAAACAAATATTAAAGACTCCTTAGATTTAAGGAGTAAAGAAACAGATTCTGTGTCTTTTGGAAGAACTTCAAAGTATTATGGAGGCTATCATTTTCAATATAGCACATAGAGAATAGTAAAATCATAGAAATCCAAAATGGTATCAAAGGCTGGAAAAAAAGAGAAGAAAAATTTGTATATGAAGCTATTTACACATATTTCAAAAAAATAGCAGATAATTTTGAGGTTTAAAGAATAACTTAGCTATAGTTATAGCTATTATGAAGCTAATGAGTGCAACAATTCTTTATAAGTGATATAGTTTTCACTGACAGCAGGATGGTAATGTTATCATCTTTAAAAACCCAACAATGGGACACCTGGGTGGCTCAGTGGTTAAGTGTCTGCCTTTGGCTCACGGCGTGATCCTGGAGTCTCAGGATCGAGTCCCACATTGAGCTCCCTGCATGGAGCCTGCTTCACCCTCTGTCTTTGCCTCTCTCTCTTTATGTTTCTCATGAACAAATAAATAAAATCTTTAAAAGGTCAAATAAATAAACCAATTTAAAAAAAAAACAGTAGTATAGCACGATTCCTTGCATGGCATTACTAAATAAATGAGGTAAATAATTTGCTTATGTCAAGCATATGACAAGTTGCATGTGTAGTATCTAGTCTAAAATGGTAAATAAACCAGTCCAAGTCTCCATCCTCTTGGACTATGCAATCTACTGGGTGAGACAGATGATAAAACAAAGAAATAAACACCTGTCTGCCATCTACAAAGACCAGTAGAATGAAAATAAGAGGGTTCTGGTGTAGAAAAGGGAAGGAAAGTGTATAATACCTTCACATAAAGTGTTCCAAGTAGCATCTCTGAGGAAATCCCATGGTACTGGAGGCCTAGATAATGATTAAGGATATTATATTTAATGCTGCTTTAAAATATATGGTTGTGTGAATGTATATGTAATCACATATATATGACTATTTATACACTAGTATATAATCTATAACTCTAATAGGTGACCACAGAAATGATCTAATCAGCTCCTTGACTTTATAGGTGAAAAACAATTGGAGTCTAGACAAGAAGAATAATTTGTTCACATCTTCACAGCAGTGGGGGATGATTTGGGAGCACGCCTGGGTCAGTTTGTACCTTTACACCAGTGTGCCCCTTCCCCTCTTTATTCTCAAACACAGTTCTGCAGATGCCCTTTTTACCCATTTGCGGGTTAGTAAATGTTGGCAGAACAGTAAAGGCTATTGATTTCAGGGATTTTGCAGCCTGTACTCCTCTTAGGGCAAGTACAGCTGATAAAATATGGTAAATATGATAAAATTGCAGGAAAGCATAGCAGTTAAAAGACTTCAGTCTAGGAGACAGTCTGACCTGGTTAAATCCAGCTCTGCAGTTAAATGAAATTAAATATAGCTGAATCCAGGAGCTACCTGGTCTCAGCCCTCTTTGTGCCTTGGTTCCCTTATCTGTAAAATGGGAGTAAAAGCATTGATACTTAATTCATTAGATTAGCATGAGGATCAAATCATTTAGCAACTGCATAACACTTAAATAGTACTGACCCTTAGTACATCTCCACTAAACAATAGCGATTATTATTCTGTTTATTTATGAGGCCTAAAGTTGGAGCCCAGCCACCCTTTTGTAGCAATCTAACTGAAAGAAATGAAGGAATGAACTAATAGAGGTATTAGAATTGAGAAAGTTCTGACATTTCAAATAATACCATGAGAGCATATTGCCAGAATTATCCTCCTTTATTTTCAGGGAGAGTAAGTGTAATAATAATGATAGTAATAACCAAATTTGCTTTTGTTCTGTAAGTTCCTAGCTGAAATTTCAGGAATGAGAGACAAGACTTCAGCTAATGTAGATGCTTTACTTATTTTCATTTTCCTAGCATCCTACCCTGTTTACTCTTCCAAACATACATTGAAGGAGTAATAATTAAATACAAAACTACCAACAAATCATTGCTGCCAAAGCTCTGTAAGAATTGAGTGATTGATGCCTGTCATTAATTCACATCCTAATCACAATGAGGACATTTTGGAAGGCAGATGGAGGGTGGGTGCAGTTCATGTATCTTGCTTTCCCACTGTACAGGCACACACACTCAGAAGCTGCAAATGCCCTTCCTGTATGTGATTGCTTGGGAGCTGTCACAAGTACATATTCAGATGTTATAATATTTTAGATTTATGTTAATATGTCACAGGGTTAATGTGAGAAGTCAGGAAGTGCCATTCATACATGACTTTGGTAACAACTTCCATCACCCCACCACACGTCTTGTCACATTCCATGCTGTTCTGGAACTGGCTTCTGTTGCCACCTGATCTTAACACTCCACATTATCATCAGATTCCTCTTCAAGAGTCCCTGACATTCCTTAATTTCTGAGTTGTGCAGTCCATGTCTGGTTAATCATAACATATATCTTCCAAAAGCCTCCAGTCAATTTTGATTACCATCTGCTTCACATTTGAAAGTCATTCCTGTAATGGAGTGGCCAGACTGACATGTGTTATACCAAAACCTTCATGTCAAAGTGGAGAAGCTAGTTTTGATAAACTTAATTGAAAGGCATTCTTTTAAAGGGACATTACCCTTGGCTACATATCTACATCATTTTAATTAGTTTTTCTCTTTGTTCTTTTTATTAGTTTTATTTATCCTTGAAACTCTTAAGTCAACCATGTTTTCTTCATAAAACTTCTGTGGAGACAGCAATACAGAGAACTTGAAAGGGAGGGAATCTAAATGTTTGAAGAACATAGTGAGACTTTCTGAATTTACCTATCTCTTTCTAAAAAGGAAAAAAAATCCACTATCATTTAGTCAGTAGTTAATTGACATTGTACTAGGTGGGATGGGGACCATCCAACTTCCATTCGAATTATTCTTGTCTTAGAGATGTTTCTTACAGTTTGAATGGCTAATACATCTATGGTATAATAATAAATTATTATCACAGTTATTTATGCAATTTGTTCACCCTTGTTATTACTATGCTTGTTAGCATCATCCTGGCAAACAGAAAGCACTAAAACATTATTTCTTGTGATCATTATCTTAGTCCATTCAGGCTGCTGCTACAAAATACCATAGATTAGGTAATTAATAAACAGCAGAAATTTATTTATTGATTTTGGAGGTTGGATGTCCAGTACCAGGACTTGACCAGAATGGTCAGGTGAGGAGGACTCTCTTCAGGCTCACAAACTACCATTGTATCTTCAGAAGGCAGAAAGAACTAGGGAGCTCCCTGGGGTTATAAGAACCGTATCTTTTATAAGAACCCTAACCCATCCATTCATGAGAGCTCCATCCTCATGACCTAAGCTCCTCTCACATTATACCCCAATTCATAATAACATCACATTGAGCATTAATTAAGATTTCAGCATATTAATTTTGGCAGACACAAACATTCAGACCATACCCATTCTTCTCCTCTAAGTTTTATTTCCATCATTTTATATATGGCCATTTCTATAAATCTGGGGGATCACATAGAAATATATATGATAATTTGTGTTCTTAAAGAATTCCTGATCCTAACTGAAAGGAGGAAATCAGTTCAAACAAATCAATGCCAACAACAAAAGCTGCCTAATGAGCACTGAAACAGAAAACATCTATATGGAACAGGGAAACTTCTCTGGCAATCCATTGTAATGGACTTTGAAGATTTTCTTTTTGGGTCTTTCATTTTCTCCATAATTCTAATATACTGTTGAACGTCTATTATATGCCAGACTTTGAGCAGAGTCCCAGCCCTTCCCACCTTCTGGCAATACACTTCCCTGCAAATGGAGTCACTCAGAGCCTTGGAGAGGCTGAGCTCATCTAATGAAGTAAAAATTAACATAACTTCACATTCTAATGAAAAGGCTCCTCCAGGATATTTATACAATGAGTGAGGTGGAGAAGTAGTCAATAGGGACTGACAAGGGTTCTCTTTTTCCATGAAGCACAGAGTCCTAAGAACAGTTACCTGGAATAACAACTTCCTCCTTAATCTCAGTAGATACCCCTATAATATTTTAGAATACAGCAAGTGTAAGGATTGAATGCAACACATTTTTACAAAACTCTTTAGTTGATGGAATTTCTGGTTTTCTTTTTTGACATCCCTTCAAAAACATCTCCTTCATGTCTTACGAGCAGGAGTTATATTCGAGGGCTAAATCAACTACTCATAACTTCAGTGTTACGCCAAAACAATAATGTTGATTTGCTTCCTTCACTCTTAGCTGAAATGAGATAGAGAAATAGACTATTGGCCTTTGCCTAATCCCCATAGCCTTGTTTTGAATTTATTATAATTAATCTCATTTTATCATTTTATGGCACATTTTCCCAAAGGATATCAAGAAATCTAACAAAACCTAGGAGAAATGGCAAAATAGAATGATAATTGGTATTAAATGGATCATTCATGAAAGCATTCTGCTATTCTAGTTCATCTCTCTCCAGGTTTATTCTTTTTTCCCTACTCCCAAATGATGCCAATTATCTAAAACCCAGAATAATAATTTATTAACCTTTATTTGTCACCTTATTAACTCAGTCCTTCCATTCTTTTTTTTTTCCAAACCCTGCATCATACAGTTATCTTGCATTCAACAATACTTTTAATTATAAAACAACTTATAGTCTGTGAAAGCATCTATCAGTGTCCATTAATTTAGGTGGAACCTAAATCCAATTTTGACTTCTGCTGAGCCTTTAAACATGTATTTTTTTCTGTCCTCTTTTTGGCCCCTCAAAAGGAATGAATTTTTTTCTCCTCTTTGCTTTGCACTAATATTGGATTACTTCACAGTAAGATTCAAGTGACTTTTCTATGAGGTTTGGGAGAAAGTTCAATGTATGCTTTGCAAGGAATCCTCCTGGCCTCATTTCTGCCATTTCCCTCACAATTTGGTTTTGCCTACCTAAAACAGTATTCTGTGTTTACGGAACATCCTCCTTTCAGAGGCTGTTATAAAAAAGGAGTTTAATTCTCCCTACAGACCTATTATAGAACTGTGCCTCAGGTAGACATGTTAAAATAATGGCTAGTTGAGGCACATTTTTGAAAATAAGTAGTTTACTAGTTAGTGCATTATATAGTAACTGAAAAGTAGAAGAGAGCTAAAACTCGTTGACCAAAGAAGATGTGAACACTACAATTATTCTCTCTTTTCTGCAGCTAGGCTATGGAAACATAACCTCATTGATCTCCTTGGAATCTCCTAGCCTGCACAAAGTGGGTTCTTTCACCGCTCCAACATTTTAGTCTATACAGAGAACAAATGTTTTTCTGAGTGTCCAGGTGATCTATTGATGATCAGGTCACAGGTTCATTTATGCAGTGCCTTGCACTCCCAAAGTACCTATGTGGTCCTGATTTTAGATATCCAGCCCCATTATCTCCATAGGCTCATTTAGAGTTAATAAACACGTCCTTGGTTTCGATTGGGAAAACAAGTTAGTCACAATATTAGTGACTCCAAACTTCTAGTCTTCAAAGGAAAGTTTTCTAGACAGAAAATAATTCATATCTCATCGTCCTGGGGATTCATGGGCGAGTTGAAAGAATGCTCATCACCATCTCTTTGACCACTGTGCTTTCTCTTTTTCTTTTTTTTTTTTTAAGATTGTATTTATTCGAGAGAGAGAGAGAGAGAGAGAGAGGAAGAGACACAGACAGAGGGAGAAGCAGGCTCCATGCAGGGAGCCTGATGTGGGACTCAATTCAGGGACTCCAGGATCATGCCCTGGGCCGAAGGCAGGTGCCAAACTGCTGAGCCACCCAGATGTCCCGACCACTGTGCTTTTTCGATACTCATGGGCACACTCTGAAGGATGATGGAATTTGGTTAAATTCTCACAGTAGCCTTGGCTACCAACCTAGGTTAATCAAGACAGTAAGACAGATGGTAAACATATCAGCACGGGCTATATGTAGATAGTATCCTCCAGTGTAAGTATGAGGAAGGGTCTCTTCAGGAGGAATTCTGATCACACAGATGAGGAAATGAACATTATAAAAGTGCATGATGGAGTTGAGGTTTTAATTCAGATTTACAGGGCTCTAAAATTAGACCTATTATGCCTATACTTTATTAATTTCCTAGCGCTGCTATAGCAAAGTGCTAAAAAAAATTGTAACTTGAAACAAGAAATTATTGTCGTATAGTTCCCCAAGCAAAAAGGCTGAAGTCAAGGCGCTGGCTGGGTCATGCTTCTTCTGAAAGTCACAGGGAAGAATCTTTCCTTGCTTCTTGTAGCTTCAGGTTTTTGGCAGGAATCCTCGGACTTCCTTGGTTTTCAGATGCATCACTTGCAGTGTCTGCTTCCATTATTACATGACTGTTCCTCACTGTCTTTTCTTATAAGGACACCCATCATATTGGATTAAGGGTCCACTTTCCTCCAAGATGACTTCATCTTAACTAATTATAATTGCAATGATAATATGTCCAAATAGGTCACATTCTGATTTACTAGGGGTTAGGATTTGAACATATCTTTTTGGAGGACACAATTCAACCCATAACTCTTCCGATGTACTACTGTAATGTCTTCAGAACTAACCGCCAGTCTGTTAAAAGCCCTTCTTGGCCTCAGGGAAGTTTGAGTTTGAGAGAAAGGGATTGAGAGAGATATTTCACTCCACATCACTTAGCTCATACTATATCTGGAGAATTCATGGTATTTCATAAATACTAAAAAACATGCCTATATAAGCTAAACAAAATGTTTCCTTACTTGATTTTTAAACACTGTATCATATTATTCCTGGATTGTTTCAGAAGTGTCATCATGGTCTCAAAGCTGTCAGGGATCAGGGTTTGTGTTTCTTTGAAACCTCTATGCCATTTAACCTAAAACAAAATAGAAGCTCTGTTCATACTTATGAATTTGAGCCATTTTCCATCATATTGGATTGCCAAAGAGGAACAAGGTAGAAAAGCAGGGCATGATCTGGGATGTCCTCTCCACTTCTGTAGATATATCCCTTGGCTGTAGGTTCTTGATGCAGCACTTCTTGTAGAGTCTGGCCGAGTTTGTGTTCAGAAGGGAATGATGCCACACTTTCCAACTGAGCCAGAGAAGGACACTGAGTGTACAGTCCCATGAG
Organism: Canis aureus; assembly: GCF_053574225.1. Lineage (NCBI taxonomy): Eukaryota > Metazoa > Chordata > Mammalia > Carnivora > Canidae > Canis > Canis aureus. The sequence goes on along the minus strand of NC_135617.1, from coordinate 54,688,355 downwards.
AGTAAGTCAGTCTACTTGGCCCTAGCCCGGAAGAATCTTTGGTCATGATTTATTAAGAAAGGAAGTTATGACACTGTTGTATTAGTCAAGTTTCTCCAGAGGAACAGAAACAATAGAAGGTTTCATATATTGTTTCTGTTAGCAGAGAACTAAGATTCAGACAGACCCATATTAGAATTTCAGATCTCATTACCTGGGAACTCTGGGAGCATAGCTTGACCTCTATGAGCTACCAACTCCTTACATGTAATATAGGAAATTAATAAATTCTTAAAGAGTTATTGTGAATAATATTTGAGATAACAAAATGATACACTGAAAATATGCTCAGAGCCACACCCCTAGTATGCAGTAGAACTAAAATTCGAAATCAATGTTTATTTAATTACTTAGCCCGTGTTCTGAAACTTAGCCCATGTTCAGCAAACTACAGCCTGCAGGTCAAATCCAGCCAACTGCTTGCTTTTATATACATAAAATTTTATTAGAACAGTGCCATGCCTATATTTTAGAATGTTTTACTTACCACTTTTTCAATAGAAGAGTTGAATAATTATGATATAGACAAAAGCTTAAAATATTTACTATTTGTTTTATTGAATCACCAGTTTGCCAACTCCTGGTCTAAGAGATCTCATTATCCCTCATTGGGGATTCTTATGACAATGTTTGAATTAAAAAGATACAGAAAAATAATATAATAATGCTGTGTCAGTGTAGTTTCATCAATGAATGTGCCATTCTGGTGTGGGATTTTGACAGTGGGAGAGGTTGTACTTCGGTGGGGACAGAAGGTACATAAGAATACCCTACTTTCTCTTCAATTTTGTAATGAACCCAAAAGATCTTGAAAAATAAAGTTTTTTTTCATTAAAAACATATATACAAAACTCTGACAACAACAGAAAATTGAAACCAAAAAGCCAATAAAGGAGTTTACTTATTTCGGTACCTGGTCCATTCTCTCTCTAGAGTGAGTAGAAATCATATTTGGCAGCAATTCAGGTAAATAGCGCTTCTAGACACATTCTATTTTTCTGGGAGATTGCTATTCTCATAATAAATTATTTTAATATGTCCATACTGGTGTAAGTGTATACCATTTTTGTGTGTTATGACACACAATCTAATAATAATACAACTAATAATAGTTATGTCATTATGAACAAGTTGTCACTCTTAGTTTGACAAGGATTGCTCTGTCAGGGACAGATGGACACTATATTCTGCTAACCAATTGCTCTTTTCTGCACTGTGTCTTAGAAATGTAGCATTCTGTGGATGACTGGGTATTTTAGTACAGCCACATATGATTTAACTGCCTTCTAGTAATCTGAGCATTGTGTCTCATGAAAAATATTTTTAAAAATCAGCCACCTGTGGATTTTAAAGAGGATTTTTTTAAAAAAAACTAATATCTTTTATATGCTCACATAAGTATTTCCTGAAAAATTTATTAGAATTAGGAAATTCAAACCATCCCTACCATCCAGATTTAATAAAATCACATGTCCAAAAAAACGGAAACAACTTCTCATTGAGTTACTGCAAAAGATATTGCTTAACCTGTCAAATTTGTTTTTTTCAAATCAAAGTTTAAAATAATAAAATAAAATGTCTAAAACTTAAAGTTAAAAACAGTTAATGAATATCTACAAATTTGCAACTGATATTCATATGATAAAATTTCATAAGGGTTAATTGATTTTCCACATTTTATACTGAGGAATAGTATATGGTACATGCTGAAAAATTGACAAGTTTGATTCCAAAGGTATACATGGACGTATATAAACCCACCTACCCACTCACGCACCCCCCACCCCCACCCACCCCCACATATGTACAGCATGGCCTAGTTATTCTGGTAGCAAAGGTCAAAAGGACAAGGTGGCCACAAGTTAGCAATGGGGGGGAGGATTTGGATGAAACGTGGACCTAAATTGCTGTGTTACATTACCTTGTCGAAATCTCATTGCTAAAATTTTGCACTGCTAGGCAGTAAACTAGAAAAAAAGAAATTGAGAAAGTGTTAATTTTTAAGCAAGTTTGACAAAGATTGAGTTTCATATGACAAATATTGTCAGCAAGACAGGATTCTGTCAGTGGAAGAAGTTTAAACATTAACAATTTCTGTCAGGCTGTTGACACAATCATGGCAGACATTTCCCAAGATGCCGAGATGACTGCTGGCATTTGTCAACAATCCTGTCATAGTGACAGCAATAAGACCATGTCTGGAAATGTGACAGTTTTGGCTTTGTGCTCCCCTGAGCAATAGCCCAGGTGTTCAGAGAAAGTGTGGGAAAACCCATATTTCTGCATTGTCATTCGAACACAGAAAACACAGGAGGAAAATGAGCTGTCACTCCAATTCCCATGATGCCTTGCTGCTTAGCATAACTCTACCGTGCGGCCCTGGGTCCACTGGTCCATACTCTGACAGATAATTAAGAAAGCAGCAGCTTTTTCTAGACGGCTCTTCCTCATGATTTGCATTTTAGCCAGAGGCGACCAGTTATAAAAAAAACATGATGGAAAGATGGTAAGAAGCCAATTAGATGGATGGATGGCTGACTGACAGCTCTCTGGTATTACGACTCCAGATTTCAGACTACATAGCCTGGCAGTTTTCTACAAGAACCAACTTTTTTGCAGGTTGGTAAAGCTGTTAAATGTGGAACTATATATAGCACTATATAATTTTTGCAAAGTTGTACATTTTCCTTAAATAAGCATGTATTCTTTTCAATCAGGGTTTGCATTAAACAAGTTTTCACAATTTAATCACAACTTGTGTCACTAAATTTAGCAATATTAAAATTCTAGACAACTTGTAGGCACATTAGCTGTGCCAGGAGAGAAGTGATTAAAAAGCTGAGAACCACGTTGAGCCAGCACAGATAAAGTGAACTAATAATTAGAATGTCTGTGCAAATATGCCTTTGGAACTTTGAAATGTACATTGTTTGGTTTGAAGGAACTGAAAGCATAAACCCTAAACTTCCTCTCCATCTTTAGATTCTACACACATATATTTGCCTATTATCCTTGTTCAAGGTCTAATATATGCTTGTGTGTCTGCTACTTCAGCTAATTTTGAAATAAGAAAAATAAACTGTTAGACTCAAGCTTCCAGTTTGGCCGTGATATTCTATAGCCTCTAGCCAATGGGAATTAACTCTTCATAATATTGTCTAATTTGGAACCTTAACCACTGTTTCTTGTGTGTTGCATGCTGCGATGTGTATGTTGTATATACACATCCACAGACACACACACACACACTCATACACAGAGTTATACTTTTTTAGAAGCCAACCGTTTGCTATTAGAGCAACATGTCTCCATCTGTAGTTTAAAATGAGAGAATTTTGCTTTCAAATGTAATGATACCTCTGATTTGTTTGGCATTTTGAAATAGTCAGGGAAGGCAATTATTTTACTATAAACTGATTTTTTAGTAAGGAGAATTAACCCTGCAAGGTATGTTTTCTTACTGTGGGTAGTGGATCTTCTACAAACTGAAGGTGGATATGAAACCAATAGTGAGTCTGAATGCTTTTAATCATTGAAATCAAATAAGGTGCATTTCAAAGTCCCATGTTTATCACCCAGTTTCCATTTGTTAAAATCCACAGAGAAAGCATGAGTAAGAATGTACTATCATATGCTTTAATCCTTCCTTTTTTTTCTTTTTTGACTATACTGGTATTTATCGCTTTGCTTTTCCTTTATATTGTTGTTAGAATAAGTTTATTACGTTTACAACCATTCTAAAAAGTATTGTACCTGTACATACTTAGAGAGTTTAAATGGAAGTTCAAGGGAGTAAGGACAGTTCCATAACTTACACCCCAAATTAGAGAGGAATAAATGCATGTTGTCTTTCATTAGAAGCATTAAGATTTTTCCTGTAGACATAGTGCAATACCAACAGAAATAGGAATCCTCTTGAAGATATTTTATAATTTTTTTAAGAAACATTTCCTCTCAACAGTGGAATCCCTTATAGAATCAAAATACACTTTCATGATTCAACATTTGCATTCCTTCCTCATTTTTATTTTAAAGAGAGAAATGTTAAAATATAAAGTGCCCCCATAAAGTAATTCTTTAAGTAAGATAAAATCTTTGCTAATTTGGCTGAATACTCCTGCTCAGAGTTTGGCTGGGTCTTTTTTTCCCCCATATCCTCAACTTGCACCAGCCATTCATACTTTCTGTGGAAATTTATTTCACTTTTGGATTCTGTAACTTACGACACAATATTAATGCACCCTATTTTCTCAAGCTCTGGGACAATTATGTCTCTTTGAAAAATAATTAGGATTGAAATTTGAGGAATAGTGTATTATAGACATATTTCAAAATAACAACTCCCCTTCCTATGCAAAACTTATTTTGCTTCTAAATCTGTATTGAGAGAATTTCCATTTAGGGGGATATCTGAAGAAAAATATTTATTAAAGTGAAGTCAGTTCTGAAAATGCTAGCTTTAAAGGAAACCTATTGTATCACTAGAGGGGAAAGAGATATACTTGTAAGTAAAAGATAAAATGTGTTGTCATCAAAACAAAAAGACACCTCACCGTAAGACTTGTAGGGCTATGCCTGGAAAACACAATAAAACTCCGTGGAGCTCAATGTTAACATCACGTTCATATGAAACTCATTTGCAATTTGAGTGGTTGGAATTTGAACATAAAGAGCAAAGGGAAGAATATAGACAAGTTTCTTAAAAATTGTTTTCCTTCAGTGTATCTGTATTTATAATTGAATATTTGATTATAGATGTGCTTTGTCAGATTTAAAATAGAATATTCTGATAGCACGTAATTCATGTAGGTCTGCCTCTCTGGTAGATATATGCAAATAATGATTTGCGATACATTTTGAAAATAACCAATTTTCTCTTCAGTGCATTTTATACTAAGCAAAAAGTAAAGGAAGGAAAAACTTAGGTAAAAATAACTGAAGATGTGAATGTCAAAGTTATTTTCCTGGGCTTATGGAAATATAGCTTCATTGATCTCTGTGGAATATATCTTCATAATTCTATACAAAACTAGATCTTTTGTTCAATATTTGTGATCAATTTCTGTAAGTAAAATAACAATTGACCTTGAACATCTTGTAAACTATGTCACCAAGAAATAATGATGTTTAGGGTTAAATATTAAACATTAAAAACCACATCATTAAAGAATAAATGTCATTTATGTGGAACTGCTCTTTGGTACCTCATATACTTTTCTAATTCCCTAAACACCCAAAGGCCCTTGCAAACCACCAGTTACAACACAGGTGTGAAATATTTGCTTCCTTTCCTTATTGAGTTTGGAGCACTTTCCAGAAGCCAACATATTACTGAAGATCTCCCCATCTTCCCTGATTTGGAATGAAGTCTGGCAGTTCAAATATACTATATATAATATATAGTATATTATATATTCTGATATATATATATTCTGATATATATATATATACACATATATACATATATATCAGAGAGAGAGAAAGGAGAGAAACACGAGCCCTGAAGGGATAACAATACTAGGGGAAAAAGAAATAAGCAATGATTCTTTGTTATACCATGATACCATGCTCATAAACTGTTCAAAATCCCATTAAAATGAATGCTTTTAATTAAATTTAAAAGTCCACAATATTAAGACATATATAGAAACACCAGAGCCTTCCCAAAGACTAGAGATGTGTGTAGATCCCAACAGTAAAACAAAACTTCCTCTCTCTCCCTGCATTCTGATGGTCTTTCTCTTAAATCTCTTTTCAGGCATTTCACTGTCTAGTCTGTGTAACAGCTAACTGTAACCATTTTAAAGGCAGGGGCTGCATCTTACTTGTATTTTTATTCTTGAACAAAAAATATCAGCTCATAGTAGAGGCTCAGTTAATAGTGAGTGAACTCAGTGCTTTGCAGCCATTAGTTCTCATACCTATAGCAGGTTAACTGCTCAGTTGGTTACTTCCATGTGCTCAAGTTGTGACCAGCCCTGGTAGTTTTACTGTGTTTCTCATGAATAATTAAGCCAAGTTAAAGTACGTGACTTGATTATAGAAAGAGTGAATGAGAAATAATGGGCAGAGCAATGCATGTACTAGGCATCATCATCACATGATAAGCATAGGAATATTATAATAACTACATCATAATTCATCATCTACTGAAGACTATTGACTGACCTTCTATTCCATAGAGAACCATATATACTGCCTTCCACAGCAAAACTACTCTGTGTCTATAAGTAAAGATAGTAGAATATTGGCAATATTTTTTATCATTCAATCCAATTTTGTCTACCCAATCCTTCAAAACATCCTCAAAAGGTAAATATTTTAATTCTCATTTGCATATGAGACATCTAAGAAGTTAGTTAACTTTACTTGGTGTAATATCTAGTATGTGGCAAAATAAAATTTGAACTGAGAGCTTTCTGATTCCAAAGCTTTTACTCTACTGCTGTGCCTGAATTCCTGATCATAAAAATAATAATTTAATCCAGTCATTAGCATAATAATAGGTTCTAGTTTAATGTGAGCATTTCTAGAAAAAAACCTAAGGTTTAAGAATTAGTAGTGTTGTGTACCTTTGTGTATGGACACCAACTTTATTTCATTGTGTTAACCTTCATCCTGTAAATACACAACAGAATTTTTCTTATAATCTGTAGAGGCTCAAGCTCCTGAGAGGGGGAAAAAAACTGATCCTGTTCATAAACCAAATTAAGGAGATAAAGAGAAACCATAAGGGAATACAATACAATCTTTGTCCTCTTGGACCTCAAAATCTATTTTAAAAAAGACAGAAGTAACCTTAATAGAATATTTGATACACAACAGTGTAATATTCTGAGAACTAAAGTTCATTGATTGCCCTGAGAAAGTAACAGGCTGCCTCTGTGTTAGGTCTTGTCAAGTGACTACACATTTAGGCTGACTGAGATAGGAAAGAGATCACTTAAGGTAAGAGAGACAGCATGAGCCTGGTTAGGTAAGAATGAGGGTGGTAAATCATCACATGTATCTAGACCATACAGGGAAGGCTGCAAAAGCAACATAGCAGGAGAGGCTTGTAGAAAGATGAGTATGTTAGGAAATAATCCTGGACAATCAGGCTAGAACACAATAAAGGGGACACTTTGTTGCCAGGCTAAGAAGCACTTTCCACTGTAGGTAGTAGGATGCCATCTATGAACCATATTATGATGTGGCAATAATTTAGGATGATAATTTAGCAACATGGAGCAGGGGTGGAAAGTGAAAAATTTGACAAAAGAGAGACGAGTGGTGGTATTGCTTTGATTACAGAGATGATAACTGAGCTAAAACTGTGACAGTGGATTATATAAAGGTTTCATTATAGCCAACCCTGGTTGCTTAGAATCAAAAACACCTTCCCTTTTTTTTGCAATTTCCTCCAGTTTTTTAAACAATGGTAATGTCTTTACTTTTCTTAGATTTAGGTTCTAAATTTGCTAGGAATTGATCAGTTTGGTTGTTAAGCATAGTACTCTGTCACCAAGGAAAAGTCAGAGCAGAAGAGGAAAATGTTTCAGTATTTTCTTTTCCTTGGGGAAAAAATTATTATATTAATATTAATTTTTCTATTTTTATTTTTTCAACAGAAGGTCATACATATGCTATTTCCGAGTTCACAGCTAGCCCCTCGCTACTCTAGTTGTGGGTGTTATTGCCAGACTGCGGAGCTGCACGAGAATTGACTTGAGAAGCAAGGAGATTATTCATGCACCCACACACACTGTTATCTCTGGAAACTCTTAATCAATGCAGGGCAAAAGCCAGTCAGCACAAGTGAGGTTAGAGCACTCGGGCTGTTCAGTGGGAGATGAGGAATTAAAACATGATTATTAATCAAATTGGAACATAAAATAAAAAGTACATTCCAGTAAAGAAGATGAGGAGGATAATAGAAATAAATAAAAATTTACCTACTGAATCAGTTGCGATATTGTGTCTTGTCCTTGAAATGCCAAAGACATTCTAATAAGCTTTGAGGGGAAGGAATGGTTTGGGGGATTTATACTCCATCTGTGTTTTGCTTTTGCAGATATGCTAAAACAGAAGTTCTTAAACACTGGGAATGTCTACTAAGTATACCTGGGTATATAGATTAAATCCTCTTGTGGAAAATTGAGCCAGAATTTTTAAAAACCTATATATGAGCCAAAAAATAAATTCTAAATGGTAATAAATGGCACAGTAATTATGAAGAAAATAAATGATGGATCAAAATTCTAGTTACAAACATTAGAACTTAGATTGCAATTTTGAACATGATAATGTAATTTACCTAAATATCTAAAAAAGTCTTTAGTATTAAAAACATCACATCTAGCTAATAATGATTTATTTGATGGCTAATTTGAAGAAGTGTTAGTTGTAAATACATGCTTGCTCTGACTTCAGGATGGTATTGCAGTTCACATAAAAAAATCAGTGATTTGCATTCAGATACAAACTAGTAATCTGAAACATTTTATTTTATTTCTTTTAGACTGTGCCTGTCAAGTCATATTTCTTCATTTCCCTCAACCTTTTGTGTATGTCTCCTAGCTTGTGTTTTTATTCCATATGTTTATCATATAGTTTGTGTGTTTTTGTTTTTAGTCTAAAACTTTATTTTTTATTTTTTAATTATATTTTTTAATTTAAATTCAATTTGCCAACATATAGTATAACACCCAGTGACTGTGTATAGTTTGTGTTTTGTTTGTTTTTCTGTCAATATCTAGTTAGTTTCTGGATAGTTTTTTTTTTTTTTTTTTTTACTGCTGAGATTTCAACGGTCACCCACACCTGGCCTCAGTGTTCAATAACTTACTATCAGCAATTACTAGAAAAGATAGCATACCATGAAAATTCAAATTAACCTTGGAGAATTCTTTTTAAAGTACCTTGACATTTCCTCCCCAGATACATGCATCCTCACACATTGCTTTAGCTCTTTCTCACTTCCAGACTTCTGGATCAGAGCAGACAAATACCACTGTGCTTCTGGACAGACTCTATAAACCAAACCTCCTTATGCAGAACAGCATGGCAACCATTGTCTGGGCTTAACACACATTGGCTTATTCTGCTCTTCTCATAAGAGACGAAAGTTTTCCAAAGATTGCAGGGAAAGTTACACCATCACATAAATACTTCACTTCAGGAAAACTAAAGTTGAGAAGTACAATTAGCATCACAAAGAGTTCTGTTCTGTCCCAGCTCTCTTCTTTTTGTCCCTCCCTTTTTGTCATCTTCAAATTTGTCTGAAAGATAGGAACATTAAAGAATGCTTACATTGATAGAAGTCTATCAACGTGTTTTGTGTCCTTCCTTTTCACTGCTCAGAGGTAAAATACAATTTTGTGCCTTTAAAAAAAGTGAAATTATCAAATATGCTTAACTTTTCTATGTGAGTAAACCTCATATAAAAAGTGTGGACTACAAAAGGAGCACAGTATAGTTCATGCACTTTCCACAATGCTTTCGTTTGAAAGTATGAGCACTTGCTCCAAAGATATGATGTCTCCTAGTGATTAATTCACTCATTATTTTTAGTGTTGTTTGAAATTACTTTCAGGTGACTCGGTAATGTTAACTTCTATATTAACATAGGAGACCTTGAACTTATTTTCATGATACCTGCACAGAGTTACTTTTGTTCAGAATGGTTAAAATATCTTAATATTGCTTTCTCTTTTTTGGTTACAGATCACTTCATTTTCCACATAATGAGTATATTACAGTATTGCAGTATTTATCAAACTTGAATAAAATCTTTACCCACTTAAAAAAAATAGCTAATTCTCAGAGCTGTCCAGTTTTAACACAAACCACTTTATTAATTATATGCCATAAACCTAAAATTGGAATGCATTCTTTACAGTACAATGCTAAAAGACAAATTTATATATTAAATGCAAATGAATTTAGAAATAAAAAAATAGAAATAATGTATTTCACATGACTGAAGAAGTTATTTTCCTGTAAAAAAATTGCTGCCAGATACATGAATATAATAAGCTATGGTAGGAGATTATACCCTGAAGTCCATGTGATGATGCCATCCTGTCACCACTTTTTCTATTTCAATTACCTAATGAAAATGGTTTGTATTTTGTACCTTGACACTTCACCTTCAACTTGTCATAAATGTATTGTTTGCTTATTAAGCACATTTCATCCTGTCCTTTTCTCATTACCACAAGGTTATTGAAGAGCTATCCTTTTCTTTTTTGCGATCATAAACACAAAAGTACACATAGACATGGAAATTACAGTAGTGAATTACGAAGGGATCATTGAAATGTCCAAAATAGGCTTATACAAACATTTTTTGAGATTATCATTGAGAGAAATCCACAAAATATGGACATTTATATAAATTACTTATAAATCTTAAGATATATCCATTGAACCTCAAAGATAGATATGTTTACTCTTACTTGAGAAATGTTGAAGTAGATTGGCTGGTAGCAGGACAAAAGTTATAAAATCTTTTATAATATTCATCTTTTTCTTCAAACCACTTATGAGGTAAGGTAATAAACTGGTAAATAATAAAACACAAAACCAGTAATTTTACCAAAATTTTAACTTGGAAATCAAAATATTTAATGCTAAAACTGGTAATTTTCCCTAGATCTTTGTAATTCTGCTACAGACAGTGTGGATTCTATTTTGAAATTAGCTTTAAAGATTTATTTGTTTATTTGAAAGAGTTAGAGAAAGAGTGGAAGGAGAATGGCAGAGAGAGAGAATCTCCAAGTAGACTCCCTGTAAAGCAGAGAGCCTGACATGGGTTTCATCTTACAACCACGACATCATGACCTGAGCTGAAACTAAGAGTTGGACACTTAACCAGCTGAGCCACCTAAGTGCCACTAAAATTAGCTTTAATGAAAAGTCAAGGACCTCTGAATAATTAAACAAAATATTTTACATACTAAGTTATTGCACTCTAGAACAGACATTGCACTCAATAACAAAAGAGGCACTTATTGATAAAAACTTTTCAGAATGTCCAGAAAAAGGAGTTCATATGAAAAATGTGAGTTCATCTTCCAAATGACCACCAGAGTACAGCCCTCTTTAGTATAAAAGGAGCTTCTTTTGAATTAAATTTTGTGATACAGTTGATAAGAAGTCTAACGTGAGCTCATAATGTTTTGCTAGGTTATACTATATCTCCATTCTGACCATACAAGCCTCCTTGCGGTTCTTGCTTCAAGATCTTCGTACTAGTCTTTCTTGTGGCCTACAGTGCTACTCCTTCAAATATGCCCATAGCTCACTTCCTGCAGTGTCTTTTTTCTTTATTAACCATCCCAGACATGTCTTTCCTGAACTCATTGTGTAAAATAACACTGCCTCTATTTCTTGTTCTCTTCATTCACTCTAGTAGAGTTTGAAGCTACAAGGAAAACATCCGCAAAGAGTCTATTGTGAAAAACAACTTCTTAAATATGTAAAATCAGAATGAGGGTCACATTGTACATTGATAGGATAGGGGTATCATTAAGGTACAGTAAGAACTCATAGTTAGAGCTCTTAATGAAAGTTTGGAACAGATTTTCTGAAGAGATGATGTTTGGTCTCATAAAGAATGGCTCAGACTTAGGACTAAAGTCGGCTAGAGTTTATAGTCAGAGTAAATATCAGAAGTGAAGAAATGGATTTGGGACACAGTCTGAGGAAACCATATAGAGTGGTAAAGCCCAAACCTAGAGGGTGGGAAATGACACTTGGGGATGAGTTTTAAGATACATATGTAGATATGATGTGATGATTGTCCAAATCTATAGCCCTTACAGAAGGGGTATTCTTCAGGCTTCATTTTTTTTTTTAAGATTTCTATTTATTTATTCATGAGAGACACAAAGAGAGAGAGAGGCAGAGACACAGGCAGAGGGAGAAGCAGGCTCCATGCAGGGAGCCCGATGCAGGACTCCATCCCAGGACTCCAGGATCATACCCAGAGCCAAAGGCAGGCGCTAAACCGCTGAGCCACCCAGGGATCCCCATCAGGCTTCATTTTTATATAGCCACATTGCCTTCATCTCCTCCAAATTAGTTAGGAACAGGTGACCAAATCAGGAGGCAAATGATGCTATGGAACCGTTGCATTGAATTTGCATTGACCAATCAGATTCTCATTCTCAATAATTCAAACTGCAAGACCTGGAGAGAGGTGAAAAGTGATTTAGTGGAAGGGTTTGAGCAGAGGTGATGTTAAGTCAATGCCACATACAAGCTGAAATTATGGAGGACATAAATTAAGAGTCAAATATAGGAATAGGAAGTAGTCATAAGGAGACAAGAAAAATTTGAGGCAACACAGAGAGAGAAAAAGGGAATACATCAGTTCCCAACTTCCATTTCTCACATTCGGTCTCTCAACTCTAGCTGAAGTTTGCTTTCTGATTATAAATATTAGTTCGACTATAAGTTATCCTTTGCAAATTGTATATAAATGGCATTTCTTTTGACACAGTTTTATGGGACCTAAAGTCAGTACATGCAAACTAGTTCCACAGTCCAAAGCTAAGAGGAAGAGACAGTGGATTTTTAGAGAGGGATTCAAAAACTATTTTTTTCAGCCCTTAGCAACTCACACACCTTAGATGCATTGAAAGTAAAGAGAATATATTTTGAGGTAATTATCATATAATGGAAGTTTTCTCTCTCCATGGAGTTGGGATAGGATGTGCCTCCTCTTTACCTCAAGTCTAGCAAAATGAGCTTTTTAAAAAGAGATTTTATTGATTGATTTGAGAGAGAGAAAGCAGAGAGAGAGAGAGAGAGCACATGGTGGAGGAGGGGGCAGAAGAAGAAACAGACTCCCCGCTGAGCAGAGAGCCTGACATGGGGCTTAATCCTAGGACCCTGAGGTCATGACCTGAGCTGAAGGCAGCCGCTTAATCACCTAAGTGACTCAGGTGCCTGAGAAATGAGCTTTTAAGGACCTTATCAGAAAAACTAGATATGTGTTCTACTGGTCTAATGAACACAGGCAACTGATGTCAGAGTTATGTCTAAAAGTTATACAGATGAAAGGCAATAAATGAAGCTGCCTTTTAGTTGGTCCATAAAGAGGGCTCAAATGGCAGATAGGTGCTCTCCTATCTGAGGCTGGTTTAAGGTACATGTCTGCCAAGGCCCACTGTGTAAACTGTGTTGAGGTATTATACTTAGGTATAGGTGTTGGGTCATTTAAAGAGAGATCCAGGGATCCCTGGGTGGTGCAGCGGTTTGGCGCCTGCCTTTGGCCCAGGGCGCGATCCTGGAGACCCGGGATCGAGTCCCACGTCGGGTTCCCTGCGTGGAGCCTGCTTCTCCCTCTGCCTATGTCTCTGCCTCTCTCTCTCTCTCTCTCTCTCTCTGTGACTATCATAAATAAATAAATTAAAAAAAAATAAATAAAGAGAGATCCAGCCCAAGAATCTTCCTGATGAGGTGTTGGAGCACCAAAAGAAAAAGGCCAAGTGGAGTGAATGCCCAGAGCCCAAAGGAGGGATGAAAAGCAGGTAGCTGAGAGAGTCCTTATGGGTCATCAAAAAGTTCTTATGGATGTATTGGTGAGTAGTTAACAAACACATACAAGAGATAAATACTGAAATCCACCCTAAACACCTACAATTGTCAAAAAGAAGCAATGAGAAATGAAATCTTAGTCAGCTAAGATTTTTCCTGCTTCTGTCTCTTCTCTCTTCCAGACTTCAAGCTTAGAGGAAAGAGAAGGCCTAACTAGTTACCAGCTGCTGGGGAAGGCCAGGAAGCATAGCACACAGAGTAAAAGAGACAAGGCAGAAAGCTCATCCACCTGTCACCTCCAGGTCCGAGTTGGATGACAAGAGGAGTAAAAAATATTGGCCTTTAGCCAGAACTAAACTTCTTAGATACTGAAATGAAACTATTCTTAGGAAGAAGAGTTAGTGGAGAATTTCTCATTCTACAAGTAAACAAATAAGCTCTGGGTTCTACCCAAGATTTTATCTGGGATGTCTTTGTCTTCTCTGGGTTCCCTAGAAGCAGAGCCCAAGATGGGATTCTTGTCTACATGATATTTTGGGATGAATGGTCTCAGGAGAAAGTGATCGGAGGCAGCAAGGGAGGGGAAGAGAAGAAAGTTAAACACGATCTCAGATCTTGTCTTACAGGGAAGTTCTGGAGCACAAAAATACCTTTTAATGTTGGTCTCACCTTCACTTATGGCTGTAGTCTGTCAGGAGAAGGTGACAGGACATCTGGGTGGGGAACTGATAGAACATTTTATACGATGAGAGAGAAGGGGAAGAATTCAACCCACAGAATGGATTTGAACAGGAGAAAAGGAAGAGCTGTATTCTAATTATATCCAATGAGTTCCATTTATGCAATAACCATTTCAGTTACAGAAACACATTCTACTTATTTGAACTAATAGACCTAATGTTTTCATTTTCTATTCTTTAAAACCAAAGAACATTGCCTAGAATAAAATTGACAAGTTACATAATGATCTTTACCAGTTAGGACTGGGGGGAAACAGGCAACATTCCCTCGATATTGATAAATTGGAACAAGTAAATATATGAATATAGCATTTCATTGATTAAAATCACTTGCTATTGTTAGTCTCATTGCTTCTGTAGTCACAGTAATGAACTTGATATCTCTGCAAATAGGACTCACAAAACTAAAGATCTATAGGCAGATAGGTAGAGCACAAATGTGGTAAATTTAAATAAGACCTGAGAAAAATTGTAATTAAAGGAAGGATTCATAAAAAAGTTTCATTTATTTGCCTTTATGGATTTCAGAGTGCAATAAAAAAAATCTGCAAACAATAAGAGAAACAATTTTTTCAAAGTATTACACCATACATTTTGTCATGAGAGGCTATGTCATATTTTCTTTTTCTCACCCAATTTCAAGTCTCTCTGAACTTTGAATTATAGCACTTGGTGACTGACTCTCTTGAGTAAGGTGTCTTGTAAAATTCACTCAAAAGAAAGCTATACCCTAGCTTACACTTGAAAACAGTTGGCATTCGCTATTCTCCTTTGTTTCAAAGTATTTTATCCACTCAGGGATGCAAATTAGGCACTGGTCTCCCCCCATAAAAACTGTCATGGTGTCTATTGTCCCAATGAAAGCCTGTTTTATTCATCCCAACCATGAGGAGTCAGGCTAATCACAGCTCCCAAGCCACAGTAATGTGTAAACGAGAAGAGAACCGAGAGTCCTATAAGGCCTTGTATTGTCTCCCGGTTGCTAGCACTACTGCAGGTGCTTTGTTGCCACAAAGCTTGGAGGACAAAGCTGTGGCACCAGTAACAAGCAAAGATGTAACACAGATGGCAGAAAAGGGTTTTAATGCAAGAGGCCAGAGAGTGATACTTTGGGGCAGGAAGGTTCTTGCTACAATTTCTTTTTGCACTTTTAAACAAACAGTAGTGAGGGTACCAGAGCTTAGTTAGTTTGGTTTTGAGATAAAAGTCATTCTGATAAGAATATTTGGGTTACAGCCTGGATCACAGAGAGTCCTCAGAGTGGCAAAAGAGGATCACACATAAATCCTAATTGGATGACCTGACTGAACAAGGAGAAATCCAGAGTTCTAAGAGCTCAGAAAAATAAGAAAGAAAAAGACCAAGAAGGCATTGAAATATGAAGATAAAATCAATACAGAATTGCCTAGGAAATCAATAAGAGGGATAAAGGACGTGCAGGGGATGTGAAATATGTGTTCTGTCTCCTGTACAAGTAAGAAATCTGGCAGCATGTTTTGAACATGCTGCAATGCTGTAATTAAAGCTCAAGGGAGAACGGCGAGAAGGAATGTTAATAATCAAGTGAAAAGATGCCACAGCAATAAGTGGCTCCTTGTCAGGAAAACAGTTTCATAGGCAAATCTTAAGTTAAATATGAACTCATGAACATAGCCAGAAGAGAGATCGATAATTTTGTCTGTGTATTTGTGGTAGAAGATATTGGGGCTTGTTTTTAGAACCATAATCCAATAAAAGCATCGTCTTTCAGGAGGCCAAAATAATTCACTCATACAATTACCACAAGCCTGATGATCATGGCATTGTCTCAGGGTGTACTTCAAAGTAAGAGATTATTTCCTCTCAAATTCCCAGGGTATCTGCAAAGGGACAGAACTCCCAAGAGTCAGTCTCACATAGCTAGATGCCTTTATAGAAATCCAACGATTGATATTTATACTTACTCTGTCATGTACTAGATCGAATAAAGCAATTTTTTAAAAGCCTAGAAAAGTGCACACATACATACACACACAAAAGCTTCTTGATGATATGGAATATATATATATATATTCCATTCTATTCTATTCTATTCTATTCTATTCTATATATATATATTTTTTTAACCCTTTATTACTGATGGTTGTGGTTGCTTCTTCCCTATGCCTTTGTCTCTCTGATGGTCCAAAGCCCCTCCAGGATAGCACAGTGCTTAGGTTCTGCTGAGCCAGAGGCAAGGGAGACAATTGGCCTCCCAAGTCCACCCCCAACTCAGTCTCTCCCCTGTCCCCACCCCATCCTATCATATATATATATAGATAGATATAGATATAGATATAGATATAGATATAGATATAGATAGAGAGAGATGCTCAAAATAGTGTTACTAAGAATCACATATGATCATGTGGACGAAATATTAGGCTTTCTTGGCTTAAAAATTGTTATAGTCTTTTTATTGTTATTTCTTCATTTAAGTAGAGAGGAAGTAGTTTACAAGTGCAGGTGGAAACATACACATCATAATCTATGTGAAAGTCATTGTTCTTCAAATGGTCTCCAAGGGTTTCATTCACAGAGACCACGATATAAACAATGGCTCCATCTCAGGATTTGTTCAACACGTACTCCTAGTTATAACCAAGTTGGTCTGCATATAGGGCTATGAAAAATGAAATAAATTATCTTTTTATTTAAAATATATCTATCAGAACTTATGGATTTAAGTGATGTTTGTCTTCTTCAAAGTTCTTATTTAAGCAATTTATAATAAAAATGCTACTGATTTTTATTTTATTTTTGCAGATTCCATAATTGCCAATATTCTTCACAGTGAATATTTTTAGTTTGATAACAAGTGAAAATTATTTCCAATAAAATTTTAACTGTTGGAGATTCCAGAAAATGTTCAGGGGTATAATTTTTTTGACCCAACTAATATCCACATCAAAACAAAGAAACTAGTTAGCAAAATCAAAAACACAAGACAATATTTACAACGAAACACAAGTGACAAAATTATCTTCAGAAACCCCAAGATACAAGTACATAAAGAGAAACCACCAACAGTCACAAGATCTAAATCAATATCTGTGCTGAAAGAAGCAGAGGGAAGCAATAGGTTTCTGACAATGCTAAGCAAGGAGAATCTTAAAATAGATAATAGATATTTGGTGGATATCAGTATGGTGGATACTATAAGAACAGCATCTGAAACTGGTAGAGGTTTTGCCTTCTCCAAAGGTGAGTGAATGCATGAAGCCAACAAAATAAAAACCTAATGGTGGCTGGAGCAGAGTGGTCTCTATGAGCTCTAGAAACAAAGCATCCAGGGATCCTGGATGGCTCAGTGGTTGAGCGTCTGCCTTGGCTCAGGTCATGATCCCCGGGTTCCTGGAATTGAGTTCTGCATTGGGCTCCTTGTAAGGAGCCTGCTTCTCCCTCTGCCTATGTCTCTGCCTCTCTCTGTGTGTCTCTCATGAATTAATAAATAAAGTCTTAAAAAAAAAAAAAAAAGAAACAAGGTATCCACATGAGGGCCCTGCATGGAAGAGCAACTACTGAGTGTCACCAAAATTGACTGGATGAAAAAAAGCTTAAAAAATAAGGTCCAGGGATCCCTGGGTGGCGCAGCGGTTTAGCGCCTGCCTTTGGCCCAGGGCGCGATCCTGGAGACCCGGGATCAAATCCCACGTCAGGCTCCAGGTGCATGGAGCCTGCTTCTCCCTCTGCCTGTGTCTCTGCCTCTCTCTCTCTCACTGTGTGCCTATCATAAATAAATAAAAAATTAAAAAAAAAAATAAGGTCCAGATAGGAGTTGGGGGGAGGGGTAAGAAACAGTGCCAGAAAATCTCAAAAAGCCTTTGGCCATATTTTTTTTTTTAACGTTATATTAAAACAAAAGAAAAGAGAGCTCTGTGAGGTTAGAAAAGTTTTCCTGAAACCGAACTTCTCCTGGTTAAAAAAAGGAAAAAAGAAAAAAAAAAAAAAAGGTGAGCAACAAAAAAGTATTGTGGTTAAATTTCTTAGTTAGCTGTTTCCAAATATGAAAAATAATGATAAACATAGCAGGATAGCTTTTCTATAGAATAATAAGAGTGTATGAAAGTGCATGCCCATAGGTACATAGAAGGACAAAGTAAATCAGAGCTAGAAACATTCAATAATGAGATGATTGAACTTAGGAAAAATTAGAAATAAAAGAAAAATCATTTAAAAAGACTAACTTAGAAGAATCATAGGAATTACTAAATATAAAAATAATGCCTGAAGAAAATATAAGATAAAAAGAAGAAAATTTTCTTAAATCATAAAGAAATAAAACTTTTTTGAAAAAAGAGATCTGTATTGAATATAGACAATTAAGATCTAACATATGGGTAATGAGAATGTCTTAAGAAGAAAACTAAATAAAGCACATAACAAAGCCAATATTAGAACATACAATCAAAGCAATGCTTATTGAAAAAAGGAAGAAAGAAAAGAAAAAAAAAAAAAAGAAAGAAACTACGTATTGAAAGAGGACACAACATTCCCTAAAATGCCATGTCAGGATGATCAGTATCAAGCTCTATTCTGATAAAATTACTGAATGTTAAAGAAAGACAAAATTCTTTAGTTGGGCAGCCCGGGTGGTTCAGAGGTTTAGCGCCGCCTTCAGCCCAGGGCCTGATCCTGGAGTCACGGGTTCGAGTCCCACATCAGGCTCCCTGCATGGAGCCTGCTTCTCCCTCTGCCTGTGTCTCTGCCGCGCTATCTCTCTCTGTGTCTCTCATTAATAAATAAATAAAATCTTAAAAAAAATTCTTTAGTTATCTTGATTTAAAAAAAAACAAAAAAAATGACGAATAAAGAAAGAAAACCTAGATTATCAGATTTATGGACACCAGCACTTTATGTCAGAAGAAAATAGAATAATACATGTGAGTTACTAAAGGAAAGAAAATGCACAAAGAATTCTATATCCAACCAATCTGACTTTCAAGGATAAAAGGCACAAACTATTAATATGTAAGAACTCAGACAACTGTATCCATGTTCCTAAGGCTGTATTAGAGAACAAGCTTTAGACAACCAACATAAATAGATTTGATGTAAGTACCAGGGGTGAACATTCAATATGTTTCATATAAAACTGAAGCCCACTGAGGGTTTAAAAATGAGGCAAAATATTATGTAATGACCATATTCTCTGATAATAAAAAAGAGTGCCACCATAAATAGGGAGAATGAGAAAGGTATATGCAGTAACACATCCACATAACTTTCATTAGTTGTATCGGGATGACAATATTACTATTGTTATTCTTATATTGTAGCATATACATATGTGAAATAAAGGAAATGGATAATTATGGGATATTCTTATCATCTTGTGTCTTTGACAAACAGGATTCTTGGTATGAAATAAAAGTAATATTGCACAGATTTTGAATTTTAATTGAAATTATCAATATGAATATATGATACATCCTATCTTTAAACACACCCTGGTTCTTTCTTTTGAAAAGATCCAGAAATAATAGTCAACCCAATTGCAGAGGGCATTGAGCATCAAAGTACCATTTCCCACAAAAAGAAACATGGCTCCATAGTTAAAATGGCTGATTCAAGATCTGATATGAGAAATGTATAAGATGCACCTGGAAAAACTGTCATACTAGATACCAGAGAATCTTTAAAGACTATATAAGGTCACACTGAAAGAACTCAAGACCCAGATTGAAGAGGCGTCCACTGGCCAAAAATGGGAAAATTTGAACTTCAATGAGATTAATCACTGAGATGGATTGCAATCCATATGACATATTCAAGTCAATACATGATGATACTATTTTTAGAAATGGTCACTTTCAGGAGTTGATATGGAAACAAATTCATTTTCTTGAGAACAGTAAATCAAGTTAAGGAATCAAGCATTTATCCTGTCTTTCCAATAGGAGTTATACCACTGGATAACCAAGCAATAAATCAAGTTATTTTGTTTAAAGAGGTTAAATTATAAATGAAAACAAAAAGAAAAGATATGACAGGATCAAATATCACCACTGTGCAACCTCAGTGACTAATGTACATCATGAACTCAAAATCTGCAAACATCACAAAAAGAGAAAATCAAGTAATATATCCTTTCTGATAAAAGAACACGCTATATGAATGGTTTTGCCAAAGAGATTGAACCTAAATATGATAAAAACTCTGGAATCCAATCTGAAGAAAATACAGAGGACAGAGGACAGAGGACATGCGATTTGTACCTTAAGTATAGGCATTTGGCAAAATGCAGATTATGGGAAACTATACAGATCAAATGTCCTGTGTTCTACAACAGATAAATTATAAACAAAATAAAGGGTTAGAAGGATAAGGGGTAGTTTCAAGAAGTTTAAAAGATTTATCAAATTTCAAAATGGACATGAATAAATCATAGTGTCTAGAGAAATTATCAAAGTATGTACATTTTGAATAATAAATATATAAGGAGACAAAGGAGTGAATTTCTTTCTTTCTTTCTTTCTTTCTTTCTTTCTTTCTTTCTTTCTTTCTTTCTTTCAGATTTTATTTATTCATGTGAGACATAGAGAAAGAGAGGCAGAGACACAGGCAGAGGGAGAAGCAGGCTCTCTGCAAGGAGCCTGATGTGGGACTCAATCCCGGATTCTGGGATCAGGCCCTGAGCCAAAGGCAGACGCTCAACCACTGAGCCACCCAGGTGTCCCCAAAGGAGTGAATTTATAAAGTCAAAAAGTAGTTAAATTTGGAGAGGAAGGCACAGATTGTAATTACAATTGGGGGCAAAGTAAGAGAGGGTATTACATGGTAGCTGGAAAACTATTATTTCTCAATCGAAGAGCTGGTTATAAAAGTGTTCAGCTTTAAATAGATGATATTTATATGATATTATATATGTTACTTTTATAGTTTTATATATCATACTATATGTAATAATTATTAGCTACAAATTTGTTTATGATTTTATGTATCTATTTTATAAGAAAAAGACTTTAAAAGTGTTATGTGTAAAGAGGATTTAAATAAAGGCATATTAAACATTTTGAGGTTAAAAAGTAGTGTAATAAAGTAACGACTCTGGGATTTTTGTATAGTTCATCAAATAATTGGAAATAATTTCAAAGGAATTTCACAAATGTTTGAATGATACCATTGTTCAGGTATCATTGTTCAAACAAAAATACACTTTGGTAATTACTTTTACAGGAAAATATTTAAATGGTTTCCTGTATATTTTAAAAACCATTGTACTTAAATTCTAAATATATTTATTTAGTAATGTGAGAATATGGAACTGAAGGGGGATTATGAAATATCACTTACCTATGTCTTTTTTAAGACATGGAAGTTATCTCAAAACAATATTTGTTTTCTTCCTCTTTCCTCTCTTCCTTCTTCCCCTTACTTTTCTCTCACTCCTCTCTTTTTTCTTTCTACTCCTGCAAAGTATCAGGAAGATAAATGAATTTAAGCTTCACAGGATCCACATGCATAAGCCTCACCCAAGGTTCTAATAGAGTCCTTAGAAATGGATCTACAAGAACATATTTTTGTAATGTTTGCAAAACAAAGAGATTTTGAAAACAAGTAATCCATATCTGTCTCTTTCGTGTTGGCCAAATGTCCTCTTATATCTGGTGGCACTCTATAGAGCCATTTTTGGGATTCAGCCACAGTGAAACTAAGCTGAGAATACAATAGGTTGAGTTAGAGAGGATATTTACTTATTTTCTCTTATTTTCTCAGTGAGCAATGACTGTCTTAGTGGAGGAATGGCTCCAAAACTAGTCTGCAGTCCTGATTCATCATGGTAATACGAAGGGGCAGGGCCCAAGGTCAGATCACTATGTTAAGGTGTCTTATAGCAATGAGGACTGGAAGGTATTGAAGGAGGTACACTGAAGGAGGTGCATATTCTGGAGACTGGTTCTCACTGGAGCCTAGCCAAAGCAAAAGGAACATTCTCAATAATGCAAAATATGCAATTATAAACACAAAATTTTCCTTTTCTTGAAAAACATACAAATTGAATTTTTCATTATTTTTGTATTTATATTTGTTGTATTAGTCAGCTTTTTTCCCCCCCTGGTGCAAAAAGGTGTTTGTTTTTATTAAAGCAGGGAGACAGGACCCAGGAACAGAAAGAGCTACATTTTGATTGTGAGGAGCAATTGATGCATATGATTTGTTGCAATTTCTTTTCCCATTCTAAATAAATAATTGGGGCAGCCCGGATGGCTCAGCGGTTTAGCTCTGCCTTCAGCCCAGGGCATGATCCTGGAGACCTGGGATTGAATCCCACGTCGGGCTCCCTGCATGGAGCTTGCTTCTCCCTCTGCCTGTGTGTCTCTCTTTCTCTCTCCCTTTCTCTCTGTGTCTCTAATAAATAAATAAAATCTTAAAAAAAAGCAAATAAATAATTGTTTTTATATTTAATACTGTATACTTAATTTTATATTATTTCTCTTAAAACAGGCTTCAAAATTGTTAAAGATTCAGATACTATAAAACCTGCATCTGCCCCTCTTCTCACTAGAGATCAGTGGGGAAATGGGAGGTATATTAATTTCTTGTTCTTCTTCCATTGTTAATAGGCAGAACTTGAAAGGATAAAAAGGAGCCTTAATTTTAGAATGAATTCTGTTAAGGAATTTCTTACATTTCACCAGCATTCTACAGTATGAGTATGTTCATACTCAGGACCCCTTGGGATAATTTTTGCAATAAAAAATTGATTCCCTGAACAAAAAGAATGTCATCTTTGAGTCTTAAGAGGACATTGCCCAGAGGACAGGACTTTCTGTTAAATAAGAAAAAGAGGCAATGTTGCAACATACAAACATAATCAGAATTTGATAAAGGGACCCTATTTTATTAAGTACTCAGTGAAGTCACTACTTTTGGAGGCTTTTCATGCCCAACATTACTCAATTCTCAGAAAAGCTCTGGTAAATACTATTGTGAACACTTTTCAGATGAAAAAAAGCAGCTCAGGATGTTAGCTTAAATTAGTACCAAAGTCCATATTTGAATCAGGCCATCCTGACTTCAAAGTTCATGTGTTATTCCATTCTTTGTTACCTAATTGCCCAACCGTTTAAACTGTCTAGCCTCAATTTCCTTATCTGAATAAATATATTTGACCAGAAGAACTTGAATCCCCAAAGTCTTTAGTTCAATGAAACTAAATCACACAAACTTTATAACCTCCCTTGTTAGCTCCATCTCATTTTATATAAGTAAGAAATTCATCTCAATTTCCTTTTGCCTCATCTAAATTTGGTAATAATTAAAATCCATCTCCTCTTCATCTGTCCTTTGCAAAGGTATAAAACAGCCAGTTTGTTACAATCGTGCATAACTTTCTGCTATGATGAGAGAAGCAAAAGCAGGCAGGGAGGGATGGAAACTCTTCAAGGAAATGTCTAGTAAGAAAGCTGGACATGCTGAGGCTTCATCTCAGCTGAAATATTTAAATGTGAGTCTCAACCTCAGCAAGCAATAGAAGGAAATAATGCTTTATTTTTCTCACCTCTCAGGTGTAATAAGAAGCATGAATGTCTAAATGACATCTAGAGAGATTTAAGTAATATATAAGTAATGACTTTGTGACTGGTACATTTAAAAGGTATGTGGAAAGAGACTGTGGATTTCCTTCCCTGGCTATCTGTGAAAAATCAGAAAATATTTTTGCCAATCTGGAAACAAGGATCTGGACCAGAGGAGAGTAGTGGGTTGGGGGGTTGGGAGTTGGAGGAGGGGTATTCCAGAAGGGAGCTCTGATTGTGTGATGTCTTGGTGGGCCATGGCAGGCTCTCCAGCTGCAGATTTACCTCTGCTGTTGTCATTATCACATCTATTTCTGACCGTCTCTTCTGCCTTGTGGTGGGCTCTGCAATTGCTCTCTCTGCAGTTCCTTTGTTAGAGATTTGCCCTCTTGACACATCCAAATGAAGAAGTTGCAGCACGAAAAAAAGACTGGTGACAGACCCCAGGATTTCATTCCCTGTAGTAGGTCCTGAAATCTTATCTACATGTCATCTGGCTAATCAGAGGTCCATGGTGAGATCTGTCAGATATTTCTGTTTTAAAAAAGAAATTCAGACACAGTTGACAGGAGAATTGGAATGTTTTTCCCCAGGTCCTGTGGCGGCTACCAATACTATCTATTATTATGCGAGAGCAAGCCTGAGGCTGTGGTGAAGAGAAACTCAGGGTGGCCTCCTAAGGACTTCAGCATCAGGGAGAGGCCCCTCCCCTCCCTCAGCAGCGGAAAACAAACAAAGAGGAACCCACCACCAATAGCAAAACGCAGAAACAAGATAAAAATAGAACAGCAGCACTTCAGTCTAAACTGGTGTATAAGAGAATAGAAGGAAACTCAGGAATTACACAATCAGTGAGAAAGATAGTGTCAAATGGGGTAACTACATCTTTCAAAAGGGTTGGAGAATCTTATGTATAACCAAACCAGTAAAATCTTCAAGTAGAAAATGCCCTTTTTTATTTATGGAATTTACAATAATTAAAATTTACATCAATTATACTTGATGAAATTAAAAATTTACATCAATAATACTTAGCTGTGAAAAAGCACCTAATATCCCTGGAAGCTCTTGGCTCTTTTCCTCTTAATAAAGTACAAAGTGCACAGGCCTTGGAGTCAAATCTTACCAGAGATGGGAATATAGACATTTATTAAACTCTTCGCCAAACCACTCCATAATTCTAAGTAAATCATCTCTGGAAATTCCACAAAAGAATATAAAACTCTTCCACAAGGGGATCTGAGTTAAGAGCCAGATTCCAGAACTGAAGTGTCTGAGTAGCTCTGCCACTCATAAATATTCATCAAGCTACTTAGCTTGTCTGTTTCTGTTCTCTCAACTACCTGCAGGCATCATAGGATTATTGACAAGATTAGAATTATCAATAAAAAATGTCTGATCCATACGAAACAGTCCATAAATGTTATTATTATTATTTTATAAATGGGATAGGCTATATTAAACTATTTAACAACCATCCCAGTATTTTAAGTATTAAGATACAAAAAGTTTATTTCTCACTCATGCTATAGCTCCATTGGCAAAGAAGAATTCATCAGAATTGTTCATGGACCCTGGCTGACATCTTGAATGGAGCAGCCACCATCTAGAAAATTGATGGTTGAGGCACTAGAGGGAAAAAAAACTTTGAAGGATCTTGAGTCAACAGTTATAATACCCTATACTAGAAAAAAATGGACATCACTTTTGTGCACAACTCATTGATTAGAAACAAAACACATGGTCCCATTAAACCATAAGAGTAGCAAGAAATGCAAACATTTTATGCATCTAGAAGGAGAAAGAACTGTAACTTGTGAATGATGTGAATATATATCATTATTTTATTACAACATTAGTAATAGTAGCATATTAAATTAACTTTTCAAGATACCAGTGATCCATTTATTAGAATGAGATATTCCTAAGTGAGAGAAAGGTGGGAACTAAAAATATTTTTTTAAGTTTTTATTTATTTATTCATGAGAGACACACAGAAAGAGAGAGAGAGAGAGAGAGAGAGAGGCAGAGACATAGGGAGGGAGAGAAGCAGGCTCCATTCAGGGAGCCTGATATGGGACTCGATCCCGGGACTCCAGGATCACACCCTGGGCTGAAGGCAGGTGCTCAACAGCTGAGCCACCCGCCATCCCAATAGATTTTATTCTGTACTTCATTGTGTCATTAATATAGCATTTAGTTGCAGACTAACAGCACTTGAACATGTGTTAGGTATCAGATAATATGCTAGTTACTTTCACATGTCTTTCACAACCTAACAAGCTTAAAAGGCAAGTACTTTTAGCCCAATTTCACAGATGAAGAGGCAATTCTTAAGGAAATTACATAACTTATCCAGTAACACAGCTAATAAGCATGGAGCCAAATTTCGGGTTCAAATCTGCTGGACTCTATGTACATCGTGCCACATATGGATTCTAGTACAAATGAGCCATATATTAGTTTCTCCTGTTCATGTCAG
This sequence comes from Canis aureus, assembly GCF_053574225.1. Lineage (NCBI taxonomy): Eukaryota > Metazoa > Chordata > Mammalia > Carnivora > Canidae > Canis > Canis aureus. Next base: position 54,662,028 of record NC_135617.1, on the reverse strand, counting down.
AAATACACTGAGACATAAACTAGTCTGAAACAAAATTAAATTTTGCATAGAAATATTATAGAATCTTAAGTTTTTGTTTTGACTTTCTGATGGTAAGAAGGAAAAACTGTTTACTTAACATTCTAGGACCTAAGTAGTCTATTTCGGGATGTGTTCAATTCTAAGTTCAGTAAAATATTTTCCATTCATTATCTTGGTTTTCATTCTCAAGGCAAATCTTGAACTTAGGTCCTCAGTCACAAGAGGAGAAAAAAGAATATTAAAAATGTTCTTGTAGTGCTGCTACTTATACTGAATATCAGAATCCTCATCTGCCCCTCCAGATGGACCCTCTACTTTAGAAAAGCACTTGGACTGGAAGGAATGACTAGGTGGACTGGCAAGGCAGTGAACACAGCAATGACAATCAACACACCATTTGGGAAAACTTATTTTAACAAAATTGGTCCAATGTGAGAGGGTTGGAAAGAATGCCTGTCATTTTAGATTGGGCTAAAAAGGAATAAGAAAAAACAGTGATAATTCCTCAAACACATGTTTCTCATAGATTATCCAGGTTCTCAGCTCACTTCAGGAAGCAACACTTGAGGCAGAATTATAATGCTTTATGGAAACAGCAAATGCATCACCTGAACTTTGCATTCCTGGGTAGAAACCATTTTCAACTAGAGAGATTTCCCTTTGTGTCCTAAATTATATGTGTAGCCCTTGAAATATAGTGTGACAACACAGGGTGTCAGTGAATCAGAGTTTGCTCCAAATAATGGTATCTGTCTAGGAGATAAGCCATGGAGCTGGAAGGGGACCAGTTGCATATTTTAGCCTATAATATCTTTTTTCATTTGAGCAGTTTTGTAAAGATTTATTAGAAGAAAAAAGATACAACTCTAAAAGAATAAACAAATGCAAATCTCTGACTTTTCATTTCTTTTTTGATTGGATTAACTTCAGCCTACCTCATAGTATTCATTTCTCCAGGCCACCTGCATAGCTTTTTGCAGTAAAACTGAATGCTCCTATGGATCACTTACACCCACATAACACAAGCAAATAATTCTATGGTGCTTAGGACATGCCAAGCACTGCTCTAAGTGCTTTACACATAGTATTTTGTTCTCACCATAACCATTTGCCATAGGTATTATAATTATCTCTGTTCTATGGTTGAAAAAATTGGGGCACAGCATGATATATAACTCAACCAAAGTGATGCAACCAGTAAGCAACAAATTCAAACCAAGAGTTGAAGTTCCAGAGTCCATCCTCTTTACCTTAAATTATGCTTTTAAATTTGATATTATGTTTATTTGGAAGATCCTTTTTACCTTTTAATGCCTGGCTAAGTCCTCCATATTCAAAACTTAGTTCTGACTTTTACTACCTAGGGAAGTTGTTCCTAATCCTTTCTTACTCTCATCACCTCAACATTCTTCACAAGATTAGGCGTCAGTTCTCTGTGCCCCAGGCAGCTTGATATTGATGTGTTAATTGTTGGCCTTCTCCACTAGACTATGAAATTCTGTACACTGAGGTAGTAGTTACTCATCTCTATATCCCTGTATATATGTATGTATGCTATCTATGTATGGCTCTTAGGTGTTCAGTAAATATTTGTTAAGCTAATTAATATTATAAATGGAGGATATGTCTTTGCAGAAATTAGAGTTATCTTTTATTCACTAGTTGGTGAGTGATCTTTGAAATTTCATTAAAATCATTTCAGTATTTTTGGCTGTGTGTAGCTCAGAACTTTACCACACACAAAAACCAAATTAAGGTTTCTATTGACGTTGTAGGTATTTCTCAGAGAAAAATGAGCACTGTCTATTTTTAGTCAATTTTACAGTGTTTCCAATCTTAATCCACAAAGCACTAAATGTCTATATTTTTTTTTTCTCTAAAAGGGCAGCTACTCTTGGGATCTAAAGAATGTTTTCTTTAATTTTTCCAGGGGGAAAGAATATCAACCAAATAAAAGCATATGTTTGTGACTATATTATATTTGAGAAAAGGCTTTGGGAGACATGTCTTTCAGATCCTGAGTGATTCAAATCTAAACAACCTTAAAGGAATTCTGATTCCAAGCTTAAACTAAGAAATATCCTTTGTGAGGACTCTGATGACAGAAGTCAAGGATATGGTTTTGGACAACATGACATTAAGTCAATAGCTTGTTTTGAAAACCATGTTGATGTCAATGACTTCTTTATAGTAAGCCAGGGATCCAGTGTGAATCATTGTAAAAGAGCCTCTTCTATACAAGGCTGCTCCTTCAGTGTCCTTTTCAGAAGTTTCTTCCCGTTAGCCCCCTACTGAGAGTGAGAAAGTCACAGCATTGTCCAGTAGTCCCATGCTGGAGGATTCTTTCTCTTTTCCTTATGAATGTGTCCCTACAAAACAAGCTTCAGAGCTAAAGCTGCCAAAACCTAAGTCAGAATCCCAGTTGGGTGGTCTCCAGGAAGTTACTTCTTCCTGTCCTCTTCCTCTTCTGCTCCTCTTCTTCTTCTTCTTCTTCTTCCTCCTCTTCCTCATTATTCAACAATCTGTTAATCCTGAATTAATTTTTCTGTAAAGTGAGAATCATAACAGGCATCTCATAAGGTCGTTAAAAGGGTAAGAAGCAATAAAATATGTGAAATGCCCGGCACAGTATAGAACACACACAGATGTAAACAGTAACTTGCAGTTATCATCCACTGTGCATTATCTGATAAAGGCAGGGTAGCCAATATATTAAGGGTTGTTAGTTAGTTCTATGGTGGATGAATGTGGTCTGGGATATGATTCCTGTGGGAAGCAATAGATGGATCTGAGAGAAAACTGACTTGTAAAGCACCAAGCAAGCTGTGGGGCATTACCTTAAAGCTTCACATGGTAAGAAAAGCCCAGGGAAACCCAAACACACACACAATTACATTGAGAGAATATCTGTTTCTACCCCAGGTTAGTCTCAAGAGTTTTACATCTACTGCAGTGGAGTACTTTTTCGTCTTTACTGGATTTAAAATATTTATACTCTGCCTAGGCATGATAGAAACTTTGTCCAATGATCGGCATTGTATAGAAGAGCTGAGTGATAAGGAAGGAAGGAGGTGATCTGATTTTCATTTTAACAGTTTAAATTCCATGGTCTAATTTCTAGACAGAACCAGTTCTATCTACCTTCCCCCAGCCCCAGGCCCACCCCAACCCCAGTTTTTCCTCTACCCCTTTTCTATATTGTTCTTTACCATATTTGAGCTTGAAAAATTGCAGCAGAAGCTCTTAGTATGAGGAAAGTTGTTTTTTGTTTTTGTTTTCTTTTTTTTTTTTTTTTTGAGGAAAGTTTTTATACAGATTAGGGTAGCCTGAGAAATCCTACCATTTCATAGCATAGATGGATGCCATTAGTCTCCTGTGATGCTCCTATGCCTCTTATCCCTTTTGCTTGTGTGATGGATACCTGTCCTCTCTAGGTCTCAGCTCACTACCTGTGCTTTGGGTTCCAGGCCCTTGAACCTCTTCATGATTCACTCATTATCCAATTTCCCCAGTCAACAGTACCCTTTTATCGACATAAAACATGATCCAAAAACTTCTGTATTAAGGTGGGAATGAAGGAGGGAGGGAAGAAGGAAGGTAAGAAGAAAGGAAGGAAGGTAGGAAGAAAGGAAGGAAGGAAAGAAGGAGAGAGGAGAAGAGAGAGGGGGAGGGAGGGGAGAAGGGAAGAGTTTTAAGAACAATTTTAGGAAGAATATCCTAGTAAAGCCAAGATAAAAATATAACACTTCTGAAATACCTAAAGAAGGTACAATGTAGATATCTGAAGGAAGAATGTTCCAATTAATGGGAACAGCAGCAGCAGCCAAGGCACTGAGATGGAAGGATGGCTGTCATTTCAGGGAAATCATTGGGTATAGAACAGGATAAGAGAGGGGGAGTAAATGGTAAGAGGTAGGGCTTTGAAGGCTAATGTGAACTTTTGCTTTTACATAGAGTGAAACATGGAGCCAGTAGAAGATATTGATAGAAGAATGGCTTGATTTCACTTACATTTACGGGATCATTCTAACAACAGAGTCTGAATGGGCTAAAGGGAGTAAAGACAACAGCAGATGATCAAATAGAAGGATAGTAGAGTAACTCAGGTAAGAAACGAGGTAAACATGATAGCGAGTGATTAGAGCCTAAGTGATTCAATGTGGGTATTTTGAATATAGAACTGGCAGGATTTAACAATGGATTAAAATATGGAATTTAATGGAAAGAGATAAGTAAAAATAGATTCCAAGATGTTTGGCTTGAACAACTGGAAAAAGAGAATCTCTATTTGCTGAAGAGAGACTGAGAGAGAACTGGTTGGGGGTGGAGAGAAGATAGGTAATTCATTTCAAATCTGTTAAGTTTAAGATGCTTATTATGCATTGAGGAAGAGCTATCAGGAGATAGTTATGCCTATGAGACTATTCTTTAGGAATGAGGTGTGGGGTCAAGCTATAAATTTGTGAGTCATCAACTTATAGATAATATTTATTTTTTTAAAGATTTTGTTTATTTATTTGAGAGAGGGAGACAGTGTGAGAGAGAAAGCATGAGCATGAGCAGAGGGGAAGGCCAGAGGAAGAGGGAGAAGCAGGCTCCCTGCTCAGCAGGGGAGGCCCACGTGGGGCTCAATCCTGGGACCTTGTGATCAGTACCCGAGCCAAAGGCAGATGCTTAACTGACTGAACCACGTAGGTGTCCCATATAGATAGTATTTAAAGCTATGAACCTGGATGAAATCACCAACAGGTTAGAGCAGATAGAGAAAAGAAGATCAAAGGGTGAGCCAAATACAATTCAATACTCAAAAGGTGGGATGATGAAGAACAGAGATAAGAGGGCAGCCCCGGTGGCGCAGCGGTTTAGCGCCGCCTGCAGCCCAGAGCGTGATCCTGGAGACCCTGGATGGAGTCCCACATCAGGCTCTCTGCATGGAGCCTGCCTCTCTCTCTGCCTGTGTCTCTGCCTCTCTCTCTCTCTCTCTCTCTGCATCTCTATAAATAAATAAATAAATAAATAAATAAATAAATAAATAAATAAATAAATAAATCTTTAAAAAAATAAAAAAAGAACAGAGATAAGAAACAGCATTCCATGAGCTTGGAGAAAATCAGGAGAATGAAATGCCCAGGAAGCCCACACTGAAAGAGTATTTGGAGGATGAGGAGTGATGATTTTTGTCAGATGCTATTGCTGAGTCCAATAAGATAAGCCTTAAGATTGGTCATTGAATTTCACCACACAGAGGTGAGCTCTGTCAGTAGAGTTTGGAGGAACAAAATCTGGCTGGAAGGAATTGAAAAGAGAAATCAAAGATAAATTTTTGCAGATGTCTTCCTGTAACGAGAAAAAGAGAAATAGGTGGCAAAGAATATGAAATCAAAAGAGTAATGCATCTTTTCAAGAAAGGAAAAATTACTGATGGGAATTATAAAGTAAAGAGAAAATTCCTATTTCAGGAAAAGGAGAAAAAAAAATCTCATCTGTTTCATTGAGTAGGCAAGAACGAGCAGCTAGGTTGAGTCACACCTCTAAACATTTCGGATCAGTTCTGAGTAATCATACTTCTTTGGAGATCTGAACAAACCTAAAAGATAGTAGAGGGACTTGGATCTTTCCTCCCTCCATTAGGAGTGCACAAAAGCACTCCCTACTCTATAGTCTAGGAGGAGTAGATAAAGAGAGACCACCAAGAGTTAGGAGCAAGAGGTCTGAATTAAAATACTTACTCAAATGGTCCTATAAACTAAAATAACAACTTTATCTTTAAGTTCACATGATTATTAAGTTTAATCTCTTTCTTGGTGCTCTCCTTTTTCTCCTAGGCCCACCTCCCTTCTGTTAGTACAATGCAAATCCAAGATGGAATTAATGAACTCTAAATGTGTTTGTTTTCCAAATGGTGATATGTAATATTCAGCCCTCTATACTATCTTGTTTAATCTTTCTATTACCTTTTTGAGACAGCTACGTTGAGCCTTGTTTTTTTGGCACATGGTGGTTCAGTAACCTGAACTGTATGAACTAAGTGTTAAACCTTGATCTGCCTCAGTCTGTGTCATGTGCTTTAACTGTATGCTATCCCAAGAACCCTAGGTTGAAGACAATGGAGTATAGGCTCCTTCTAAATAAAGGAAAGCAACTAGTGATGAACAAAAATCTAAAACCAACACATTCCTTGCCAACTTCTGCAACTAACAGAATAACTTCTGTTAGTTGCAGCCCCTCTGGGGAGACTCGCTGTGAATCTGAGTCACGTCCTGATGTTGCACCTGCCAGCTGTCTTATGTGGGATTAACACTATGGGAAAGGAATATAATAATCCTCCAAAAACTTCAGGGCAAGAGCTTAACTATTCATGTGGACCAAAGAAAGAGGGGATAAAGTCCTTCAAATGAGAAGAATGTGGGTTTATGGAGCAGTTTCATATCTTGGAGGTGAAGTACTCTAGCTGCAGAAGCAGCAGATGGGCCTAATTTCCAAGTGCAATACCTGTAGCTCATGGTGCCTCAGTTTCCTCATCTACAAGAAAAGAATGATATTTATATGAAGCACATAAAAATATCTTAGAATTAAATAATTTAACACATGTAAAGTTCTTAAACTATACTCGGGGCATATATAGGGCTATAGTATTAATAATAATAATAATAATAATAATAATAATAATAATAATTTTATTATTAATTATCTTCACTTCCTTAGTTGCCAGATTGTGCTGAACGCTACTATTCATCTCCCCAAAATTTTGACAGATCTTAGAACCATTAATGTTCTTTTTTACTGGCACTGGGGACAAGAGTGGGCTTTCTGGTCAGGATGATCCCTAGTGGAATCAAATGCTACATGTTAAGCCATTTCTCTGGAAAGACAATCGCACAATATATTACCACTTATACAAGAAAGAAACTGATCTTCTAATATTGTCCCATTTTCAACAACACTCTTCAGATTTTTATGCTTCTATACAGTTACATGCATACTGTGCTGTTCCGTAGTCTGATTTTTACATTCACGCTTAATTGCTTAACTATTCCAGGACCCCTGTTCATCAGTCTCTTAATCATGGCACCACATTCCTTCTGACTGCTTCCCAATTTGTCTACATTGTTTTCAAAATGAGATGTCTATACGCAAACGGGATTCTGAAAGTGGTATTTCTCCATCATTAGAGGGTAAAGCTACCATCATCCTACGCCATAGCCTGATGGCTCTATATCTGCATCTCCAAATAACACTGACCTTTTCAGACTCAATATCACATGCCTAACTGATAGCAGTGTCATCTCATAAACTGTCCACCGTCCTGTTACAAAGTTCTTTGACAATATCACTTTCTGCATTTTATTCTTCTCAACTGTCTACATGCCAAGTGTGCAAGTTTGCTTTTTCTCCAAATGGAATCTCATTTTGTCATTTTCAGCTCCTACTTAAAATGACATCTGATAGAGAAGTAATAAGTTGCTCTTAATACTTTGTAGGTTACCTTCTTGCATCAGGGTAAGCTTTCCAGTGCTTAGAATAAATAGATTTCGAACATATTTTTTTTTCTTTTTTCCAATGTGAGGAAAGAATTGGTGCCATGTTTTATAAAGTGACCTGACTTTTTAAAATACGTGCAGCAAATCTGGCCCTATTATATAAGTAAGGGGCTTATGCCATTTACTCACCAGTTTGTTTCACTAGGTACACAGTTTGATAAGTAGCCACAGGATGACTGATTTATATTTTGTAGGAGAGAAAGAACTTGCCTTGTATAACTATGGACATCTTGTTACATCCCATTCCCAAATCTGTCAACCATTTAATGACAGCCAGAGCACAAAACAATATTTTACTTGTTCATAAGCAACAAGACCCATGAGTGAAAATAGCTATTTTTCTAAGTGTTTATATGGCAAGGGGCAAGGTATGGTATATAGCTCATGTTCTTAGGAAATCATCATAAAATGGTATGCTGTGTTCATTTTCCATATGCCTAATCAGTAAGATGCTATATGCATGGTTGTTATATTGCAAAATACTTTTGAAAAAAATAAACTTAGTAAAAGTCAAACCTTGATTGATTTGCCTCTCTTAATATAATCCAAATGTTTCAAGAGAACACTTTCAATGTGCATCAGATTTAGTTCCTGTGATCTGAAAACCAATATCCTGTCAATTGAAGTTTTTAAGGACTTCAGGTCATCACAATTTAAAATTAATTTTTGGCCAAGTTGCAACAAATGTTCTACTATTTCTTTCATTGAACAGAACAGAAACATTATCAGGCTGGAAATATATTATGGACACAATTTCAATTTCACTTGTCATAAAATGTGAATGTGATATTTTTTCTTGGCCAAATAAGCAATATGGTTGTCCTTCTGCCCCACCCAGACTGGCAGTATGGAGCAGGCTTAGCCTTTCTCGGAGATACATATGCTTTGTGTGTCCTTCTCTATCACCCTCATCTCTTAACTTCAGAGTGTGGTAGGGCACAGTCCTTGGCTCTTTTCTCTATCCTCATTTACTAGCCATCGTGATTTCTTACAGTCCAATGACTTTAGATACTATTTATGTATTCTAAAATTTATATAAATACCTTTACATTTTCCCTGCACTCTGACTCCTATGTACAGCAGCAGGTACTCGACAGCTCCACTGAGATTGATAACAGGTCTTTTAATATGCCCACAATGAGCTCCAGATCCCCTTCCTTAAACTTGTTCTATGCAAAGTCTTCTGCATCTCAGTTAATGGCAGTTGCAACTACATCCTTCCAGTTGCTCAGACCAAATACTTAGAATCATTTCTTTTATACCTTACACCATCAAATCCATAGGTATATCCCCCTGGCTCTGTGTTCTCAACATATCTAGAAGCCTATCACTTACCACCTCCATGTGACTGTGCTCCATGACACCAGGAATATTGCAATAACCTCCTTACTGGGATCCCTGCATCTTCTCTCACCTTACTTTAGTCTATTTTCAAATCAGCATCCAGAATATCAGTTTTATCAAATTTCCCCTCTGCCCCAAACCCTTCCACTTCCTACATGATTTTGACATCAAGTAATCTCTCTTCTGGAATGTCAGCTTCCCATGTGTTTTCCAGGTGCTTCCTCAACTTACAGCTGCTGAGCAAGGCCTACCCTGACGACTCATAAAATTTGCAAACCCGCATACACCCCCTTCCCACTTCCAGGATTTATTTTTCTCCATAGCTTTACCATTATATAAAATGCCACCTATTTTAGTTATTTATTTTAGTTATCAGCTCTCTTACTCCAAAGAGACGAACCCCATTTAGAGCATGGGTTTTTTCCATTTTGTTCACCTTTATATTTCCAGTAGTTCCAACAATGGTATGCATAAGGTGCTCAAAAATATTCATTGATGAATTAAAGACAGATATGCTATAACCTTCCCTGTGTTTTATAATGATTTAAGAGGCATGGAATAATGGTTATAGGAATCATCATTATATTGTACTGATATTGTAAAAATACTTACTTAAAAGTAAAGGCAGGAAAATTAAACCCAATAAAAAATGTGCATAAACTAATTATTTTCCATACTTCTACTTCATGACATCACCTCATTCCTTTGATATAGGCTTTCAAAGATTTATCTAAATGAGAGCAAGTTTATATAAAAGGAAGAGAAAAGGGACTTAGGATAGTCCAGTAACTGCAGCCAACTAGTCAACCCCACTGTTGGCAGCATATTATGTCACTCCATATATACCTTGGTTTCCTCATTATTGATGGTACAATAGAGCTGGGAGTGTGGAAGCCTCATATGGGACTGAGAACTTACCTCAAAATGTCTTCACAATATGTTTTATCCAGAAAAGTATTTGAGTAAAAGCCTATATGAGGCTACTATTTATGGTCCAGTGTTTCCATGCAGAAACCAAGCCAAGACTCATGAAATGGGAAGACAATTTGGCCTATGTTATAGCAAGAGGAGCTTCTTTCCTCTGTATCTCCATTCAAGGACATTATTTTGTTTCCTAAGAAAAAGAAATCAAGCTGACTCAAATATAGAAAAATGTAGGCTTATTGGCATTTGGTTTATGTGTAAACTACTATTAAAGAAATAGAGGGCACTTCTAGACTTTGAGTGCCAGCTGCAAATTCTCTTGTTTTCTCAAATGCCTTCCCTGATCTCCTAAATCTAATTTTTCCTTCCCTCCAAATCCTTCCCTCCTTCTTTTATAACCATTATTTGTATTTTATTACCCAATACCCTACTCTGTTCCCTCCATCCTCCTGAATAGAAAATAACCAAGTCAATCTTTCCACATGTATATACACATATAAGTTTTTAGGATGCAGGAAATTATAACAAGAAGGTTTTAAATAAGCCTAGAAGAAAATATAACTTAAAATAAGAAGCAGATTAATATTGAATTAAAAAAGGATGTTAAAGTATACGTTGCATTGGAATATAAGCTCTGTGTCTCTATGGCCTCTACTATTCCTGACACAGAATAATCACTTCATAAATATCGGTTGAAAAAAAAAAAAGGATTGAATGAATACAGAAATTCAAATACTTAGCACTTCAGACAAAAATCTCCAAATCTCAGGTCAATCCACATGCTGGTGATTCTGAATTGCATATTCATCTGTTTAGTGCAGGACAAATAAAGCACTCACAGATGGACATGGACACCATCATGCCCTCATCATGCCCTCCACAATTAGTGCGTCACTTACTAACACCTGATACTCCCAATCCTCCATGCCCAATAGTTGCTGTTTTGTCATAGACAGGATTTTGGCCACAGCTTATGGAATTAGTTACATATTTTCATATCTGCTTTCAAAATAGTATTGACTATACTTTTGAACTCTTTTTTGTGGAGGTATAAACAACATGTAATTTTATATTAGTTTCAGGTGTACAATGGAATGTTTTGATATTTGTATATATTGTGAAATGATTCCCATGGTAAGTCTAGTCACTATGCCAAGGAACAATTCTTTTTCTCATGATGAGAACTTATAAGTCAATTCTCTTGTCGGCCTTCAAATATATAATACGGTATTGTTAGCTGTAGTCACAACTCTGTATATTACATCCCCAGGACTTATTTATTTTATAACTGTAAGCTCGTACCTTTTGACCACCCATTTATCCAATCCTCCACCCTCTGCCTCTGGCAACCATTATTCTGTTCTCTGTATCTCTGAGTGTGGTTTTATTTTCTAAAGTCTTCAGTCCCGAAGAATTTCTTGTGTTTTGCCCCATGAGCTTAGATGACCTTTGCTCAATTTACCAATGTCATCTTTTTCTCTAATGATTCATTTCACTCTTTCTATTGCTCATCACATCTCTCAATAAAAGGAATCAAATCACCTGCCTATAGAACAAAGTGAGTGTAGGACTGAGAAAGAGCCTGAGGCTTTTATATGAGCCCAACTCCTTAATAACCTTGACAATCAGTACGAACCACATCATGTAAGGTCAGCTTCTGGACTTTCTCACATACTTTCTCCTCTACATGGAATGCAATTTTTCATTCTAACCAGTTTTCTACACAACTCCCAATATCCATATTTATAAGCATGTCTTTGAGTAATTGTCCATCTATTCGACATATTGTAGATAACTTACGTTGGCCATTTATTTTTTCATGTGATTTTGGGTTCTTTTATGCAAGGGCTGTATCCTATATCAGTTGTGCCCTATGGTATTGATCACTGTCCACTATGAAATAGTCACTCAAGTGCTTATTGATTAACTGACCAATTCTTGGTGATCTTGTGTCTTTCCTGATGTCACATATTGATAACTTGGACCAGTTGATGATTTCATTTCTAGCACTTACACAAGGTACTCTGCTTATATATAATCTACACTTCTGCTAGACCATTCAGGATGGCTTTTGGCTAAAGTATTGGAAAACCCAGAGAATAATGATTTAAATAGTTTTTTGCCTCATATAAGAAGTCTGAAAATAGTGGATGTTGGATTTAATTCACTAACTCAGTGATAATAAGGCCAGCATTTTTAAAAAATACGGTCTGTAAGAGATATAAAATGGCTATTAAAGCTATGGGCATCAAGTTCATGTTAAAGGAAGAATAAAGACAAAAAGGGAAGGGGTGAAGTCAGTAATTCAGTCCCTTTTATTTTTTTAAAGATTTTATTTATTCATGAGAGACACAGAGAGAGACACAGAGACATAGGCAGAAGGAGAAGCAGGCTCCCCACAGGCAGCCTGATGCAGGACTCAATCCAGGACCCCAGGATCACAAACCAAGCCAAAGGCAGATGCTCAACCACTGGTCTCCAATTCAGTCCTTTTTATTTTTTTTTATTTTTTATTTTTATTATTCTTATTATTTTTTAAATTCAGTCCTTTTTTAAAAGAAGCCAAAACTTTCCAAAACGCACTTTTGATGCCTGGCAGGTTTCTGAATACTTCTCATTGGCCCCCAGAGGGGTGCAGCAGAGACAATGAGGTTGTCAATATATTGAGTTAATCAACTAACAGAATTTGCCATGAACTCCCTCCTGAATATACTTTATGTACCTCAGTTTCCCTGGTCATAAACCAAGCATAAAACTGACAAAAAAAATTATATCAAAAGAGACTGAAGTTGTAAAGTGTTTGAGGTCAAGATAAAATGAAATCCTATTCATTATCTAGAAAACTTGGGAATAAAACCTCTGATAAATGAAATATAAGGTTACATTTAGTTAAACAAGGAATGGGATGCAAGCAAACATTATTGAACATAGACTATATGCAAATAAAAGGAAAAGGAGTCTAGAATTTGTCACTACCTCTTTTCTTCCCATCTCAGGGAAATTCATGTTCAAGGAAATAGGGAACTACTGAAGGAAAGCAGACAAAAAAAAAAAAAAATGCCCTGCTCTTGCTTGTGAGAAGGTATGGAGCTGACTCCATAAAAAAATGGGGAAGGGAGAATTTACTTGCATTAGTGAACCTTTAGAAGTGTTCAGAAACCAAAATCCTGAATCACTTGAATGTGAGTTTCAGATTCCTTCCAAAGTGAAGTAACTACACCTACGTAATAACTATATTAACAAACTTTAAATGTTTGCATGAGTATCTATTTGTGTGACCAGTTAAATCTGTTTTTAAAACAATATTTTAAAATTATTTTAGAAATATGAAAAACGTATAGGATAGTTTCATGAGTTTATCTAAATCAAATAACAGAATCTATTTCGATCCTCCTACTCTAGACTTTTGACAGTTTTGAATAAAGTCTAGACTGATGTTTATATTTTGTACCACTAGTGGCACAAATGTGCCATATTAGTAAGTGTGACATATTAGTAGGAATAAAAACTGGTGAGTTTAACCCACATAAGGAAAAAAACAATTCTTAGTCACCGTACATGCCTGGACAGGCATCCAGAAAAGATACTGTAAATAATTACCTATTGTTACTGGATATTTATTAAGATTCTTCTATGAAAATGCATCTTGATACCATACAAAGGTATTTTAAGAATAAAGTGCAAAATTACACTCATGTTTCACTACTCCATGGAGTATCATCCCCTTAAATTGCAATTAATAAGATTTTATACAACAGATAATTTGACCTGAATCTTACCTTTAATAAATAATGATAACAAAGATGCAGTTTTGAGCTTCTATTTGGAATAAATAAACCTGCTGTTCTTTGTTATGCTAAAGTAGAAAATCCAGTATTTTTCTATACTTCAATGGTCAGAAAAATTAGAATTACATATTTTTGATATTTAAACCAAAAATATAACTTATTCAGTTATACTTACATTTAAATTGTCAATTTTTTATCTTGTGTATAGATAGAGGTTTAGGATTCAGGGCCAAAATTTAAATTTGGTTTTTAGCTTATTTTAGAGCCCTAGATCAAACATTAGGTGGCACTATTGCCACAATGAAAAACTACTGCATTTACTCCCCTCACAAAAATCTTCTTTTAAAATTCTCATTTAAGACCTCACTATGGATTATTTTCACTTTTCCACTGTGATTAAAATATATCTGTAATAAAGATAAAAAAGATTAAAATTCATTGTCAACATCTGCTATTCACTAAGAGGTGTGAACCATGATAACTTTTTAAGGAAGTGTTCTCTGAATTCTAGAATTTAAGAGATATTTGCATAAAGAAGAAACAGTGGTTATGAATAAATATTATATTTTCTTTGTTCAAACATTCGTATTGCTTTAATGTAGAAATATCAAAATAGTGTTTAAAATTCTTTTCCGGAAAACATTGCGTCAAGTTTTACTGGATGCCTAAATACAGATCGATTTTGTTTTGTTTTGTTTTTAGTGATAGAAGAGAAGGTTCTAGAAAATAATTTTTAATATGCAGTGGAAAGAAAAAGGAATAAGCAACTGGATAGAAAATAAAACATCAGTTCATATGTTTGTGTTGTTTGTACACAAGAAAACGGAGATAGAAAAGGAGAAAAACTATTAGTGAAAGGAAAAGTGCTGAATTCAAAAAGGGATTCAAAAATTTCTTTTTTTTTTTAATTTATTTTTTATTGGTGTTCAATTTACTAACATACAGAATAACCCCCAGGGATTCAAAAATTTCAAGTAAAGTTACAGGAAAGAGAAATGGAGATAGAACACAGTTCTAGGCCAGCAGGAAACTGCAGCAGGTTTACCAAATATCAGAGTGAAGATGAGCTTCTCTCTGCTTAATCAGAGTTTAAATTTTGCGGGTGAGGAAGCCCAGCTGCTATTTATTTGAAGACAATAGTTTTTAACCTCATGCTGAAGACTGCACTTTAGTTCAGTGGGTAAGAACATAGGTCCTTGGGCAAATGTGCCTGTTTTTGAACCCTGGCACATAGGCACATTATTAAACTTCTAAACCTAGTTTTTCTTTTCTATGAAATAAGAGTAATGATATTCCTTTGAGTTGATTTGAAAATCAAATTAGGAAATCCATGTAATGAATAAAGCCTGTCAAATTCTTAAATCTTACTTGGAGGAGCAGGACTTGTGTGTGGGGGGGTGTCTAATGATTTTGTTGTTATTATTACAGTCATGGTGCTGCAGAAGTGGTCCACACCATGCTGACATCAATGGTCCGATCCACACTGGGGAGGTAAAGGGCTGCATCATGCCAGGGGAGAGACCCTGTGGCTCCTCACCATGAGGCTGAGCCAGGGGTTCAGAGCTTTATGCCTATAGTCTGATGGCCACCTCCACCAACTACAGGGCTGTGGAAAAATTCCCTAATCTCTCTAAATTTCAATCACTCCACTAGCTAAGTAGAAATGAAACTAGTAAGCCTGATTTCATGGGGGTATTAGGAAGACATCCATATACAACATATTGTTGTAATCAGTGTAACAGAGAGGATAAAATATTGTAAATATTGGTTATTGCAATTACTACCACCACCATCACCACTACCAAATGATGATCCACTTATGATTTCTCAGTGTGTGAAAGCTTTTCCACCTTTCGTTTTCTTCTATTTGGAAAATAATTTAGTCTCCAAACAAAGTACTTCTATGTGGATCTCTTCACTGATCCTGGGAGAAAAGAATTTATCAATATCAACAGAATTTAGAAAAATCATAACCGTCTCAGCAAAACCTTAAAAGAGACCAGATTTTAAAGGTAGGTATATTTTGAATTGCAAACTCAAGTTACAATATATTTCTCCAATTGGCTGACCCTACTATACAAAGAACAAAGGCTATATTTTGACCACATTAAAATTCTTTCCTTTTTAAAACCTGTATTCCAAATTAAAGGGAATGCAACCTGTATTTGTTAACCTAATGCACTCATTCTATCTTATCGGACATTCCTGATTATAAATCTCCCCTTCTCTTATTATACTATAAACTGCATGATGGTAAACTGTTTTTTTTATTCCCAACATTGATTTTAACATTTTGTGTTACACACCAAGTAGTCTTTGTTAAGGATGAGCAAATAATTGAGGTAAAAACAAAACCAAAACCAATAAGAACCATCTGTCAATCAAATCATAATGGAGCAACTGTTTTAAAATTTCTTTCTAGCATTTGCAACTGAAATCACTTCTCTTCAAGTCTTGTCTGGCACCACTCTAACTTGTGACCATCAACTACTGATCCCCTGAGACTGTGTGAAGGGGCCAAGGAGAAGCCAGACAGATTCATATCTATGTGGGCTGCTTACACCATTCCCCCAAAGTCCCAAAACTTCTTAATCTATTGACCTTCAGAACTTGCTAAATAATACTACACTGCCCCCAAAAGAATTAGAGGAAACATCAAGGAGACTTCAACTTTGTATTTTGTATTGTGACACTCACTGTTAACTTCTGCTGTACTGGTTCATGTACTTAAACTGAATGTTTCATCCTGTATTTCAGCCTAGCAAGGATTTATTTTCAAACACTTGCAATGTAAATAAGTGACAGTTATTATAAAAATTTTAATACTTTCCCCCAGATAAGCAGGTTTGCAGTACTGTGGGCAATGTGAATTTTAAGAACAATAATAGTTGCCTTTGAGGGAGGCCTCCCATGCTTCAGGCACTATGCTGGCCTCCTGATACTTATGCAATGCTTAATATATTCTGAAAGCCAGTTCTTACTACAAATGAGGGAACTAAGTTTTAGAGAGGTTAGATAACTTTTCTGTGGTCACACAGCTAAGTGATCTGGGAGCCAGAATTTAAAATCAGATATTTATGACTTTGAAACCTACACTTGGTGCTCATTTCACTTACTACTAGAAGTATTTGCTGAAAGTAACAATTCTCCATAAGAGATCAGTTAATTAAGGTAACTTAATTAATTAATTTGGATACCATATGTATGGCATCCAGACTCTGCAAAGTCTACCTAATTTAGTAAAGGACAATTTCCGGGGGCACCTGGGTGGCTTGGTAGTTGAGCGTCTGCCTTCTGCACAGGTCATGATCCCATGGTCTATGGATGAGTCCTGCATCAGGCTCCCTGCAGGGAGCCTGCTTCTGGCTATGCCTATGTCTCTACCTCTTACTGTGTGTCTCTCATGCATAAATGAACACAAATCTTTTTTAAAAAGGACAATTTATGGCAGAAAATAGGATACTCGACTGACCTTAAGTGGGACAGTAACTCGTATTTACTCACATTAAAGTCATACATGAAGGGTCAGTCTGGTAAGCATCAGTGGTTCACCCAGCATATATTCATTAAACATCTGCATGTGTCAGGCACTGTACAAGGGACTTGCAGCAAGCAAGCCAAGTGAGAACGATCCTGGTGGGATCGATGGGTAAGACACCATGCACCTATAAACCTGTGAAAACCAGGCTTGCAGGTGCTTTGCTTACCGTGAGAATGAACATGTGGGTCTTGGTACTTTCACATCAACAAGATTGGAAAGTAACTAAACCTAGTGGAATAAAGTCTTGAACAATGTGATGAGAATAAAATAATGCCACCAGAGGAAAAAATTAATCAAAGTGAATGAAGTAGGTTATATTATTTTGACACCAACTCTCACAGCATGTGTCCAAGCAGGCTGAATGTTTTC